>NC_143514.1:25633457-26292953 GCF_031878675.1 Megascapheus bottae
GGCCGAATGGCTACGATGGAGAAGAAGTTAGAAGAAATCCTACATTTTCTATCGAAAATGGGGACAGAGCAGAGAGCCCCCTCAGAAGTAGGAAAGAAATATGACCCTCAGGCCACTATGGTGTCTGATTCTAAACCTTACCCCTCACACCCACCGCCTCCGGCTGCAGCCTTACGGCCTCAATCCCTTTCTCAACCTTTAGGTAAGCCTAAAGGCCCTAGCAACAAGTCCCTTTTAACAGGCACTACAACCAGGCACAGTGCATCGCAATTAAACCTGACTCAGGCTGCTAGAGAGAGGGAAGGTATTTCAGGGCCTCGATGCTTCCCTAGTTTAGTTGATCATGATGAACAAGTATACCATCAACCTGTTCCTGTTAAACTATTACAGGATTTAAAAAATGCCTGCTCCCAATATGGGCCAACTGCCCCTTTTACTCAAGCAATATTGGAGGCCGCGTGTGCTGGTATTGCATGCCCAAATGACTGGAAGCGGCTTGCCAGAGCATGCCTTAGTGCGGGAGAGTACTTATTATGGGAGACAGAGTTCACTGCACAGTGTCGGGCTAAAATTGAAACAAATAGGTCTAAGAACCTGCCTTACACTGTTGATCAGTTGTTAGGAGAGGGAACCTATAAAAACACCAAAGATCAATTGGGTTATGCAAAGGAGGCCTATTTACAAATAAATGCTGCGGCGAGAGAGGCTTGGAAAAAGTTACGCAATTCCAATCGTACAAAAAATCTAGTAGAAGTTAAACAAGGACCAAATGAGCCTTATTTAGAATTTTTGTCTCGATTAATGGAGACTGCAGACCGCCTAGTACAAGATGAGAATGCAAGGGAGATTATAGTTAGACACATAGCCTATGAAAATGCCAACGCCGCCTGTCAGGCAGCTATCAGACCCCATAGGAATAAGGGAGGAATCACGGACTTTATTTCACTGTGTGCTGATATTGGACCCTCCCATGTACAAGGCCTTACTTTAGCCGCCGCTCCTCAAGGAAAGACTGTTACTGAGTCTCTAAAATATAGAGGTCAGTGGCATTCTCGGGCTGCTAGACCCCCAGGGCGTTGCTTCTCTTGTGGACAAATAGGACATTGGATGACGCAATGCCCATGCCAGGCCAGGCAAAAGAGAGAAAAATCACCTGGCACATGTCCACGCTGTGGTAAAGGGAAGCACTGGGCTAAAGATTGCAGGTCAAGAACAGATCGCAATGGCCGCCCGCTTTCGGGAAACTGGAGGAGGGGCCAGCCCCTGGCCCCGCAAAACCATGGGGCAGTCCCTCCCTCTTCTCGGCCACAAGTGCATCTTCTAACAACCCCCCAAGATCAGTCTCCGGCCTCCTCCGTGCCACCCCAGGAAGTGCAGGATTGGACCTCTGTTCCTCCACCTGCTCAGTATTGACCCCAGAGATGGGGACACAAGCTCTCCCCACGGGGATCTTCGGCCCCCTTCCCCCGGGAGTGGCTGGATTGCTGTTAGGGCGAAGTAGCTCAGCCCTTAAAGGGATACAGATTACACCTGGCAAAATTGACCAGGATTTTACTGGAGAAATCAAAGTTATGGCCTCTGCCCCGAAACACGTGGTATCGATCCCAGCCGGTCAAAAATTAGCACAATTAATACTTGTGCCTTTACCTCCCGGGGAGACTGCTAATTCCCCATGTGGACAGAGAGGATTTAGATCTTCTGATATCTATTGGGTACAAAGCATAAAACAAGAGAGGCCTGAGATGACTATATTTATACAAGAAAAGCCCTTTAAAGGAATATTAGACACTGGAGCAGATGTGTCTGTGATATCTAAAAAACATTGGCCAGCCCAATGGCCCCTGACAACCTCTATGACTTCCCTACAGGGGGTTGGGCAAGCAACTGACCCACAGCAGAGCAGTGCGATCCTTGTTTGGAGAGATGAGGAAGGGCACTCTGGTCATTTTCAGCCATTTGTCTTGGATCATCTGCCAATTAATTTATGGGGTCGTGATATCATGGAAAAAATGGGAGTGTATATGTTTAGTCCTAGTGCTGCGGTCACTAAGCAGTTACTTGATCAAGGCCTCCTCCCCTTTAGGGGACTAGGCCGAGCAGCACAGGGGGAGCTAGAGCCACTCCAACCCCAGTCTCACCCTACGAGACAAGGATTGGGGTATCCCTTGACGGGAGCTGTCGTTTGCCCTCCCCCTCATGCTGATCCCATAAATTGGCTCTCTGAACGACCGGTATGGGTTGAACAGTGGCCTCTTTCACTAGAAAAGATCATTGCAGTACAGCAGCTGGTACAGGAGCAGCTGGACTTGGGGCATGTGGCCCCTTCTAACTCTCCATGGAATTCTCCAATTTTTGTTATAAAGAAAAAGTCAGGTAAATGGAGGCTGTTACAGGATTTGAGAAAAATAAATGCCACAATGGAACTGATGGGGGCCCTACAGCCTGGCTTGCCTTCACCCATGGCAATCCCAAAGGATACTTATAAGATTATTATAGATTTGAAGGATTGTTTCTATACTATACCCCTGGCGCCTCAAGACTGTAAGCGCTTTGCCTTCAGTGTCCCCTCTGTTAATTTTAAAGAACCCATGAAGCGATATCACTGGCTTGTGCTCCCACAGGGCATGGCAAATAGCCCAACTTTATGTCAAAGTTTTGTGGCTAGAGCCATTTCTTCCACTCGTGAAAAATTTTCTTCTGTTTATATTGTTCATTATATGGATGACATCTTGTTGGCTTGTTCTGACCCTATCGTCGTACGACAAGCCTTTGGACAACTAAAGCAGGATCTGAGCCTCTTTGGCCTTGTAATAGCAGCTGAAAAGGTTCAGGAACACCCGCCTTTTACATATCTAGGCCATATATTAGGCCCACACTATTTTAAAAGCCAAAAAATACAATTAAAAACTTCACACTTAAGAACTCTTCATGATTTTCAGCAATTCTTAGGAGATATAAATTGGCTTCGGCCTTATCTAAAGCTCTCCACAGGAGAGTTAAAACCCCTCTTTGATCTCTTAAAAGGAGATACCAACCCTACATCCTTGCGCGAATTAAATCCTGACGCCAGGAGGGCCATCCAAATTGTAGAAAAGGCAATTTCCCAGCAACAAATGACCTATTGTGACTATTCTAAACCCTGGGGAGTTTACATTTTAGCTACTTCTCACTCCCCAACTGCTGTATTGTGGCAGGATGGCCCACTTTTATGGCTTTATCTACCATCAACACCCGGCAAAGTGCTGACCCCCTACTACGAATTGGTAGCTAATCTGATACACATGTGCCGAGTGGATTCCCGTAAATATTTAGGTCAGGAACCTCATTTTATCTGTGTCCCATATAATTTACAACAACAAGATTGGCTATTCGCCCATTGCGATCCTTGGGCCATTGCTTGGGCCAATTATACGGGAAAAATTTTGCATCACTACCCGTCTAACAAACTTCTCCAATTTGCTGCGTGTCATACGTTTCTATTTCCTTCCATAGTACAGGCCTCGCCTTTATCCTCTGCCGCTTTGGTATTTACAGATGGATCCTCAAATGGAACGGCTGCTTTGACCATTAATGGGAAAACTCAATCTTGGGTTACAGGTTTTTCCTCCGCCCAAGAGGTGGAGTTAGAGGCTGTTTTACAGGCACTCGTCCTGTTACAAGACGAGCCCTTTAACTTATACTCAGACAGTCAATATGTAATTCGTGCTCTTCAAAAGTCATAGAAACTGTTCCCTTTATTGGAACTACTAACTCCAATATTCAGACCCAATTTCGCCAAATACAAACTTTGCTTTGTTCTCGCAACCACCCCTGTTTTTTTGGCTTTGTTCGAGCTCACACTAATCTTCCTGGCCCTTTAAGTGAAGGCAATGCGGTCACTGACTCTGCCACCAGAGTTTACTTAACTCAGGTTGAACTTGCTAAGCAGTCACATGCCATCCACCATCAAAACAGTCGAGCCTTGCGCCGACAGTTCAAATTATCTAGGGAAGCAGCGAGGCAAATAGTTAAGACTTGCTCCAACTGTGTCCCTTTTTCACCAGCCCCCCATTTAGGTATAAATCCACGAGGACTGCTTTCTAATCACATTTGGCAGATGGATGTCACGCATGTTCCATCATTTGGCCGATTAAAATATGTTCATGTTACTGTAGATACTTATTCTAATTTTATCTTGGCCACCCCCCTTGCTGGGGAAGCCACTAAACATTGTATTTCTCACTGCATTCGATGCTTTGCTGTGATGGGGATTCCCTCGCAAATAAAAACAGATAATGGCCCTGGCTATGCAAGCCGAGCATTTCAATCCTTCTGCCGTTCCTATAATATCACTCATATTACAGGCATTCCTTACAATCCTCAAGGTCAAGGCATCGTGGAGAGAGCTAATGGATTATTAAAACATCAAATTGCTAAAATACAGAAAGGGGAGTCGTATCCCGCTACCCCTGTGAATATACTTAATCATGCTTTATTTGTTTTAAATTTTTTGAATTTGGATTCAAATAATTTATCTGCTGCTCAGCGATTCTGGGAAAAAAGAGAGCAGCGTGCTTTTGCCTTAGTAAAGTGGAAGGATCCCCTAACTGGTGCTTGGCATGGACCCGATCCTGTTCTAACCTGGGGTCGAGGGCATGTATGTGTTTTTTCACAAGGAGAAAATGATGCCCGCTGGCTGCCTGAACGCTGCGTTCGGATCGTGGAGAGTGACAGTGGCCATCCAAGCAGCGACTCACTGGGCCTACACCCCCAACCCTCCAGTGGTGCATCCTGCGACGTGGAAAGGACCTGAGTTATTTGTGCATGTCTATTGGGACTGCTACTGATCCACTTGTTCCACACATTCATATGAGCTGTGTTTCTCCTCCTTTTACTATTATGTAGGGACCTTTTAACGTATTCATTGACTCTACACAATTTAATATGTGACATTATTTTGTCTTTACCATCCCTCTTCTTAATAACCTTTTTTGTAAAAGATGCCCAGGTGAAAAGCAAAGGCCTCCAGAGGTAAGTAGAAGTCGGCCGACCCCCTGTATGTCTGTGTTTTGTTTTATTTTTTTTATTCTATTTTATTTTATTTTATTTAAAAAAAAAAAAAAGGGGTGCACTGTGGGCCTAAAATAGAGGCCTGGGTGGTCAAGGGACGCCTTGACCCCCCTTCCCCTTCTGAGTTTCTTGTCAATATCAAGGCATACCTGAGAGTCCCACCAGCAAGACATGTCTAAATCTAAAAATAGCTGTTAAGTGTATCTGATTGAG
Organism: Megascapheus bottae; assembly: GCF_031878675.1. Lineage (NCBI taxonomy): Eukaryota > Metazoa > Chordata > Mammalia > Rodentia > Geomyidae > Megascapheus > Megascapheus bottae. The sequence continues at coordinate 25,638,720 of NC_143514.1, forward strand.
TCCAATTTTCTTGTTATATGTCAATGTCTGATTATTTAAAAGTCTCCGCTTCTCTGTCTTGTTCATGTTACATATTTTTCTTTGTCCAGTTTTTGTCTTTAAAATTGGTACCATTTCTAAGTGTGGGTCCTTATGGTTTTTCTGTGCGTACTCAAGCACACATCCTTGTTATTTATTTGAACATTTCTGGGCCTAGCATGGCCGCTCCCCCATGTCTGCAGTTGTAACAAGCCCTGGAAAAATAAATTCCAGCTAAGTTGCCTTGCAAAAAGTTTTGTTTCGAACCTGGTTCTCACCTGTAAGAGTAAAATTGGCAAAACTCTCTTGACACAAACTTCCGGAAATTGAACGGCCGATATTAATTTTGCGCGCTTTATGATCTTTGAGTATGAATGTGTGTGAATGAGTGAGTGAACATGTTCAAGGTTAAATTGTCAGCATGCTGAAAAAAAAAAAAAAAGGATAAATTTATACTTAAACACAAAGACAATTGGGTAAATCTAAGCTTAAAACTTCAAGAAAAATATTAGGTTTGGATGTTTTACAATGTCTCAAAGAATTATTGTGTTGTCCTAAAAAAAAAAAAAAAAAAAACTGGTAAATATTTTTCTAGATCCTGAAATCTGCATTTTATTGCAGGGCATACAGCTGTTTACATTGTAAACATTGTATCCTGTTCAGCTCAGAGGTGTTAGGGAATTTGGGATTTATTACTTTAAGTTAAAGTTTGGAAACATGTATTAGAGATTTAAATGTAAAATTGTTCATTAACGTCAGAAACTTTGCCTGTCCTTTCTTGCAAACTGACACTAGAAATCTGATGGTAAAATGTGGATAATGTGATTAGTATTTTAAAGGAATGTTTAAAAGTTTATCTCTGCAATTGGGTGTATTTTAAAAAAGGAAGGAAACTAATTCCAGACTTAGACTTTTGGTGCACTGATGTCTATAGTTCTTGCATTAGGGAAAAACTGTTATTTGAGTTTAAACTGTTGTTGGAGTTTTAGACAGTAATCTAAACTGCAAAAAAAAAAAAAAAAAGCCCTTTTCTAAAAGGCAAGAGGAGTGCCTTGAGCCCTAGGGGGCATGAAGGCAGAAGGAGTTCTTTGTGCCCTTAAAGGTTTTTCAATTGCAAATAAAGGCTAAGGTGTTGATTGTTTAAGCCAGTATCAGCAAAAGTTTTTAAGAACATTGGAAATGGGTTTCTAAACAATATTTGAAAGTGAAGTTGTCTTAAATGTTTAAAGAAAGAGAGAAAAGGAAAATCAGGACTACCAAAGTAATTGCTTAATTGCTATTTCAGCTTGCTCTTGTAACTTCCAGCTAGCCCATTGGAGAAGAACAGCAATCCTTATTCAGATGTAACTTTGGCCTTTTCCAGGTTCTAGGTAAGCTCATGCTTAGAGACTATTTCTGTGTCTACCACCTTGTTGCTCTAATTGGAGATACTTGGCCGTTTGTAGGACTCACTGATCTGAAAACTGCAGTTTTGAGCCAACCCCGGGCAAAGCAAAGTCCCTGTGAGATTGTGGTGTCTAATCTGGCAGCAGAGTGCTATTAAGGCAGAGTTGCTTTGGAGCTTGAAGCCGCAGAGTGCTAGCTCTGAGCTGAACAGCTGGGGGACAGCACTCAAGCACCAAGCTCAGGACTCACAGTGGCAGGGTGCTAGCCTTGAGCTGGAGAGCTGAGGGACAGTGCCCAGGCCCTGAGTTCAAGTCCAGCAACTAAGCAAGTGAATTGCCAATGGGACATTTATCCCTGTGTGGGGAAACTCTACTGGGACACGACGCAGAAAGCCTCTGCTTGGATGGCAGAGATGGTGTCAGATCTTAGTCACTTGTGCTTGGCCGATCAAATTAATCAGAGCCGGGAGGTCATAGAATAGTTTGTAAGCATGCCTTACTAATGCCCGTGCCTTTCATAACTGGGCAGGAACTTGTCAATCTTCTGTGATAGTGGATAGTTTAAAGCCCTAATTGAGCAAAATTTTTATTTATTTATTTATTTATTTATTTTTGACACCAGCCACAAATTCAGGAAAAGTTTGTGGATCTGAGACTTGTGTCTCTATTAATCTGTTTAGATCTGACAACTGAAGCATTGTTAAGGTTGCAGAAATTTAGTTCCCCAGACAATCAAGAAAAGGCTTTTGCAAATGGGTGCTATGTAACTACACTATTGTAGCCAAAGATGGTTTGTGCAGTTGTTAAATGTCAAATATGATCTCTAGTTTGGAGTAAATTATTATTCCTGATATCTAATCCTTGCAATCCCTAATAAATAGGCTAGGCTTTTTAAGGTCCCTGGTCAAGCACAGAGACAACGCCCCTGAGTCAGCTTGAAGAAGTCACAGAAGCCGAATCTCCGCCCATCTATCCCCTTTAGATGAAGGGACCAGTCATTTTTGGAAAGTGAGACAGGATAATGAGATATTAGAGATAGTGAAAAGAATAGAAATTGCACTTGTGTTTCTTTTAAAAATAAAGATGGGGGATATGTCGGGAGCAAGAGTGGAAACAAACTGTACTTTGATTTGCATCAGATAATTGCTTGATTGTCTTGTTGTTTTTTGGCCTTCTCCTGTTCAATTGATCTGAGATTTACCATATGAATGTAACCCTCAACAGCTCCCTGATTAACGATCTGGATGTAACACCTGGGAGGGCCCTGGTCTCGGGAGGGGATAAAAACTTTGTGTTAAGAATAAACGAGGCGGCAGTTTTTGCTTGGGCTGCAGACCTCCTGGACCCGATGTGTTTGTCTCTCTTCTAATTTTTCCAGTCCCTGCCCCTTATTTCAGGAACCCCAATTTGCTGCCGGGAGGCCCCGGCAAGTTCAAGTCCCAGTACCAACACAAAAAGATTTTTTTTACGTTGCTCTATGGTAGTTACATATCAATCCCCTTGACAATTAGAATTTAGAGGCTGGATACTGAATTTTATTCAATATCGTATCACCTCACCTGATATGGTATCTGCACACAAGTCCTTAAAAACTATTAATTTACATAGTTAATAGAAAGTGTATAAAAGTCTGCCATTTGCAAATACAAACATATACATTTTCCCCACACAAATGTTTTATTTCTCTAACTCAGAAAGGAGGTTGTCCATTTCCTTACATTCTGATGGGTGGACTGTGTTTCCTGCTGACCTGTGAGAATTGGTATTGCAACCCCTCCTCGGGGGATAGGAAAATGGGACATTGATGTCATGGAAGAAGTGTTGTAAAGCCTCAACTGAGTACTAACATTTGTGCAGAACAAGCTTTCAAGCTGTGACGCAGCGGAAGTGACAGGAGACCATTGCTCTCCACCCTGTTCCTGAGTCAGAGGCACTTCTCTCTCACTATGGAAAAGAGCCACGGAAGGTAGCAACCCGTAAACCTCAACAAAGCACGGAGGAGACAACTCCATGCTAATTCTGTCCTGAAACTATTAATCTTTCATATTTCATTTCATGTACAGTTTAAAACACAATTTGAAGCTTCTCTTTGAGCCTACCAGTAAGGGCTTTTCATGGATACTTGAGAGAATTCTGTGCCTCCTCTTGGAAAATTAGCAGTGGTGAAGAGAGCTCTGTTCCCTATGGACAGGATAGCTTTTTCTTTCTTTCTTTAGTGTCAGTCCTAAGGCTTAAACTCACAGCCTTGTACTCTTACTTGGCTTTTTTTTCCCTCAAGGCTGATGCTCTGTCACTTGAGCCATGGCTCTACTTCTGATTTCTGTACTGGGTAACTGAAGATAGGAATCTCTTAGATTTGTCTTTCTGGACTGGCTTTGAATATCTGTTGTCAGATTGCTATCTTTTGAGTAGCTAGGATTACAGGCGTGAGCCACCAGTGCTAGGCTAAGAGCTTTACTTCTATGAGAGTGCACCTTCTTATTCATGCTGAGTGGCAAAGGATGGGTAAGTCTGGCAGCTTTATAAAGTGAATGCCTCATGCTGCTATAGATTATATGTTTTCTTCCTTTCTTTCTCTTTCATTGCTTCCCAAACTATCTTCAGTATATGTTCTTCTTTTGTTATTTTACATTTTCAATCAGTCAGATTAACTTTTGGTCAAAATTCAATAAAGTAAGTTAATAGAAAAATTACATTAAATGCCTTTGTGTTCATACATGTATATATTTTATTAGACATAAACTGCAGTAATATAATAATGCCATTAGACCTTTGTATATAAGGAGGATAGATTTTTTTTATTTCAAAAATAAGAAGGAAGAGAAATAAAAGGTACAAGCACTCTACCACTAGGCCACACTCCAGGCCCATTTCTATTAAGTCCAAATCTAAAGTCTCCCTCAAGACTCAAAGGAAGCTTTTATATGTGAGTAAACACTCACACATACACAACTCCACAAATTATGTACTTTCAAGATATGATAGTACAAAGAAACATTCCTATCCCAAAGGGAGAAATAGGGAAATAGAAAAGAGAATGAAGCCAGGTGCCAGTAGTTGAACCATGGCTCATGTGGTAGATGGCTACCCTTGAGAACAAGAATGAAAGTTCAGAGACAATGCCCAGGCATGGAGTTCAAGCACCAGGAAGAACACTGGAAAGAAAAGAAAAGACATAGAAGAGAGAAAGAAGAGAGAGAGAGAGAGAGAGAGAGAGAGAGAGAGAGAGAGAGAGAGAGAGAGAGAGGAGGAGAGGTGGAGGAAGAGGAAGAGGAAGAGGAGGAGGAGGAAGAAAAGGAGGAAAAGGAAGGATAGAAGATTTTTAAGATTGCTAAAAATGCATTGTACATAAGTGGACATATCACAATGAATCCCCCTCTGTATAACTAAAAAAGTACTCAGACACAAGCAAAAATCAAATGTTAAAAATATAGGAAAATAAGGTCACAAAGAGGTAATCATTTTTCTTTAAAAATATTTTTATGTCTCCTAGTTGAAGGTGTTTCTTTCTGTATTCATATTCTTCCTTATTAAGGGTTGTATAGACAGACTTTTTTCACAAAAATATAGTTTGAGAAGTGTATGTAGTCTACTATTAGAGCAAAGTAATCTTTGTACTATTGGAAAAGAAAGCTGAAAGCAACTCCTTTTCCTACTCAGGCCTAAAACACACTCACAAGTCCTATCTCCTAACTGGTATCTCCTGCAGCCACTCCTCCATGGGAGTAATTAGTGGTGTTTTTACAGTTAGAATAGGACTACTCCCTAGATATAGAAAAACTTTGGACCAGTTTTAACCAAACCACCAAACCAAGGCACTTTCACAGTGGAAAGGCATGCATTGTAATCTTACCTTTACACGAACAACTCCTACTTCAGGCTTCATGCAAATGCCTTGCATCTCAGACATTCACTGAAAATCACAGCAACTTTGTGCTTGCACATATCCGGTCTGAAATTTGTCAAGCTATGATCCCATATTTCCCTAATATCAGGTCTCTCTCACTACTATGAATTCCTATACTGGAACGTTTTGACCCCATGTTGGCTTTTGAGTCACTTAGCTCAGCCAACTCTTTCTCTTAATAGTTTTCTTTCTCTCTTTATTAAACTCTTTTATTGGATATATTATTTGTTTGTTTGTTTATGTCTATAATGGAGCCTGAACTGAGGGCCTGGGTACTGTCCACGAACTTTTTCACTGTACTATTTTGAGTCATAGCCCTACTTCCAGTTTTCTGGTGGTAAACTGGAGGTAAAAGTCTCATGATGTCCCTGCCTGGACTGGCTTGGTGCTGCAATCCTCAGATTTGAGCTTCTTGAGTAGCTAGGATTACAGGCGTGAACCACCAGCGTCTGGCTCCATCTTTGTAGCTTTTATTTTGGGGAGTGTTTTCATTCAATTCTTTGTTGGAGAATCTTAGAGCTTCACCTCTTCACCATCCACTGCTGAAAACATATTTTTTTCCTTTCATTTTTCACATCCCATCCTCAATCTCCAGAAGGGAAATCACCTGAATACTTCCTTTGTTTAGATTTCCTATAGAAATGGCTTTGACTCCCTTAACTAGTCTGTAGATGATTAAATGATGCCCTGGAGTTAGGGAAAAGGAAGAATATACCATCAGCTTCCATGAGGAAATCTTTCTTTTTAGTCAATGACCTGATTCTGCCATCAGCTCCATAATTGTTAGTAATTAAAATAAAGACAGTTTCAACTTTACATTTTGGTAGGGAAAATCTGATATATAAGGAGGGAAATGTATCATAAATCATTTTCTTTGCTTTCAGGGAACTTGAAAACTCTGGAAATGTGTGAGACTGAAAACAGGTGTACAGACATGGACTGTTAGCCTACAAATAATACATTCTCTCTTGATCTTCAATGTGTGTTAACAGCTATGCATTCAAAGAGATGTTTGTTTTGAGTTTTTAATTGGGTCCAAAGTACAAGACTGTCTGTGTGTGTATGCTGGTGGTAGCCACATTTTCAGCAGTAGCAGCAGAATTTCTTTGTCTTTGTTGTCCACTGGATTTGTGTTAGAACAATACTTTTAAAATTCATTAGACCAGTAATAACACAGCAGCATTTAACCTAAGATGTATGCACATACACAATGTCTTCTCCATACTGGTTACCACATTCTGTGTGCCTAGCCACCCACTAATAAAAGGCTTTTGTATTCTGTTCTCTGCTTATTCAATCGAAAGCCACTATTCATGGTTTTCTTTTATCACACATCACCCAACCACACATTTCATTCATGTTTCCAGCCAGAGTACTTTGCGAGCTCATACTGATAGACCCATGAAGCTTGATTGGGAAATGAAGTCCAAGAATCAGCTGGGCAGCAGTGGCTCATACTTGTAATCCTAGCTAGGCAGGAGGCTGGGATCTGAGGATCAAGGTTCAAAGCTAGCTCAGGCATGGAAGCCATGAGAGTCTTATCTCCAATTAACCACCAGAAAACCAGAAGTGGTGCTGTGGCATAAGGAGAAGAGCAAGAGAGAGAGAGAGAGAAAGAACCTCACACAGTAGGTTAAGAACAACAAACACAAAACTTGTTTCCATATCCTGGAGTCCTTTGTTCTCTCTCAGCATGATTTGTAAAGGCACAGCATTAAAACTCACTGGCTTCTATTTTGTCTTTTAGAAATAGAAAAATGAAAGCAGGCAGTGCCTGAATTCCTCTCAGTTTCTTCCTCTAGCATCTCTACCTTATTCTCCTACCCCCAACAGCTTTTATTCTATTGTTATCATCTTCCAACCTGCAAGGATTGAAAAGTTGATCTTCAAGTTGCTTTTATTTTTTCCTTCTTTGTACTGTCTTGTTTTGGGGTGGGTCCTTGAGCTTGAATACAGGGGTCTTGTTTTGGGGTGGGTCCTTGAGCTTGAACACAGGGCCTAGGAACTGTCCCTCAGCTTTTGGCTCAAGGCTTGTGCTCGACCACTTGCGCTACCCCTCCGCTTCCAGCTTTTTGGTAGTTAATTGGAGATGAGTCTCATGGACTTTCCTGCCCAGCTGGCTTGAACCTTGATCATCAGATCTCAACTCCTGAGTAGCTAGGATTCTGGTTATGAGCCACCATTGCCTGGCTGATTTTCAAGTTTAATCTTTCACTTTTCCAGTTCTTGGCCAACAATAAATAAGACAAATTTTCTTCACTATTTAATTGGTGTTTGGTATTATTTTTGTTGTTGCTTAAGTATGCATTAGTTATAGGAGAGGAGTTCCTTGAATGTTTACAATGTATTTCAATCAGTCACACTCCTATTATACTCCCTTCTCAATTTCCTAAAATAATTTCAACAGGTTTCATTGTTCTATTTTCATACATACATGCTCGATCTTCTTATTAATTCCATGACTCCTAGAAGGAAAAAATGGCTTAGTTAGGAAGTGAAAATTGATTTGGTAACACATTAGAGAGCTCTTCTGATCTTTTTTTTTTTTTTCTTTTTGCCAGTCCCGGGGTTTGATCTCAGGGCCTGAGCACTGCCGTTGAGCTTCCTCAAGGTTAACACTCACTTTCACTTCCAGCTTTTTCTGTGTATGTGATATGAAGAAATTGAGCCCAAGGCTCTCAGAGCTTGCTAGGCAGGTACTCTATCACTAGGCCACACTCCCAGCTGCTCCGCTTCCTTTACAGACTGACTCAGGAACCGACACACAGGAGTCTCACTGTGACTGTTCTGTAACATAGGTAGCTGCCTTAACTAAACATAGGAACTTAAGGAAACTTAAGTAACTCCATTACATGCTTTTTTTTTTTTCATTTAAGCCTTGTTAAGATGAAAAGAAAAACAATTAAAATGTTTACAGACATACCCCCCCTATCATTTTTCCCTCATTTAGTCAGCTCACTTTCTGTAATCATTGCTTCAAAAACACTAATGAAGCTATGAATGGGAGAAAACAAAGAAAAGGCCCCCTTGCTGTTTGAAGTTCAAAAGGGCACAAAATATGTGCAGGTAAATTGATGAGTAAGAATGGGAGCTTCTTGAATTCTAAGAGAAGACTGAGCTGAAGAGAAATGATGGAAATGTAGAGATAGTTTCGGGTGTTTTTTATTTTGTTTGTTTGTTTTGGTGCTGGTCATGGGGTTTGAACTTAGGATCTGGATACTGTCCCTGAACTTCTTTTTCTCAAGGCTAGCATTCTACCACTTGAGCCATAGCCCTGCTTCTGACTTTTTGGTAGTTTAATAGAGATAAGAGTCTCACAGACTTTCCTGTCCAGGCTGGCTTCAAACCACAATTCTCAGATCTCAGCCTCCTCCTGAGTAGCCAGGATTACAGGTATGAGCTGCCGATGCCAGGTTTGTTGTGAGTTTTGAAGGAGGCACTTCTACAGCTCTTGACCTTAGCTTGGACTGGGGAGCAATGGAGGTGATGGGGTGCTAAGCTTCGCCCACATTGCCCAGCTCAATGAAGCCAAGATCAGTGTCTTGTCTTCCAAGTAGAAACTCCCAAGAGTGAAAAAAATCACAGAGAAGCAAAGACCATAGATTTGACACTGTGGTCGATGTATATGATTCCTAATAGCCTGAGATTAGATTTGAGCCCCACCCAGCCCAAAGACAGAAAAAAAGAATGTCTCATAGGATGGTGGAAGTCTCAGCAGATGGAATATGCGACAGAAGGCTTCTGATACACCCCCCCCATACCTCTATTTCCAACGCTTGAGTTGAAATATTACCGTAGTATTCTAGATGTTTCTTGGTTCTTTCCTATAATGCCTAAGTTAAGATGTGCAGACAATGCAGCAAAAGAACTATGAAGAGGAAGGTAGTAAAGAATGAATTAGTAGGAAAACAATTCCACTGACAGGGGTGACGGGACAGTTCCATTAAGGATCAGAGGCCTAAGTAAGATCAGTAAACCTCACAGGATGAAGCAAGCTGTAGAATGAGTCCATCATGTGGAAGTTGTGAGACTTAGGGTTAGAAGAAATCATTGCCCTTCCTCAGTGGCTCTCCCTAAATGGTAAGGCTTCTGCTTAGAGGCTTCACTGGGTGTTTATGAATTTCAGGTTGATCCTGTTTGACTTTCCTTGAAATGGGTAATGGGCCTTAGAGGTTTGGGGGCTGTTAAATCTTTATCGCTGGCCCAGGGTGTACTCCTCTTAAGTTTTATAATGGGATCTTTTAACCTGGGACATTTTCTCATTCCTACTCACCCTTTCCTAGTTGCTTCAGCTAACAGATAGTTACTAAAGCTTTGCAAGATATCAGAACCGACAGATTTTTGTTATTTTTTTCCTACCACCTAGGAAAGAATAGGACTGAAAAAAGATTACATTCCAGTTGCAGAAAAATAAAGGTTTGCAGGGCTGGGAGTGGCCCATGTACTTGGCACTTGCCTAACAAGCATAGGTTCCTGTGCATGTTCAAACCCCAGTAGAGCCCAAAATGAAAATGAATAGAGAAGTTCAGGTACAAAAACAAAAGGAAAAATTAAAGCGTTGCTTTATATTTTGTAGGCCAAGACTCAAGCCTATTAACTAAAGAAAAATAGTAACAGCTAACATTTTGGGTTTATTTGGTTCTGGGACTAGAATCCAGAGCCCTGTCACATGCCAAGTGAACTCTCTACCACTGATGTACACTCTGGTTCTAGTTGTTTCCTCCTCCCTCTCTCCCTCCCTCTTTCATCTTTCTTTCTTTCTTTCCTTCCTTCCTTCTTTCTTTCTTTCATTCCTTCCTTTTCTTTCTTTTTCTATTTTCTTTTATTTATTTTTTGTTGTCAGGGTAATGTATACAAGGATTATAGTTACATTCGTCAGGTAGTGGGTGCATTACTTCTCACACATTGATACCCTTTCTCATGTTTTTGTCCCTGTTTCCCTCTCTCTACCCCCTCTCAATCATCTTGTTTTCCCCCTTCCCTTCCCTATTTCAAATAAACAAATAAATATATATACAATATACCAGGTAACAAAATCAGATACAATAACCACATGAGATTAACCGTTAGGGGAAAAAGAGAAAGAAGAAATAATATAGTGTATTAAGAACAAAGATAAGCCTCTTGTTTCCATACCTAGAGTTCATTTCATTTAATCTTATCCTATATGACCTTATGTACCTAGATTTTGATTCTATGCTAGGAGAGTATTAGATATGTACTAATTATACAAATAAGGGAAACCATTGAGCCGATGTGCCTTTGGGTCTGGCTTACTTCACTTAATATGTTTTTTTTTTTCCAAGTTGTTCCATTTCCTTACCAATGGGGCAATGTCATTCTTTCTGATGGCAGCATAGAATTCCATTGTGTATAAGTACCACATCTTCTTGATCCAATCATCTACTGAGGGGTATCTGGCTTGATTCCATATCTTAGCTATGAGCATTGTTGTGCTAGGGGCTTTAGTAAGGCCTTGTTTCTGGACATTTGGGTAAATGCCAAGACATGGGTAAATGCCAAGCTGGGTCATAGTCTTTGAGGAACCACTTTCCATAGTGGTTGGATGAGTTTACACTCCCACCAACAGTGTAGTAGTGATTCCTCCTGGCCACATCCCCACTAGCATCTGTTGTTATTAGATTTCTTGATCATTGCCATTCTAACTGGAGTGAGGTGGAGCCTCAAAGTGGTTTTGATTTGCATTTCTTTTATGGCCAGAGATGTTGAGCATTTCTTCATTAGTAGGTAAACCATTCTTATTTCCTCTTCAGAGAAGATTCTCTTTAAGCCTTTAGCCCACCTTTTAATGGGATGGTTGTTTCTTTGAAGATTGGTTTTTAGGAGATTCAATCTTTTGAGCTGTAAGTATATTTTAGATATGAGGCTCTTCATTCCCTTCTTTTCTACCTTCCTTCCTTTTTTCCTTCCTTTGCCAATAACATAGAACCACACCTTCTATTTACTAATTAATTTATTAATTAATTCCAGTACTAGATGTTAGAGGTACTTGGTCACCAAGCACCTACTTAGGAAATTCCACCACCCTATCTCTTCTCCATTCATTCTGTACTTGAGTCTTATCTGCATATCTTACGCAGCTTGATCAAGAGATACTTTCTTAACAATCTCTCCTTAGCAACCTTTACACTCATTATCAGCTCCTGCCTCCTGGCCTGGCTGAGAGATACATTCTTAACACTTCCTCACAACTTGTCTCATACACCCAAACTGCAAAATGTTTTTCCACCTAAACAATTCTGTCAGTGTTTTTCTACTGATTAACCATAAAGCCTTCTACTCCCCCTCCTCTGCCCTCGCCAATACATACCTCAGTCCCTCAGTCTGTATGTGGCAGTGAGGTCTAGCTTCTGCTGGACCCTCTTTGAAAGTTTTCGCTCTTGAGTAAAACTTGAGCTGATATTGAGCCATCTCACCATCTATCTCCCCAACCCTTTTTCAGGGTGGCTTGCTTGACAGGCAAGTGTACCCTTGTATGTGAGAGGGTCACACTCCCAAACTACAGGCACAGAGTCACTTGCACCCAAGCACCGAACAGGGCTGCTTTTCATTTTGCCAAGAGAAGAACGGAGTGTTTTCAGAATCTAAAATTAAAATATTTTATTTATAAATATTCAGTATATATTTCAAAAGTATCTTAATTTTTCAAATATCTAGGGCTTAAATTTGCCCAATTGTCTCATTGATTTTTCTCCCAGCTTTACTGAGGTATAAGTGACAAATCCATATTATGAAATGATTAATCAAATATCCAAATATTTAATTTTTTAAAGAATTTCAGGAACTGGAGACATAACTCAAGTGTAGAGTACCATCTTTGAAAGAAAAAGACAAGTAATAGCCCTAAGTTCAAGCCAGTTTTGGCGCACACACACACACACACACACACACACACACACACACGCAGAGTTTATCCAATATTGCTGGCTCATGCGTATAATCCTAGCTACTCAAGATGCTGAGACCTGAGGTTCAAAATTTGCAGCTAGCTCAGCAATTATCTCCAATTAACAAGCCCCAGAGTGGGAGTTGTAATAGAACCCTTGCTTTGAATGAAAAAGCTAAGTGAGAGAGCACAAGGCCATTTTATTCTGAAGGCTTCCCTATCTTCTTTTTTTCCCTTGCATTTTATTTATTCAACAACTCACATCATCTGTCCCATAGATTTTGTACATTCCTGTCAATGCTAATCTTTACCCCATTATTTAATATGTTCCTCAGACCCTTATTGCCTCCTGTAGTTACTGTCCACATGTATTTCCTTTTAATTTTTTTGTTTTGAGACAGGATTTTGCTGTATAGTTGAGGCTGGCTTGAATTCTCAGTCTTCAGCCTCAGTCTCCTGAGTGCTGAGTTTATAAGTATATACTATCAGGACTGACTAAACTTCATTTAGGAAAAAATCTTTCTCCTTCAGCCATCTGTACACCTACAGAAAAATAGAATCCTGCCAAAAAATGAAACCAATATATAACAAAGATTTGGTGGGAGGATGGAGTCACCTTCATTTCCAAAGTCTCTCAAAGGTTTGGCCTGTGAGATCAAAATCACACCTGTTCTATTGAACAAGCATGCCCCTCTTCCTTCCCACACTACCTTCTACCCAGACACAGACATCTCATTACAGACGACTTACCACTTGTCTCAAAACAAAGGAACACATTAACACCTATATACATTAATTTGTCTTGCTTTTTGTGTCCAGCTCCTGTGTTTCTTATTTCTTTGTCTTACCAGATAAAGTGTGGTGCCCTGGGATTCATCACATACTAATCTGTTCCCATTCTCTGTGTGATTCAGAATATTCCTCTGAGAGTGACTCTCATCGGATGAGATATATCGGATGTCTGGTTTACTTCCATTCAGGCTTCAGTAGAGAAGACAGACCAGTGGGCCCTCCCCTGGGAGAACTAACACTAGGCTGCATTTGATATACTCTCAGCTGAGAACTCTTTTTGAAAACAGAGCTGGGGAAGGAGGTGTCACATTGTCTTCAGCCCAGTATGTACAGGGTAGCAATCAGCTAAGTCATCTCTATACCCAGAGATAGGATTGTGAATGTATGAACATTGAATGGTACTATTGTTATTTTATCTTTTCCCTATGGGACAATAGTAATATGTGATATTGTGACCATTTTAAGGGAAATAAATAAATTAATAGGAGATTGTAAGACTTGCCCCAAATTGTATATCCATAAGTACTGTGATAGGATTTGAAGCTAAGTCTTAGGATGCATCTGCTTGTTCTCCTCACCTCATGCCCAACTTCAAGAACTCCAGGGATGCATAATGTCAGCCTCCCCCTGCCTTTCTCACTACACTCTGAGCTGCTTCTTCTAGTTATTTACGGGCAGAAAGTGGCTCTTTCTCCTTACACTTCTTGAATGAACTTCTTGATAATTACTGATATTCTTGGGCCAGCTAGTTTTCCTTACTGGTCTTCATAGTCTTTCTTTTCTTACACAGGCCTAAAGTATTTCACTATTATTCAGCCTCCATCAATCACATTCATTTTCTTGAGGGGACCCCCCCCCCACCACCTACTTTTCATTTCTCCTTTTTACTGGGATATGAACTCAGGGTCTAGCACTTCTTGCATTCCTTGCTTGCTCAGATGATACTCTTACACTTGAGCTATACCTCCAGGACATAGCTACTCTTTAACGAGCACTTTTTGGAATAAAGTGCCTCTACACTGACTCCTTGTGTGCATTTTTGCTAGCTCCATATAACCCCATAACACTAGCCTTATTTTATGGCAAGACTTCTAAACCACAGAGAAGCTAAGCAGCACTTCCCAAGTCTACCCTTATCTCCTCTCTCCTGAGCCATAGCCATGACCTTCTAATTGATCTCCTTGCTCCCACTTCGGCATCTTGATCTCTATTATCCATATAGCATTCAAAGTAACCTTGTTAAAAATTTATGCCACATCAAATTCCTTCCCTGATGGCTTCCCATGCCAGTTAGCTGACTAAAGCTTGGGCCTCTCCTCCTCCCCCCATCCCCAACCTCACCTCTGACTTATTTCCTTTATACTCTGGTACTCAGACATCTATTATTAACCCTGCCAAAAGCATCTGGGCTCTATTATCTGGAACATATGAAATGATTACATTCTGTGGCAATAGAGACTATTGACAGACCTGAGTAAGCCTAGGAATTTAAAATGGGAATATTGTCCTGAATTTGTCTGGGTGGGACCAATTTGTCACAAGGTCCTTACAAGAATAAGGAAGGTCACACAAATTTGAAGAAGGAGAATGGAGCAAAAGCAAGTAGCCTCTAGAAAGTAGAGAGGAAAAGGAAAGGGAACAGATTTGTACTACAGCTTCTCGAGGGAGTAAGGCTTAGCCTTCAGTTCAGTAAAACCTATTTTGGACTTCTGATGTACAGAATTGTAAGATGACTATGTATTGTGTTATTATATGGCAATGCACACAAAGCCAAATACATATATACACAACCAACTAATTAAAATATGGTATATGAAAAAAATATTGTATATGCAGGGGTAGGAGTCTGTGCTGTAAACCCTTAGAATAATTAACAGACAGTTTAGCTGAAGCCTGCCATGTGAGAAGATTATGGGGATATGGGGAATGGGGAAGACAAATGAAGTCAGGGATAGTGGGTACATATGGTCATCATCATAATACTGAGCGTACATGTGTGAAAATAGAGCTAGGGAGTGAGGAGGTGAGTGGGACTGAGGTAAATGGAGAAGATAAATGATGAAAGTGGTGACACTGACCAAGATGCAATCCCTGTACAACTATTTGACGCTAAGGAAAGAAAAGGTAGGTTTTATATTAAGCCATTAAGTTTGTGATTGCTGGTCATTTATTACAGCAGCAATAGGAAACTAACTCTCTTATTACTCCCTCTGCCATGGTTCAGTAGCACCTCATTTGCCAACTTTCTGTCCCCTAAAAAAATTTTGTGCTCGTTCACTTAATGTTGCTTGCATCTGTCCTCAAGAAGCAGCCATACATGGTGGAACTTATGAATTCTGGTCTCTAAGGGACTTGGAGGTGTCACTGTGTATTACTGGTGATGACCACAAAAGCAAGTCTAATCCAAAATAAGAAAGAAAATAGGGATGATCATTTGATTTTGTCCATATTAAATTTACTATTTGTAATGTTGCAGTTTAAATATCGAAGAATGTACTTTCCTATCACATCTTTCCTTGAATTCTTTAGGCCACTATCACCTCATTTTTACAAATGTAATATCTTACCAAGTTAACCAGACCTATCCCTTGCCTCACCATCAGGAAGACAGGACAATGGATAAGAGGAGACATATATATAGTCTAGAATGGTTAAGAGTGACTTAGGAAAACACTTTACAATGTTTTTTCATACCAGAGAAGACACTAATTAGAAGAGTCCAATGGCTTTGCAAAGCAAATATTTGAAAAGCCCTCTTAAAAGGAAAAGCATGGGGCTGGACTCTAGTGGCTTATTCCTGTAATTCTAGCAACTTAGGAAGCTGAGTCTGAGAATCCACATTCAAAGTCAATCCCAGGCAGGAAAGTCTGTGAGCCTCTTGTCTCCAATTAACTAGTACAAGGCTGGAAGTGGAGCTGTTGCTCAAGTGATAGGACACTAGCCTTGAGCAAAAGAAGCCCAGGGACAGCATGTAAGTCCCGAGTTCAAGCCCCAGAACTGGTACAAATTTAAAAAAGGAGGAAAGGCCTCCTTTCAGATGACTGCCTGACCCATGGAAAGTACTTTCACCATTGTCCATTTTTATTATCTAAAAGCAAGACAGATTCCACCTACACTCAGAGGAAGTATATCATCCAATTGTGATTCATTGGGGATTGCCCTTCAGTTTGTGTCTACCATATACTTCAAAATTTGAAGGTCAAAACAAGAATGATGAGCAAAAGAATCTGAGTAGACTGGCAATGAAGAAAGAAGGAAACAGAATTGCTGGAATATTAGGAATCAAATAGAGAACTTATGTCAACTATGGTGTATACTGTCTAGAAGCTGAATAAAATGAAAAGATGCATCTGATTCGCTGTTGGATTTGGAAATGTGACCTTAATCAAAAGAATTTCCCTAGTGGCATGTAAACCTCAATGTTTCAGTGTACAGTGAGGCCAGATAATTATTTTAAGGAGATTTTCTGTAAAGAGAAGCAGGAAAACAATGTGACACTTGGAGAAAATAATAGAGTTAAGGAAGATATTTTTAAATGATGGTTGTTTGATAATGAGATTGGTTCAATAGTTTAGAGAAAATGTTGGAAATATTTTGACCTGGGGAATGAAGGAGTATGAACTGAAATTGTAAGGACTAGAGGCTTGAAACAATGATAATAAAGAGTGCAGTTATTATAAATGATACTGCCTGGGAACAACCACTGAAGATGATTAAGATGGTTGCAGGAATAGAGATGCTGATGCATGCAGAGACCACAGGATTGAATGAGCCATCTTCATTAAATATTACTACTCCTGATATTAATGACAGGTGAATAGAGAAAAGGCAATAAATATGATACTGAAATCTCCAAGAACGTGTGGAAGTGATGAGAAGCAAAAGATGACCATAGCAAGGATGGCAGGAGCAAAGTTGCTCTGGTTTGGATTTTAAGTTTCCTTCAAATATTTGTGTAGTAAAGGCTTGTTTTGCTAGCATATGTATGGCATTGGGAGGCTATGGGAGCTTTAAGAGTTGGAGCCTATTGGGAGGTCTTTAAGTCATTGGAAGCAAGTCCTCAAGGAAGATCGGAGGACCTCAGCCTTCTTCTCCTTTACTTTCTAGCCATAATGCAATGACTTTGCTATACCACCTGCTCTTGAAAGAGACAAAAACCAACGGGGCCAACTAATCATTGAATGAAACTTCCCAAACTACAAGCTCAAATAAACATTTTATTTCTGTAATTTGATAGCTTTAGATATTTGTTACAGTAATAGAAAGATGACTAACATAGAGGTACAGGATAATGACATGAGCCCCAGAACAAACAAAGGAAGGAAATAAGGAAAGGACAATGATTTAAAGGGTCAGTGAGGTGCAAGATGCCATTAATATCACCTGCTGCCCAATGATTATGAACCTGAGAGAAAATGGGCCATTGCTTATGAGGCCCACTACTTCAGTGGCCTCTGCAAAATAGAAATGGAAGGAACCAATCTAAGAGGGAAATTTCCTAACGACAGAGGGAGGCAAGAATGGGAGTTGTAAGCTGGGATATTTGGCCATCTTGAGATCACTGAGATAAATAATTAAGACAAGACAGAGTGATCTGGTGGTTGCTTACAGGGAGGGAATAATCATTCCAATTATTCTTGGAACTTGAGTCAGGCAATTCGAGGTAAGGAGAAAACAGGGATTAAATAGATTGGAATCCAATTGAGTCAGTAATGCTGTCTATCCTTCTTCCTAATGACTTGAGTCGTCTGCCATCAGTCCATGCTGGTTGATTTAGTTCCTCACCAGTTCTTCCCTGGATGGTTTCAATTGCCTCCCAACTGATCTCTCTCACTAATCTCTCCTCTGTCAAATCCATCCTCCACATTTCTGCAGGAGAGTTCTTTGTACAATGATAATCAGGCATCCCCAAATCTGTTGGTTGCTGCTCTAAATCTGTTAGTGATTTCCCAGTGTTTGAAGCTAAGATTGAATGTGCAATATGAGCTGTGTGATTAATAATACTGCATTGTATTCAGGAGTTTTACTAACTGAGTAGATTGCTGCTGTTCTTGCAAGAGAGAGGAGTGGGAGAAATGAGTGTGTGAGATGATGTATATGTTTGTTTATTTCACTTTGGTGATCATTTAATATAAATATATATATATATATTTTCCTTTTTCAGTAGTACTGAGGGACTTGTGCTTATTAAGAAAGCATTCTGATGTTTTATCCCTGTCCTTAGTACTTGACATTTCAGGTACTTTTTAGATAGGGTCTCATACTATTCCCTAGGCTGTCTTTGGATTATGATCTTCTTACATTTACTGTCCAGGTAGTTGGGATTACAAGTATCTTCCACTATGCCTGATTTGCTTTTTGATATAGGTTCCTACAAACATTTCCTTACCTGGACATTGGCCTCACCTGCAATCCTCATCTCCGCTTTTCAAGTAATTGGGATTCCAATCATGCTTATCATGCCCAGTCATATATATATATATATATATATATATATATGTCTTTTTATTTAATTTTATTGTCAAAATGATGTACAGAGGAGTTATATTATATATATATATATATGGTAGTGAGTACATTTCTTGCTGAACATTGTTACCGCCTCCCCATTTATCTCCTACTTTCCCTTCCCCCATCCCTCCCTCCAAGCTGTAAAGTTCATTTCCAACATATTGTCTTGTGAGCATCACTGTTGCATCCGTTTACCCTTTGTCCTTTGTCTCATCATTTTGTCGTTGCCCTTCCCTTCCCTGACTCAGATAAATGTATACAAAATAAATGGGGTTAAAAATCAAATGCAATGACAATGGGGATAACTGTGAAAAATGGGGATAAATGGGGAAAAAAGAGAAAAAAATAACTTCACATAGTGCATTAAAAACAACAACCCTATGACATTGATCAAGATGCATTACATTCATAAACTTCTTTGTTAAATGGAAAGCCCCTATTTAAAGATAATAAGTAAATTTTAAAAGGAAAAGAAAACAAAAAATAATGTCTAAACATAGAGCTCTCCTATGACCCAGCAACTCCACTACTTGGCATTTACCCAACCATCCAGAAACAAGGGCATGCTAAATCCACTAGCACAATGATGTTCATTGCAGCACTATTTACCATAACAAAGATATGGAACCAACCTAGATGCCCCTCAGTTGATGAGTGGATCAACAAGATGTGGTATTTATACACAATGGAATTCTATGCTGCCCTCAGAAAGAACAACATCACCCCATTTGTAAGGAAATGGAAAGACTTGGAAAAAAAATCATACTAAGTGAAGTAAGCCAGACTCAAAGGAACATAGGCTCAATGGTTTCCCTCATTTGTCATAATCAGTAGAAACCTTGGGCTCTCCTAGCAGAGATTTACAATGGAGCAAAACCTAGATACATAAGGCTATACAGTATGACGCTAAATGAAAGGACCTCTAGGATATAAAAACAAAAGCCATATAATGAGTGATTGTTGCCCTTAATGTACTATGTTATCTGTCATCTCTTTTGCTGTCCCTTGGTTATCTCATATTGTTACAGTATTTCACTTTGTTATCTGATATATTGGATAAATGTGTATTTGGTTATTTGAAATTGGATAGGGAAGGGGGGAAAATAAGATGAGGGGTGGGGGTGGGAGGGAGGGAAATGGGGACCAAGACATGAGAAAAGGTATCAATGTATGTGAAGTAATGCATCTTCTATCTGGTGAATATAATGTAACCCTTCTATTAATTACAATAAAAATATATAAAAAAAGAAACACCTCCAGTTTCTGTATCTTGGAGTTTATTTCACTTAGCATAATCTTATAGGGTCATATCCACATAGCTATACATCAAATAGTTTATCTTAAATGTACAAAATAAATTTATTTTAAGAATGTTTTTTAAATTTATATCAACAAGCTAGTCATATAAACATTCTTTTAAAGAAAAACAGTTTTATACAGAAAATTAAACCATAGCCAAAGTAAGAATTCAAATCATACTAAGAAATTTCTATTCAACTTATTTTTCCCTTGATAGCATAATTGTAAAATTTGCAAGTCTTTTCTCTATTTTGGGAAATGCTATAACCAATGCTGGTATATAGGAAAAGCTACATAAGAGATACATTTTGACAGATGAAATAGATGGACTATTATTTCAAACATAGGGAGTACTTTAATTTTTACTCAGAAGTATATACATATTAATGCTGAGTTTTATATCATATTTCAAATGTCATGGTCTACCAACAAGTATTCAACTTTTATATAACAGGTTGTCCCATTCCAATTAACAACTTAACAACAAAGCAATCGTAGCTGCTTGTGCACCTGACTAAAACACAACTAGAATAACCTAAAGACAAATGAGTTTGGGTAAATATAAGCTTTGTTCTGATTTGTGAGGTTTCTGCTAATGTCTCAGATATTCAGAGCAGCCACCAATGCATTTCATTTCACACAGGCACTATGCTTTCCTATGTAAAATGTCTGTGTTCATGGTGACCTTGACTAGATTTTAAGAAGCCTAGGGACATCTGTAATCTTCAAACATTTTTGGCCCACTTATCTTCCTGAAGAAGCTTGGAAAGCCTTGTATCCTTTCCATATTTTTTTTACATTGCCACTTAGAATTTCTCATCACAAGCTTGCAAAGGGTGTGATTTCTAGCACATTGCAAAAACAACTGATTATTTTAAATGTCTCCCTATGAATCTAAGTCCTACAGTGAGTTATAATTCAATACTATCTGTTTTTAATATACATAAACCTGCTTTATAAGAAAAATCAGAAAGTTTACCTTGTTCCATTTTCCTCTGGGAATCACATTTTTACTTCATGTCTCACGCAGAATGTTATTTTTTTCATGTATTTTTATTGTAATTAACAGAAGGGTTACATTATACTCACCAGATAGAAGATGCATTACTTCACAAACATTGATACCCTTTCTCATGTCTTGGTCTCCATTACCCTCCCACCATCCCTGGCCCTTATCTTGTTTTCCTCCCTTCCCTATCCTTTCTCAAATAACCAAATAAACATACATACAATATATCAAATAACAAGGTGAAATTCTGTAACAGTATGAGATAATCAAGCAACAGCAAAAGAGATGAGAGATAACATAGTACATTAAGGACAACAATCACTCATTATATGGCTTTTGTTTCTATATCCTGGAGGTTCTTTCATTTAGCATCATACTATATGGCCTTATGTCTCTAGGTTTTGCTCTATTGTAAATCTCTGCTAGGAGAGTCCACGGTTTCTACTGATTATGACAAATGAGGGAAACCATTGAGCCTATGTTCCTTTGAGTCTGGCTTACTTCACTTAATATGATTTTTTTCTAAGTCTTCCATTTCCTTACAAATGGGGTGATTGTCATTCTTTTTGACAGCAGCATAGAATTCCATTGTGTACAAATACCATATCTTATTGATCCACTCATCAACTGAGGGGCATTTGGGTTGGTTCCATATCTTTGCTATGGTAAATAGTGCTGCAATGAACACCATTGTGCTAGTGGATTTAGTATGTCCTTGTTTCTGGATGGTTGGGTAAATGCCAAGTAGTGGAATTGCTGGGTCATAGGGGAGCTCTATGTTTAGTCTTTTGAGGAACTGCCATACTGCTTTCCATAGTGGTTGAAGGAGTTTGTACTCTCACCAATAGTGTAGTAGTGATCCCTCCTGGCCACATCCCCACCAGCATCTGTTGTTATTAGTTTTCTTGATCATGGCCATTCTAACTGGAGTGAGGTAGAATCTCAAGTTGTTTTTATTTGCATTTCTTTTATGGCCAGAGATGTTGAACATTTCTTCTTGTGTCTATAGACCATTCTTATTTCCTCTTCAGAGAAGATTCTCTTTAAGTCTTTTGCCCATCTTTTAATGGGATGGTTGTTTCTGTGGAGATTAGTTTTGGAGTGATTCAATTTTTTGAGCTGCTGATATACTTTAGATATGAGGTCTTTGTTTGTTGTATGATTAGTCCAGATCTTCTCCCACTCTGTAGTCTTTCTAGTTAGCTATGTCCTTTGCCACATAGAAGCTCTGCAGTTTAATGCAGTCCCACTTATCCAGACTTTCTTTGATTTGTTGTGTTTCTCACACAGAATGTTATTGTGTTGCATATTTTTATGCTTTTAAAGTTATTGATCACAAAATGGTAGAAAAAATGTTATTGGTCACTAGATCATTCTTTACAGTAGCTATTTTAGCTACATATTCATGTGATTTTATTTACCTATGACCCTAAGATTCTCAGTGTTAAAGTTCTCTAGGTAATATTATGATCCACTAAAACCAGTTTAACAAGAAGAGAGAGGAGAGAGGAGCACAGAGTGTTAAGAAGAAAGAGTTTTATATAGCTGGAGGCTGGTGGCTCACATCTATAATCCTAACTACTCAGGAGACTGAGATCTGAGGGTAACGATTCAATGACAGCCTGGACAGAAAAGACTGTGAAACCCTTACGTCTAATGAACCAGTAAAAGGCTGGAATAGAGGAATGGTTCAAGTCATAGAGCACTAGACGAGCATAAAAGCTAAGTAAGAGTGTGAGGCCCTGAGTTCAAGTCCTGGTAATAGAACCAAATAAATAAATATGTAAATGTAATGTATATACTACTTTGATTACACTACTTTCTTTGCAGGCATGTAACTATCCCAATGAAATATCTTTGCAGAAGTAACTTACGTTATACAAAATTTAAATAATAGAGATGATTCATGCTCTAACCAGGTGACAATTTTGCTCTCTAGTCATCACAAGTTCTTCTCTTTGTAGATGCTACTATAGATTTTCTAACATCTGGATCTGCAAGAATGGCTTTCTTTTGAGTGGAAACCTGGCAATTGTGAAGGAGGTGGTGGAAAAGAGGCCACAAGCACATTCACAGCTCTCAGGAAGACCATTGTAGGAAAATGTGTAGGGAAAGTCAAGGATATGGAATTAATTCCCCTAAAATTATCCATTCTAGGTACCACTCCAAGAAGAGTTCCGTTAATCAGAAGTCTTTAGAATAAAAATGACTAGAGAACAACAGAAGTTAAGGCAGATTGGTAATGATGGAATGGTTATGAGGAAAGCTATGCAATTCACTATTTAGATAAATTATTAAACTCTTTGTGTTTAAATTGTTATCTGGAAATACAGGGAAGAATGACCCTTATTTCACACGGTTATTAAAAGTATTAAATGGATTGATATATGAAACAGCTGAGTGCTTGACAGGTAGTGATCACTTAATAAATCATTCATGTTAATATTAGGAACTGATTTAATATGATGTAAGCCTTAATGTGATAGACAAAATAAGTTGAAGTTTGATGTACATCTTTCTTTCCTAAGCAAGCACACAAAAGCACACATTTCTATAGAAAATACATGACAGAGCCATGACTCGTGCCCAGAGTTTTTGCTGTTAGGAATACTGTAAAAAAAAAAAAAACAGTGAGTTTTAAGACTTTTTTCGTTATTAAGAGTTGACACATTAGGTAAAATTTGTAATATGCTTATGTCCAGGGGGATGAGAAGTATTCATGTTTTCTTCTCCATTTTATTTTATAGTCACAGAAATTTCCATGGTTTCCATTTATGATGCTTCCTTCAATGCCCACCCCCACACGCTTACTGCTAAATATATCAGTCCACTTTTAGCACTCAGAGGTTGAGGCCTTGCTACTGTTGCTAGAGCTGCAGACAGATCATGTTCAATGGTGTTACCTTTGTTCAATGAAAACTAGAGGATTTTTCACCCCTGATATTATTTTATCTTCCCACTATTTCTAATTATCCCCTCCTCCACATCCCATTCTAATTTTTTTTTAATTGTTAGCATGTGCAAGTTGAAAAGCAAAATAAAGAGCTTGAAAATTTTCAACTGCATAATGCCCACTTCAGGAACAGCTGCTAAGATAAAATAAATCCATGAGAGCCCAGCAACCAGAACAGGATTGCTTTTCTTCTTAAAGGGACAGGCAGATTCATACTTGACACTAGGTTTAAAGCAATTATTTAAAATCAGTACTGCAGATTAGTTAGTTGATGTTAAAGTTTTTCATTTTATGATGATTTAGTTGTATAAAGAAGCTTCAGTTCGACAAGTTGAGTTATGAGTACATCGCATCTTTTTCCTTGTCACCTTTTCCATCCTTCTCCCTGATTTTTCCCCTTCCTGTCCTTATTTTAAGTTATGTAGTTCGATTTTTCACATATTATACATTGAATATAATGACTGCCTTTGTCCACCCTTCTTCCTTCCCTTTGTGCTCCTCCCCCTTCCCTCTCCTGCCATGCTCTCCCAACATGGTTCTGCTTCTTGATAGTCATTTGAGATCAAAGTTTCCCAAACCTGATATATTTTGAGGATCTTTTACACAGTCTATATAAGATTGTAATTTATTCTAATTTGAGCAATTATTTAATGCCATCATTGATAAAGGTTTAAAAGAAAGAAATAAAATATATCAAGAAGAATGTGCTCACATTTCTTCTTCATTGACAATGTAGAAAAGATACCTTGCCTAATAAAATAAAACAAAAAATGAGACATAAAATCAAATTGAATTGCCAAATTCAGAATAAAAACACAAACTGTTTGGCTGATCACAACAACTTTAGCCTTCTGGTGTATGATTCATAGTAGAAAAATTCTTTTTTAAAATCATCTCATAAAAAATAGGAGTTTTAACTGGTGAAAGAAGGAAATTGAATATGTCAATGTAAAATCTTATAGAATGGACAATTTTTATTTTATAAAGATTACATCCATCATACAAGACAGTTGTTCCTTCCTTCCTTATTCCTCCCTATTCTCTTTCCTTCTTTGTCTCTTTCACTCCCTGTCCTTCCCCTCCCTCTCTCTTTCTTTCTTCCACCAGTGCTAGGGCTTGAATTCAGGGTTTGTATGCTGTCCATGAGCTATACATGTATATGTAGATGCATGTGTATATGTAGATGTACATATAGAGTGATTCCACAATTACCACTATGCATTTTTAGAGCTCCTCTTGGAAATTATGCCAGTTTACTATCTTTCTTAGACAATCAAACATATTTTGGTTTTTTTGACTATATCCTCCCAAATGCAATAACTTAATAGGGAAAACACAGGTTTAGCATTTTAACATTTGGCTCCAGGATGTAGTTATGAAACTTGGCTCTGAATGACTTTTGGATTGCTTCAAATGTCAGACTTATTCTTAAAGAAAGCATTCGTTTCTCCAGTGAAGTTTCACCATTTGAGCTGTATCACAGAAATATGCATACAGCCCGCTAACGTGCTCACCTTAAAATAAGAAACACTCATTTTCTGTTATAAATTTATTTATTCACCATGGTCATGAGTCTTGGACATCAGGGCCTACTGTCACTGTCACTTAGCTTTTTCATTCACAGCTGGTGCTCTACCACGTGAGCCACACTTTCAATTTCACCAAATGTTTATTGAACAGTAATTACAAAATTCTAGATGTATTAATGAACATAGCAGACCTAATCTTTTCCTGAAGAGCTCATATTCCAATGGACAGAGACAAATAAGAAATCAAATAATTAAATTATAAAGCATGGCTGAAGATTGTGTAGAACAAAGTAGGTGATGTTTGGAGAACTGGTGGGGTTTTGTTTTTTGAATTTTTATTGTAAAGGTGATGTACGCAGGGGTTACAGGTAATGAGTACATTTCTTTTTGAACAGTGTCACCTCTTCACTTGTTTTCTCCCAGGTTTTTCCCTCCCAACATCCCTCTCCCAAGTCGTATAGCTCATTTTCAAAAAAGTGTTTAATAAATATCTTTACTGAATTAGATTGCCCTTTGTCCCACCATTTTTGTGCTTCCTGATAGGGGGTTTTAATATTAACTAATGTTGTCTGGCTTGATATCATAAAGACAGTGACTGCCAGGGATTTTAGGCCTTGGTACCTCCGGACCCGCAGGAGGGATAGAGAGAACACACCCCAACCAGGACAAGCCAAGAAAGAAGAGGGCCGACTTCCCCCGCACCTGGCCCTCCCTTGCAGGAGAACAATCAGACATGTCAGGGAAACCGTCAAGACAGGAACTCCTTTATTGAGGAAGTCCATTTAGCTAACATAGGATGCAGGAGCCTATCAGCACAAAGGTGGGCAGGGCGGGGAGGTACTCTCATTGAGGATGTCCATTCAGCTAACATAGGAATCATGTGCTGTTCCAGAGGGTGGAAGGGTTTGGGGCCTATCCCAGAGGTGGCCTTACTCTAGGAGTGGGAGAGCCTGGTCCAACCAGGCAGCAGGCACCATCTCAGCCAGGCGCGGTCCCAAGACCAGGGATTGAGCACTGGGCCACGAATTAGGCCTTCTTCTACAACATAGGCTTCCATTTCCCTGATGAGACGCGCCCCACAGGTGACGTGTGAGCAGACTTGAAAGGGGCAAGGTAAATAATACAAATGTCAATGGGAGGAACGTTTAAACAGAAGGAATAGTTTATATAGAGGTCCTGGGATGGCATCTGCCCAACAACACTGAGGAACTATTATGCATGCAATACTTAGAGTAGATCTTAACTGATAGATCTGGAAGACAAGTCAGAGAAG
Source organism: Megascapheus bottae (assembly GCF_031878675.1). Classification (NCBI taxonomy): domain Eukaryota; kingdom Metazoa; phylum Chordata; class Mammalia; order Rodentia; family Geomyidae; genus Megascapheus; species Megascapheus bottae. The sequence continues at coordinate 25,665,303 of NC_143514.1, forward strand.
TAAGTAGGTGGAGAGCAGGTCATAAGAGCCTTATAATGCTCACTTCAGCAGCATATGTAGTAAAATTGGAATGATACAGAGACAATTAAGCATGGCCCCTGTGCAAGGATAATATTCGAGTTTGTGAAGCATTCCATATTTTTATCTGAATTAGGGAAGGAAAGGGGAACAACAAAATGACGAGACAAAGGACAAAGGGAGAACCAATGCAACAGTGATATTCACTGTTGGAAATGAACTTTATAACTTAGGAGGGGGATGGGGCAGGAGGGAAAGTGGGAGAAAAATGTGGACAATGATGTTCTACAAGAAATGAACTCATTATCTCATCACATTTGTAACTGTAACTCCTCTGTACATCACCTTGAATTAAACAAAGAACCTTGTAGCTGGCAAGAATTTTGGCTTTAATACAAAAGATGCAAAGATGTGACATGAATGGATTATGTTTTATAAGAATTTCCACATTCCCTTAGACTATAGAAGAACAATTTTGATATTCTGAAAAACTACCACAAATTTTCTAGTCATATCTCCTTAATTTTACTGAAGGAAAAGCAAACAAAGCTGAAAAGAAAAATACCTGATCCAGGCTGGGAGTTTGGCCTAGTGGTAGAGAGCTTGCCTAGATTGGGGTTTGATTCCTCTGTACCACGTACATAGAAAAGGCCAGAAGTGGTGCAGTGGCTCAAGTGTTAGAGTTCTAGGTTTGAGAAAGTCCAAGGACAGTGTCCAGGCCCTGAGCTCAAGATCCAGGACCGGCAAAAAAAGAAAAAAGAAAACACCTGATCCTTTTTCTTATCATAGCAAATTATTCTCAAGCCCAATATCTTTCAGTCCTGGGCTAAAAGTGTTCTTAAGAGTTTTAGCCAAACTATTTACCTGATCCTGTGTATCAATCAGGATCTCCTTAGCAACAAGTAACTGACTACCTGACCACCAAAAGGCTTGAGCCATAGGCCATTTAGTGTTTCAGGGGTTGAGCAGTCTGGAGATAGGCAGAGCCAGTAAAGGTTAATTTAGTTTCTTGGTCAGTGACATTTGGATTTTGGGATACCTTTTCTGTGTTTATTTTCCCTGCTTTTCTCTCATGGCTTAGGGAAATGTACCACAATGACTCCAAATATGTGCTGTTTAACAGAGGAGGGCCAAGGTCATAAGTTAAGGGAAGGCAGGATACAACCCTTCCCTTGAAGCTTTCCCCTTACCACTTCCTATATGTACTGACCAGAACTATGTTACATATTCAGTCCTGCCCCTCAACTAGTCCCCAGAAGAGAGAGACAGGTAGATTTAGAAAAGTGGTTTTCAAAGTATGGTCTAGGGGACCCTTGGGCAGGGGTCTGCAGGATCAACAGGGTCAAAACTAGTTTATTATAATACAAGGATGTTATTTGACTTGCTCACTCTCATTCTCTTATGAGTGAACAATGGGGTTTTCCAGAAATATCACCACAGACTGAATATAGAATTATGTCCTTTTTGTTTTTAATACCATTCTTTTTATTAATGTTTTGGCAATCTTTTTTATTAAATTTTACTTTTTAATCACTAATTTTTGTTTTAAGTTGTACAAAGGCTTTTCAGTGTTTAATTTCTAGTATAGTAAATATCAATAGTTATAACCACACAAAGAAATGTTCTTTGGGGTCCTCAGTAATTGTTCTTGTGTGGAAAGTGGTTAGACAAGTCTGACTCAGGCCCAGCTTTCCAGTGCTCGCCCAAGATCCAGCCGAGGTCGCAAAAGGATATGTCAGACTTTGCTCAATAAATGGATTTATTTACCTAATCATGGAATAAGAAGGTGAAATGGTCAAAATGCAGTCTTAAGCACTAGTTCAAAAAACAGCTGTCAATAGATATAGATATAGATATGGGAAGTGGTGTGATATCTGGGATGGTTTCCTAACCGCAGGAAACAAGATAGTCATTGACTCTAACTGGATTTTTGTTTTCTAGCTTCTGCCCTGTGCCAAAAGTATCCTTACAAGGCAGGTAAAGATCTTAATTGGCTATCATTTACCAGGGCCCAACATGTCTCCTCTGGCAAAGAGGGTTTCTTTGGGCTGAAGTTATCAACATGGCCTGCTTTCTTCCGTCTTCCATCCAGAACTGGGTATATGGACGATTACACTGGGAGGGAACGAAGTTCGCCCCTGTCGTTTTTTGGAGTATTTCTACTTCTTGCATACTGTTCGCAAAAATGCCCTCAGAAGCCTCCTTTCGAAGCCAAGCCTCCTTTCTCCTGAGTAAACCCCTGGGCTACCCTTTGTCCCTACAGAGCTCATCTGTGTGTGTACACCCCAAGGCATATGCTTGTGATTTCTCCAGCCCTTTCCTTCCTCGGGGGAATTTTAGGGTGACAAGAGAAAGGGCCACCTGCGGTAAAGACATACATTGCCTTTGCACATTTTGTCGACTTAGGGGTTGGGGGGGCAGGGCGCCTTTGCCAGCCCTTCTAGTTCACAAGTGCCATTTCTCAGTCTCCGCCTTGGTCGGTCTTCTCCCAAGGTCCGTCTCTGGGCCCTCATTTTAGTTGTTAACTTTCTACGAGTTGGCTTGTTTTGCTCGCACGCGATTCCCAAGGCTTTAACCTCCTTTCCCTGGGGCCTGACCTAATTCTGGGCGCCGGCTCTTGGGCTGCTGTTAGGCTGATTTCTCCACTTCGGAAAACGCACGCGGCTCTCTTCTGGGAGCTTCAGATGGGCCGCGAGGATGGGTGTCGGGGTTCCGTGGACATTCTGAAAACGTGTTCTAAATCGGCCCGGGGGACCTCCCCTCCCCCCCACCCCGGGGCGCGGGACCTGGAACGCGCAGGGCGTGGGGAGGGGCGGCAGGGCAGGGCCGGGCCCGCAGGGCAGAGCGGGGCCCGGGCGGGTGAGTCCCCGGGCGTAACAGGTGCCTGGGACGCAGCTGCGCCGCCGGGGATGCGAGGATAAGGTTTTCTTTTTCTCCGGGTTTTTTGGAGGTGAGGAGGAGGCTCCCGACCCCCTCCCTCCCCGCCCCCAACACACACCTAGCCAATACAGGCCGTGATTGTTCATCACTTAGCAACGCGCTCAGCCAATCGCAGGCGTCCGAGCCCTCGGCTCCGGCGCAAGGGGGCGGGGTGGGAACCTGGGAGCCCGGCGGCGAGGGGCGGAGCGCAGCCGGCCGGGGGGCGGGGAGGGCGGGAGCCCGCCGCGGAGGAGGGGCGGCCGGCTCGAGCCGCTGCGTCCCGGCGCGCCGGTGCGGGGGCCCGCGGGGCTAGGACGCTGCTAACCGTGAGTCCCCGGCTGCTCCCGGGGACCGTGACGGTGAGTAGGTCGCCCGCGGTGGGGATTGTGACGCGCCGGGCCCCCGCGGAGCGCCGAGCCGGCGGGGCTGGGGTCGATCGCGGGCGGCCGGGCGGGCCGCCGGGGTGGGAGCCGCGGGGGTGGGGGGACGGGCGGGCGTGGAGGTGCGCTGCGGCACCTGGCTGGGCGCCCCGGTTCTCGGCCTGAGGCTCGGCGTGGCGGCCGTTGGGGCCGTTGGAGAGGCGCTGACGAGCGTTGGGCTCCGGTTGCTCCTGGAAGGTAAGTGTCCGCCCGGGGAACCGCACCTGATGCGGGGCGCAGCCGCCGAGCTCCAGTCCGGGAGTGTCAGACCTTCTCCGGGGATGGAAGCGAGGTGGCTCCGGGCAGGGGCGGAGGGGCGACGCGGAGCCGTGCGGGAGGCTGGGGAGGCTCCCGAGAGGCGGCCGGGCCACGCGGGGTTGGCGATTCCCAGTGCCGGCTGCAGTAAAAAACCGAGTTCCTGGGTGCACGGGTCGCGCTCTGGTGAAGTCTGGGGAAGCACTTACATCATCGTAACAGACAGGCTTGGCTGAGGAATGTTTTCGGCCTGGAAAATTTTTCACTTAGGAGCAGTAAAACGAATTGTGAGCGCCCAGCACCCTTGCCAAACTCGTACTGTTTGCCCAGTCATGCATGTCATCTTTAGAATCGCCTAAATAATTGGTTCTCAGCACAGATTGGGCAATCTTTATATTCACAACCCCGCTTAGGTTCTGAATGCTAAACTCACCAGTAGTGCTGATCCTGTTGGTGACACAGGACTGCTTCCTCTCCTGATCCCCATGATGCGTGGGTGGTTAGAAGACATTCCTAAATGGGGCAGTGCAGAAGCCTAAGGGTGAGAGCTTCTTGGATATGGAAATTGATTTAGAGTCTGGGTCTAGAATTGGCTGAAAATGGACAGTGCCACGAAATCCCTCAGGGTTCTGGAGAGACTGGAAATGGTAGAAAAATTTATTTGACCCTGAAACAGAAAGGCCTGTATGGCTCCCCCTCCATTTACATACCTAAATAATATTTGAAAAGAGAGAAAAGAAATGTCTTTAAAGTTTAGATCAAAACTGACTCTGATGCAGCCCACAGAACTTAAGACATCGCAGCTCTTACTCCTGAACGCTCAACCTGAGGGTCTAAAGCTAAACAGGAAAAGCTAATGTATAATTTGATTCTATGTTGTGATTACTGTCCATAGTAGTTGCTCAAACAAAATGGTTCTTTGTGAAAAGGACCAGGGCTTTTTTGGTAACAAGCTGGGCCTCTTCAGCCAAGTCATCTTATACCCTTCCTTCCCCGCTCATTCCCCATCTGTACAGTGAAGATAATAAAGCCCTAGGATTAAATGACATGGGTAAAGCAGCTTGAAGATAACTGCAAAGACTGGGCTATTCTAGGATGAAATGCGAAGATCTCTTATAACACATTGTGTCTTGTGACAAGACTTGTTAAGCTATTACTTTCTGAACAGACTGAGGCCAATATGTGTAGAACTGAAATGGTTTAACTGTTTAGATTATCAAAGGCTTAAATTCAGAACAAAGTCAGGTTATATAGCTAGAGCTGTCCTAAATCCCTGCATATGCTTTCTTTGGCTAAAATGGCTATGACATGGGTCTCAGAAAAAGTAGACATTTGAGCGGTATAGCTCATACCTGTAATTCTAGGTGACTCAAGAGGCTGAGACCTGAGGATCCCAGTTCAAATCCTATCAGGGCAGAAATCTACTAGACTTATTTCCAAGTGCAACTATGTGGTTTAAGTGGTATAATTGCCAGCCTCGAGCAAAAGGGCTGTGGAGCAGTGCTCAGACCCTGAGTTCAAGACCCATTATTGGGACAGAAAAAAAAGTACACATTTGAGTTCCCAGCCCCTCCCTCCCCCTTAAATGTTGTGTGATTAGAATTTATTTCACATACTTAAATCGGAGCAATAAACTGTGTCTGCTTGCTCGCATCTGTAATCCCAGCTACTTGGGAAACTGAAGCAGGGTACCTTGTGCTTAGAAGAGCGCCCTGGGCAACAGACTTTCCAACTGGAGATGTTCCAAAGCTTTTAAATGGTATTTTCTGTTTTATGATAGCTGTGAACATGGCTTATTGGTTTGTCTATTTGCTCATGCCACAAAAGAGATTTTGAGCATGGGTCTGTTTGGTTTCTTTGGTAATGGAATTGGTAAGTGGATGGGATGGAATAGAATAAATACCCATTATTAGTAATAGGAAACAGGCTGTAATCACACCTTCTGGGGAAGGTCAATAGTTTGTATAGCATATATGCAGATTTACTGGGTTTTTTGTTAGTATTTTTTCCTTCATTAAAGACTAAGATTTTTTTGGGGGGGGGGGCGGGAGTTTGGCCTAGTGGTTAAAGTGCTTGCCTAGCATGCACGAAGACCCGGGTTCGATTCCTCAGTACCACATATATAGAAAAAGCTAGAAGTGGTGCTGAGGCTCAAGTGGTAGAGCTCTAGCCTTGAGAAAGTCCAAGGACAGTGATCAGGCCCTGAGCTCAAGCCCAGGACTGGCAAAACAAAAAAAAAAAAACAAAAAAAACAAAAAAAAAAACACTAAGATTTTTTTTTTTTTTGCCAGACCTACAGATAAAAAGATGAGTGCAGCCTTGAATTTATATTTAGGAAATGTATTGTTCAGCTGCTTCTTGACAGGATTTCCCTGAGCAGCTGATGCCTTCTGCAGCAGCCCCAGATGAAGGGATTGCAGGTGGTGGCAGTGTGTGGCGGTGGAGTTGAGTTGAGGCTGGTGGTCGTTGTGTTAAGGTTCAGGGGCAATGCTGTGAATTTTGGCAGGTGGTGAGCAACCCACGTGAGGTTTCATTTAGAGGAATTACATTTACATTTTGCTTGAGGAGAGTCTCTCTGCCAAAAGTGTTTTGAACATAGACAGTCCAGGAATCCAGGTACTAATAAAGCAAATATGCACACACACAGCTAGTCCCGAGGGATGAACTCAGGGCCTGTGCACTGTCCTTGTGCTTCTTTTTGCTCAAGGCTAGCATAGTCCATCTTTTTCTGAGTAGTTTATTGAAGATTAGAGTCTCAGAGACTTTCTTGCCATGCCTGGTTTTGAGCTGCGATCCTCAGATCTCAGTCTTTGGAGTCATTACGATTACAAGCATGAGCCACTAGCACCCAGCAGACTTGAAAGATATTTTACTGAAACCTTCAGAAACATTAAAAAAGGCCAAATAATCAGACCAGGGGATTGGGTATTCATTAAGGTACAGTTCCATTCAGTTACAGTATAGTGAAGAATCTCAGTGCTATGAAAAAGCAGAAAAATGGGGGAGGGGAGTGCATGTGAATGTGTGCTGTAGTACACAGACCTGAATTCTAGCTCTTGCTTGCCTATTTCATTCTAGTTGGTGCTCTAGCATTTGAACCACACTTCCTCTCTGTAGCTTTTTGTTGCTAAGTTGGAAATTGGACTCTTGTGCACAACAGCCCTGGCTAGCTTTTAACTTTGATCCTCAGACCCAGGCCTCCTGAGTAGCTGGGATTATAGGCATGAGCCATCTGCACCAGGCCAAAGATAGGATAATTAGCTGAGTTTTTGTTTATTTATGTTCATAGATAGATGCCCAGTCTTTTCCCATAACAAAATAGGGCTATATCTAGTTCCTAGAGCCATTTAAAGGATTAGGTGACATCCTGTGGGAGCCAAAGCTGGCATTTAGTATGTGCTCTGAGTTTATTTTCTTGCTTACTACAGTCACCTAATAAGCTAGTGCGTGGGTTCTTAACTACCTTGTATACTTGGGAATATGGCTTCAAGGAGACTACTGTTGAAGAAAAATGGTAAATACTTGGGATTAATAGAGTTCAGTACTCGGAACTTACTCAAGGTTACCTACATTACATGTAGGTAGGACTGAGCATTCCATATCATGAAACCTTGTGGATTAACTGTGTTAGTGTCACAAAATTGCTATTGTCCACATAAATACCACTCTCTGCAAATAGCTTTTTATCTTGAATACTTTGGAAGCTTGGCTTATTTTTCCCATAACTCTTATCCAACTTCTCCAAAGACATGCTGCCTTTCAACAAATATAAAGTGTTACATAAATTAAGCACATTAACTTTCACCTTGCTTTTGAGTACCATTTGCATTTTTTTTTATGCCAGTCCTGGGTTTGCGCTCAGGGCCTGAGCACTGTCCTTGGATGCTCTCAAGGCTAGAGCTCTACCACTTGAGCCTCAGCATCACTTCTGGCTTTTTTCTATGTATGTGGTATCAAGGAATCAAACCTGGATCTTTTACATGCTAGGCAAGCACTCTACCAAACTCTCAGCCCTTATTTGCATTTTTGGAGATATAGTCTTTTTGGACTTTTGCTGACTTTGAACCGTGATTTTGCTTCCAATGAGGATCCTCGGATCAGCCTCCTGAGTAGTAACTAGGATTATAGACATGAGCCAATGGTACCGAACATGTAACTTCTTGCTCCCTTGATATACTAAAAAGAGGGCAGTTTTCTGATGACAAATTTTGGCTAGAAGCCTTATTGAGATTGTTTCCTGTAATCCAGTGGTGTATATACATATGAAATATTTCACCACATTTTTGTCTTCATACTACACCCAGTCAGAAGACATGACTGAAGTCTGTCCTTAAAGAGTAGTAGTGGAGATTCCATCCTGAGCCTCTCACTACAGGAGAGATGGTTGAGTGGTCTCCAGTCTGAGGTAGGGCCGGACTCTTGGCTCTGTTTCTTGTTAGCTCTGTGATCTTAGGCACATGACCTAACCTCTCTGCCTCAGTGTTTTTAAATCTGTGAAAGAATTAGTGGCATGATAACACAGTCATTAGGAGATTTGACTAAAGATTTAGAAACATTGTAAATAGGCACTTCTAAACAGCAATGTCTGGCACATGTTTCTCCATCAGTCTCAGGTGGACATTACTTAATTTTCATTTACTGTCTTATTAAATATCTACATAAACCTTAAGAAGTAGGTATTCCAGGAAGTGGTACAGTGGCTCAAGTGGTAGAATACCAGCCTTGCGCTGAAGAACTCAGGGACAACACCTAGGCCCAAAGTTCATGCCCCATGACAGATGACAAAAAAAAAAAAAAAGGTATTCCATCCCTATTCTGTAAAGGAAACTATCTGAAACTGGTCTTGAGAAGTAAGGGAAGGCAGTCACATGCCACTCCATTGTGATCCTTCACTGTCTTTCTAATTGCCAGAACATCAGCAAGAAAGCTAATTAATAGGCTAATACTGGCTAATATAAATTTTAGAGTTTTGTCCATTTTGGTATATATTAAAATTTTACTTAGGAAGACCTTACTTCTGGAAAATAGCGATACTATTATGCTACATTAGTGAAATAATTTAGATACTAAATTTGTGAAAAGCAGATTTTCTAAGAGTTTGAATTTAGTCATTCTATGAGAATACAAACAGTGAGTTTTAAGTAGCACAGGCATTTATAATGGAATTAAACGATAGTCTCAATATTAATTATATTTAGTTTTTGAGAGTAACATTTAAAGTATGCCAGTAGCGGATTTTCTTTTTTGCTAGTACCAGAAATTATACCTGGAACTTTGTGCTGATAAATGAATGTGTGTGTGTGTGTGTGTGTGTGTGTGTGTGTGTGTGTGTGTGTGTGTGTGTCTGTGTTGGTTTGAGGGCTTGAACCCAGGGCCTTGCTGATATTCTTGCTTAGCTATTTTGTCCATAGCTGGCCTCTACCTATCAATTAAGCCACTCCTATCATTCTAGGGTTTTGCTCCTTAGTTTCACAAATATACATGTCTGGATTTGTCTACTGGAGCTGGCTTTGAACTGTGATCCTGACGTATCAGCCTTTTTAGTAACTAGGATTACACCAGCAATTGACTTTGATCAATGAATACTTTCTATGACTACATTTATAATATAGAACTAATGTTTAAAGGCTTGGTTTTTACCATTTAATTTACATGCTGGCTTTGAACCTTGATCTTCAGTTCTCAGCCTCCCGAGTAGCTAGGATTACAGGTAAGCTACCACCACCGTACCAGTCTTTTCTTGACTTTTTTACAGTATTGAATTTAAATAATTTTTTTATCCCAACTACCTGGTAGCTTTAACTTTGGGATTTATGTTTTAAAACTTTAATCAGAAACTTGTAGTTTTAGTTAAAAACTTTCCATTCTTTTAGATTTTAGCACTCATAAAAAATCTTGTACAATATTTAGATGTGCAGATTGTGTACACAGTGTTCCTGTGTAATGAAAAGCTATTATTTTCTGCCACCTGATTTGAAATTTTGTTCTACAGTTCCAATCAGATAGGCATTTTTCAGTTCTCAAGTTTGCATTTCAAGTGAACTTGAAAAGAACAACTACAGTAGTGTACTAAAGTAGTGTACTGTGGGCAGGACTGTGGTAATGAAGATACTGTTTGTGCTGGGCTTTCTTTTAGTTTATAGATATTAGGGGAAACTGGGGGACAACAAGGGAAATAGACATAGAAATTAGAATGATCCCCTCCTTTTTGTTTTTGGTCCAATGTGAGGCTTGAACTCAGTGCTGTCCCTGCACTTCTTTGTGCTCATGGCTAATGTTCTACCACTTGAGCCACAGTGCCACTTACAGTTGTTAATTGGAGTTAAGTTCTCATGGTGGGGGGACCGGAGTTTGGCCTAGTGGTAGAGTGCTGGCCTAGCATGCATGAAGACCTGGGTTCAATTCCTCAGTAGCACAAACATAGGGGGAAAAAAGCCAGAACTGGTGCTGAGGCTCAAGTGGTAGAGCTCTAGCCTTGAGAAAGTCCAAGGACAGTGCTCATGCCCTGAGCGCTCAAGGCCCAGGATTGGCAAAAAGGAAAAAAAAAAAAAAAAAGATTCTCACAGGGACTTCAAACTGAGATCCTGAAATCTCAGCCTCCTGAGTAGGTAGGACTACAAGCATGAACCACAGGCACCCAGTCAGAGTAATCTTTTTTATTTTCCTGAAAGATTGGCTCATTTTTCCCATTGCTGTTTTCTTTTATACATGTTTACCTGCCAATGTGAACATTTTATTTTGTGATGGGTGAGTTTCTTGAGTATTCACTGCCTATTCAGTCTGTCAAGGGTTGTGAGAGGGAGGGAGTACAGCAAAGTAAAGATAATGGTACATATGTATGTAGCCTGAAAATGTGAGGCAAACTTGTACAAATGTGGAAGCTAGAATTCATAGGCAGGAGTAGGAGGGAGAAGGCCTGGTGGAGGAGTTGAATGTGGGGTGAGCTGTGCTCTGAGAAGACATTTTAAGGAGAGGTAAAAGCACAGCTGAAAGCACCGAGCTGAAGGGACTTGCTTCATTGTGTAGACGTTTGTTGAGTAGCTGCTGTGTGTCAGGAAGTTGGCTACACTGTACAGTACCAGGAGCAAGGGTAATGGGAGCCGGGGGTGTCATCTCAGAGGCCACCTACTCAAACCCCAGTAAACTACAAGTTATTGATGTGTGTTAAGAACTTGGGTCTTGTGCTGTGTGAGATAGCTTAGACCTACAATCCTAGGATCATGGTTTTGAGGCCAGCCTAGGCAAAAAAAACTTAGTGAAACCCTATCTCAGCTAATAAGCCAGACATGATCATGAGTGTCTATGACCTTGTTATGCAGGAGGCCATAGATAGAATGATCACCGTCCGAGGCTAGACCAGAACAAAAAGGTAAGGTCTTACCTGAATTTAAAAAACAAAACAAAAAAAAACAGGGCGGGAGTTTTGCCTAGTGGTAGAATGCTTGCCTAGCATTCATGAAGACCTGGGTTAGATTCCTCGGTACCACATGCATAGAAAAAAGCCGGAAATGGTGCTGAGGCTTAAGTGGTAGAGCTCTAGCCTTGAGAAAGTCCAAGCATAGTGCTCAGACCCTGAGTTCAAGCCCGGAGTGGCAAAAAAAAAATTCTTGGGGTACATAGCTCATATGGTAGAATCTTGCCTAGCAAGAGTGAGACCCTAAGTTTATACCCAATAGTGTACTCCCTCCATAAGCAACAGCAAAAAGATACTGAGTTTTTACAGTAGACAGATGAACATGAATTAGCTAAGGAACTTTTCTAATAGGAAAAAAAGTGTCATTAACTAGAACTGTCAGTGTTTTTCTGACAGTCTGTAAGCTTAATTTCAACATTGGCATTAATATTTACTCTAGGATAAAGTGTTTCTAAACAAAGAAGCTGTTGTTTCTGGTGAAGCAGAGGCAAATTTTCTTGTAAGATTCATTATGCTCAGAATGAACTTATTTAAAATGGGTTCCAAGAATCAAATCTCTTAAATTTGATAGGAAATCTTGGATTTCTTTTAGTTGCTATAGTTAGATGTGTGCAAAACGTTGGCAGATTGCATGGCGGTGGAAGGAAAGGAGCATAGAATTTGGAAAACTGAGATGTGTCTTGCCTTCATAATGAGAAATGTAACCCTTGGGCAATTCTGTGTAATCCCTCTCAGTCCAAGTTTTCTGGCTTTGATACAGAAGAATTTACATGAAATAAGATCCTAGAAGCAAAGAATGATAGGATTATGAAACTTAGTAAGAAGACTTTTTCTTCCAGAAGAGTAATGAGTTCATATGTGGGTAGCTTTATCAGTGTTCTATCCAGATTCTATCTAGAAAATGCTGCTAGATAATCCTTAAGTTTGCATAATCATTTTCCCTGAAAAGACCAGACTGCCCTTGCTTCTTTTATATCTGAAGTATGTGGTATTGGTACTTTTAGAATGTCTCGCAACATATAGGAAAGATATAGTAGTTCAAAAGCACTACCTCAAGTTATTATAACTTAGTGTAGTTAATCATGTTTTCTATCATGAAGACTTGATTAGAGACTAGGAAGTCGTTACATAACTGTATACATGCTGTCTAAGTAGTGAATAAAATGGTGTCTTTCTGTTGTTGAGAAAAGTAAAAAATAAACCCGGCACCTGTTATCCTAGCTACTCATGATGCTGAGATCTGAGGACCATGGTTCAAGTCAGTCTGGGCAGGAAAGTCCCATGAGACACTTATCTCAACGAACTACCAGAAAATGAGAAAAGGTGCTGTGGGCTCAAAATGGTAGAGCACTAGATTCGTGGACACTAATTTTTTTTTTTTGGTTGGTCATGGGGCTTGAACTCTGTGCCCCGGCTCTTCAGCTCAAGTCTCGTGCTCTACCCCTTGAGCCACAGCACCACTTTTGTGGACACGTTTAGATTATGTAAAATCCCATCTTGTTAGTAAGTTCTTTATTTCATATGACTTCAAAATGGAGTATTGGTTTTCATTGTGAATGTTTAACTAGACCTGGACAGGGAGCAATTTAAGGTATACACTTGTAGAGATAAGTGAAATTCACAGAGAAAGATTACCAGCATAAGACTTGGGGAATAGTTTATGTAATACATTTTGGTGTTTTAATTATTCTGTGTAGGGAGAAAGGAAAGATATTTATTGTATCTTAACTGAAGAATAAAAAACATCTTGGAAAAAATGCCAATAATTTGTTTTCCTCTCATCATTTTCCTCCACAAACCTATTGTTTTTTGTTTTTAATAAGGAAATGGATTTCTGGATTTTCCCCCCTGGACTTAAGAGCTTGAACTCAGTGCACTGAACTATGGCCCTGGGCACTTTCCTTGTTCATTTTTGCTAAAGGCTAGTGTTGTGTCACAGCTGCACTTCTGACTTGTTTTGTGTGTGTGGGGGGGTTGTAATTAGACATATGAATCTGATAGACTTCTCTTTCGCTCCATTTCAGTCTAAGTCGTGGCAGTTCTTTCTCTGTAGCATTCACCTGTTCCTGCCTCTCCTGTTGAAACTGAAGTATAGCATTAGCTATTGCTTGACTACATTCTAGCTATAGTGTGTAGTCTGGGCAATCTTTTTTTCCTCTAAAACCCTTCAACAAATTTGCATTGCACTACGGAGAAATCCAGCTTCCCACCTTCTTGCCTTGCTTAGTGTGCTTCAAACACATTGGTGTTCTGGGTTTTAAGTTTGTTTCTCTAGCATCTGCCCAAAGTGTTGTCATGTGTCACCAGTTTGCCTGCAGTCTTCACCCTTCCTCCTCCTCCTCTCCCAAACCTTGCAATCAATTGCCAGTTGTCATTAATAATTTCATTTGGCTTGTTTTTCTTATGCTGGGGAAATATTTTCATCTTTAAGACATTTGTTAAATATTGCCAAATTGCTGGTGGTATTTACAAGTTGCTGTTCAAAGAACAGTTCATTCCTTCCATTTGTGCCAGCATTGAAAATTATAATTCAAAAGTTTTGTTAATATATTTTTAGGACAAACATAGGAATTCTGGCCTTCCCATCTACATCAATAGAAATTATACCTTTATTTTAAAGGATATAATATATGTACTACAACATTGTGAGTTGAGGCAGGTTCCAATGCCATATATATGAAGTAATGTGAAATTACCCCCAGGAGAATGTGCAGGCATGCTCCTTTCCTGGCCACTGTAACATGAACCACACAGCTACACCATTCTCTCCCCACTGTGATGGACTGAAACCTCTGAAACTGTGAGCAGAATCTTTAGTTGTATCTCTAAGGAATCTGATTGAGGATCTGAGTGAGGTGAGATGGAATTTCAGTGTTGGTTTCATTTATATTTCCTTTAAAGCTAGGGATATTGAACATTTTAAAATATATTTTTGGCCATTTATACTTCTTTTGAGAACTATTCATTTGCTCATGTGTATTAATTGGATTGTTCTTTGGAGTGTTTAGCTTTTAGGGCTCTTTTTCTGGATATTTGCCCTTTATCTGATGAGTTGCTAGTTACATTTTCTATTCTGTAGGTTTGTCTCTTTATTTTAAATTTTGTAATTGATTACTAATTTGATTCAATCTCAAACTGTCAGTTGTTCTTATTTCCTGAGCAATTGAAATGTCATTCAGAATACTTTGTCTTCAGGTGTTTTCCTTTTTTACTTTTCTAGTTACAAATCTTACATTACAGTCTTTCGATCCAGTTTGAATTGATTTTTTGTATCTCACTGTTTGTTCTTCATGTTTTCCCAGTATTATTTGTTGAAAAGAGTGTCTTTTTGCCCCCAACGTTCTGTTTGTGATTCTTTTATCAAAAATAATATGACAATAGCTGTGTCTATTTCTGGATCTTGTCCATAGGTTTACATAACGGATTTTGTTATGATAGTTTTGTTGGATAATTTGAAATCAGATTTTAGGATACCACCAGCATTGTTCTTTCTGTTCACAGTTTTTTTATTGTTATTATTTAAGGTCTTTTGTGCTTCCATATGATTTTTTTTTTTTGCCAGTCCTGGACTTGAGCTCAGGGCCTGAGCCCGGTCCTTGGACTTTCTCAAGGCTAGAGCTCTACCACTTGAGCCTCAGCACCACTTCCAGCTTTTTTTCTATGCATGTGGTACCAAGGAATCGAACCCAGGTCTTTGTGCATGCTGGGCAAGCACTCTACCACTAGGCCAAACTCCCAGCCCTTCCATATGATTTTTTAAATTGAGTTTTCTGTTTCTGTGATGAATATCATTAAGATTTTGGTGAGGGTCCAGAAGCGTAGCCTAGTGGTACAGTGCTTGCCTAGCATGCACGAAGCCCTTGGTTTGATTTCTGGGTACCACATACTCAGAAAAATCTGGAAGTAGTGCTGTGGCTCAAGTGTCAGGGTGCTAACCTTGAACAAAAAGTGTCTAAGTACAAAAGTACAATGTCAGGAACAACAGTAATTGTAACCAAAATAAGTATAATTTTTATAAAATTACACTATTATGCACATAGTGGTATTTAATAAATTCCAACATCTAAAAAAGTGTCTAAGTACTGTGCCCTGAATTCAAGCCCCAGGACTGGCAAGAAAAATAAAAGATTTTAGTGAGATTGCATTGAATTGTGGATTGTTTTTGTTAGAATAGCCATTTTCATAGTATTCTGCCAATATGAATATATGAGGTCTTTATCTTTTAGTGTCTTATTTCAGTTCCTCTCTTCAGTGTTATATAGTTTTCTATTTCATTGTAGAGGTCTTTTACCTTCTTGGTCAAATTTATTTATTTTCTGGGCAATACTGGGATTTGAACTTGGCCTTGTGGTTTTTAGGAGAACGTGCTGCTGAATTATACATCTTTGGCCCAAATTTTCTCTTTTTTTTGTGGCTTTTGGGAATGAGATTGGTTACTTTATTTTTCAGTGTGATCATTACTGGTTTATTAAAAAGGTAATAAATTTTACATGTTGGTTTTGATAATGCTTTCATAAAGGTATTAGATCTAAGTGGTTTTTGGCCACGTCTTTAGAATCATAGCATCCACAAAGAGGGATAATTTTATTTCTTTATTATTTATATTTTTCTTACCCTGGTTAGGGATTAAAACACTATATTGATTAGTATAGAATGTGGATGTCCTGTCTCATTCCTGACTTCAGAAGAAATTATTTCAGTTTTTCCCAATTGAGTACAGTGTTAGCTTTAGATTTGTCTATGAAGTAAGTCCCTGCTATAGCTACTATCTTAATAAGGTTTCTTTTTCTCATTGAATTTTGTCAAAGATCTTTTCTATATCTGAGATGACCATATTTTAAGATTCTATACTTACTGATATGTTTCCACACATCCTTGCACACCAAGGATGAAAAACCATCTTTATCAGTGGTGTATGTTTTTGAATGTTACTGAATTCATTTTGAAAGTATTTTATTGAGACCTTTTGCATGTTTAACTTAATCTTGATTCTTACACCTATTTTGTACATATATATGTGATATGTATTTTATATAAGTTCTATGAAACTTATATAATAAGTTCATGTCTACATGAAAATGAATATTGCAAAATCCTTTTGTTTTAAATACCTATACATTGGTTTTATATTGGTGTTTATATTTTAGATGACCTACAATTATTCTGTCATTTGTCTTTTAAGGAGATGTCTTTTAAGGAAGACTGACAGCAGCTGTTCTACATGTTTCAGTGCTGAACTAGTTCCTCAGGTATCCTGGCTCTGGAAATTGCTATGGGAGATTGGATGACTGTTACAGATCCAGGTCTGCCTGCAGGTAAACTGAGTCTAAAATAACTGGAAACCAGTAAATGTGACCTTCTTTAAATAAAATGAAATAGTTGCTGTAAATATTGAAGTTGTTACTAATGAGAAAGATAGGTGCATATAAAATTCCTATATTGATCCTCAAAAAACTTATAGAGAGCTAGGATATGCCATATTTATAGAGGTTCAGTGCTTTTAGATGGTAACAGACTGATTATCTTTTTAGGAAAATTTTTATGTTCTTGAAATATGTTCAATGGCTACTTCAATATGTCTTTTTTTTTTTTCCTCAGCAAGGCAAATTTTACTTCTAATAAGGTTCTTTAACTCTTTGATCACCAAATCTTTGAGTGGCATAGTAAATATATTTAAAAGTTTTTTTATAACCCTAAACTAATGGAAGTTAAGGTATGTTTTCACCAAGAACATATTAAGAAGCATACCTACTGGATATACCATTTTATATTTCTTTTTGGAAAAAAGTATGTAGATTTCATAAAAGAAATGGCTTTGTGTTAATTTGAAAAGACTTTAAAATGCTTAAATATATGCATCTATATATATCTATATATACATACATAGGTGTAATTTACAATTTTGGTTAATGAAGATTATGAGGTTTTTGTTTTGTTGTTGGGTTTTTTTTTTTGTCGGTCATGAAACTTGAATTCTGGGCCTGGGTGCTGTCCCTGAATTCTTAGTTCAAGGCTACTGCCCTATTCCTTGAGCCATAGAAACTCTTCCAGTTTTCTGGTGGTTAATTGGAGATAAGTCTCACAGACTTCAGTGCCCAGGCTAGCTTTGAACTGTAACCCTCAGATCTCAGTCTCCTGAGTAGCTAGGATTATAGGCGTGAGCCACTGCACCGGGCTAGATTATGAGTTTTTTTGTCCATTTTAATAAGTTACTTACACAAATTCTTTTTATTGTTTCAGAAAGCAAAAATATCTCTCAATATACCTCAGAAACAAAAATGTCTCCATCAAGTTTATACTCACAGCAAGTGCTCTGTTCTTCAATACCTTTATCAAAAAATGTGCACAATTTTTTCAGTGCCTTCTGCACAGAAGAAAATATTGAGCAAAGTATTTCATATCTTGATCAGGTAATATATCATGTTATATAATAGAAACTATTAAGGGTATAAGAAAAAGATACCAAGTACAGGTGCATTGTTGATCATCTAGTCTAATATAAGATATTCTCTTTTGAGCAGCTGGGCCATCTTATTATCTCAGGCTCCTTATGCCAGCTCACAGATGATTGGAAAGCAGAGTCCACAATAATCATGGTTCTTTAAATTCTTTGTTCTTTAGAATATTTAGTGTTTTCTTAAATATCTGGGAATAGTTTTCTAGTTCAGAAAAGACTCTCTCAGTAACTTGTCTGGGATCAAGCCTTTAAAAATTTAACTTGGCTTTAATGGACAAGCAAACACGTTTTGAAATATAGATACACTGTGTAATGGCTCTGTTGAGATCATTAATATGCATGTTTCAAATGTAGTTTTGTAGCAAGAATCCTTTATGTCTAGTCTCAGCAATTTCCACTAATAAAGTTTATTGCTATTGTATGATATTGTACAGAGAACTATTGCTTTGCTGCTGAAGTACATTGGTATGTTTTACAATAGATCTTGTTCTTCTTAACTGAAATTTTATACCCTTTGGCCAGCGTTTACCTAGTAAGATATATTCTCCTTCCAGGAACTGACTACTTTTGGTTTTCCTTCATTATATGAAGAACCCAAAAATAAAGAGACAAAAAGAGAATTAAATATAGTTGCTGTTTTAAATTGTATGAATGAGCTACTTGTACTTCAGCGGAAGAACCTTTTAGCTCAGGAAAATGTGGAAACACAGAATCTGAAACTGGGAAGTGATATGGACCATCTACAGAACTGCTATGCAAAACTTAAGGTAGAAATTAAATATAATGTGTTTTTGTTGGTTTTTGTTATTTTTGCTGGCATTGGGCCTGGATGCTGTCCCGGAGTTCCTTCATTCAAGGATAACACTCTAACACTTTGAGCCACAGCTCCACTTCCAGTTGTCTGGTGGTTAATTGATCAGATACTTGTGGCAGGTGTTAATATGGATTAGAGTTAAGTCTCAAGGACTTTCCTGTGTGGGCTGGCTTTGAACTAAGATCCTTGAATTTCAACCTCTTGAGGAGCTAGGATTGAGCCATTGACACCTAGCTATAATATGTGTTTTAATGTCATTATTATAGAACTCAGAGCTAGAAATTTCATTGACTATCAGATAAGTATTATGGTTATTTTTTAAAGCTTCAAGTTTTCTTTAAACTGATAAAAAATGAGCCAAAAATAATTTATGTAAATCAGCTGTATTGCTTCCTAATGTCTTTATTGAAAGCATTAATGTTAGATTAGGAAATATTTATGTTCTAAAAGAAAATTAAATTTCTATTGAGTTATCTGTATGCTAAGTATGAGTAAAACCCTAGCTCCTGCTTGTGAGGAATTTGTAATGTTTAGTATATTGCAACATATAGTACCATAATAATTTGCTTCATTAATTATTCTTGGTATATAAGAGGTGAGGACTAGTTTCATAGCTCAGCCTTGAGCTGAGATTTAAATGAGTTTAGATTTACTAACATCTGGAAAAGATATTCCATATGGTGCATGTAATTTCTATAACATCATGAAGGTTTGAATAAATGTTATCATACAGGCAGTGCACTGCAAATAGTCCAGAAAGTCCTGGGATATGTAAAGAATGAAGAATGGTAATAGATCAGGCAGTCTGACTCCAGGCAGTCTGAAAGATGTGGTACAGAAAGCAAGTAGGCATTAAGGAAGATATACCAAAATATCATTTTGATATAGTGGAAAATTTGTTGGGAGAGCATGTATTCCTGCTTGAGATGGAGGGGAAGAGACTCAGAAGCCTGCTGAACAAAACACAGATTCACAGGCCTTCACAGAAACTTTGGGACTTGAACCAAGTATGCATAAAATAGTGTTTCCACCCTGCTCTGTGCTTAGCTCTTTTCCAAAGTCAGACCCTCTCAGAGGATGGTGACATAGCTGTAGCTGGAAAAATCTTCAAAAGTATGCTGTTAGAAGTGAAAACCAGGGTCTGGGAGTTTGGCCTAGTGGTAGAGTGCACTTGCCTAGCATGCACGGAGACCTAGGTTCAATTCTTTAGTATCACATACATAGAAAAAGCCAGAAGTGGTGCTATGGCTTAAGTGGTAGCCCTCTAGCCTCCAGAAAGCCCAAGGACAGTGCTCAGGCCCTGAATTCAAACCCCAGAACTGGCCAAAAAAAAAAAAAAAAAGATAGAGACCGTTCTAAATGTCTAGTAGCAACATCATGAAATACGATGACTCTTTCAAGGGAATCAGTCATTTTTTAAGCTGTTTTATGTATGCATACAGAATTTTGTATTTACATAAAGTTCATAATTTTAATTTGAGCACTATAAAATATTTGCTCTAAAAATTTGCTGTGCTATTAAACTTCAGTTTTAAGTGGCAAGCTAGTGTGCACAACTTCTGTTACTGACCTTTTAAGAATTCAAATGCTCTGAATCAGATACTGAAAGTGCATCTGGGTGTTTTAGGAACAACTGGAAACATCCAGAAGGGAAATGATTGGCCTTCAGGAGAGAGACAGACAGTTACAATGCAAGAACAAGAATTTGCATCAGCTACTGAAAAATGAGAAAGATGAGGTGAGTTGTTAGTTTCTGCACATGAAGCTTAAGTGAATTTTGGATTTTTGTTGTTATAACCATAATAATCATTTACATAAAAAAGAAAAGAACCTAAAAAGAAAAAGAATAATTTCTTCCTCCTATGTAAAATTGGTATGGTTTACAACATAGCAATGTATATAACACTATATCATATGTAATGAGCAGTCAAAACCATTCTCTGCAGTAGCCTCTCGATGTCCCCTGCCCAGGGGATGCAGGTGACTTATTACATTAAGCCATACCTGGTAATAACCAGGGTCTTACCCCATCCACCTTACCCTCTGGTTTACTTACTTTTTCTCAGGTAGAGGTGCAGATCTTTCATGTCTGTTGTACTATATTTGGTATCGAATGTGTCCCTTTTTTCACTGTCTTAAACATTGGCATTGTTCTTCTAGTCAGCCAGTTACTTGATTAAATAGGTAGCAGGTGCAGTTCACATTAAAAAAAATCACTTCCAAGACAATATTAGTTTTTGTGTTTAGTGGTTACTTGAAAAAAATTCTAATTTCTAATTTAGTTATTGATAAGAATCATGACTCCTTTTAAAATGAAGCTAATTTCTTCTTTAGTGATTACTTGAATGAATTAATGTACTTGAAAATATTATTCTGTTATATACCCAAGGAGAAACTATTGTTTTGAAGCTTTCCCTATAGTCCCTGTCTAGAATAGCAATAAAAATACATTCTTTTCTGTGTTGTGTATCTATTAGCTATAAAGACTTAGATAATAATTATAAGGACTTAGATAATATAAATACTTAAATAATAATTCCAAGATCCTTGGAATTATTTAGGTAATTTTTCATACTCGATTACTTAATAGTGTGTGAAATAAATGACCTGATGAACCCTGTTTACTTCAGATGGTGTTCTATTTTAATACTTCCCTTGGGGTTTCTGGTTTCTGAAGTACCATAGTGAAAGGTAACACATGTGTAGAAGATAACTTACAAAGTTAGCACTTCTATGAATTTCAGAATTAAAAAGAAAAATTCTTGTAATTCATTTAATGATACTTAAAAAAATGGTTCCAATGATTATAAGAAAAAAGAATTAGGGCCGGGAGTTTGGCCCTAGAGTGCTTGTCTAGCATGCATGAAGACCAGGGTTCGATTCCTCGGAACCACATACATAGAAAAAAAGCCGGAAGCAATGCTGAGGCTCAAGTGGTAGAGCTCTGTCCTTATGAAAGTCCAAGGACAGTGCTAAGACCCTGAGCTCAAGCCCAGGACTGGCCAAAAGAAAAAGGAATAAGCCTAATTAGAATGCTTTATATTTTTTGAATTTGTGAATTTTATTGGGCTTATGGATTATATTATAGAAAATGCTTTTTTTCAGGTACAAAAATTACAAAATATCATTGCAAGTCGAGCTACTCAATATAATCATGACATGAAGAGAAAAGAACGCGAATATAATAAACTAAAGGAACGCCTGCATCAGCTTGTTATGAACAAGAAAGATAAAAAAATAGGTAAGCAACTGGCTAAGATACAGGTCAGTAAGCTAGCTAGTATAGTGAGTAGTAAGTGTGAGAGGTTTGAGCACAACTGCTTTATGTAGTGATTTCAGGTAGAATGTGTCCTTATAAGTGAGAAGTTAGACAACTGACTAATGAACAGTAACTCATTTTGGTTTACTTCCTTTGTTACATGTGTTTGTTTAACATGATAGGATTGAGAAAAATTTAGCCAGAGAAAGCTCATTTTTCATAGCATAGAACTGAAAATGTGAGTCAACATGTGTTTTAGAATACCAGGAGAACCATCTTTACAATTAACTTCATGAAATTGTTCTCCAGACTATGTTGTTTGTGTCCCCTTGAATTTGTTTCTTGTACGAGTCTTGCTATGTAGTCCAGGCTGGCCTTTTAATTTAAAATCCTTACATTTTAGCTTTCTAACTAACTGCTGGGATTACAGGCATTTGCCACCACACTCAGCTTTAAATCCCTTTAAATAAATGTATCTCTCATTTCAAAGCAACTGAGCAGAAAGATGTGCCATAAAAATTACACTTTTTATGGGTTCCCCTACCCCAGTACTGGGGGTTAGACTTTCAGAGCCTATGTTTGCTTGAACCACACATCTAATCCTTTTGCTTTTAGTTGGTTGTTTGGAAAGGGTTTTGTGCTTTATCCAGAGCTGACCTCAAACCTACTACTTTCCACCTTTTGAGTAGCAGCAGCCACAGTGAAGTCAGCCAGTGAACTCAGTGGCTTGTTTGTGAGTTCAGTCTTGCTAACTTCTTGAGTGTACTTCCGAGATGCTGAGGTTACAGGTGTGCATCACCATGCCCAGCTGTAATATTCTTTTGTAAACTTTCTAGACTGCTGAAGTATAACTACTTAAGCAGAAGTAATGATATACAAGGTGGTTTTGCTGGCCTGATAAAATTTAGGGAATAGGAAGTCTTATGTGTTCACTGACCAGAGCACTTTGCAAGTGGATTACAGGCACTTTGTAGCCTCCTCTTCACAGTGATACTCCTAAACTGAAATGGGATGAGTATGCATTATAGGCTGTCACATGATTGACTCGCCTGCTCTTTGTAAGCCGTTGTGCTGACTCCATCATTGACAGTCCATTGAGGTTATCTGAACATTTTAAAATATTTTTGAGAAGTGGATTTGAACATGTTGTATCTTGTAATCTTAGCTACTCTGGAAACAGACTAGGAGGTTGAAGATTAGGGTAGTTCAAGGCTAGTCTGAGCCGAAAGTTAGTGAGAATCCATCTCAAGCAACAAGCTGGACATGCTAGCCACGTTGGTACTCCCAGATCTATAGGAGACTGCAAATAGAAGACATACTTTCCAAAGCTGGCCCCAGCCAAAATGGTAGACTTTACCTGAAATACAAAATGCAAAGGACTGTGGGTAGTTCAGGTGACAGAGTGCCTGCCTAACAAACATGAAGCTCAGAGTTCAACTCCAGTACTGCCAAAAAACAAAAGTAAAAATCAAAAATATGTATACATAGATATGCATGTATATTGAAAGAAGATGAAGATGAAATAATAGAAAACTTTAGCTATTTTAAGTTAGTACATTTTTTTGGTGCTGTACTGGGGCTTGAACTCAAGACCAAACTGCTGTCCTTTACTTTTTTTTGCTTAAGGCTCTACCACTTGAGCCACAGCATCACTTCTGGCTTTTTGCTGGTTAATTGCCAATAAGAATCTCATAGACTTTCCTGTTGGGGCTGACTTTGACTCTTGATCCTCAGAGATCAACTTGCTAAATTAAGAGTAGAGTTGGATCCTCAGAGATCAACTTGCTAAATTAGGAGTAGAGTTGTGAACCACCAATATCTAGCCTCCTAAGTTAGCATATCTTATTCAGGGTGGATAATCGTTGATTTTCAAGGTCAGTTAGCCACATGTCCATTCATGAAGGAAGAAAGTTAAGGAACAGGATAAAAGACTGATCATATAAAATGTAACATCTAATTAGAGAAGCTTTATTAAAGTTTGTACTGTGGAACAGAAAACCCTTATAGTCAGATGTCAGTTTCCTATTCCAAACTCAATTGGAAGTAATGCTTTCAGTAATGATTTTACCTGCTGCAAATTCATAATTACTCCTATTTCCCTCTATGCCAAGTGCTCTTTTCTATCTGTGGGCCACAAGAGCCCTGACTCCTTTGAAGAAGATGATGTCAGTGGTGCTTGGCACACCTTCTTTGTAAAGGTCCAGAGACAATTGTCTTTGGTTTTATGGAGTATATACATGTTAGTTTTAGATCTACTACCTCAGCCATTTCAAGGAAGAAGTATTTGTAGATAATATGTAACCAAATGGATGTGGCTATGTTCTGATATTTGTGTATATGTATTTTTTTTTTGATCGGTTGTGGAGCTTGAACTCTGGGCTTCAACACTATCCATGACCCTCTTTGTGCTCAAGGCTAGCACTCTAGCACTTGAGCCACAGTGCCACTTCCAGTTTTTGAGTGGTTAATTGGAAATAAGAATCTCACAGGCACTTTCTGCCTGGGCTGGTTTCAAACCAAGATCCTCAGATCTCAGCTCCTGAGTAGCTAGAATTACAGGCGTGAGCCACTAGTACCTAATAAAATTGTACTCATTAAAATTAGGCAGCTGGCCTGTAGGCCATACTTGTGTATTCTTTGTAGTGATACTAGTAATGGTAAGGTAAGATTAATTTAGCGCTCACTTTACTACTATATACTACATTCATTTCTGTGATGTTAAATGTATTAACTGTATTTTTAGTCATAATTTCTTTGACATATATTGCTATTCTTCCCATCATGTCAAGAATAAACAGGTTTAGTAGTTAAAATAACTCACCAGTATCACAGTGCTTGAGTGGTTGAACTTGACATTAGGCGATTTGTGCCCAAATTCTAATCTGTACCCCAGGTTGGTTGGCACCCCTAAGGTAAATTGAGTAGTAGAGTTTACATGCTTTTGTAATAAGAGTTGGTTTTGTTTTGTGTCTTTACATTTGTAGCCATGGATGTTTTAAATTATGTGGGGAGAGCTGATGGAAAAAGAGGGTCCTGGAGGACTGGTAAAACAGAAGCCAGGAACGAGGATGAAATGTATAACATCCTCCTGAATGATTATGAGTACCGTCAGAAGCAAATCCTAATGGAAAATGCTGACCTTAAAAAGGTTCTTCAGCAAATGAAAAAGGAAATGATTTCACTTCTTTCTCCCCAAAAGAAGAAACCTAGGGAAAGAGCAGAGGATAGCACAGGAACTGTAAGTGACCTTTTCTTTCTAATACAGTCTTTATACTACTGATTACACACTGGACTGTGACACCACAGAATGTCCCTGTGTGTTTCCAAACACATCTTGGGTAGCAGTGGAGATAATCTTCCAAGGAATTAGTTGACACTAAGTGCTGTGATGAGGGATGTGAGCATTTTTTTCATTTCATAGTGTTTCTCAGTGTGGAAGGTATATTCCAAGGATGGCAGTGCACAATGTTAACACAATTTGATGATTTAGATACTGGGGAAACTGAGGCACGATAGTTGCTTGCCCAATACAACATGGCAGAAAAAGGATTTGAATCCCAGTCCACGTTGGGAACACAGGTCCCACACTCTGCCAAATAGCCTTTCAGTTATTTTAAATAATAGAAATACTTTACAGAGATGAAATGTTTAACTTTGGGAGCCAAATTCAGTTCACAGATTGATTAGGGATCATTGTGTTAATAGTTCCTGGAAAGAAAATTCTGAAAAGATTTTAATTCAGCAGACATGTAGAGAAAGGATTGTTCTGTGTTGAAATCAAGGAAGACATCACAGAGAAGGTAGCATTTGAGCTGGCTCCTCTTAAAATCTAAATGTTTACAGGGTCATAAATAAAGGAAATCTATAATCCTACCTATTCAGAAGGCTCGAAGCTGAGGCTCTCACACAAGCTGCAAATATTAAGCAGACTTTGCTGCCTTTGGATTTTTTTAAAATGGGAATCTTTGGTTTTGTTGTGTCTAAGGGTTATAGAATGTTACATTCTAACTAGGGCTAAGGTAACAAAATTTCCAAAAAGACCTTGAACAGGAAGACAATCTTAGTACAAATAAAATGGAGGAGAGGGAACAACTACTGAAAGATCCCAAATCTTTACAGTTTAACCCTGTAGCCGAAGCGTTGGATAGAAAAGGGAAATTAATAGGTAGTAATCTGGTCTTTATGCATAGAGGAAGAGTATACCTCCACTATAAGTTTCATTTCAGTCCAGTACGAAAGAGGAAAAGGGTAATCTTCCCATACCAATAAGGAATCAGTGCTTAGAGAAAAAGCAGTCACCTTCTCAAGTCTTCTGGCTTAGCTCACCCAAATGTCAGAGATTGAGGTTATCAGATCTGAGAGCCAGAAAGTTCTGGTTTAACAGAGAAAGAATTTTAAGGACATATAGTGGGAATCATAAGAAGGAGCTGATCTCTGATCTATGAATGCAAAGTAGAATGAACCCAGATCAAGTGGCAGATTCAAGAGGAACACCACATGAGAGGTCCCAGAACTCCAGCTTTTATTGGCTCTGTAGACTTGGAGAGTGGGGTTAGCCTGGGAAAGCTGGGCAATGTGTCATATACTAGGTTATGTGTTACCAGCTACTGCCTCACATTGGTTGGTGGAAGTGTTTGGCCTTGGATGGTCAGACTGGGGCTATTAAATTTTTATGGAGTCCAGGGGCAGTGGATCAGTAGGACTACTCCGTGTAACGTTGTTCCATTAACATCAAGATTGCGGGAAGTGATATTTTCACAAACATTCAAGCCATGATTCTCATCAGGTTTCCTAATGCCTTGCCAAACCTCAGTGGCATTGTGATACATGCTTTTCAGTATTCTCTTCTTTGGTTCTTTATCTTATTTTGATCCTCTGTAATATCATTTATCAGTAAAAGTTACTACTTGTTATAATTTCATAGGTTAGTACAATATAAGGAAAGATGATTTCTTCTTGTGTACAAATATGAGGAAAATGTAGGATTAGAGACTTGTTCTTCTGACTTCATGTTTCAGTTCTTAACTGTACAGCACTTAATATACCCTCAGCGCATTTTCCCATGTTGTAACAGGACTTGGTGAATGGAGCATATAACACAGCATTAGGTAGGTAATGAGGATCTCTTACTAATATGGCTCCATGACTTGTCTAGCACTAACTAGATTAGAATTGAACTTGAAAAGATCTAAATTCAGGCATTTCCATCCTTTGTTAATGGCATTTGCCCAGGATGTTTATATTAAACACTGAGTCATATATGTATAAGCTTCAGCACCAGTTCTGATGTCCACAGCTTATGCTTATAATCTTAGCTACTCAGGATACTGAGCTGTGAGAATCATGGTTCATACAAAGCCAGCCTGGGCAGAAAAGTCCATAAGACTTTTTATCTCCAATTAAGCCATCAAAAAACTGGAGATGGAGCAGTGTCTCCAGTGGTAGAATCCCATCCTTGAATGACAGCATACTCAGCCCTGAGTTCATACACCCTCTCCCCTCCTCCCAGCTCAGAAGAGAAACAATTATTTAAGTAGTCTGTTTCTGATAATCTGTTTGGTGATCTTGCCTGAGTAGGGCTATTGTAAAACTCATGTTTTCCTTTTGTAGGTGATCTCTGATATTGAAGAAGATGCAGGGGAACTGAGCCGAGAGAGTGTATGGGACCTTTCCTGTGAAACTGTGAGAGAACAGCTTACGAATAGCATCAGAAAACAGTGGAGAATTTTGAAAAGTCATGTAGAAAAACTTGATAACCAAGGTAATGCAGTAATATGAGGTATTAGTAGTGAGCTATTGACCTCCAGTCACTCAGCAAAACCATTTTATGAGTCCAGACCTGACATTTGTAGCTCAGTTTGATGGACTTGAATATATGACTTGGCTTTCTTGTTGCTTTAAAACAGGAACTTCAGTGAGAAAACTCACTTTGCTCCCCAAATGAGTTTTGCTTTTCTTTGAAAAAGAGATAACATAATCTGTCTGCTCTAAATGCTGCATAAAGTTGAAATAAGAGCTGAATCTCCTTCGGTAACATTTTTTTGGGGGCGGGGGGGGGGTCATGGGTCTTGAACTCAGACTGGCACTGTCCCTGAGCTCTTCAGCTCAAGGCTACCACCTACCCCTGGGCCTGGGCCATGTCCCTGAGCTCTTTAGCTCAAGGATACCACCCCACTCTTGAGCCAAGCCCATTTTTCCCATTTTCTAGAGGTTAATTGCAAATAAGAGTCTCAGGTCCTTTTGTACCTAGGCTGGTTTTGATCTCAGCCTCCTGAGTAGCTAGGATTATAGGCGTGAGCCACCATGCCTGGCATAATAATATTGGGGTTTGAACTCAGGACCTGTGTTTACTTTTTCAGTGCTCTACCACTTTTTGCTTTTGCTATTTTTTTGGATATGGTCTTGCAGTTTTGCCCAGAATTATAATCTACTTATCCCTTCCATGTAGCTGGGATGTAAGCATAAACTACCACTTTTGGTTTA
The DNA here is from genome assembly GCF_031878675.1 of Megascapheus bottae. Classification (NCBI taxonomy): domain Eukaryota; kingdom Metazoa; phylum Chordata; class Mammalia; order Rodentia; family Geomyidae; genus Megascapheus; species Megascapheus bottae. The sequence continues at coordinate 25,693,341 of NC_143514.1, forward strand.
TTTGTTGAGAATGGGGGAAATTATTCTTTTCTTTTTTCTTTTGACCTGAGCTTGCCCTAAGTCACTGTTCTCCCAATTTCTACCATGAGTAGCTGGACTTACTAGCCACCTGCTTTTGACTTCCTCTAGTAAATCTTGAACATCAAGCAATACCCATTAACATAAAGATGTATTGTTTTTGTTCGGTTAAGCTCTCATGGTTTCAGATCTGGAAAATTAAGATTTGTGCTTAGGCAGTGAAGTCTATTATAAGAAAATTACGTTAAACGATCAAAATAATGTATTTAATGTTATTGCCTTCTATAGAAAAGAGAATTCAGCAAAATTATTATAGTTCTAGCATGACTTTACAAAACTTTACTCATCTCACTCGTACATCTCACTCGTAGCTGTTAGTAAACAGCAAGTATGCTTGGACTTAGAATTTGTTGAATTTAATTGTGAGAGCAAGACCTGTAGCACTGTTGATCTTTGAAACAATTTCAACAAGAAAATAGAGGTTATGAATTTGTTATATTTATCAGGATTCTTCTATGGGTACAGTCACATCATCTATATTTAATCAGAACATAGTCTTGATTGAATAAATATGGATTACAAATTAAATTCTGGCACTCTAAAAAGAACCCTAAGACTGTAATGTCCTGATTATGAATTTATAGTGTCATGAACTTAAACTACTTTGCTCTTAAATTTTGTTTTATAATAATGTACATTTAATTCTATTATAGCTTATGAAAATGTAAAGGCCAAAGGAAATAACCTGTGAAATTATAGAAAAAGTTCTGAGAGCCTTGATTTTTAAGTATATTTTCAAAGCATCCATAAATTACTTACTAATGGCTGTTTGTAAGCCTTTCAGCTTACTGGGTTTGTGTTAGTTTCAAAGGTACACGTGGAAGGTTTTAATGATGAAGATGTAATCTCACGACAAGACCATGAGCAAGAAACTGAGAAACTGGAGTTAGAAATTCAGCAATGTAAAGAAATGATTAAAACACAGCAGCAACTTTTACAGGTAAATGTTGAATTACCTTTATTTTGCATATGTGCTGGTTTAAGGGCTTAAATCAGACGTTTTGAACTCTGGATGCTGTCGCTGAGCTTTTTGGCTTAAGGCTTCCATTTGAGCCATAGCCCCTTTTGGCCATTAATTTCCTTGCCAGTGCTGGCTCCTCGTTGTGATCCCCAAGTCTCAGCCTCCTGAGTAGCTATGATTAGAGGCATGAGCCACCAACACCTGGCTTGGATTACCTTTTGAAGCTTTTTACACTTCTGAAATTTACCCCAGAGCTTTGCTGCATTGCATATTAGTGGATTTGATTATCTGTTCATTTGGTTCTTAAACTTGGTAGAGTTTTTCCAATCTAAGCTAAGTTCTCTACTAACAAGAATATACCTTAGGTGCTTAGTTTGGCCAGTTAGAATTGATAACATTTGGGAAAAGAGAAACTCAAAAGTTTGACTTAGTGACTCTTTTGACCTGTCATCCTGGCTTCATTCCAGCTTGTTGAGGTCTATGGGTCCCCTGCCACTTACTATGTTTCCCAATTTAATAGCAGCAGCTCGCTACTGCGTGTGATGATGACACCACTTCTCTGCTGCAAGACTGCTACCTGCTAGAAGAAAAAGAGCGCCTCAAAGAAGAATGGTCACTTTTTAAAGAGCAAAAAAAGAATTTTGAGAGAGAAAGACGGAGCTTTACAGAAGCTGCTATTCGCCTGGGATTGGAGGTACTTGAAAGAACTGCTTTTAAAATTCGAGATAGAGGTAGAATTCAGCTGGATGTGTTTCTTTGCTGTCCAGTTCTCTAAAGCATTTTGCTGTGCATGACTTGAATAACTGAAAACTTTTTTTTAAGTACAGTAACATCTAAATCCCTACCTCTGTCCCTCGTCCAGTAACATACACACCAACAGTGCAGTTTGTTATAAAGACACACTTCTACTGTTTTCTGTTTTTCTTTTTGTATCAATTCTTAAGCTTGAACTCAGGACCTGGTCTGTCCCTGAGCTTTTTTATTTTTTACTCAAGGCTAGTGTTCTACCAGTTGAACCATAGTTCTACTTGTGGCTTTTTGTGTTTGATTGGAGATAAGAATGTCATGAGCTCTTCTGCCCAGGCTGGCTTCAAACTACAATCCTCATATCTCAGCCTCCTGAGAAGCTAGCATTGTAGGCATGAGCCACCGGAGCCCAACCTGTTGACATTTTTTAGCAATGTGTTGTACTTCCTGTTATCCTTTGCTAAATGAAACCCTGAGATGGGTGAAGATGGTTTTTAAGCAACTGAGCCAGGGCTGGAAATGTGGCTCAGTGGTAGAGTACTCAGCATGCACGAAGTCCTGGGTTTGACTCCCTCAGTATGACATACACACAAATAAAGCCTGAAATGGTGCTATGGCTCAAGTGGTAAAATGCTAACCTTGAGCTAAAGAAGCTCAGGGACAGTACTCAGGCCCTGAGTTCAAGCCCCAGGACTGGCCAAAAAAGAAAAAAGAAACTGAGCCAGCACCGATGGCTCACGCCTGTAATCCTAACTACTCAGGAGACTGAGATCTGAGGATCTTGGTTCAAAGCCAGTTGGGGCAAGAAAGTCTGTGAGGATGAGGCTCCTAACTTCCAAGTAACTACCAGAAAACCAGAAGTGGTGCTGTGGCTCAGCAGGTAGAGTGCTAGCCTTGAGCTAAGAGCTCAGGCATAGCACTCAGGCCTAGAGTTCAAGCCCCATGACCAATAAGAAAAAGAGGGGGGGGGGAGAGGGAAGAGAGGAGTGGAAGCGAGGCATGGTGGCTTACACCTGTAATCTTAGCTACTTAGGAGGCTGAGATCTGAGGATCAAGGTTCAAAGCTGGCCCAGGCACTAAAGTCTATGAAGCTCTTACCTCCAGTTAACCACCAGAAAAACAGAAGTGGCACTGTGGCTCAAGAGTTAGGGCAGTAGCAGTAGCCTTGAGCTGAAGAGCTCAGGAGCAGGCCCAGAGTTCAAGCCCCACAGCTGACAGAGAGAGGTGGGGGGAGGGAGAGGAGGAGGGAGAGGGAGAGAAACTGAGTAATAGCAGTTTCTGTTGTTAGTGGTTTGGTCCCCCTCCCCTGGTGCCAAGAGAGTGTTCCATTTAGGATTCATCAGTTGTGTGCATAAGGGACAGATTTGACATCATCTGCCAGTGCCTTACGATTTAGTAGAGGGGGGGGAGAAATGCTTGATGACACCAGAAGTTTTTTTTCCAAATGATTAGTATTTGAAGTATAGAATATTTTTCTATTGTTTACACTATTGTGCTTACAGTGTGTGCTATCTTTTCAGAGTTCTGCTAACACACCATTTGAGTTTTGTATTCATTTTCCTTCAGAATTAATGTGGCAGTTCTGATTATTGGTATATTGAGATGTTTGGACTTTTGCTCTTAAATTGAACTGTTTCCTAGTTTATTCCTAGGTCAGTTTATTTAACAAAAGAAATGGGAACGTCTTGAGAAGTTATAGTTACAAGCAGCTGTGTAGAGGTTAAATATTGGTCACATGTCCTTATTTTTTTGTTGTTTCATTTTTTGTGGTAGAGAAAGGCATTTGAGGAAGAAAGAGCCAGCTGGCTAAAGCAGCAGTTCTTAAATATGACTACCTTTGACCACCAGAACTCAGAAAATGTGAAACTTTTCAGTGCCTTCTCAGGAAGTGAGTATTCTATGAGCTCTTTAATGTAAATATGCATTTAAATAAAAGTTAATGTAAACCTTCAGATAGCTCTTTAATTGGAACTAAATTTATATTTAATCCTGTGGTGCTGGGATCAAATCCAGGATCTTGCCCCAAGGTTTGTAACAAGCGAACGATGTTCTCAACCCTGAAATCAACTTTTCCCACTGGATCAAAAATGTGTCAATAATAGAACCATAAATATCAAAATAATTTTGTACTTGGGTTTCTTGACAATACAGAAACTGGAATAATCAGAGCCAAATGCTTGTTAGAACAGAGGTACTCAGCTGCTGCACCACACCTTCATCCTTTCTTGAGATCTCACTTTTAGCCTGAGCATGACCCTGGCTTGCAGTCCTACTGTGTCCTCTGCTGTAGTTGGAATGACAAGGATATGCCACTGCAGCCAGGGTATTAAGATGATGAGGTCTTCGGAGCCTCCCCCCGCCCCCTAGCCTTTTTTTTTTATTTGCCAGTATTCATGTCTGGCCTTCTGCACTTGAGCTGTGCTACCAGCCTAGCTTTTTGCTAATCAGAGATAGACTCTTGTAGATTTTTTTTTGTCTAGGCTGGCTTCAAACTTCAGTCCTCCAAGGGTTTTAGCCTATTGAGTAGCTGGTTGTGAACTTTTTGACCATTCTTATCTTAAACTTTTGTATTATTCTCTTCTTTACTTCTGGACTAGTTAGGTATGAGCCACTACTCCCAGCTTTAACTTTATGAGTAGCATATAGATGTCATGTTTTTGAAAATCCATTTTCTTTGCCAGTTCTGGGGCTTGAACTCAGGGCCTGAACACTGTCTGTCCTTGGGTTTTCTCAAGGCTAGAGCTCTACCACTTGAGCCATAGCACCACTTCCGACTTTTTCTATGTATGTGGTACCAAGGAATCAAACCTGGGTCTTCCTGCATGCTAGGTAAGCACTCTACCACCAGGTCATACTCCCAGCCTGAAAATTTATTATGTAGAAATATTATATTTAAAATGAAACAGGAAGATCGCAATAGCTCAAAAGCTTTATATATAAGGTCATACAGTATGAAACTAAACAAAATGAACTCTAGGATAATGAAACAAGAGGTTTATCTTTGTGACTGCTGTTCTTAATGTACCAGGTAAAGTTATTTATTTTCTCTCTTTTTTTTCCACTTACAGTTAATCTCGTGAGGTTACTATATCTGAATTTAAATACTAGTATACTGTCTACACACCTATTGGTTTATTTGAAGAAGGGAAGGGAAGGGGGAAAATAAGATGATTGGTAGGAGGAGGAGGGAGGGAAACGGGGACAAAAACATCAGAAAAGGATATCAAGGTTCAAGAAATAATGTACCCACCACCTGACGAATGTAGCTGTAACCCCTCTATACATTATCCCAACAATAAAATCCAATATAAAAATGAAATTTTATCTAAGGGCAGGAGTTGTAGCTTATCCGTACCAAACTGTCAAGCATAGGTCTTGAGATGAAACCCCAGTACCACCACAAAAAGGAAAAACTGTTACACCATATGCATCAGAGATGGCATATCTCACTCAGACTTTCAGACATAGTTAGCTATGTCACTATGTGGTGCCTTTTTTCCTTTCCTTAAAATTTTTTTTAATTTTTTTTTTTTTTTGGTAAAGGTTCTGATCCAGACAGTCTCATAGTGCCCTCAAGGCCACGGCAAAAGGCTCATGATATGTCTGGCTCTCCAGTTTGCACGTCTAAGCTGACTCAATCTCTTCCTGCTTCACCTTGTACTTCAGACTTCTGTCAGACTGCACGTTCCTGTCAGACTGCACGTTCTTGTACATCTGAACATAGGTATTTGATTGGTGATGCCTTTACATATTTCTAAAAGTGTTTGCTCTTGCATTCCATTCCCATGAAGAAGTTAGAACATTTATAGAATTACAAACAATAAAGGCTCTAGAGAAGAATTTATTGATGTACTCCATAACTACTTACAGGATGTCTAGTATATATAGGCATTGTGCTAGGTGCTGGGAATATGATATTGAGCATAGTAGATCTTTTGCTAATTCTTGGAGCTAAACCATATAATATAGGCCGTTGTATTTCATATTTGAAAAATGCAATGTAAAGTCCAGGTAGTTGTGTGGGATACAGAGATGGGAGGATTATCCTTCTAGCTGGGGCAAAAGCAGTCAGGACTGAGGATGTGGTTCAAGTGATGTAGAGCCCTTTAGGCCCTGCCAGTACCTACACGTTCATATATGTGTGTGTATGTATGTATATATATATATATATAATATTTAATTTTAGCCATACAGCCTCAAGATTTACTCTTATTTTTTGGAGTTATAGGAAATCTTAGAAAACTATTTTGACAGTTACTGTAGAGGACATAGTTGGTTTCTTCTGGTGTGTGTGCCCCGCTGGTGGTGAGGCCTGTTCACACTGGTGAGCTATGCTCTTGGGGCACATTGGGAACTCAAAACAGTCTCAGAGTGATGTGTTTTGACATTTTTCTTGTTGAGTCATTTTCTGACATTAAGAACACAGATCTTATCACAGAGGGATCAGAGTTCCTAGTGTTGAGATGGAGAAACAAAAAAATCAAAGGAATTAAGTCAGCAAGCTTCTTCCTTCTCCCTCCCCTCCTTTTTGTCTTCCCCTCACCCCTCTCCCTTCCCATTTTCCTGTCCACTTCCCTCTTTCTCTCCCTTTTTTCCTTCTTTGGTGCTGGGAATTGAATTCAGGTCTTTGTGAAGGCCTTGCTAGCCAAGCTAGCATTCCCAGCCCACTCTTCTAGTTAAAGTAGAAGGCAGTGGCCTTGGAGGCCTGCTAGTTGGGCCTGAGAAACAAGGCGCTCTAATTTATATGATTTTGAAAAGGGATTTAGGAGTTCAGGTAAATACTGAGGGCCCTACAAAGAACTTAGTAAACAGGCATGGCAGCCCAGCCAGGACCATGGTACCTAAAGGCCTGAGATGAGACTGGGGAGATCCAAGATCTGGGCAGGAAACAAGACCATGAGGCCCTGTGTGTCCGTCCCTCATGTTCAGCAGTGATTTCATGTGTAACTGTCCTGCTTGCTGTCTTCTACCCCAGTTTAACATGAGTATTCTATAGCAAAGATCTAATTAGGATGCCTTACTGGAATTGAAATGAGAGATGGCTTTGGATTCTACACAGTATAGCTTAAACCAGACCACTGACATAACCAGCTTTCAGCCATCTCACTTGAGCTGGCACCCAGGACTGAATTAATTATAAACAAATTTCTAAGTATTGGTAAAATGTATAGAGTTTTAGGATTTATTGTTTCCATTTTAGAGTTAAAACCAACGTTAGAGACTGGGGATATAACTCAGTAGAAGAACATTTCCCTGGCAAGGTATGAGGCCCTGAGTATGGTCCTCAACTTTATCAAAAAAAAAAAAAAAGTCATTTATCAGGCAGTTTTGAAACACTTCTCTTCCATATTCTTCTCTTTTACCTAGCATAAGACATGGTACAGTTTAAAAGTATTTTTTAAGAAGGTGAAATAGTTATTAAGATCTTTCTTTCTTTTCCCAACAGTTCAATCAATATACTGAATAGTATAACTCCTGAGGAAACTAAACCAAATCAAGTTGGGAGAGAATGTGCCAACCAAAAATGGAGTGTGACCTCTAGACCTGGGTCACGGGAAGGTTGTTACAGTGGCTGCTCCTTAACCTATACAAGTTCTCATCTGGAAAAAGATGACCTACCTTAGACGTGTGTGCTGGAATTGTTTCCATTAAGATGTGCATCAGATTTCACATCTAAGTTGAAACAGGGTGTGTCATAAAGCCAGTCATCTCTAATACTTTAAGATGTCTGAGTTGTTTGTTTGGACTTCCCTGTCTTTCCCCAAAGAGCTGAAATTCTAATTCTATTGAAAAGGATATAAAAGCTTTGGATATGTATTTTTAGTAACAGAAGTGTCTGGTTCTGTGAATAAAGGAATGTATGGATGTATGGTTGGAGACAAACACACTAGAATGAGATTTCTAGGGATTTCAAATAGCACTTTTAGGAAACTGATTATTGTAAATGTTTAATTTCTGTCCCAAATACAGTTGGCATTGGAAATTTAGCCTTTACTTGAATGTATACTGTAGATTTTTAACAAAGCAAGTTCTATATTTATTATGTTTAGTGTGATTTTGGAATTACCTCTTTCATATGTTTTAAATAAAGTGAAATTTATGTATGTTTTGTACATAGATATACACGATTATGTTAAGAGGCTTTAAGACGTAAAAAATTCACACAACTAGAAGTATGGTATTTCATGCCAATAAAATTTTTAGTGGTATTCTGTTTACGAAATCATCAGGATTAAACCGACATGTTTAAGATTCTTTTAATCATATGGGCAATAAATATTCAAAGCTATTCCATAAAGCGAAGCTCTTTAGATAGTCACTGTTACATTACATTTTTGAGATTTTTACAGCATTAGATTTTTATTTTATATATGTTGGATATTATAATTTTTAAAAGGACTAGGGATTCCGGATTGATGGGGCAAGACAACAAAAGTACCTTTTAATAGCAGTGTAAGAACATTGGTTTAAGATGTTTGGATGCTCGGAGACATTTAAGATGTGTGCATGGTGAATATTTTCCTTACCAGATGAGTACAGTCATATCTGTACTAGCTAGGGCTTTATATCATTGCTAATACTTTTCTAGTAATTTTTCAATGAGATATTTATCACTCATAGTAAGGAGGTATGAAAAATGTGAAAGCATTCAGTTTTATAATCCAGATGTGATACTCTGGACAATCATTTTCCGAATAATCTGAGACTTGTCTGTGTATTGTTCCTAATTGCATGTTTCTTCATGAAAAGTATGTTATTATTACTAGGAGTGCTAATAAATGTAGGCCTAGGCTCTTCTGGATTTTCACCCAAAAGCTTTAAGTGCCTAACAGCTGTGTGTTTCTCCCATAGAAGCTTACACAGATCAGTCCTCGCTAGGTATTGCATACACTTCTCCTGTTTGTGGCCATTCCATTTAAATGTCATGCTGCCAAGGAAAAGAAGCATACTTACGTCATCTGTTCCCTTACACTTGACCCAAGTTGGTCAGCTAGGGTTGAAAGGGTACCATGAAGCACATCCCATGAGGGCTTTACAGAGTCCAGTTCTAGCAGGGGCCACATTCATAGGCTCACAGAGCTACCATGTGGACATTAGTTACTACCTTCAGCTTACTCCCTTCAGCGCATGCTCATGTCTTTACTGTTTAAATGCTACCATATTCCAGAGGGAGAAATCTAGTTAGGTTATTATTATTTTTGCTCTTCAGTAATAATGTCAAAGAAAGGCAATCAAAAACATTAAAAGTGGTCAATGATGTATGTGTCACAATCCCACCTGCAGGGGGTTACTTTCTAGAAGTAAACATTTGTTTTAAATATACATTCTAGGAGGATAGTGTAGCATCTGATTCTTCTAGCTTTGTATTTCTATTTTAAAATGGGTTGCTTTTTCATATTGGAAAGGAAGATTTCTTAAGATTTACTTTGAAATTAAGATGTGAAAAACAGTATATGAACCCAGATTGATCATACTTTGGTTATTTATTTGCATTAGATCTGCTAGAAATAATCTGTTTTACCTAAGGCACTTTGGTTTGACCATTCCAATTCTAAACTGATCTCTAGCACCTAAATTTCCCAGGCATTGGAGTTTCCATGTTGAAAAACCAATCCACATACAAAATGCCTAAGATTTGTTTCTCTTCCTTTTGTAGGTTATTTGCAGTGTACAAATGTGTGCTTTATCCAGCCATGATTAGATAAGCTCAGGAGCCCTCTCTTATAATCATATTTTCATGTGTATCATTATGCAAATTGGAAATGTTTGCTTTTACATGACATCTATTTTGAATTTTCAAAGGATAAAAGAGGCAATGAAATTCTTAGATAAAAATTTCCTACTCTTAAATGTTTGCAACTTTATAATGATTGGAAACTTAATGGAAAAAAATCATTTAATACCTGGGTATTTCTTGTGATTAATTTCAGCAGACAGTCCACAGTAAACTATTCACCTTGTGGTGTAATTGAAATACTGTTGTTATTTAGAAAGAATTATGTATTTTCATTTTCATTTGAGCAGGATTGATCAAAGGCCTGTGATCAGAAAACAGATTCTATGATAGCTAAGTAGGAGAGCACTCTGAAGCAGCCCTGATCGCTACTGGGGAACCATTAGAAAGCTCCTAGCCCACTAGAGGAAGTATGTAGTATGTGTGCCTGGAGCTCTGAGTTAATAGATCTTTCCGCTGTGATCGCCCTTTGTAAAAAAAAAAAAATGTATACGTATATCCTAATGTAAATGATGTTCATATTTCTAGATCGGTTTAAACCAAGTATGGACCATGGAACTAGTAAACATACCTTTTGCTATGTCTGTGTTTGCTCTTTTTCAATCCCTGGATGATCATTTACGGAGTATTTGCTATAGATTGCAGTTGGTCATGTCTTTCCAATCAATGAGTCCAAGAAGACAAGAAGCATACCCTTTGGCACTGAGTTGATGGGAAGACCAGCAAACAAAGCTAGATGTGGGGCCCACTGCACTTGCTCATATAGCATTGGTGGATGGTTCTGTTCTAGTCACATATCCAATTCATAACGGTAATGGTGCTAGGCTTTTTTTCACTTGAGTCTTGCCATTATTTCTGGCAGGACTTACTATGTAATAATAGATTATTGTTTTACAGGGTTTTGTTTGCTGGCATACAAAGTCTAAAACATCTGTTAGGAAAAACATTTGCGAAGGTGGTGGGCCACAAAAGGAAAACGAAAGTCTTTTATTCTAGGGTGTTTTTGTGTTATTTGTTTTCTCCTCCAGGCTGGATGTAAATTAGAGTGAAATGGACTACTGATTAAATTATTTGATATAAAACCCTTTCTTTGTAATTTTTCTTAAAGATTTATTTAGAAATGGTGGGCTCAGGAGAACTCAAGGAATCTTGTAATATCAATGAGTATTAATACCTAACAATATTCTTTGGCTTAAAATCCAGAAATATTTGTACCAAGTATAACACTTAGCATACCACAAGCCTGTTTGTTATGAAATATAAAACACTGTCAGAAACAGCCCATTTCTTCATTAGGATGAGTCGATTATACAATTTGGGTTCTAAACCTCTTAAGCTGGCAGAAACCTTGTTAGAATTGCTTGCTTCCTTGCAGGGTATTAGAAAAGGATTTGTCCTGCAAGGACAATTGAGTGGTGCAGTTTAATATAAGAGTTTACCTTTGTAAATTAAATCCTGTGTGTCTTGAGTGGTCAGTTCTCCATCTTCAACTATGCTTCCCAGAACACATGGCCCCAGTATTGTAAGACAAGGTAGACTGATAGATGTGGGATATAGAGGATGGATGGATGGATGGAGAGAGATAGGGACCTTGACCTCAGGGAAGATCCATCAGCTAAACACTGAACAGTGACCAGAACATTCAAGGTCAAAGTTGAAACACCAATTGTAGTTGAGGGAAACTGCAAATGGCCAGAGTGTAAGATGCAGGAAACCAGAGGGAGAGATAGTGACCAGGCAGTCTCTTGGATACGAGGGACTTTATATTTACCCAAGATTTGACAGTGCTATTGAATGATTCACAAATGTAACCCAAACTTTGATCCTCTGTCATGATAGCATGAGCATTGATTACAAATGCTGTAATGTTTTATTGTGAAATCATAATCCTAATGGAGAAATGCTGAGAGGAAAGCAAAACAAAAGAGAGGAGGCCTCAGTAATGCAAGTGAGAAGTTATTAAGAGGGTTAGGTTGATTAGTGGACTCTGATTGAATGATGGTGCTAATTGAAACCATTTAGCTCAGTTCCTGGCTCAGGAAGATAGGTATGGTATGTTTAAGAAAGAGCAACTTTGAGGAAATGTTGAACGCAATTCTGTTAACCTGGCATGGTTGTACAATACTCAAAGTACTCAGCCCTTCTAAGTACTAGCCCTTCTGTCTGAGAAATAGCCTCTTAGCATTGGCATATTCTGCTTGAATGTTTCCACATGTCTCAGGCATTGTGACTGGGTGTGTTTATTCTAACAAAGTGATTTATAGTAAAGGGCCTGTTCGTGGCCTCGTGGGCTGATGTCAGTCACAGGGGCAGGCTCTGCATATCCTACTTGACTGAGACTGAGCCTGGCTCCATGGAAACCCCAGACACCAGTGCCAGAGACTTGAGGGACTGTCTGGAGGCTGTCAGGAAAGGAAGCATTTCAAGGAAGTCAAATGTTAGGAAGATGACATGCAGCATTCAGAATTTTAACAAGTAACATGATCAGTTAATTCTGTATTTTTGTATGCTGAGACTTAGAGCTCTTTATAGAAAGGAAATACCCAGATAACCTGCTCCACTTAAGATAGCATGCTGTCTCCTAGGACAGAGTGCAGAGGGGGATACCTCTTACTGTTCAGTGTAAGCAATAGTGTTGAGTGGCCCAAGCAATCTCCTCTTTTGAAGTTAAGAAGATTTGAACTCAGGCTTGGCTTGCTTGCTCATGGCTGGTGTTCTCTTTACCACTTGAGTTGTGTATCTACCCCAACTTTTTTTTTAAGTGTTGCTATTAATGTTTTGTACAGAGGGGCAACCATTTCTTAAGTCAGATAATGAGTACATTTCATTTTTTGGACAGTGTCACCTCTATCTTTATATCCTTGCCTCCCTCCCCTCCACTTTCCCCCTCCTACCTCTGTCCACAAGTTAATAGTTCATTTTCTACATAATTGCTGAAGCACATGATTATATTTCTGCACCATCTCTTTACCCCTCCCCAGAACAAAATAATACAAAGCAAAAACAACACCACCACTAACAACAACAGAAAAAAAAATCAGATTTCCATTTCCTGGAGTTCATTTTGCTAATTTTTTTTTCTTTTGAGTTTTTGTTTTTTGTATTTTGCCAGTCCTGGGCTTGAGCTCAGGGCCTGAGCACTGTCCTTGGACTTTCTCAAGGCTAGAGCTCTACCACTTGAGCTTCGTCATCACTTCCTTTTTCCTATGTATATGGTACCAGAAACTTACACCTTAGTGTTCTTCCCCTGACTCTGTGAATGCCTAGAATTCTGTACAGGTTTTCATGTTCAGTTATATTTTAGATGTAGTGTCCACATATGAAACAGGCCTTTTGTCTCTCTGAACATGGGTCGCCTCACTTTGCATGGTTTGTTCTAAGCCCATCCATTTCCCTGCAAACCATATAATCGTGTTCTTTCCAATGGATGAAAAAAATTCCATTGTGTATATCCACTACATTTTATTACTCCATTCATTTGTTGTAGGGCATCTTAGGTGTTTCTGTAACTTGGCTATTGTGAATAGTACAGGAGTAAACGTGGGTATGCATGTGTCTTTGCCATGCCCTGTCTTACAATGATCTGGGTAGATGTCCAAGAGTGATATGGCTTGGTCATAGGGAGGTTCCATGTTTAGATTTTTTGAGGAACTCCCAAACCTTCCAGATTTGTTGAACTAGTTTACATTCCCACCAACAGTGCATAGGGTTCCCTTTTCCCCACATCCCCACCAGCATGTGTTGTATCAAGTTCTTGATACTGGCCAATCTGACTGGTGAAATTGTATCTCAGAGCTGTTTTGATTTGCATTTCCTTTTTGGCCAGGGATGCTGAGCATTTGCCATTCCGGCTTCTGAGCAGTCTCTCACCTGTCACCCCAGCTATGACAGGAAGTCTAAAATAGGCGGATCACAGTCCATGCACATGCCTGGGCAGGAAATGAGACCCTATCTCAAAAATAACTACTGCAAAAATGGTTCAGCAGTAGAGCCCCTACCTACCAAGCATAAAGCCCTGAATTCATACCCCAGGGCTACCAATTAAAAAATGGAAAAGAAGAAAAGAATAGGAACAGTAATATTTTAATCAGATTAATCCTAGATAATAGCTGAATTATCCTGGGAGAAAAATCCAGACTTGAATCTGCACTACTTCTGGGGCAGGATCCCTCGCAGCTGATGGCAATATTCAGTAAGTTCTTGGGGTAGATGAGGTCAGAAACTTCTATGGGGCAAGCTTGGTGAGGAGGCACTGGCAGCACCCAGCTGTGTGGAAACCCCACTCTGACAGGTGTAGCTTGCAGTCAGTAGTGCAAGGCAGCAGTCAAGCACAGGACAAGTTTCTGCTGACAGCTGAAGTCCATACTTGGCTTTTGACATTGTGACTCTTAGAAGGAGATGACACTGGCTACAAGTGACCCTGCAGAAGGCGAATGCTCAGAGCATCTTCATGTCTGTTGTCTCCCCTTGAGCAGATGGGTTTTCTATATGGGATACAGTATACAAATTTAGTTACCACATCTAGGTTTTCTGTTACTTTTTAAAAATTAAAACTGCAGAAAAATGTCAAGCTGAAAATGAGAAAAAATAGATGTCACTTATCTATAGAAATGAAAAACAACGAACTTGCTTATAGTAAGAATATATATGCATATATATACATGCTTAAAATGTTCCTGTGACATGCAATGCATCAGAATAATATAATGAGGTTTATGAAAATCAGGAGCATGCTGATTTTATTTCCAGGCTGTGATCTCTACCAACACGTGGATGGCAGGGCAGGGGGAGAAGGATTTGGACAGATGTAAGCAGGCAGCTGATGCTGAACTTGTGTTGAACTGTTGCTCTGTACTTCAGAATGAGCCCCTCTAGCAGGCTGGGGACCTGAAAGGGGAAAACCTGTCACAGTGTCCCCGGTGACTGTGACTTAGCCTCCACCTTGCTGTAGATGATTCGCGTTCATGCTGTGCACTGTCACCTTTCTATGAGTCAAACTGTAAAGGGGAAAATTAAACAGATGAAGTAATTTTTAGTTAGAAATTAATGTGTTTTCTTTAATTCAACATATCTAAATGTATTTACTTCACATGAAATTGTGTGTGTGTGTGTGTGTGTGTGTGTGTGTGTGTGTGTGTGTGTGTGTGTGATTGAGTTTGAGACCTCATACTTGGTAGGCAAGCACTGTTGCTGGAAGTGGTGAGAGCCCACACAGCCCTTTTGGCACAGCAGCTAGCAGAGAGCACTAGGGATGCAGCATTGTAGTAGCAGGCAGTGCCTGCCAGTGTTGCAGCTCCACTGCCAGCACTGCTGAGCCTCTGCCGCTCAGCATCCTTGGGTTCTTGTCCCAGAAATCTGAAAATGAAGTCTAGTACAGTAGAGGAGGAGTGTAAAGGCCTGTAAGTTAGAAATATTTAGCTCAAAGGCTGCTGGCCCTGCCGCTCTGTCCATTTCATCCTGGTTTCTGCATCAGTTCTTCCTCTTCATCAGGTGGCTCTCTATGTTGCCATCGTCATCATCATTGTCGTCATTGTAGTGTCTCTTTTCCTCTCCATCCCAGGGCCCCTGACGTTGAGTCACAGCATAAGACTGTGTTGACAGTCTTATACTCAGGCTGTGCTCTCATGGATGCCTTTATTGTTTTGGAAGGTAACACTTGGTTGTCCGTGCCTACAATCTTCTGATTGGTTTGGAATTCGGAGCCAGCTCCCCTCTGAAAAGTTCAGAGTGACAAGAAGATGATCCAAACTAGAAGGGGTTAGGGAGGGACAGAGTCAAGATTTCACAAACTGTATCTCTTGATTGGTCTTGGCTTGCTAGGCCAAGATGCTGTCCCTGGATCCTAAATGACTTTCATTATCACTCCTGCCAAGCTTCCTATATGGATTTTATGCTTACAGCAAACTTCAGCTCAGACCAGTCAAGTGCTTAATAGCCACATGTAACTAGTAAATTACATATTAAGCAGGATAGCTGCCATAGCTCTTAGTGGACCGAGAAATATTGTTTAAAAGGGAAAATATTCTGAGCCACACATCACTGGCCACTCAGGAGTCTGAGATCTTAGAATCACAGTTGAAAGCTAGCCTGGGCAGTAAATTCTGAGACTTTTATCTCCAATTAACTTCCAAAAAGCCAGAAGTGGAGATGTGGCTCAAGCCATGAACAAAGTAAAGGCTATTTTCTGACAGTATTTATATGGGCATTTGTTAATATTTTCTCTTGAGCATTAAAGCCCTCAATCTATAGTTCAAGCTCCACAGAAGAAAAAAGTATGAGTATTATGAACCTAACAGGCACTAAATAGGCTAGAATGATATGACTATCCTCTGTGCACACATCTAGTACCTAAGTCAAGTATCCCAGTCTTACAAATGCTTTCTGCATCCTGTAATAGCCCAGTACTTGGTTCTGAAGTGGATGAATAAACCACAGACTGTCGAGTATGCAGGTGAGAGACAACCACCTCCCTTGTTCTGAAAAACATATAAGGATGTTTATTTGAAGTGACTCATTTAATGTAAAAGCAGCTAGTAAAGTCATGTTTTGAAATTCGCTATAAAACCTCTTTCACCTCTGTTATGACATGTAAAGAGCATTGTTAAATAAAAAATAAGGAATAATGTTCTTTTCCTCTTCCTACTGAGCACTTAAGGGTCTGAGATCTTCTAGGCCTCTGTGTTCCCTGCATGGCAAGGTGGGCATGGTGTGGGAAGCAGTAATAGCTCAGTGAGGTACAGGTACCTGACTTGGCTAAGCAGTAAGGAATGAAGAAGTAGGCTGGGACAAAGGCCTTCCTGGCAGGAAACAAAGAAAGGACATCAACCTCTTTTCTTCATCTGCCTGGAGGCAGCAGATTCCAAATCTATCACAAGTGCTTAGAACAAATGCAAAAGCAGAAGGCAAGACCTTCCACTTTCCTTCTCCAGCTCTGCAATGGGAGAGTTCCAACCAGACAGGAGCTTTAGTCCAGTCGTAAAGGCCTTTGGCAATGAGGGACCATTGTTTAACAAATCAAACCAAAGATACATCCCTCTCCCCTTGCCCCTCCCAGCCCGCCAGGGACCAGATACTAGCAGGCCAAATAAATTCCTAGGACCAAAGAAGCCTTGGATTTTTTCCTCCTGAAGTGTCTAGGAAATTCCCTCCCAACTCAGAAAGGTAGATGTCAGGAGAATGGAATGCATGGCACTCTCCTCACAATTACCTTCACACGTGGTCTTCTCTTCATCTCTCCTGTCCTCCTTAGCCTTTGCCAGTCTGCATGCGACCAGAGGAGGGCAGGAAGGAGGAAGACAAAAAGGGAAGAAGAGGAGGAAGATGTTGAGAGAGGGTGGACCAGGATGCAACATGCAAACTGAGATCTGAGGACTGCGTTCAAAGCCAACCCTGTTAAGAAGTCCATAAGACTCTTTATCTCCAATGAACCACCAAAAATAATAGAAGTAGAACTGTGGATTAAGGTGGTAGAGCACCAGCCTTAAGCTGGAAAGCTTCAGGAACAGTGCCCGGGAGTTCAGGCCCCACAACCAACTACAAAATAAAATAAAATAGAATCATTTCATCATTATTATTAAGGTGTTGTACAGAAGGATTGCCATTCCATAAACAGTAATGAGTACATTTCTCTTTTGGGATACTATCACCCCTTTACTTTCCTTCTTCCCATCCTTGCCTACAAATGACACAGGCCATTTCCAGGCGGGATAGCATGATGGTGTTTGTTTCCCCCTCCTCCTTCCCTCTCTGCAACCCCCACCCTACTATCCTCTTCTACAAGAAAAATTCCACGGCAAAAAAAGCACCATAACCACCACAAACAACAATTTAAAACACAAACATGTTTCCATTTCTGAATAATATTTTAAACGGTCAGAGAAGTTACACCCTGTGTTTCCTTAAGGACATTCTCCTTTAACCTAACTGTATGTGAATGCCTAATGAATACACTATACTCAGCTAATCTGATCTCCCAAAATGCACCTATATTTAACTCATGATTCTTCTTCTGAAGTTTTATGTCTTTAAAGTCTATTCTTGCCACATATCTTGCATCATATACTCCCCTCTGTGATACACTTTTTTTTGTGCCAGTTCTGGGGCTTGAACTCAGGGCCAGAGCACTGTCCTTGGGCTTTCTCAAGGCTAGATCTCTACCACTTAAGCCACAGCACCACTTCCGGCTTTTGCTATGTATGTGGTACCGAGGAATGGAACTAGGGCCTTCGTGCATGCTAGGCAAGCACTCTACCACTAGGCCAAATTCCTAGCCATGTGATGCACTTTGATGGTTAATTTGATAAAAGTTTTGTATGGGCGCCAGTCCTAGGACTTGAACTCAGGGCCTGGGCCCTGTTCCTGAGCTCTTTTGTTCAAGGCTGGCCCACTTTTATCACTTGAGCCACAGTTTTACTTCTAACTTTTTTTAGTAACTAATTGGAGATAAGAGTCTCACAGAGCTTCCTGCCCTGGCTTGCTTTGAACTGATTCTCAAATCTCAGCCTCCTAAGTAACTAGGATTATAGGTGTAAGCTACCAGTTCCTAGCTGAAAATTATTTTCCAAGAACTGAAGACATGTCTTAAGTGGTAGACTACCTTCCTAGCAAGTTTATTTCTCTCACCAGAGAATACAGTAACTCCAGACAGGGGAGTTAAGCCAAGCCACCTTGTACAGAACTTTTATTGGTGGTGTTCATGTGAGCATGGCTTTCTGGCCACATATCTATGCTTATTCTCCAGAAGTCTGTCCTATACCTTGTGGCACAAGGCCTTTGTCATAAATCCCATTGTTGGCAGAGGCTGTGAGGTAAACAGGTGCAATCTTATCAGACATGATGCTCAAAGAAAAGATCTTGGATTCCAGGAACTAGCCAAGTACCAAATTATTCTTTGAATAACATTGGTTGCACAGAGATTCTCAGTTGTTCATGAAGTAGTTTTTTGAGAAAATGAAAGGCTTTACATAATTTACAGCAACTTGAGGTTACAATAGCACACTTACACTGGGATAAACAGAACTCCAAAGATATGTTGGAAAGCACTCAGAGCCTTAAAAAGATAGTATTGATGGACAATTAGCAAAAAAGCAGAAGAGTTGTGGTTTACATACTATACTGCCAGCCTTGAATGAAAAGGTAGAGTAAGGCTAGAGGGCCTTACTTTAAGCACTCATCCAGGCCTACATAAATAGATAAACAACCCGTTCCCCCAAAGCCCATGATAAATAAGTAAATGTATGATGCAACACAAGATTACAAGTGCTATCTAAATAAATAGGGTGAAATAAATACAATATTGCATAAAATATTAAACCTATATTGATTGATTAAGTACCATATCATTGAAAAGAATGAATATATTGATTTCCTATAAATAATGATATACAAGGGAGATGCCTAAAGGTAAAACACTTAACTACTGTACACAAATGAGTGCTGTAAAAGGAAGGAGAGCCAAAGAAATTATCAAGAAGTTTTAATCAGGATTCAACTCATTGAAATAAAACTAACATGAATGGACACCCTTCTATGATCTACCAGACCTGTACAATTAAAAACCTGCTAGTGCTGGCCCCTAGGTCTTGATGACTTAAGACAGGTTTGATTCATTGTCCACTTCTAGGCCCCAGGTTAACTTCAACTTTCATAAGCTAGGAGATGGAAAGGAGAAATTTAAAATACATTTTGAACATTATCAAATATGCGTGTGCCCATATTTCTGGGTAACCCTAAACTAGTGAAAGGAAAATGTCCTGAAGGAATGTTTATTGAACTCTGTATTTGAAGGAAAAAATAGTTTCTGGGATTCAGTTCTACTAGAGAAAAATTGCAGTGAACTCAAAGAGCTGGTATGCATAAAACTGGAATCCACACCTGTTAGAGTCTGAGCAGTAAATCAATAAACTATAGTGGTGTTACTTATCTAATTCTCAATGTACAAATGGAAAAGTATACTAACAAATGTTCAGAAACCCTGCATTATCGTCCTGCTTTAAAAAGAACCTAAGTTGGCATTGATAGTAATTCCTTAAATTATTTTTCAGTGATGGTTTTGGAGCTGGGAATTGTAATTGTTAGGCAAGTATTTTATCACTTGAGGGACTTTTTTGCTTTTGTTATTTTTCAAATAGGTTCTTGCATTTTTTTTTCCTGAATCAGCCTGGACTGCACACATCCTATTTGTATTTAAAACACATGTGGGATAAGAATCACACACCACTGTATCAAGTTTTCTATTGACTGAGATAGTCTCATGATTTTTTTGCCCAGTTAGGCCTTGAAACATGATCTCTGCTCACCGCCTTTGAATAACTAAACATACAGACCAGAAGTTCAAGGGAACCTTAAGTACAGAGTCCAATTGACTAAGCAAAAGGGCCTTACCTCAGACACATCTAGGTCCTGGGGAGACCAGCAGGTGGCATCTGGTACTCCAGGCCTCTAAGCCAATTCCAGATGCCATCCAGATGCCAACCACTGAGCATATCCATGGGCTATGCCCACACCACTGAAAATAAACCTATCTCAAGAGCCACCATGAGTTCCAGCCCCGGTGGATGCCACAGTGAGTGTGTCTACAACCTCTCACAGAGATGGATCTCTACCTGAGCTCGCCAAAGAGCTGCTACATCCATGTACCCATAGAGGGCTCCTGCTAGACCTGCCCACATCAGCAGAGAGAGAACTACTTCCCCAGAAGCAGCAGCTGAAGAGCCACAACAATGGTTGCTAGATCCCTTGCCAATTCTATTGGCCTCATGTGTTCCCTGTATAGCAGGGCCTTCCCTCCCACTTCCTCCAGTGCTGTTCTGAGCATCCTCCCCCTAAGGACTGCACGCTGTGTAGAAGCTTGTGGCTTCAGAGCAGAGTGTGGGCTTAATGTCACTGAATTATGTAACTGAAATGAATGAACAGTAAACTTTCATTAAAAATAAATTCTTAAAACTACATACAGATGAAACATGGGAAAATAACCATCAGATAATTTCCAACAGGAGAAAGAGGACTTCCCTAAGTCCAGAGCAGGAGCTCAGGAAGATCTAAGTCTCCACCTCCACACCCAAAGTTGTACTTCTGGTCCACCTCTATAACCAAAGTTGTGCTTCTGGTCTTGGACTGGAATATGAGTTAGATACATCTGTCTGCTGGACTTAAGTTGCCCTCTGCAAGAAAAGGTGGATCACTATCAGTCAAGTGTGCAAAGATTGCTAGATCTCTAGGACAGTCACAGATTGGAGGTCCATCTGTCCTAAAAATGGCAAGGGCAAATCTGAGATCTAGGGCAGTGTAGTATGTTGTGCCTCCTCAGATGTCTACCACAGGAGGAAGTGGATTTTCTTCACTTGCAGATGTCTGAGACACTTCAAAATGCCAAATTACCCGCTGTGGCTCTTCAGCTTCTTCCCCTGGTGGAATAGCATCTGTGTCAGATACCATGAACATATCCAGATAGGTTGAACCAAGTGGTGGCTCTTCTGCTTGTGATGCAGGTGCATGAGAGTCTGTCTCACATCTCATGGATGAAGAACCCTCAAGAATCAGATCAGCCCTCCCATGTGAGCTAAATAATCCTCTTTTCTTTACAGAGTTATCCTGTCTCAAGTATCTAATCATAGTCCAGAATATGGACTAACATAGTTGCCTCAAGTGATCAGTTTCAGAGAGACTGACTCATGCA
The DNA here is from genome assembly GCF_031878675.1 of Megascapheus bottae. NCBI lineage: Eukaryota > Metazoa > Chordata > Mammalia > Rodentia > Geomyidae > Megascapheus > Megascapheus bottae. The sequence goes on from NC_143514.1 coordinate 25,714,539, forward strand.
ACTGAATCCAGAAATGGATGCATAATCCTTAGTACTATTTTCTGTCTTTCTTCGTCTTAACAACAAATGAAGTTAAATGAATTCTCTAGGGCCAAATAGCTGATAAAAGACATAATCTTGGAGTGGAACTCAGGTCTCTTGGTTCTGTATACAATGAAAAGCGCTCTAAGACTAAAAGCAATGAAGTCAGAATTAATATACTAAGAACAAATACACTAAGGACCACAAGTCCTATTAGGGCATGTTAGCTTTCTTTATAGAAAGAGTTAATTGTATAATTAAGCATGATTAAATGGTATCACCCTTGACTTCCATTTCTGGCTGTGGAAACAGGTGACACAAATTGGAACATGATAGTACTTTTTAGGCATCATTTATACTATCTCATGCATTATACTGAAAGGCAGCTCTTAATAAAGTTGATGCCAATGTTCCCATCCCTGTGCTGGCAAGTATCACCTCAAGCTGTCATCGCAGTCTCTGTGACAATGAAGGCAAATTTCTATCCCTTTAAACCACAACACAGGAGAGTCCCACCTTGTATCTCAAGCTCCAATCCAATACACTGACATTACATGGTAGCATCATCAAGTGGATGTTATTATTAGATTGTGTCCCTACTGGTCAAGTTATACACTGAATTCCTAAACTAATATACCAAAATGTGGCCTTATTTTGATCTTGATCAAATTAACATCAGGGAGGGCTCTATTCCACAATGACTAGTGTCCATATTAAATAATGGGAAAAATCTATACATCCACCACACAAACATGAACATGACCATCTGCCATTCAGAGAAAGAAGCCCAGAGCAATTACTTTCCTACAGCACTGCCAACATCTTGGTTCTGAACATCTGGCCTCTGAACCTGGGAGACTATATGTTGTTCACATCACTGATGTGTGTCATTTTGTTGTGGCAGCCTTGGTAAATGAATACAGACATCAAAGGCAATATTATGGGTGGTGATGAAAAGTTGTAATACAGGCTCTGTAGTTGTTTTCACCAGCTTCTCAAATCAGTGAGTCTTGGCACAATGGCAGGGAGACCTGGCCACAAGACCAGCCTGGTTTAGTTTCCACTGTTTGGCAGCTGATACACGGACTCCCTTTAGTTGTCTATGGCAATACAATCCATTATAAAGTATCAGGATTACAGACCTTTTATAAACCTCTCTCATTGGAATATATGAAGATTTGTCTCAGTCATATTCAGGATCAACTAGATCAAATAAGGTACAATTTCAAGGGACAGATGTGAAGTCCTTTCTTACTTACACACATTTACTATGTGGGTTAAGGGAGAATGAGAGCTAGATGAGCAACATTTCTGATTAGACAGGCATAGCTAGGAATTTTAATTGAGTGAGAATGAAGTGCAAAGCGATATCACTGACCAGAAAGTACCAAGGCATCTCAGCTCACAGGAGCAGCAACTGTTCTTTATACTACATAGGTCAGGCCATGCTTTCCGTGGAATGTACACCATCCTCTGAGTTCATCAAAAAAGGACTGTGAAACTCTGTTAGCTCAGGAATAGTTGACGGCAATGCATGTGTTTAGTCTAGAAATATCAGAGCTGGGAAGCAGAAAAGGAGCAAATATCAGGCATCCATCTTCAAACCTGTTTGAAAAGAGATCCTGGAGTCCCTAAGAGAAATAACCAGATCCAGTAGGGGTTACTGTAGAAAAATTCCAGCTTAAGGGTAGGAAGCTATTTGTAAACCAGGTACCAGAGCCTAACACTTGTAATTCTTACCTATGCAGAAGGAAGAGATCTGAAGACTGAGGTTTGAAACTACCTGAACAGGAAATTCCATGACACTCTTGCCTCCAATTAACTATTAAAAAGACAGAAATTAGAGCTGTGGTTCATGTGGTAGAGTGTCAGCCTTGAGTATTAAAATCTAGGGGGATGGGAGTTTGGTCTAGTGGTAGAGTGCTTGCCTAACATGCTTGAAGGCCTGGGTTTGATTCCTTGATACCACATACATAGGAAAAGCCAGAAGTGGTACTGTGGCTCAAGTGGTAGAGTCTTAGATTTGAGAAAGCTCAAAGACAGTGCCCAGGTCCTGAGTTCAACTTCTAGTACACACACACACACTCACACACATGGACTCTCTCTCTCTCTCTCTCTCTCTCTCTCTCTCTCTCTCTCTCTCTCTCTCTCTCACACACACACACACACACACACACACTCACACTATTTGTAATTATTGGCTTCTGTAAAAGGGGGGGAGATATAGCCTGGGAAAAATAGCAAGATGTCCATTAAAAAATAAAAGGGACTTATACATTCAGGTGGCTGACTGGAGTACAAGGTATAAAGCGCCTTTAGATACTATTACAAAACATCCCAGTAGATGGGCTACTGCAGATATTCTTTTGGAGACAAGAGATGCCCACGAGGACTACAGAAAGGTGTGGACACTCAGAAGTCTCCTCCCAAGGCACTCGCAGGAGCCTTTCTTTCTGGATCCTGGAATGTGCTGTTTGCTTGTGAAAGAGAGGCCTCTTGTGATAATAGTTCTAGACCTCATATCTGTCTTCATACAGCCACAGTCTCCACACCTTCCTTGGCTGTCAACACCTTACACAGGGTCACAGGCTGAGCCTTGATTTAATCACTTGGGTTCAGGGATAAGGAATCTTGATAGTTTGCGGAACTTTTTAATGAGACAGCACTCTTCTGTAATGATCTGGTAAGAAGAGTCGGTCTTGTTTGACTTCAGGAATGGTGGGGCTCAGGTAAGCTGCATCAGTCATCCTCCACCCTGACCTTCAGAAGTACAAAATATCTGGCTCTACTCCAGACCTACTAAATCAAAGACCTTAAGAGCAGGACTTAGCTATCTAAGCAAGCACTGGTTGATTTTGATGCGTATTCAAGTTTGAGAGAGTTCTTGAGGCCGTAGATCTGAGACAAGGCTCATGATTGCTTAGGTAAAGGTGATGCTTCAGTGTTGGGGACCGAGTATGGGGTCAGTGACCTTGGACAATTGAGCACAGAAGGAAGTAAGCTGTTATGATTTTGGGCTGTATCAATTGCTTCTCATTTGACCTATTTGAGACTTGATCACTGTTTTGTACGAATGTAACTCCTGGCAGTGTCCTGGTTTTAAGAAAGGTATTTAAGGTTGGAACTTGAAATAAACTAGGCTACAGTCTTAAAAGCTCACGGCCTTAGGACACAGTCTTAAGCTCGTCTTAGACTGGAGTCTTGGGCTGCTGACAGGCTGTAGTCCTCCTGATCCCATCTTTTTTGTCTTCTTTTCCCAGTCTTCACCCCCAAGGTCAGGAATCCCGGTTCGCTGCCGGCTGGCTCCGGCACTTCAGGTCTGGACTTACACTTTGAAAACTATTATGGGGTGTGTGTGTGTGTGTGTGTGTGTGTGTGTGTGTGTGTGGTGTGTGGTGTGTATACTCACACCCATTCTGGGGCATGCACTCAGGATGTGAGTGCTGTCCCTGAGCTCATTTGCTCAAGGCTAGCACTCTACCACTTTGATCCAGAGTTTCACTTTCAGTTTTCTGGTGGTTAATTGAAGATAAAAATGTCACATGGAACTGGAAGCTTGGCCTAGTGGTAGAGTGCTTGTCTAGCATGCATGAAGACCCAGGCTCGATTCCTCAGTACCATATGCATAGAAAAGCCAGAAGTGGTGCTGTGGCTCAAGTGGTAGAGCACTAGCCTTGAGGAAAAGTCCAAAGACAGTGCTTGGGTCCTGACTTCAATCTTCAGGACTGGCAAAAAAAAAAAAACAACCCCAAAAACAAAAAAACAGGAATGTCATGGACTTTCCAACCCAGCAAGCCCAGAAAGTTTACTTTGAACTACAATCTTAAGATATCAGCCTCCTGAGTAGCTAGGATTACAGGCATGATCCACCAGCACCTAGTGAGAGAACCACTGTTTTATAGGCTATAAGCCTCCTCTTCTGGAGTTCAGACAGACACACGAAACAGCTAAAGGTCAGTTGTGTGGTGCTACCTAAGTACAGCAGGGGGAAAAAAGGAAAGCAAAGATGACTAAAACTATGGTAAAATGAGGAGGAGGTTGGATGAATAGGGCGCCTCATCAGTGCAGCTCAAAGGCAGGACAGGTGGTGACCACTTGGCAGACAGAAGGACAAACTGGAGGAAAGATTCACTGGCCTGGGATAGGACAGACCTTTAAGAAACTAGTGCTGGCAGATGAATTTTGACTTGAGTTCCAGCTTTTTTTAGAGCAGTAAAGTGACCAGTGAATGTCTCTGATCACTAAAGAGTCTGGATGCATGTGGAAGGGAAGAGGCAAAGATGGAAGCTTCCACTGCATGATCCTGGGGCAGCAGGCTGACAAAATCTGGAGCCAGCTTTGCCATCAGACCACCACAGGCTGAGGCGGAGACCCAGCTTCATCATGTTTAGTAACTTGTCCGTTGGGCTTTAGGCCTATGAGCTTTAGACTCATTTTCTGTACAAAAGAGATGGGGGTCATCCCTACCTTACATAGCCTCTATGATGATGTAAGGGTAAGGGCTTGGATGAGCCTCACTGCAGGTAATGGAGAAGAGAAAGTTGACTTTAGAACAACATCCTCTATGGAGCCTTGGATAATAAAGACTAGGGCACCGAGAGTCCTTCCAGATGAGGAAGTAAATCTGACATCCTATCAGAAACACTATTTCTAACTAAACACGTCCAATTTATGAAGAGTAGGAATATATCAACTTATTCTTTTTTCTAGTTGGCTAAAGTATTATCTTCTCCTGGAACAACTGGGATGAGATCTTCATTTTGAGAGTATTTTTGTTCTGGGAAGGGTATTATACTTTCAATTTTTTTATTGTTGCTTAAGGGGTTTAAAATAAATGTAGCTTCACATGCTTTAATTATTGTTTTAGTTGTTATTACTATATGAGACTGGTGCTATTCAATTTCCTTTATAGCTGTGAAGATGTTTATTCCTATTGCTGTTTAAACAGGAAGATTCCCCAAAGACATATAAAACTTTCAAAAATACTCTTTTCTTCTAGGATCTTGGTGCCAAGTAGAGTAATCCAGGCCATATGTTTGAGGATTTGGTAAACTGTTGAAATTCACATATAATGGTCCTACAGTAAACAAGGAGCGTGCCTGAAGTTATAATTTACATGCTGAAATCACTAAACTTATTTTACTCAATTTATATTTGTATATATTTTATTTTGACTGGGAAAGAACATGCACTTAACTCAATATTTGGTAATATGAAAATAATACTATCCCTTCTATTTTTACAGTTTTCAGATATCCTGTCTTAAGGCTTGAAAGAATGCCCTTAAGTGTCTACTTTAGCCAAATCCAATCAAACCTGAAGCTTAAAGAAAACAAAACAAAACAAATAAATGAACAAACAAAACCTCCCAAACCAAAAATGAGTTCTTTACATTTTACAAACAGTAAACTTATCAAGCACTTACTAAGTATTATCGAGAATACTGAGAAAGTGGTTATAGTCACTTGGGTGTTATAGGCTCTGGGAGGAGAAGATCAGTTAAGGAAAAATACCCACCTAGGTTCCTCCACTCCCTGGCCCTCCATCCAGGAGCACACTTGCCTTAAGTCTCCTTTTCTGTGCTGGGTTCTGTCCTAAGCAGTGTAACCCAATCCTCACCTAGGCAGGGAGCCTACAAAGGCAATGGAATTATGGTCTTGCTACTCAATTATCATACTAACAACACTACTTTTTTTTTTTAAATTCTGATTTGCTTTGTTAGCACTCCTAGTATGATTTCCCACCTCTGAAGTCCTCCTTTCTTTTCTCTCTCTCTCTCTCTCTCTCTCTCTCTCTCTCTCTCTCTCTCTCTCTCTCTCTCTCTCTCTCTCTCTCTCTCTCTCTCTCTCTCTCTCTCTCTTTTTTCTTGATTATGGAGTTTGGACTCTGGGCCTGGGCACTGTCCCTGAGCTCCTACCCCTTGAGCCACAACGCCACTTCTGCTTTTCCAGTGGGTAATTGGCAATAAGAGCCTCACAGATTTTAGTGCCCAGGCTCAGTCCTTGGATCTCAGCCTCCTGAGTAGCTAGAATTACAGGTGTGAGCCACTGGGTCCAGCAAAATCCTTATATCTGAGAATGGAGGGTCAGATTTTGGTCCTTGTGATGATATGGGGAAGTGTTCAATATTCAGCAGGCAACAAGTCACTTTCTCTTGGTTTAGATATTAGTAATCAAATCTCCACCAGAGATCACTATCTTCTCCAGGGAATTACGTCTTCCAACTTCAGCCTGGATGGCTGACAGGGACGTGGTGATCTAACTGTTCTCGTTTATTCTATTTGTGCTTTCTAGCTATTCACATTCTGTTGTCACCTGATGCATTTCAGTTTTTTCAGGAGTATAAACAAGCAAGAAGCAAAAGTAGTTGTTTGCACTGAAGTCATCATCTGAAGGAATATAAAAATATTTCTGGCCACTTCAACTTCATTTATCTCCCCCTTCCCAAAGACATCTACTTCTCCGTTGTGGGAATTCGCTCTACTTTCAGAGTCCACAAAGAGCGTAAGTCTAGAAGCAGAGGAGGGAGGGGATTAGGGATAAAGGGCATTTGGGAGAAATGACAGTTATGTAGGTTAACTATCTCCTCTCTGGGCGTCCAGGGAGTGGCAGCTAAGGGAGAAGCTTGCTCCCGTCCATTTTACCTTCATCCTCCTCCCTCGCTTTGGCCAAAGCACCCGGAAGGATCAGGCTCCGCCCCTCCCTCCTAAGCGCCAGGCTCTCTGCCTCCTCAGCATCCGGCTCACAGCCCTCCCTCCGAGCGCTAGGCTCCCTCCTGATTGGCAGGCTTCGCTCCGCCTCCTGAGCACCAGGCTCCGCCCCCAAGCGCTAGGCTCCGCCCTACCCTCCAGCAGCAGGTTCCACTCGCCATCTCGCCTGACGGGAGCGCGTTTCTGCCCTTTCCTGCTCCTCCCACCGCGCTTAGGCCCCACCTCCTGCTCACCAGGTAGCCGGTTCCGGCGAGGTTCGGTGGAGGCCTGGGATCGCGCCGCCCGCCGCCGACATGTCCTCTTCCCGGCTTGCTATGCTGCTGCGGCTGCTAGCGCTGCCGTTCGTGGCCTGGGCCCACTGCCCGTGCTCGGAGCCCGCGCTCTGCCGCCCGATCCGCCACCGCCCCGACTTCGAGGTCAGGCCTCTCCCCCGGTCCTCCAGGCGGGCCGAGGAGGAGTTAGGAGTGGAACCGAGGTGTGGGTGCTAACACCAACTTTAGCCCGCCCCGTGGGCCTTCCTGTTTACCGATTTCCCTCGGGTTTAATGAGGAAACTGGCGCCCCGAGGCCGAGCAACTCCTCCGGGCACCCTGGGCAGCCCGAGATGCCCACTCTCGCCTCACTCCACAGGCACGCTTCTTTCTTACCCTGCCGCACACAGCGCTTGGAAAGTCCATCAAGTGGCGCCCAAGGGAAGGGGGATTCCCTGAACCAAGCTCAGCACTCCAAAAGTATACGAAGATAGAGTGGTCTGCTTACCTTTACACTTCCATACCTGTCATCCTTTTTTGTTGTTGGTGGTGGTCCTGAGGGCCTGAGCTCTTTTGCTCAAAGTTAATGCTGCTCTACCACTTTGAGCCATGGTGCCCCTTTTTCTGTTAGGTAATTGGAGGAGACAGTCCTAAGGCCTTTCCTGCCATGGGCTGGCCTTGAACCGCGATCCTCAGATCTCAGCTTCTTGAGTAGCTAAGACTACAGATGTGAGCCACCAGAACCAGGTCATTCATACATACATACATATACAAACACGCATGCATATATATATTTATGTATATGTATATATGTCTGTATACTTTGTTTTTGAAGAAATAAAAATAATTGCTGGACTCAGGTGGCTGACACCTGTAAACATAGATAAAAGTTCCAATTAAGTACCAAAAAATGTCAGAAGTTTAGGCCCAGAGTTCAAGCTCACAGGACCAGGAGAAAAAAGAAAGGTTAAATGTTTTGGAGAATCTGCCTAGTGTCACTCTAATCAGTTTGATTAGAGTCTCAGAGAAGTCTAAAGCTTGAACAGGTTTAAGTGAAAGCCTTGTAACTTGACTGACTGTGGATAAGTGTTTGGCTTATTTGGGTACAGTCTGGTGGAAAATCCCTACTAAGCTTAATGATTCTAATTAGTAAAGCTGACATTTCACTTTGCTGTTAATCCTTGTTTGCCCTTAAAAATCCAAGCCTTTCGTGCTTTCAGCTTAATGGCCTGCCAATTCATTGTTTTGTTTGCGTGTCTGTTTTAACATTCTGGAAGATTTATTGTAGCATACTATGTTACAATATTCACTGGAGTACATAGTAGGTTATGTAGTTTTTGTGGCCACCTTGAAAATCAATTATGTAAAGAAGCATAGAATGCAAAGAAGCTGGAATTCTACCACCTGAACCAGTTCAAGTTTTTATTAGGTGGTTGCTTTAGAACTAGGAGTCCTACATACTTTCTTGTCAGAGCTGGTTTTGAACTATGATTCTCAGATTTAAGCTCTTTGAATGGATAGGTGTGAGCCACTAGCACCCGGTTTAACAAAATCAATCTTACCAGAACTAAAACTGGGTTAAGGGATAAGGCTTAATAACATATGCATCCAGTGGGCCATTCAGTTTTCCATTCTGTAATTATTTAATTGGACAGTTGCATAGCAGAAAAGTAAATTACTTTGTTAATGCTGAAAAGCAAGAACAAGGAGGGTGAGATTGAGAAAACTAAGAGATGCCTGCTTAAACTTTTATAGTGAGCCCTCACACTGCCCTATCTCCATCCAATCTTCTTATAGTGGTTCCCCCAAGTCTATTTTTTTTTTTTTTGGTCAGTCCTGGGGCTTGAACTCAGGGCTACGCACTGTCCTTGAGCTTCTTTTTGCTCAAGACTAGCACTCTACCACTTGAACCACAGTGTCATTTCCATTTTTTTCTGCTTATTTAGTACTGAGGAATTGAACCCAGTGCATGGTAGGCAAGCACTCTACCACTAAGCCACATTCCAAACCTCCAGTTCTTTTTCAATGCAAACCTCATGTCTCATTCCTGCTTATGGAGTTCCATTCATCCCAAGATAAAATTCACAAAATCCATGGTCTACTAAGTACCACTGGATCTTGTTCCATGCAACTTGTTTTATGATTCCACACACTATCAGGAATGCTGTACTTTTACCTCTCCTGCTAACCTCTATTCCCTAGCAAAATACCCCTGCAATACATAATTAATTCAAAAAGTCTTCCAAATCAATATGAATATCCTAGTATAAAAGAATTAGACATGAGCTTTTTATGTTTCTAGAATTACCTGTTGGAAAAAAAATTGCTAGAGGGACCAAGAGCATAGCCTGTGGTAGAGTGGTTGCCTAGCATGCGCGAAGCCCTGGGTTCAATTCGTCAGTACCATATACACAGAAAAAGCTGGAAGTGGTGTTGTGGCTCATGTGGCAGAGGGCTATCCTTGAGAAAGCCCAAGGATAGGGCCCAAGCCCTGAGTTCAAGCCCAGGATTGGCAAAAAAAAAATTCTACAGAAGAGTAACATCAACTGTTTTACAATTAAACTGTTTTACAATTACTCTAGCTGGAACTGATAGAAACTTGAATATTATCAAACTTTTCTCTTACCTTAGTCACAAAGCTCTGTTAATTTTACCTCCTTAGAACTTCCCTAGAGCTATTCACTTAAACTCTTACACTTCAGTTTTAGTTGAAATCATCATTGTTTCTTCCTTGGATTTATTCCACTATTCCCCTATTCTGATTCCAGTTGTGTTTCATCTTTAATCTATTTCCCACTTCAGTCAAAGGGATTTTCTAAATGCATACCTTTTCCTTTTAAAAATGATTTTCTCTCCCTTTCTTTCAGAATAAAGTACAAACATCACCAAGGCTTTTTATAACTTAATCCCTACTTACCAGTCTGGTACTTCCTTACTTCTGTATGCTTTCTGAATTCCATACTAAATAGTACATACTATTTATAAAGCTATATATCTATATCTATATATAAACCTACCACACTCTGCCTTCACACCTTGGCACTTGTCATGATTTCTTGGCCTAGCCTTCCCCATTTCCCAGGCCTGGCTAATTGTTACTAATTAAATTGAGATCCTTAAGTCTTATTCACTCTGTAGAGCTCACTATAGTGCCTGGCATATGCTGGTGGCAAATTCATTTAGATGGTTTGCAGGATATGGATTTAGGTGATGGTTCTTTGCCCTGTTGTTTTGGCAGGTCTTTGTATTTGATGTTGGAAAGAAAACTTGGAAATCTTATGACTGGTCACAGATTACAACTGTGGCAGCCTTTGGGAAATATGACTCAGAACTGATGTGCTATGCTCATTCAAAAGGTGCCAGAGTAGTGTTAAAAGGTATGCTCTTGTGAGACCCATGGATCTGCCATCTCATAAATTTACCTATATCATTTGCTATAGTCCTTGACTTGTCTTTTTTTAAAAATGCTTTTTTTTTTCCTGTAATAACTTAAAAACATTTTTTTTTTTTTTTGCCAATCTTGGGCTTGGACTCAGGGCCTGAGCACTGTCCTTGGGTTTTTTCTCAAGGCTAGAGCTCTACCACTTGAGCCACAGCATAATTTCTGGCTTTTTTTCTATGTATATGATACTGATGAGTGGAACCGGGTCTTTGTACATGTGAGGCAAGCACTCTATACCACTAGGCCAAACTCCCAACCCCTCCAGTAATAACTCTTTAATTCATTTCACAGAAATACTTATTTTATTGTTATAAAGGCTATAGACAGAATGGTTACAGTTACATAAGTCTGGGATAATTTTAAAGAATGTGTGGCTTGAACAAAATGTGACTGACGAATAGCTGTTCAGACCTTTAATTTCTGCTTCTAATTGAGAATAATTTTATATTTTTAATAATTACTTTGGGGATTTAGTCTATTGTTTGGTGTAGTATTTCTTCACTTGGAAAACTGAAATTAGAGGCTTAGTGTTGCAAAATAATGAAATGTTTTAAAGACACAATCTCTTTGGAAATGTGCTTGTGATAGAAATGGCATTAAACTAGAAAGCATGTGTTCAGAAGATATGTATTTCTTCCACAGGTGATATATCCCTAAAGGATATTGTTGATCCCAATTTTAGAGCATCCTGGATAACTCAAAAAATTAATTTGGCCAAAACTCAGTATATGGATGGAATTAATCTAGACATAGAGCAAGAAGTTAATTGTTCATCACCTGAATATGATGCATTAACAGCTTTAGTAAAGGAAACCACAGACTCTTTCCATCGTGAGATTGAGGGATCACAGGTAAGGACATTCATTTTCTTGGTTAAAACTCTATATTTTCTGTATCAAAATGTATTATGAAGGTCTGATTAATTCTAGTTTAGAGTAATAAAAGATGTATTCATTAAGCATTTTTTTGACTTTTGACGCTTATTTCAGTCATTTTATGGCTCACCTACTTGCCTTGAAGCGGGGTTATATCAGTATTAAGTAGCTGGTCATGGTGGGTGCATACCTGTAATCACAGTAGTTGGAACATAAGGTATGAGGATCCCAATCTAAGGCTAGTCTGGGCAAGACTTTGAGACCCTATCTGAAAAACAAACTAAAAATAAATGCACTTGAAGCATAGCTCAAGGGATAAAGAATACTCGTCTGGAAAGCACAAGGCTTTGAGTTTAATCCCCTGTACCATCAGAAAAAAATCAATTCTGTGTGGTGCGCGCCCCCCCCCCCCCTCATTCAAGGCTTGTGTTCTACCAGTTTGAACCACAGCTCTTCTTCTCCTGGTGGTTAATTAAAGTGTCTCACGGATTTCCCTGCCGGGGCAAGTTTTAAACCTCAGTCCTCAGATCTCAGCCTCTGGAGTAACTAGGATTACAGCCACAAGCCACCAGTGACTAATGTTGTTAACCCAATCTGAGAATCACTCAGTGTGCTTGTTTAAAATTCTGTAATGTTGACTGAGTATGTCTGGGATTGAGCCTCAACATCTGTATTTTCAGTTTCTAGTTTGTTGTTCATCATGTATTTAGAATCATAGGTAGAATAATAAACGACACAAGGACTGACATGGTTTTAGACAAGTAGAAAGGCTTGTCAGTTTGCCGCAGAGGAAGAATAGGAAATACCTGACATTCAGTGTACTGTGCTTCTCTTCTTCACTTTTTTTCCCCTTTAGTCTGGGACTGATCTCAGGGAATGAGCACTGTCCTTGGACTTTTCTCAAGGCTATAGCTCTACCACTTGAGCCATAGCACCACTTTCAGCTTTTTCTGTGTATATGATACCGAAGAATCTAACCTGGGTCTTGGTGCATGCTAGGCAAGCACTCTACTACTAGGCCATGCTCCCAGAAAATTTTCATTTGCTTTTCAGATACTTGTTACTGGTAGGCTAGGATTGGTATGTGGAAAGCAGCCTATTTGCTAGTCCCAAGGACAAGATAAAGAGCCCTTGAGTAGGAATATCTATATTAAAGACCAAGAATATCTGACTGAGTATACTCTTGTTGCTCTGTGTGTGTGTGTGTGTGTATGTGTGTGTTTTGGTGTTCACACTAGGGCTTGAACTCAGGATGTTAAGCTCTTCTTACTCTATTTTGTTACTGGCATCCCTCTACCACAATAGTAACATCTCCAATTCTGGCTTTTTGTTGGTTAAGTGGAAATCAGAATTGTATGATATTGTCTGCCTGGGCTGGCTTTGAACCACAATTCTTAGATATCAGCTTCCTGAGTAGCTAGGATTATAGACAAGAACCAGGGATACTAGGTAGGAGAGTATTCTATATGTAATGGATAATGTGGGGAGAGTAGTATGTTGAGTTGTGTAGTAGGATGTAAAGTTAGAGAAGAACAAGTAGAGGGAGAAAGGGTAAGTCAGCCATTATATTCAATTTACATTGTGTAAAAATTGAACTGTGCTTGAGGGTAGGGACAGGAAAATGGTGAAGAATGATGGATGGTGTGACATTGATGTTATGACACTGATCACGATGCACTGTGCACTTCTCATAGTGAAGCTCCTATATACAACCACATAAACAAATAAACAAGAGAGGAAGACTAGGATGTACTTATTCAACTGTCTTAGTAGAGATTTACAGTATGGACTGAGATGATTCTATAATCCCAGCACTCAACAAATGTTCAGTAAGTGTTCATTGTATGAAGTGCTTAGTAAAAAAGGGAAAGATAACTCTTAATTGACCAAAGGAAAATGTGAAGTTACATTTTATAACTTCCAAATTGTACATTTAGAGTTGGAGGGGAATCAGAACATGGTCTAATGGTCCTTAAACTGGTGACTAGAAGAAAGAAGACCAAGCTGCAGTGGGGAAATGTAATTATTTACATTGACAGAATTGTACTCATAGAAGTAAGCACTGCAAGGACTGGGCGCATGGATCATGTAGTATCTAATGTCGGGATTTGAGCAACAATGTCAGATTAAAAAAACAAAAGCTAGAAGAGCTGAAAAGTTCCTTGAGTTCTCTCTAAACTATCATTTTTATGTTCTTATCTTTATATTCATATCTACATTGAATATTTCACATACAGAACCTTCTGTGACTTAGCAGTGACATAGACCAGGTTAAAGTGGAGCCAAGGGCTGGTGGTGGCTTAAAGTGGTAGAGCATCTATCAATCAAGTGCCAGGTTTTGAGTTTAAACTACTACTACCAAATGAATTAAATGAGCATTAAAAATTAAGAGCCAAGACTTGAATTTAAGTCTTTTGATTTTTTGTCTAATATGAGATAATATGCTACTTTCATATAAGATATTCTTAGCATTCAGGAGATAATAAAGGACTAAATAGAGTTGAATGGAATAACAAAATAGAGAGTTGAAACATCTGCTTGAGGTAGTCATTTATTTTTTCTATTACTATAATACAACTTCTGTTTTATAATTGTAGACAATGGCAGAGGGGGGACAATGTGTACAAATTCCATATCATAACCTGTTTTATTATAGATCTGAGAAATATTTGTAGACTTTTTTTTAAGAATTATAAAGTTTTGAGAGCATCCTGAGTTTTGATAAGATAAACTAGCCAATACAAAAATTTTACTTAAAATGTCTCAAACTTTTATTATAATCAGCTAACAGGAATTTTGGGATTTTGAAGTATTTCTTCCGTATATTAAAATAAGGTGTATTAATATTTAGTTAAATGATAAGCAGATATTTTGAAGAGGCTTTGGCTCATTGAATGCTTGCTCATCATTCATTTGAAAGATAATATTTAAATCATTCTATAAAATAAGACTATTGTTTTCAACATTTGGAATTGAAAAACTTGTAACTGAATCATAAAACTCTACAGTTCCCTAACTGTAATATTAGACCAATCTATGAAATATGATGTGAATCAAGGACTCATAGTGCAGTCAGGTTATGTTGACTTATGTCCCATGTACTCTGCAGCTACTTCTAGTTTTATATTTGAATTTTTTAGTGTCACTGTTCTCCAATTTTCAGAAGTCTTACTATAGCGTATTGTTATTAAACCTGCTTCTTTTAATCAGTTGGACTACCAATCCAGTCTCTGAAGATACCTGAATGTAAAACTCCTATGTGTAATGTCCCATTCCTGGCAATTATACATCCAAAAATTCACACAGTGTAGGCCAGTCTGATGTAGTCAAAAATATATTTCTTAGTGTCAAATCTTACATTTATGTATTGTAAGCAGTTTTTTTTCTCTTGGTAGGATGAAGCAAGAAAATACATAATAAAAACATCTGATATTCTATGCATGTTTGATTATGTTATATGACATGTTTTCCAAAGGTAACCTTTGACGTAGCTTGGTCTCCAAAAAACATAGACAGAAGATGCTATAATTATACTGGAATTGCGGACGCTTGTGACTTTCTCTTTGTGATGTCTTATGATGAACAAAGTCAGGTCTGGTCAGACTGTGTTGCAGCAGCCAATGCTCCCTATAATCAGACATTAACTGGTAAGAATCCACAGAATGATCATTAGTTATATTAACTCCACAACTATAGACATTAAGGTATATTTTAATACTCCTAAATTATCTGTAAAGCATGCTTGAAACATTAAATAAATCATGTATTTTGAGGGCTTTAATGTTTACAGAATGTTTGAAAACTTTGAAGTTTTCACTTAATTCTTATAACAACCTTGAATAGGTATATTATCAATAATCCTCTATAATAGATATTAAAATAATTACATTCTCATGGTTACACAACTATTAAGTATTATGTAGTTGGGACTCTAGCTTTTTACGTCTAACATTTTTGCCATGCAATCACATGAGGATATTTATCTTGACTCTGACAGTATATTTTTGTTAAAATAATCTGTAAGTAGTTTAACAGAAAGGATAATTATGAGTACCAGCCACAGATTGGCTTTATCTTTTTGTTATTTTGGGGTGTGTGTGGGGGGGGGGTGGTTTTGAGACAAGTTCTAATTATGTAGCCCAGTATGGTCTCTCTTGATTCTGTTTTAACATCTCAAGTGTGAGGATAGAAATGTGTACCATCATACTCCACAATTTTATCTTAATTAATATTAGTATTTGCAACATTGTAAATTAGAATTCATAGTACCAAAGACCTGTCATTCATATGATTTGGTCTTTGTATTTTTCTCTACAAAATTTGGATTGGCTCAGGAGGAATAGGTAGGAAGTTTTCAATCTAAGGCCAATTCTGGACAAAAATGTAACTCTCTGAAAAGTAAACTAAAGCAAAAAGGACTGGGTTAGAATAACTGGTGAGAACAATGGAGTTCACACCCCAGTACTGTTTTTGAACCCACATGAAATTTCTAGGGAAGTTACTTTTGAAATTTCTTTCTTACTTAGAAGTTGAAATGTTAGACTATGGGCCTCATTTTTCATCATATCTTAATTGTTAGATATAGGAGTGTGGTCAAACATATATTAAGTTTGAAAACAGCATAACAACTTTAAATTTTATAATTCCATTAAAATTATAGTTATTATTTAATTCAGGAATCCCAACTGTGTATCACTCGATGAAAAAAGATATTGTATTCTATGAATAACAGATTAATTATCACATATGCTTGGAAATGAAGCATTCCCAATCTCTCTTTTTAAATATTTAACAGAGCAAGTAACAGTAAAGGCTGTGAAAAACAATAAACTTATTGAATTCGACATTCTGGATATTATAAGAGGAATATTTCGTAGTAGGAAAATGTGTTTTCAGCACTTGGCAGGAAAATAATTGGTAGATCTAGCATTTGCTAATTTTTCTTTTCGTTTCCTTCAACTCTACATTATTTAGCACAGAATCATTGCAAGGATATTTTTCTTTTTAATTTTTCTTTTTTTTGCCTTTCCTGGGCTTGAGCACAGGGCCTGAGCACTGTCCTTCAACTTTCTCAAGGCTAGAGCTCTACCACTTGCGCCTCAGCACCACTTCTGGCTTTTTTCTATGTATGTGGTACCAAGGAATTGAACCCGGGTCTTCGTGCATGCTAGGCAAGCACTCTACCACTGTGTCAAACTCCCGGCCCCAATTGCAAGGACATTTTTTATCTCTGTCATTAAGATGCTTATATGATATCTGTAAAATATGAGACACTTGTACTTTCAACTGGAAACTTTGAGTGCATTTCTGCCAAGAAGCTTATGGATTATAGAACTTGTTTGAAACTTTATAATCTAGTACAACCAATATATCATCTTTATAATTCATTGATGAGATCAAGATGATTTCCTGAAATATGCCATTCTTTCTAGAATTATATTTTCTGGATTTTGTTTTAGTATGATCAGAATTGCTTTGCATGTTTTATCTCACTATAAAAGAAATAGTTTTTTCATTCATTCATGTATTCATTCATTCATTTACAAGATGCTGTGGACTGAACACAGCACATAGGTGCTAAGCAAGCACATTTACCACAGAGACATATTCTCAACAGGAGTTACACTTCTTCAGTGTTGACTTTATAATATCAGAGTACACAAGCAGAAGTCGAATTTTGCATACATGTACGTGTTTTTACAAACCTAAATTTTGAATGACTGCATAGCTTGTATGAACACATTCATGGATATAGGAAGGGAAAAATTAAGTTTATTCTATCCCTCTGACTAGGATATAATGACTACATCAAGATGGGCATTAACCCTAAAAAACTTGTAATGGGTGTTCCCTGGTATGGATATGATTATACCTGCCTGAATCTATCAAAGGTAAGAAGAGGGTGTTTGTTATGTAATTTCCCACAATTATATATTTTGTTCCATTATGATTATGTAACAAATTTTTATAGAATTTTTGAAATATGAGTTGAGACTAAATATTCATTTTTAACCATTTATTCCCAAAGAAGCTTCTGAATATTACACTTTTTTTTTTCAGTTGTTCCTGGGGCTTGAACTCTAGGCCTGGGGCACTGTCTCTGAATTTTCAGCTCAGGGCTACTGCCCCGCTCCTGGAGCCACAGTGCCACCTCCAGTTTTCTAGTGGTTAATTGGAGATCAGAGTCTCACGGACTTGAGTCCCTGGGCTGGCTTTGAACCTTGATCCTCAGATCTCACCCTCCTGAGTAGCTAGGATTACAGGCATGAGCCACCAAGCCCGGCCCATTATACTTTTTTTTCAGTCAGGAATTACTTAATTTTTATTCTTTAGAGAATTTGTCTATGTGTAGCTTTTATTTAATTTCTAACAATGGACTTCAATTCTTCTGATTTGGCTATTAAGATTTGTTTGATAATCTACATTACAAACACTTGTTTTTTTGTGTTTCTAGGCGCATGTTTGTAGCATTGCAGAAGTCCCTTTCCGAGGGGCTCCTTGTAGTGATGCTGTAGGACGTCAGGTGCCTTATAAAACCATCATGAAGCAAATAAATAGTTCTGTTTCTGGAAGTCAATGGAATAAAGATCAACAGGCTCCTTATTATAACTATCAAGTAAGACTCTGACCTTGAAGATATATTGTATTGTTTTTCATAAGTGTGTGTTTTATAATTATTTGCAATTAGGAATTTCTGCCATTTTAGACCATAATATACAGACTGCTGTTAACATGAGTAAACATTTCTTTTTTTTTTTTTTTTTTTTTTTTTTTTGCCAATCCTGGGCTTGAACTCAGGGCATGAACCCTGTCCTTGGACTTTCTCAAGGCTAGAGCTCTATCACTTGAGCCTCAGCACCACTTCCGGCTTTTTTCTATGTATGTGGTACCGAGGAATTGAACCCGGGTCTTTGTGCATGCTAGGCAAGCACTCTACCACTAGGCCAAACTCTCGGCCCCATGAGTAAACATTTCTATATCAAGAACTTGTTTCCTAGGGAGCAATTCAAATTGTGCCAGTAACACAACACCCTTCTTGAACCAATTCATTTTAGATGATGCTATAAAAATATGCAACTCACAAACAAGTCTTCCTCAAGATAGTTAGTTGACAGTTAAGATGTTATCTTTTGAAGGGGCTTTAGGCCAAAATAGGTTACTAGTGCTAAATGCCTCCATTTCAAAGTAGTCTAAAGATTCTGATGAGACTCAGGGCAAAATAAAACTAAGAGATGCTTCATCATAGGCTTTTCAAATTAATTTTTTTGTTCCATTTGCTAATGTATTTATAAGAAACATATAGAAAATACATCCAAATTAAGGAAGTTATGGTTTTTGTCTTGAAGGAATATAACATAAGGAGTCATATTCAAGGAAGCAGTATATACTCAGGGAAGGGCAGGGACAGTGAAGTCAAGAAATGGACTACTAGATTCAGGACTGGCTTTCTATATGCGCATTTCCATCAGCACATCTTGTGTTGATCACTCTACAGAGGAAACAGGGAGGTTGAAATATCTTGTGCCCATAGGGAAGTCAATATCAGAGAATCTGTTGGGTTGCTGGTCCTAACTTAGAATGGACTCAACTGTGGTGACCCAGCAATTTATGACAACTGCCTGTACTTGCCACCTCTAGAGAAGTACCTTGCTATGGTGCAGATATTTAAAATAAATTTTATTAAATTATCATTAAATCAATTATATTAAAGATTAGAGACAAAAATTACAGAAGGGGGGTGGTAGAATACCAGTCATTGGAGTGAAAGCATCTGATACTGAGTTCAAGTGCTAGACTCATGGGGAAAAATATAGAAGGAAGTCTGAAGAATATAGTAAACTATCTGTGATTGTTACAGGCAATATTTGAATACTGTATTGCTATAGTGTTGAATACTAAATTACTGTACCAAGTAGGCAAAGAAATATTTGATTTTCAAAATTAATATTTAGCCTAATAAAAACATTTTCAGATCTCAAAGACTGAAGTACAAATAATCAGAGCATGTTGGATTATGTTACTTTAAAAAGAAGTCTGGAGGTGCCGGGAGTTTGGTCTAGTGGTAGAGTGCTTGCCTAGCAAGCACAAAGATCTGGGTTCAATTCTTTGGTACCACATACATAGAAAAAAAAAAGTTGGAAGTAGTGCTGAGGCTCAAGTGGTAGAGCTCTAGCCTTGAGAAAGTCCAAGGACAGTGCTCAGGCCCTGAGCTCAAACCCAGGACTGGCAAAAAAAAAAAAAAAAAAAAAAAAAAAAGTCTGGAGATGCTATAAATTAATTCTGGTAGGATTTCTAGTCTTTGTGTATGTTTGTGCCAGAATCAGGGCTTGAATTCAGGGCCTCATGTTCTCAGCTTTTTTACTCACAGATGGCATTCTACCACTTGAACCAAGCCTCCTATACTAAGTTTTTTGCTAATAACCTGGAAATAGAGTCTTATGGATTTATTTTTCCCAGCTGGTTTTTACCTGTGATCTTCAGATCTCAATCTCCTGAGTAGCTAAAAATATAGGCATAAGCCACTGGTGCTTGGTGAGTCCAGAAATTTTTGCTGGAAAATTGGAGATGGAGGCTCATAGACTTTTCTGTTCAGACTGTTTATGTATCAAGATCCTCAGATCCTCAGTATGAAGGACGGTAGGCGTGAGCCACTGACACCAAGCCAAGATTAATATTTTTGACTTAGTATTTTTGCTCAAGGCTAGCACTTTAACACTTCAGCCACAGATCCACTGAGGTTTTGGTATATCTTGATCCTTTTGGCATTGTGGTGGTTAATTACAGATAAAAGTCCTATAGACTTTCTTGCTTAGACTGGCTTCAAACCTCTCAGATCTTAGCCTTCTGAGTTGTTAGGATTGTAGGTATGAGCCACCACAGCCTGGTTGTCTTTTATCTCTTGTCTAATAACGTGAGGAGGTTTCTGAAAGAACAAGGTACTATTTTCTAGTTTATGGTTCTAAAGCAGTATGTGTTAATTACAGATGGAGTCACTTCTAATAGCTTTTTAGAATCAATTCTGAAAAACATACAAAATGAGGTTCTTTTCTCCCCCACTGGAATTACCTTTGGCTGATTCATCATAAATAAAATCATGCCTGGAGCCCCTAGCTAGGTACACTTCCAGAAACTGTAGAGAATACAAAACATTGTGTAAGCTTGTTTTAGTGGACCACAACAGTGATTTGTAACTTTGCATATCAGAATTACCTAATGGAACATATTAAAAAAACAAAATAAATGTATATCCTAGCATCAGCCTTACATTTTGATAGGTTTAATGTGGTGTGGAGCAAAGGAATCTGTACTTTTCAAAGGCCAGCAAACATTCAGATGTACATGTTGGTTGATAATCATATTAAATCAAGGAAAGAATCTTAGGCTATGAGAAGGATCTTAAATAGATCCTTAAATAGGGCTCATGTAGTAAAGTGCTGCCTTGAGTACAAAGGCTAAGAGACAATGCCCAGGTCTTGATCAGTTCAAGTACCAACATTAAAAAAATGCTTCTCCTTGGATTGTAGGAATGGCTCAGATGGTAGAATATCAGCCAGTGAGCATTGATTATTTCCTTGAATGTTTTATGTGGTGTGGGTATGTGTGAATGTGATGATTCAGGGATTTGACCTCAGGACCTGACTCAGCTTTTTCACTCAAGGCTAGTGCTCTGCTGTTTGAATCACAGCTCTAGTCTGGCTTTTTGCTAGTTAATTTTAGATAAGTCTCTTGGATTTTCTTGCCCAGGCTGGCTTTGTACCACCTCCTACTCAGGATTATAGGCCCGAGGCACTGGCATCCAGCCTTATGTACTTTCTGAATCATAGGACTTAAGAAACATCTTTCCTCTTAGTGTACTGAATAGTTTAAATTTCCATTTTAATCTGTGTAGGATCCTGCTGGCCACTTTCATCAAGTGTGGTATGATAACCCTCAGAGCATTTCTTTAAAGGCGGCATATATGCAAAGTCATGGCTTACGGGGCATTGGCATGTGGAATGCAAACTCTCTTGACTACTCAGAAGATCCTGTCGCCAAACAACAAACTGAGCAAATGTGGAAAGTCTTAAAGCCAAAGCTCTGACAGATGAATATCTTTTGTTTAACTATTAAGACTTAGAAAAATGTTCTGTATAAATAGACCTAATTTCTTAAAGAGGAAAAAATATATACCCTCTTGCCATATTGTTTTAACTAGTTATTAGTGTACTCTCCCCCCCCCCCCAAAAAAAAAGAACTACTTTGTTTGAGTTCAGAAAGTATGCCTTTTAAGTATCCAGGAAGATATGGTAAGAAATAAATCAATGTACTATATAAATATTCTGTGTTCTAACATTATAATATAATTAAGAACTTTCTAAAATTGCTATGCTAACATTTCCCTTGATATCAGACAAATCCAGGTACATATAAAAAATGTATACCTGGGCTGGAAGTTTGGTCTAGTGGTAGAGTGCTCTTACAAATCCAGGTACATATTAAAAATGTATACCTAGGCTGGATGTTTGGCCTAGTAGTAGAGTGCTTTCCTAGCATGCACAAAGACCCGGGGTTCCATTCCTCTGTTCCATACACATAGAAAAAGCTGGAAGGGGTGGTATGGCTCAAGTGGTAGAGCTCTAACCTTGAGAAAGCCCAAGGACAGTGCTCAGGCCCTGAGTACAAGCCCCAGGACTGGCAAAAAAAAAAATGTATACCTGGGGATGTCATGGAAATCATGGGGTGAATATGATCAAAGGTATAAATCAAAGGTATGATCAATGTATAAATATGACACTCATATTGTACAATTAATATATGCTTATAAATAATAGTACTATATACTAATAAAAAGGAAAGTGTATAAGTTGAAGTAGAAATTGAGAAGTAACTGTTTTGTACTCCCCCCCAATAAATTTTATATTTAAAACCTGGAATTTTATGGCTATCAGCATAGTCTAGTGGTAGAGTGCTCGCCTGCATGAAGCCCTGGATTCAATTCCTCCATACCACAGACTCAGAAAAAGCCCGAAGTGGTGCTGTGGCTCAAGTGGCAGAGCACTAGCCTTGAGCAGAAAGTGTCCAAGGCAGTGCCCAGCTGCTGAGGTCAAGCCCCAGGACTGGAAAACAAAACAAAACAAAAAAACCTGGAGTTTTATGTCTTAATATCGTCAAATAAAGTTTGGCTTTCTGATTCTTTATAGTATGTACTCATGTTCTGAGTGTGTCCTCTAGTCACTTAAAGCTCAAAACAGTGAATGAAGGGTAAAGAAATGCAAAATATCAGATTTACTTAAGAAGGTAACTTAAGTAAACTTAAGAAACTGGTGGCTCACACCTGTAATCTTAGCTACTTAGGAGGCTGAGATGAGGACTGCCGTTCAAAGCCAGCTCAAGCAAGAAAATAAGAAAGTTGGTGGGACTCTTATCTTCAATTAACCACCAGAAAACTCCAAGTGGTAGAGTTTGAGCTGAAGAGCTCAATGGCAGCGCCCAGGCCCAAAGTTCAAGATCCATGACTGACAGGGGGAAATAGATATCTTAGTAATATTGTAAATTTGTAAATTAGAACTACCTTATGTTTTTCAAGTTATGAGGTTTATATGTAAAGATTTTGGCAATAGGAAAAAGTTAAGTGTTGAAATTCATTCTTTTCATTGTTCCTTATACTGCCAATTATCCATATTCATTTATTTGTATACATCAGTTATTCCATTTCTTGGCTAGCTTTTTTTCATAGCTAAATAGTCCTTTTCTAAAGATTTGTTAATTTTTCTAAAAGAGTAATTTTATGCAATAATTTTTCCTTTTTTTCTTGTGAGTCATGGGGCTTAAACTTGTACCTGAGCTCCTCAGCTCAAGGCTACCTCCCTAACCTTGAGCCAAGCCTCACTTCCCATTTTCTAGTGGTTAATTGGAGATAAGAATCTCTGGTCCTTTTGTGCCCAGGCTGGCTTTGAAACTTGATCTTCAGATGTCAGACTCCTGAGTAGCTGGGACTATAGGCTTGAGCTACCTTGCCTGGCACAATAATTTTTTCTAAAAGTAGAAAAGTCTGTTCTCTTAAGACATAGATTAAATATATCTACAAATAAGTTGCATCCTTGCTCTCTGAATAAATCCTGTCTTCTCTGCTCCTAACCTCTTTCAAATTGGAATAAATCATGTTTCAATCATCTGTTATAAGAGCATTCTGGGGGCTGTCGAGTGCTTGCCTACCATTCACAAAGCCCTGGGTTTGATTCCTCAGTACTACATACACAGAAAAAGTGGGAAGTGGTGCTGTGGCTCAAGTAGCAGAGCGTTAGCCTTGAGCAAAGTGTGTCCAAGGACAGTGCCCAGGCCCTGAGTTCAAGCCCCAGGACTGGCCAAAAGCATTGTTTTCTGTTTATAAAGTTGTTTGTGACTGCAAAATGAACAATTTCTCTGGAATTTGAATTACCTTACACTGCTAACACAAACACTTTACATTTTTAAAACCTTTATAACATATAATAGAAATTCAATTCTATTATAGATTTATATACAATTACTTTTATTCAAAATATAGTACCAGTGGCTCACTCATGTAAAATCCTAGCTACTCAAGAGGCTTAGATATGAGGATTATGGTTCAAAGCCAGTCCACACAGGGAAGTCCATGAGTCTCTTATCTCCAATTAACTCCCCAAAAGCCAGAAGTGTAGTTGTGGCTTAAGTGATAGAGCACTAGGCATGAGCAAAATAGCTCATGGAAATCATCCAGGCTCTGAGTTCAAGCCCCAGGACTGGCACTGGCACTCATACACACACACACACACACACACACACACACACACACACACACACACACACACACACACACACACACACACACACATTGTGTTAGGTCCGACTGGAAGAAATGACTTTTTACCTTGGCTCTCTCCCCCTGCACCCTGGAAATCCCCACCCAGCACCTGTAACCCTGGGGGCTGTGGGAGGTCCCCACTGAGGCTATTTCCCTATCCTCTGAGATCATATCCACTTCTGCTGTGGCTATACCCCTCCTCCTATATAATCTCTCACTTCCTACCCTAAGCCCTCTTGTTCGCCCAACTTCATCTTGGGCGGCAGGAATCTGCTCTTTCCTCATGCAATAAACCCTCTTCTGAACTGTGTGGATTTCCTTTCTGCAGACCTTACACGTTGTACATACATATATTTCATGAATATGCAATTAAATCTATAAATTATACATGTATTCTATATAGATTATATAATTATATAGTATATAATTAATACAGATCATACTATAAAATTATATATATTACCTATATTATAATCTGTATAGATTATAGATAGCAGGTTATATTGTAATTGATATATTAAATCTACTTTTATGCAGACATACTATATTTATTAAAACTATACCTTCCTTGTAATCAGATTTTATAGCTCATACTAAAAATTACCAAAAGTACAAACAAAATACTATTATAGAACAGACAAGCTTTTTTTTTTTTTTTTTTTTTTTGCTGGTCCTGGTGCTTGAACTCAAAGCCTGGGATCTGTCCCCAAGCCTTTTTGTGCTTCAAGGTTAGTGCCCTACCACTTGAGCCACAGCTTTTTCTGTTTATGAGGTACTGAGGAATTAAACACAGAGCTTCATATATGCTAGGCAGGAACTCTACCACTGAGGCCACATTGCCAGCCCCAGTCTTGAATTAAAAAATTTTTTTTTTCAAAGATGGGTTTAAAATCAACATGTCAATTTATATGTACACTGCATTAGACTTGAAATTGTAAATAGAAAGCAACTACTATTTAGCTACATATTACATCTAATATTCCTGAAACATTCTAATACGCACATGAAAAGTAGAAAAAGATAATCATTTTACTTTATTTTTTAATTGATGCATAAAACTTCATTCATATATTAATATATTATATAACACATTATATATTATATTGACATAATATATTGATATATGTTAATATATGTAATATTATTTATATTAATATAAAGGGGCACAATGGTTAGTCTTCAAATATTTAAAAATTTAAAAAAACATGTGAAATTAACATACCTAATTGAGTATTAAAAGTTGGATTAATTTTCTTTTGGGTCAGTTCGGCTTTCAATGTTCGTATATCAGAAACTGCTTGTTTTCTCATCTGAAAAAAAATTATCTTTCAAAAGTGAACTTCATCTTACTCTTCTAAGAATATATATTGTCATTTTGTACTGCTTTGTCTTTTCTCTTTTGCTTAATTCCCATTGTCTTACAATAGCCAGTGTGTCAGTTATGATTCCTGTCTGTTGGGAATGCACAATCACATAAGGGTTAAAGTTATGTACGTCAGGTAATAAGTGCATTTCTTTTTTCTAACAGTGTCACTTCTCCTCCCGGTTTCTTGCAGTTTTTTCTATCTGGACCCTTTTCCCCCAACAAGCTGTGTAGTTCATTTTCAAAACAGTATCTGGTATCACTGCTGCTTTTGTCCCGGCAACATTTGTCCCATCATATCTTTGCTTCCCTCTATCCTCCTTCAAACCGATAAACTTATATACAATACAAAAGGAACAGAAATAAACAGTGACAAAGAACAAAAAAGAAAAAAACAAACTCGTTTCCATTTTTGAAGTTCATTTCAATAAACATCATTTTATATAATCATATGCATATAGCCATTGGGGCTTTGAAATCCTCTCCTAAGGATATCTTCCTTTGGTCTCATTGTATGAATGTTTAGAGTCCTGTTTGATTTCTCATGTCCAAGCGTAAATTTTTTTTTTGTCTTTTACTATCCGGTGAGTTTACCTGTAGATTTATAGGCAAATTCTAATGACTACAAATGAGGGAAACTGTGTTTCTTTGGGTCTGACTTATTTCATTTAATTTTTTCCACGTTTTTCCATTTCCTTATGAATGGTGCAATATCATTCTTTCTGATGGAAGTATAGAATCCCCCCTGTGTATATCACATTTTCTTGTTCCATTCATCTGCTGAGGGATTGATTCCATATCTTGGCTATGATAAATAATGAACATGGCTGTGCTGGTGGCTTCAGTGCGGCCTGGTCTGTGTTCATTTAGATAAATGCCCAGGAGTAGATTGTGGGGTCACAGTCTTTGAGGAACCTCCATTCTGCTTTCCAGAGTGGCTGAACAAGTTTACTTTCCCACCAACAAGGAAATAAGTTCTCTTTGGCCACTTCCTAACCAGCGCCTATTATTGTTAGTTTTCTTCATAATGGCCATTCTAACTTGGGTGAGGTGGAATCTCAATACTGTTTTAAGTTGCATTTCTTTTATGGCCAGAGATGTTTACCATTTCTTTGTGTGTCTATTGGCTATTCTTATTTCTTCTGAGAAGTCTCTCTTTAAGTCTTTAGTCCATTTATTAAATTGGGTTGTTGTTCCTTAGAGGCTTTGTTTTTAGGGAGTTTAATATTTTGAGCTCTAAGTATATTTTAGATGTAATGCCCTTGTCTGATGTATATCTAGTAAAAATCTCCCCTTCTGTGGGTTTTCTATTTATCCTACCAACTATGTCCTTTGCCATACAGAAACTCTTCAGTTTGATGCGACCACTGTCCTTAGGCTTTCTCAAGGCTAACACCCTTCCACTTGAGCCACAATACCACTTTCAACTTTTTCTGTGTATGTGGTACAGAGGAATTGAACCCACCTTCATGCATACTAGGCAAGCACTCTACCACTAGGTCACGCTCCCGGCCCGATTCTGGATCTTTACTTAGGAAGTTTTGACCTGAGCTTAACTGCTCTAGTATTGCCCCTACCCCTTCCTGTAATATTTTCATGGTGTCTGGTCTTACACTGAAGTCTAAGATTACTATTTAGTAGGCATAGTTATCTAACTAGATGTGCCATGAGGTAGTTTTCTTTATTAGTGTAAACAAACTCTCCTAAAAACTTTGGTGAGAAGGAATTTTATTTTTTGCTTCAACTTCACATTGTGTTTCTTTCAATGTGTAAGGGAAATATTTAGTCAAAGAAAAACTGGAATATAGAATATCTTAATTCCTATTCTTTGGAAATAATAGGCCTCATTCTGTGTCAACCACCCTGATAAGGGTATTAGCCCTATGATTTTTTTTTTTTTGCCAATCCTGGGCTTGGCAAAACTCAAGGCCTGAGCACTGTCTTGTCTCAAGGCTAGTGCTCTACCATTTGAGCACAGCACCACTTCCAGCTTTTTCTATGTATGTGGTACCGAGGAATGGAATGCAGACTTCATGCATGCTAGGCAAGCACTCTACCACGAGGCCAAACTCCTGGCCTACAAACAAGTATTAAAGAAAAAAATCTCTATATGAAATCACTGGCACATAAATTTAGCTTAGAACATAAACTTAAGCTGTCATAGATACATATTGATCTATATATCAATATATGTCTATAGAACATATATCCTATCATAGACTTATATGTCTATATAGATATATTGATATCTCTGAATTCAAGTCAATGGCTTGAAGTACCTGAATATTGAGTCATTGCTCTTGTATTGTTCAGATCTAATACCCACATATCAAGGAGACCTTGATCAAAGAAGCCTTTTGCTTCTTTGGTCTTGGCTTATCTCACTCAACATGATCTGCTCTAGTTCCATCCACTTCCCAGCGAATGCCATTATTTTATCTTTTCTGGTGGCTATGTGGAATTCCATTGTATATATGTACCATGTTTTTTTATCTATCTATAGTGGGGCATCTGGGTTGTTTCCATCGTTTGGATATTGTGAACAGTACAACGATGAACATGACTGTGCAGGTGTCCTTATCATATCCTAGGTTATGATGCTCAGGGTAACTGCCTACGAGTGGTATGGCTGGGCATAGGGAAAGTCTATATTTAGTTTGTTGATGAACCTCCAAACTGCTTTCCAGAGTGGTTATACTAGTTTACATTCCCACCAGCAGCGCAGTAGGGTTCCTCTTTCTCCACATCCCTGCCAGCACTTGTTGTCTTAGTTCAGAATATTGGCCATCCTGATTGGGGTAAGGTAGTATCTCAGGGTTTTTATTTGCATTTCCTTTATGACCATGGATGACGAGCATTTTCTCATATGTTTCTTTGGTACTTTTGCCTCTTCCCCTGATAAGTCTGTCTTTAGTTCCTTGCCCATTTATCAATTGGTTTGTTGGGTTTGGGTGGGTGGGGATCAGTTTTTTAAGTTCCCTGTAGATACTGGATATTAAGTATTTGTTTTTATAATAATTATTTAGGTTCAAAGTAAGTAATTTTAATGTTAAAATGAGCAAAAATCATAGTAAATATTTAATGTGCAAGCTTTGTAGAAGAGCATGAGGAAGTCATAATGAGAGTCCTGAGAGATTTCTTATTTCTCTTTGCTGTTCTCAACCATCAAGTGGACAAGTTTTCATTTTGGCTTTTTGTACATGTATTGAATACATATAGTTTTTTTTTTTTTTTTTTTTTTTTGCCAGTCCCGGGGCTTGAACTCAGGGCCTGAGCACTGTCCTTGGGCTTTCCTCAAGGCTAGAGCTCTACCACTTGAACCCTACTCTCTGGCTTTTTTCTATGTATGTGGTGCTGAGGAATCGAACCCAGGTCTTCATGCATGTTAGGCAAGCACTCTTCTATAAGGCCAAACTTTTGGCCACTACAGATTATAAAAAATTGAACAAATTATTTTTAGCAGTATAACATATAAAAATGTGCAATTCATATTTAGTTACAAATTGGGTGTTTGGGGTCTGGAGCCAATGACTTGTAATGCTAGCTACTCAGGAGGCTATGACCTAAGGATTGGAGTTTTCAAACAAGCCAGCCCCACTAAATTACCAATACAAAACCAGAAGCAGAGCTGTAGCTCAAGCCTTGAACAAAAGGAGCTAAGGAACAGTGACCTGGCTCTGAGTTCAAGCATGCGCACGTGCACGTGCACGCACACGCACACGCACACACACACACACACACACACTCACAAACTGACCTTTGTTTTTCTATAATTAAAAATTTAAGGGCTGGGAATTTGGCCTAGTGGTAGAGTGCTTGCCTAGCATGCATGAAGACCCGGGTTCGATTCCTCAGTACCATATACATAGAAAAAAGCCAGAAATGGTGCTGAGGCTCAAGTGGTAAAGCTCTAGCCTTGACAAAAGTCCAAGGACAGTGCTCAGGCCCTGAGCTCAAGCCCAAGACTGGCAAAAAAAAAAAAAATTAAGTTTAGCTTTTTGACTGTCAAGTAAAAGATTTAGACCTGTACTGTCCAAGGTGCCAGTTGCCCTAGTGAAATTTAAATTAAGTAAAATCAAATAAAATTGAAAATTCAGTTCTTCAGTCACTCAAGATACATTTCAAGTGTCCAGCATCCACAGGTGGTAGTGGCTAACACTACTGTTGAAAGGTAAAGTACAGAATACCCCATATTTTCCTTACAGAAAGTTCTATTGGATAGTGCTAATTGTGGGAGTGGAAATTCTGTGCTCTATCTCTGATAATTATTTAATGACAAGCATTTCTATCATTTTGATTTCATTTTCCTGTTCTGATTACATATATATATATATATACATATATATACTTGTGTGAGAACGTATACTTTTCTTGTTTTCTGTTCAATAAGGAGTTTTTAAAGACATTTAGAGGCTGGGATAGCTCAGTGGTTAAGAATTTGCCTCAAGCAGGGCTGGGAGTTTGGCCTAGGGGTAGTGCTTGCCTAGCATGCACAAAGACCTGGGTTCAATTTCTTGGTACCACATACATAGAAAAAAGCCGGAAGTGTTCCCGCCTGTAATCCTAGCTTCTCAGGAGGCTGAGATCTGAGGATCAAGGTTCAAACCAGCCTGGGCACAAAAGCACCTGAGGCTTGGCTCAAGGGTAGGGCAGTAGCCTTGAGCTGAAGAGCTCAGGTACAGTGCCCAGGCCGAGTTCAAGCCCCATGACCCACAAAGAAAAAAAGAAAGAAAAAAGCCAGAAGTGATGCTGAGGCTCAAGTGGTAGAGCACTAGCCTTGAGAAAGTCCAAGGACAGTGACCTCAAGCCCAACATTGGCAAACAAAGAAAAACAAAAAAAAAAAAATGGAATTTGCCTCATGCATGAGGCTCTAGATTCCATTTTACTTTCATTTTTTAGTGAAATCTTACTAAACTTTTAGGCTTATAACATGCATTATTTACAAACAATTATTTTTCTTCTTTTATTAATACTCTTGTTAAAGTAACAATTTTAGGAAGTTAATCATGAGTATCCTTACACTAGTGACACATATATTTTGGTTAAAATACCAAAACATTAAAAAGATGAACAGGATCTGAATAGGAGAAATATGAATTACCTTAACTTCTATTATGAGTTTCATTTTATCAGTATCCAATTTTCTCTTTAGTTGGTCAATTGCATGCTGTACCTCAGTGATCTGGATTATAAGATTATTCTGTGTGATATATAAAGAGATTTGTTTATTTAATATCCATACTTTTAGAATAAATTGCTTTGTGAGCATTAATTGAAGTGATAAATGTCAAATGAGAAAATCATGAAAGTAATCTATTCCATAAAATAAATACTGCTTTGACATGTATTTTATGATTTTCTGTTGATTTCTTATACTTTAGGGACTTTTTTGTCCTACTATTGTTCACTTATTATTGTCATTAAATTAGTCCTATGAAAATCAGTAACTACTACTATGAATGGAATAAGCCAGGTTTAAGATAATGGCAAGATATCAGAAACTGCCACGATGATTTATTATCTGAGCCAGATTAATCGTTTTTAAATATTTAGAAAGGAAAATATATTTTAAGAAAATCTACTCAAAATAAGGAACCTTTTGGTTTCTTTTATTTAGAGAAGTTTATGAGTTACAGTAGTCTTCACTGAGTAAGTTACTTCAGAATAGTAAGCTTCCACTGGGCTACTGGCTTATATCTGAAATCATAGCTACTTAGAAGGCAGAGAATTTTTTTTTTTTCTGCCAGTCCTGGGCTTGAGCTCAGGGCCTGGGCACTGTCCTTGGACTTTCTCAAGGATAGAGCTCTACCACTTGAGCCTCAGCACCACTTCCGGCTTTTTTGTATGTATGTGGTACCGAGGAATCGAACCCGGGTCTTCATGCATGCTAGGCAAGCACTTTAACCACTAGGCCAAACTCCCGGCCCGGCAGAGAATTTTTTTGTGTGTGGGGGGGTCATGGGGCTTGAACTAGGCCTGGGCAGCTGTCCCTGAGCTCTTCAGCTCAAGGCTACCACTCTATCCTTGAGCCAAGCCCCACTTCTCATTTTCTAGAGTTTATCTGGAGAAAAGAGACTCAGGTCTTTTTGTGCCTGGGCTGACTTTGAACCTTGATCCTCAGATCTCAGCCTCCTGAGTAGCTAGGATTACAGGTTTGAGCTACCTCGCCCAGCTTAGAAGGCAGAGATTTGAAGATCAAAGTTTGATGCCACTCAGTCTGTGAGACTTTTATCTTCAATTTACTATTAAAAATGCTGGCAGTGGAGCTGTGGCTCTAGAGGTAGCACCCTGGCTTTGAGCACAAAACCTCAGGGACAACACATAGGCCTCGAGTTCAAGCCCCAGGACTTACAGACAAAAAATAAATTGTAAACATATTGTAGTGAGCACTGTTAGGACCCCTGCTCTACTACTTCATCAGGTACTTTTCTTTTTGTTAGGAAATGTAGCTCTCATCCCTATAAATAGAACATATGCTATTTAATCTAAGGCATAACAATATGTAAGTGCATTCTCCGGCAATAATTACTGATCTGCTAGTCTAGTTGATCTTCCACCAGGAAAAAGTGAAAGATATGTGCAACTTCATGATTCATGGAGAAGTCTCTCTTTTGTTTTGGAGATATGTGATCCTAATTACAACTGGCAATTCTACTTCTCTTATTAAACACAACCAGGCTGGAATCTGTGGCTCATGCCTGTAATCCTAGCTACTTAGGAGGCTGAGAACTGAGGATCACAGTTCAAAGCCAGTCTGGGCATGAAAGTCCATGAGACTCTGATCTCCAATTAACCACCAGAAAACAGAAGTGGTGCAGTGGCTCAAGTGGTAGAGCACGCCAACCTTTAACTGAAAAAGCTCAGGGATAGCACCCACGCCTAGAGTGTTCAAGCCCCAAGACCAACAACAACAAAAACAACAATAACAAAGACAACCAGAATAAGCCAAAACTTAACAGGGAAGAGATAGCAAAAGCACTTGAGACATCATTACTCTGCTGTTAGCCTCTCAGCAACCTTCCACCCATAACATGGTTCAAGAATTTTGTTACTCTGTAAGAAAGCTTAAGTCAAAGTTTTGTTATGCAGTCTGAAGCATCCTAAATCCCATTAAATCAACAATTGTAAAGCATGTTTTCTGAAGAGAACATTTCTAGTAGAAGGAGAGCACATGTAGTACCTTAGAGTCTGAGATATTTGCCAGATTCTTTGGTCTCATCTTGATCTCCCTGGCTTCAAGTTGCATGAGCAATTTTTTATAGTAGAGTTCCAAATCTTCTCGAAGTTTTGTTAAAACCTCTTCTAATGATGCTGTGACTTTCTTTGTTTCAAAGTATTTTTTCTTCCAGTTATCACAGGCTATAAGAGCAAAACAAAACAAAATCAAAGGCTAAATGAACTCTAGGAAATTTGTGCAAGAGTTCTTTTTCTTTTTTGCCTTATCTGTCATTGGGTGGTAAGGGGGGTACAGAAATTGAAGGACAATGGATGAACAAATGCAGTAGTGGTACTCTATAGACATTGTTTTGAAAAGGAACTATATAACTTGTGGGTAGGGAACGGAGGAGAAAAACTGTAAGGGAAGGGATGACACTGTCCAAAAAGAAATATACTCATTATCTGACGTGTGTGTGTGTGTGTGTGTGTGTGTGTGTGTGTGTGTGTGTGTGTGTGTGTACCAGATCTTAAACTCAAGGTATCTTGCTCTCAACTCAGCTTTTTCCCTCTTGGCTAGTGCTCTACCACTTGAGTCAAGCCTCCTGTCAATCTTTTCTGCCAGAATTACCTAAATTTTAAGGGACAAGAAAGGAGCATCCATTATAGGATACCAAGTGTTAACTCTAATTTTTCTATCTATGAAACCAATACTTCAAGTCCTACCTCTTGTGCTATCTGTGCATTCCAGTTAACCCACAAACAAAATTGGCCAATTGGGGGCTCACTTCAGTAGCCCATGGACTAAAAGTGGCCAGGTGGGCAGTATGTGTGGCCTCAAATTCTTTTTTGGACCAACATCAAGAACTTGGTATCCAAGGGCCTCCATCTTATAAACTCCCCTCCCTGAAGCATCACCAGTCTCCAATCCAGATATACTAGCATCAAAACAATTATGCCGCAAATTGAGAATCCTACAATCTGTTAATTCTACCTATTTTTATTTTTTATAATCCCCAGCTACAACTTATGCAGGTCTTTCAAATGAACATCTCTCAAAGTATGGACCTACATCTTCTTCACTCTGGTTTATCTTTATTTCTACCACTTTAAATGATACTGCTTATAATTCTATTGCAAAAACTCTCCCTTATTTTTTTCATATTAGCAAGGCAGAGGGACAAACACAATTAAACACATAGAGATCTTATAATTCAGGGGCAACTTCTAAAGTTAGTGATATCTAAGCTGATCTCAAATGATTTACAGGAGATAATCAGACGAACTGGGAAGAAGAGAGTAGGAGCAAGTAGGAAAAAAGAAATATATGGCAGATGGAAAAGCACGGTATTAAATAAATTTCCCACCATTTCCTGGAAACCTCTCTAATTTACCTAATTCAGGCATTCTTCCTTTGTATTTCTATTCATAGAACAATGTAGTTCCTTTACAATATCAATAGGTGGAATATATCATTAATGCTTAATTTAGTTATTAATTCCTCACTGGACCATAAAACTTACAATGTCAGGGACATGATTGTATCTGCCTATTAGTATCATTTTAGCCTCTAGAACTAGATTCAATAGACTTTTAATATTTTTAAATAAACTAATGGAAGAATTAAGTAAAATAAATTTCAGTTATAAACATTTGATTTTGATTAACAAATGTTACATGAAGTATTATATAAAAGTTGAATAATGATATTGTTTCCTATATTGCATCTCTTTAATCAGGTATTTTTTTAATAATTTTTTATTGTAATTAATAAAAGGGTTACATGATATTTGCCAGATAGAAGGTGCATTAATTCACATACATTGATACCCTTTCACATGTCTTGGTACCCATCACCCTCCCCTCCCCACCCACCACCTACCCCCCGTATTGGTTTTCCCCCCTTCCCTATAATATTTCAAATAACCAAATACCAATAAATTCAATATATCAGATAACAAAGTGAGATACTGCAACAATATATAATAGTAATAAAATAATAATTATCATTATTAGAGTACTGGGCATTAAGGCCTCATACATGCTGGGCAAACTCTCTACCACTTGAGCTGTGCTGTCAGCTCCATTATTTATGTTTAATTTGGAGATCTCAGTAACTTTTCCAGGTCTGGCCTCTGACTCTCACAATCCCTCTGCCTAGGAGGAGCTAGCTAGAACTATAAAATAACTTTTTTTAATCTTCAAAGTATTCTGTAACACCTAAGTGTTTTTACAGTGATAAAAATCTATGTAATAAACTTTACCTTGGTATCGTTTCAATTTGCTTTGTTCAAAAAGCTTTTCAACTTTTTTATTTAGTTCTTCTTTAACATTTTCCAGATATTTTCTTTCTTCCCTTACTTGTTTCATTTGTTCAATAATCTTCTGTCCTAAAGAAATTATAATCCATACTAATTCATGCTGAAAGCCTAAAAGATGGTTGATATCCTAAAAGTATAATAATTAAATGTGTCTACAAAACAAGATTAAAAAGCCAGGAAACAGCATGCATGAAGACCCAGGTTCAATTCCTCAGTATCGCATACATAGAGAAAAACTGGAAGTGGTCCTGTTGCTCAAGTGGTTGAGCATTAGCCTTAAGAAAGCTCAAGGACAGTGCCCAGGCCCTGAGTTCAAGCCCCAGGACTGGCAAAAAAAAAATTAAGAAAAAATCTCTAAGATTCAAGACTTTCTCAAGAAAAAAGTGAATTATTAAATTTTCATGATATCAATAATCTTATTTTTTGTAGGTTCCATAATGCCCCACCGCCTTAAAGACATATTGTAGTGAGCACTGTTAGTCCAAGGACAGTGCTCAGACCCTGAGTTCAAGCCCCATGACTGGCAAAAAAAAAAAAAAAAAAGCCAGGCGAGGTGGCTCATGTCTGTAATCCTAGCTACTCAAGAGGCTGAGATCTGAGGACTGGGCTCAAAGCCATCCTGGGCACTAAAGAATATGAGACCCTTTTCTCCAATTAACCACTGGAAAACTGGAAGTGGTGCTGTAACTCAAGGGGTAGGGCAGTAGTCTTGAGCTGAAGAGCTCAGGGACAACGCCCAAGCCCAGGGGTAGGACAGTAGCCTTAAGCTGAAGAGCTCAGGGACAGCACCTAGGCCCAGGGTTCAACCCCCATGGCCCACAAAAAACAAAACAATAAATTTTACCAAAAACTCTTCTTCTATAAAACAGGATGTATCTCTTACATCTACATATATGTAAAAACATAGATATTAATTTTTGCTGATTATGTTTTGGTAAATTTGCCTTGGGCAGTTATTAATATCTTATACTGAAAAATATACATTTCAGACAAATAGTCTTAGTGACTATATATGCAATAAATAGTATGTGTAATAAACAAACAATTATATAATTTACGTTTTATTATAGGAAAGTATACAAAACAAAATTAACTATTTTAATCTGTCTTTTTTCATAGCCAGTCCTGAGGCTTGAACTAAAGGCCTGAGTGCTCTCTCTGAGCTTTTGTGCTCAAGTCTAGCTCTCTACCACTTGAGCCACAGCTCCACTTTTTAGCTTTTTTGGTAGTTAATTGGACATAAGAGGCTCACAGGCTTCCCTGTCAGGCTAGTTTTGAACCATGATCCTCAAATCTCAGTCACTTGAGTAGCTGGGATTATAGGTGTGAGCACAGGAAGGTGGCTATTTTTTTTTTTTTTTAGGGATGGGATAACAAATGTTCAACAAGAAATGTATATACTACCTTATGTATGTAACTGTAGCCCTTCTGTATATCACCTTGACAATTAAATTAAAAAGAATATATAGTTCAGTTAGTTATATTAAGTATATACATATTACACAGTCAGCCCTACCCTTTTTTCCAGAATACCTTTTCTTTTCCTAAACTTCCTAGGAACTTTATTATGACCTTTAAATAACTCCTTATTCACATATTTACCTCACAGCACCGTTTTCCAGTGTCATAATACTTACTCTCTATTCTTAATAAAGAGCCATCAGTTATTGCTGAAGGAAGAACAGGTTGAAAAGGAAATGAAGGAAAATCTATAAGGTCTGGTAGGGTGTTATATTCTTTTTCATCCAGCTGTAAGAAAACAAAATTCAATTGGATCTAGTAGGGCAACACATTCCTTTTGCATTTGTCAAAAGGTATTTGTCAGTGCATACCAGCAATGCGTTTACTTACATGCTGATGGCTCTTGATTGATTCTGTATTTATAGCTACAGATTCTCCTTCATATTCCTATTTTATGATTATAAATTATATATACTACAAAATTAAAAAAATTAATAAATACATTTCTTTTATTCTTTTTTTGGTTAGTCCTGGGGACTGAATTTAGGGCTTTGTTGTTGTAAGGTAGGTTGTCTACCTCTGTGCCATGAAGCAAGTCCCACTTTGGTTTGGTTATTTTCAAGGTAGGAACTTCCTTTATGCTTGGCTGGAATAAGCTTAATAGCATAGCTTTTTAGTTTTCTAAAAACGTTTTTTATCATCCAAAATCATTTTTTGCATAGTTTTACATTTTATGTGAATATGTGTTAATTTATATATTTATATTTGGTGGTATTAGGTTTGAACTCAGGGCTTTGTAATCACTTAGACTTGCTTGCTCTGCTGGTATTCTACCACTTGAGCCACCCCTCCCTCCAGCCTTTTATTTTATTGTTTTAAAAAAAATTTAACTTTTTTTTTTGTCTTTTCTGTTTTGGCACTGGGGATCAAACCCAGGACATTGCATTGCTAGGCAAGCACTTTGCCACTGAGCTACATTCTTATATGCTTTATTACCATATCTGTGTTTTCCTTACATTTATATCTTTTTTTAATAATTATGTATAGAGCAGTTACAGTTATATTCACCGGATAGTAGACACATTACTTCTCACACATTGATACCCCTTTCTCATGTTTCCCCCTTTCCCTTCCCCATCCCCTCCCAATCATCTTGTTTTCCCTCCTTCCCTTTCCTATTTTTTATCTTCATGTTTCAACCTTTTTTGGTTTTGTTTTTTGTTTTATTAAAGAATTTATTAACGATTTTTACATCATATTTTAAATGACAAGTTTAACAAACAAGTGTTCAAGAAGGGAATCTTTATTCTTTCTACTTTTAAAGAAGATTTTATTAACACTGATTTTTACATCATATTTCAAATGTCATGTTTAACAAACAAGTATTTTAGAAGGGAATCATCCTTAAAATGATTTTTACATTTTAAAAGACACTGAGAATAGTGCTTAGGTCAATAAACGCTATAATCACTGACACATAGACTTTAGAACATAACTAAGGGTTTGCATGTCATACATACATATTAATCTATAAAATAGAACATTATGTCTATAGAGTATATAGCCCCTCATCATTTTTATGTCTATGTAGTTATGTTTATATCTCTAAGACCATGTCTATAACCTTGGGTAACCAAGTATTTGCTCTTGTACTGTTTGGATCTAATATCCACATATTAAGGATACCATGTGCATGTTTCTACCTTTTGATAAACTACCTCAAGCCTCATCATGTTAATGTTTTGCTCATACTATTTTATAGATCTTAAATTGTTTTCAATTCTGGTATGTTTCTACTTCCATAACATTAGTTTCTACTTTTAATTAATCAAGTTCCTACTCTTATTCTGGTATTCTTTTTCTAGTCTATTTTATTAAATTATAAAATCATTTTTCCATGAGGTAATGGAATCTACCTCAATTAGAAAAAGCTCTCTGATAGAGCTTAAGAGCTCAGGGACAACACCCAGGCCCAGAGAATTCAAGCCCCATGACAACCCCCGCCATCCCCCTCCCCCCAAAAAAGAAAAAGCTCTCCACAAGGAGAGAAGATAAAATCACAGAACTTATGCTTATAGCCTAACCAGAACAAAGAACATATTCAATTTACATTTCAATTTAGGAAATATGACCCGTAACCAGAGTATAGCCAGCAGTTTACCACTTAGCAGAAAGATAGGGAGTAGTCATAACTACTCACAGAAAACAGAATTTTGGAACCACTGTTCGGGCACCCCCCCCCCCCCCCCCCCCCCCCGTGTGAGAGCAAGGTTAGAGTCTAGCACGGTAGAGTATTTTCTTTGAGAAGACTTGAAAAATGTAGGTTGGGGGCGGGGCAGGATTATAGGCATGAGACACTAGAGTCCACTTTTTTTAGAATATTGTACAAAACAATAACAAAAGAAACAGCAATAACAGCATAACATCAAACAACGATACAGCATTTATTGACATGAGCATTATTCTAAGTGTCTTGTAAAATGTAAAAATCATTTTAAGGATGAAGACTTACTAAGTAGACTAGAGGTCTTACACTTGTTTGTCCTAGAAAAGGTTTTAAACACTGGGTGCCAGTGGCTCATGCCACTTAGTAGCCACTTAGTAGCCACTTAGCTACTAAGGAGGCTGAGATGTGAGGATTGTGGTTCAAAGCAAGAAAATCCATGAGACCCTTATCTCCCCCAATTAACCACCAGAAAACCAGAAGTAGCACTGTGGCTCAAGTGTTATAGAGTGCTAGCCTTGAGTTGAAGAGCTCAGGGACAGCGCTCAGGCCCAGAGTTCAAGTCCTACAACCAACCAAAAAGGAAAAAAAAAAGGTTTTAAGCATACAGAAAACTAATAGAATAGTAGATTCAGGAGCTTTTCCTCCTGTGTTCTAACCAAGAGATGATTAAACCATTTTCTGTAAAAGAAAATGGCAGCTCCATGCCAAATATATTTAATTAAAGAGCTGAGATCCAAATAAAGGTAAGAGGTTAGGATTATAAAAATAGTACAGGAATGTTATTTAATTTTTTTTGCCAGTCCTGGACTGTGAACTCAGGGCCTGGGCACTGTCCTTGGGCTTTCTCAAGGATAGAGATCTCTACCACTTGAGCCACAGTACCACTTTCAGCTTGTTTTTATTATGTGGTACCCAGAATCGAGCTGGGGTCTTTGTGCAGGGTAGGCAAGCACTCTAACACTAGGCCAAACTCCCAGCCCAGGAATGTCATTTTTAAGGGAGAAATAACACAACTAGAAATAAGTGAGTAGGAAAAGAAAGGGAAAATGTAAAAGCAGACTATTTTAGAGGAAAAAAAATCTAAAGAAAATAAATTTTAAAAGAGCGCTTAAAAACAAGGGTCAAGACTACTAGCATAACTTTATTATAAATATTGGATAGAACAAAGTCTCAAACCTTCCAGAAAAGTAAGAACAACTGAAAAAAATTACATGGTATCAGACTTACATAACATAAAATTATGAAAAACCTGAGGCCAAAAGTATCAATTCTTTTAATAATGTACATAGACAGTACATTTACTAAACAGAAGGGCTTTTAGAAGAGTCAAAGTAAAATATAATTCTAGGCTGTAGGTGGGAGATATAAATACTTAAAACAATGATTAAGACAGGCTAAAAATACCCAGGAACATCAGGATTTTACCAAATAAATACAAAATTTTAAAAAGCAGAATATGTTGATATATAAAAAATAAAATAACCTAGACCCCTCCAGACCTCCCAATTACATGAGTAACTCATATAGTTATTCAAAGTAGATCTTTATTTGCTAAGACTAAAATTAATTTTTGGTGACTCAGACCAAGAACTTATTGGTGTGCTTATCTATTTCAGTCCGAAGAACATAAAACTATAAGGTCTTACTCTTATAAATACCTTGGCAATAAACTATTCCCTAGGACTTCAGAATCAAACATACTTAGGATTACTTTGGTATAACCTTTAACTGTATTACAGTAAAATGCTATATATTGAATTTTGCCACGTAGATCCTGTTATCATAAGGAAGCCAGGGAATATATTCTTGTCTGCATTCTAGGCTGTACAAAAGACACTGCAGGGTTTTTCATTTCTGTGTTTCAATTCAATATATTCTTCAGTGGCTAACGGAATAAATGGTATGTGATAAATCCTTTTCCTTTTTATCTCCTGAAATAGTTGGCTTTCTTGCTTTATTTATTTTTGGTCATGGGACTTGAACTCTGGCCTGGGTGTTATCCCAGAGCTCTTCAGCTCAAGGCTACTGCCCTACCCTTGAGCCATAGCCCCACTTCCTGTTTTCTAGTGATTAATTCGAGATAAGAGTCTCTCAGCTTAGAAGGCTTTGTATTGCCCGGATGGCTTTGAACCATGATCCTTAGATCTCAGCCTCCTGAGTAAGGAGGATTACAGGATTACAGGCCAGAGCCACTGCCTCGCTCTTGCTCTCGGTTTTAGAATGTCAGAGACTTTTGGCATTCTAAATTTAGTCAGCCTAAGTTCTATATTGCAGGTTCTTGTCAATTCAGAGAATAGTGCTCAGGTCAATAAATGCTGCAGCATTGCTTGTTATGCTGTTATTGCTGTTTCTTTTGTTATGTTGCAGTACTGGAGGTTGAAAACAGGGCCTCATGCCCTACCACTAAATTATATTGTCATCTCTTCAAAACATTTGTTTTTGAGACAATGGTCTTGCTAAGTTGCCTAGGTCTGGCATCAAACGAAGAGGTTCAGATCCTTTTGTCTCAGGCTTCTGAATAGCTAAGATAACTAGAAAGGACCATCATATTTGGCTCATTATTATTATTTAATAACACCAAAATTGTTATGGTTAAAAGCATGGGGCCCTCAAGCTAGTCTAGACTACTTAAGATCCAATCCCAGCTTTAATATCTCCTACTAATTTGTTCATTGTTGACAATTATTCAAACTAGAATTGACAGTATTCTTAAGGATATCCTAAATTCTTCTCACAAATATTTGCAAAATCTTCAATCTCCCCACAATTTCTGGAGAATAGGTTATTTGAAAAGTAGTTACTACTTCTTTTAAGCTGTTGGTATTCAAATTAGATAATATGTCCAATGTCCCACTGCTAGTAGCACCTGACAACAATTTATGCACTAGTATACTATTTCCTCTCACATACTACAGAAATGTGTCCTAATGACCGGAGTGAAGTGGCAATAATAATGTGTTAAATTAAAATTAGCTGCTACAGGTTACATTTAAGATTAGTGCTCCTCTAAAAATAATAATAGCATTTGTGGATATGATCCCAATAGGTCCTATGGATAATTTTTTTCTCACTCTCATTTTGGCATATTGTTTAGTCACAAAAAGCAGAAACAAAAATCAGATTACTATTAATACTGATATTAGAGCAACTTACTTCTGCTATCAAAACCAGAAAATTTTAATTTCTGAAAAAATATTGTGTCAACAGTACACTTAAAATTTTTAATATCATACCTGATTGGTCTGTCTTCTATTGATAGTTATATCATCTTTGTTTTTCCACAGTAATTGACTTTAAAGAAAAATGACAGGTTAGAAAGTCACAATGAAACCTGATTTTAATATTTCTTTTATATTCCTACATGAATACTTTAGACCTTTTTTTCAATGTACTACAAATACAGGTACAACACTAAAAATGTTTACTGTTTGCCTGAAAACGAAGTGGGGTATCAGACACCTGTAGTCCCAGCTACTCAGGAGGCTGAGGCAGGAGGATCACTTGAGAACAGAATGATGGATCAGTCTAAATAACATTAATGACCCTGACTCTTGAAAAAAAAAAAATCAGCCAGAGGCTATTATCATTTTTCCTTTAAAGTTCATTAGTGATCAGTATGAACTACAATTAGTATGAACAATAAAATCATATTACAATTAAATTCCAAAAACAGTTCAATATCTGTGACAAATAGGAATGATAAAAGTATTCTTTTTTTCTTTATTTTTTGCCAGTCCTGGGACTTGAACTCAGGGCCTAAGCATTGTCCTTGGGGTTTTTCAAGGCTAGAACTCTACCACTTGAGCCACAGCACCATTTTTCTATGTATGTGGTACCAAGGAATTGAACCCAGGTCTTCATGCATGCTAGGCAAGCACTCTATCCCTAGGCCAAACTCAAAGCCCAGTCAAAGTAATTTTAATTACAGGTATCACTAATTGCACTCATGCTCTTGTTCTAATTAGAAGTCCTTCTAAGGGATAGGCTTAGTGGCATGCTCCTGTAATCCCAGAGGGAACACAAATATCTCAGTTGGAGACCCGATAGAACAACTGGATGAAATCCTACCTGAAAAACAAGCTAAAATGTCTGTGGCATGGCTTAAGTCATAGAATGCTTGCCTATCCAAATGCAAGAGTCTGAGTGTAACCTATAGCACTTCCTCTCCCCCTCAAAAGTCTTTATAATAATATCCTAGATATCACATTTTTTTTTCCTGGTCTAAATGATGATATATAAAACCAGTATCTATGTGAATTACCCTTGTTCATTGCTGTAGTTACCACTTGATTCTTCCAAAGATCCTGGTACTTCAAAATTTCCAATGTGATTTTTTGCAGTCTGATTTTTTTTTGGAGTGACTCTTTCCTCAGCTGATGTGATGTTTATGAACAGCAAACAACAGAATATTAAGAAAATACCAAAATAAAATTTATTTCTAGATTTATACATTATAATCTTGTCCTATGTGTCAAAATCCTCATGAAATGTACTATAAACATATAAAGCAACAATTTCCAAAGTGAATATTATGACATATAAATTTATATAAACAGAAAATTCTTAGGTGAATTTAGTTTGGTAAGCATTGTATTAAGCAATACTAAGGAACAAGCACCTACACACATTCACACACAGACACACACTTATAGGATTTCTTTGATTATTTGCAACATAAATCTGCACAAGGGACTAAATTGGGAAACTGTCTTCAGAGATGTTTTTCCAACAGTATCTTTTGAAATAATGTTCTAAGGAAACTTAAACAGTGTAAATATCATTTATTATTTCACATACATTTTTATTTATAAAATCTTTCATGTTAGCAGTATTTTTCATAGGAGAAATCTTTACACCATTGAAACACCAAACTAATGTTCTACATGATCAATACATTTGAAAAGATCCATAAACCTAGCAGTGTTAATGAAGATTTCCCTTGTAGGAATCATTCAGTAGCCTTCTTGTACACCAACAATACACAAACAGAAGGCCAAATCAAGAAAATGATCCCATTCGCAATAGCCCCCAAAAGAATAAAATACTTAGGAATTAACTTAACCAAAGATGTAAAGGAACTATTTAATGAAAACTATAAAAGCCTAACAAAAGAAATTAAAGAGGACACTAGGAAATGGAAAGACATCCCATGCTCATGGCTAGGGAGAACCAACATAGTGAAAATGGCTACACTGCCAAAACTGATATACAAATTCAATACAATCCCCATCAAAATCCCAAAGACATTCTTTACTGAAATAGAAGATATAATCCAAAGGTTCATACGGAACAAGAAAAGACATAGAATAGCCAAAACAATTCTAGGCAAAAAGAGCAATGCTGGTGGTATTACAATACCAGACTTCAAATTCTACTATAGAGCCATAATAACAAAAACCATTTGGTATTGGCACAAAAACAGACCAGAAAATCAGTGGAACAGAATAGAAGACCCAGAAATAGATCCACATACCTACAGTCAACTTGTATTTGATAAAGGAGTCAAAGATATACAGTGGAACAAAGACAGTCTATACAATTATTGGTGCTGGCAAAACTGGGCAGCCACATGCAGTAAACTAAAAATTGACCCTAGTCTTTCACCATGCACAAGCATTAACTCAAAATGGACCTAAGATCTCAATGTCAGTCAGGAAACCATGAAACTGCTACATGGTAAGAGTAGGAGAGACACTGGAACTCATAGGCACAGGCAAAAGATTCCTGAATAGAATCCCAGGGTCACAACAGATTGGAGAGAGACTGGATAAATGGGACTACCTAAAAATAAAAAGTTTCTGCACAGATAAAAGCATAGTCACAAAAGTAGAGAGACAGCCAACCAACTGAGAAAAGATATTTACCAATAATATATCTGACAGGTGCTTAATATCCAGTATCTTCAAGGAACTCAAGAAATCCCCCCCAAACCCAACAAACCATTCACTAAATGGGCAAGGGAACTAAAGAGAGACTTATCAGAAGA
Organism: Megascapheus bottae; assembly: GCF_031878675.1. NCBI lineage: Eukaryota > Metazoa > Chordata > Mammalia > Rodentia > Geomyidae > Megascapheus > Megascapheus bottae. Next base: position 25,759,155 of record NC_143514.1, read on the forward strand.
AGAGATTAAAATGGCAGAAAAGCATATGAGAAAATGTTAATTATCCATGGTCATAAAGGAAATGCAAATAAAAACAACCCTAAGATACCACCTTACCCCAACAAGAATGGCCAAGATTTTGAACTCAGACAATGGCAGTTGCTGGTAGGGTTGTGGAGAAAAAGGAACCCTACTACACTGCTGGTGGGATTGTAAACTAGTTCAGCCACTCTGGAAAGCAGTGTGGAGGTTTCTTAAAGAACTGAAAATTGACCTTCCCTACGATCCCACCATACCACTTCTGGGCATTTATCCTGAACATCATAACCCAAGATATGATAAGGACACCTGCTCAGCTATGTTTATCTCTCCACTATTCACAATATCCAGGTGATGGAAACAATCCAGATGCCCTACTGCAGATGAATGGATACAGGAAATGTGTATATATATACACATATATACACACAATGGAATTCTACATAGCCAACAGACAAGATAAAATAATGGCATTTGCAGGGAAGTGGATGAATCTAGAGTGTATCATGTTGAGTGAGACAAATCAAGAAAAAGGAACAGAAGGCGCATGGTATCCTTAATATGTGGCTATTAGATCCAAACAGTACAAGAGTGAGGACTCAATATTTGCATACCCAATGCTATGGACATGGAAATATAAACACAACTACATAGACATAAAAATCTATGACTCTATAGATCTAATGTTTTATTTCATAAATTATGAAATACAAACCCTTAGCCTAATTTTGATTATGTTCTAAAAACTAAGTGCCAGTGATTGTATATAGAGCTTCCCTTCTTGAACACTTGTTTGTTAAACATGTCATTTGAAATATGATGTAAAAATCAATGTTAATAAATTCTTTAATAAAAAAAAAAGTAAAGTGGGGGACTGGAAGTGTAGCCTAGTGCATGTATGAAATCCTGGGTTTGAATCCTTGGTATCACATACACAGAAAAAGCCAGGAGTGGTGCTGTGGCTCAAGAGGTAGAATGCTAGCCCTGAGAAAGCTCAAGGACAGTGACCTGGCTCTGAGTTCAAGCCCCAGGACTAAAAAAAAAAAAAAAGTGAAGTGGTAGAAGTGTTGTGACTACTGTGATTCTGTTTTCATCTCTACATAATCCTTTGTTTTTTCTCTTCCACCTAACAAATTGTTTGAAATTTCCCAACTGCAAACCTAAATTTGAATTGTAGCTTTTATCTTGCCTAATGTAAAGCTAAGTTTTCCCACAATTTGCTCATAGATTTGATTGCTGTCCTTTCAGTTTTAATTGAACTCACCTTCTTCCGGATAATCGTTAAGGAAACTGGGATCTCCTCCAGGTTCATCCATTGACAAAATTACTTTAACGGGTCTGTGGATTGTTTTATCAGCCTCAGCAGTATCATTAATCTGTTGTTCCTCTAAAGTAACTGCTGATGGCTCTGAATAGACATTTCCCAAGTGATCCATTACAGGAAGCAGATACAATTCTGATTGAAAAGCCTAAAACACACCAGAAATTACAAGAAAATAATTACAATTAAAAATTTTTTTTTCACAGTCATGGGGCTTGAACTCAGGGCCTGGGCAATGTCCTTGAGCTTTCTCAAGGATAACATTTTATCATTTGAGCCACAATACCACTTCCAGCTTTTTCTGTGTATGTGACACTGAGGAATCGAACCCAGAGCTTTGGGCATGGTAGGCAAGCACTCTACTTCTAGGCCACACTCCTGGCCCCAAAAACCAGAATAAGTTTTAAAATCAGCATAAATTTAAAATGTCATACGTAAGGAGAAGCAAATGATTTCAGTTTCAGTTCTGATTCCTGCTTTTCTTTTACCTAGAAATAAATAAGAAAAATTAAATCTTTTGTGTTATTCACTACTGATTTTTAAATTTTTCTCTGCAGAAGGCACATTTACATCTCTGTATCTCTATGTCTGTCTTGTCTGTCTAACTAGCATATACATTAAATTAAAAGCTAGAACCATGACTACACTCTACAAAGTGCAGAATATAACCCTATTTCTATCTACTGTAGCAAACATAATAGAAATTCTATTTTATGATAATTTTTAAAGGAATTTGCTATGTGTTTGGCATTATTCTATATATATTACATAAATTAGCTGACTTAATCCTCAATATATCCTATTAATAACACTAATATATTGTTTATAGATAAGGAAAAGCATCAAAGAAAAGTTAAACGACTTGCCCAATCTGTTATAATAAGGATTTCCCAGATGGTAACTCAGAATCAAGGAATTGGACTGATCGAACTCAAGTTCATTTGTATGCTTAATGTCCTGCTTATTAATACTTAGAGTTCATTTACTATTTATTTATAATTTTATTTTTAATTTAAATTTTGTTTTCTTTTGTGTTTGAGGTAGGGCTCCCTAACTTGTAGCCTAGAACTTGGGATCTTCCTGCCCTTGCCTCCAATGCAGCTAGAATTATGGCCATAGGCCACAACATTCAATATAAGTATGAAAAATCTTAAATAAAGAAATAAACTTTATATAGATGTGAGAGAATCAAAACTAAAATTCTATGTTGTTTTGTTGTTTATAACTTAAATATGTTCACCCAAGTAAAAAACAAACTCAATGAAAACAGAGACTTTGCCTTAATTTTTGGTATGTTCTCACAAAATAGAAACTCTCAATACAACATCCTTAATAAAACATCCTTGTTAAAATAAATAGGCTGGGTACCAGTGCCTCATATCTCTCTTTCTCTACAGATATATGCATATGTATATATATACATACATATACATGTTATATACACATTAATTATACCTACTAATATATATCTATATAATATGTATCTAATATATACATATCTAATATACATCTATATTATATCTATATTATATACAACATGGACATATAATATAGCATATTATATATTACAATTATGTCACATAAATGTATATTACTATAGTATATTCATAGACATTATTAAATACAAATATTAGGCTACCTGTTATAATATAGATGTATCTATACTATATCGATATATATATACACACCAATATTTATTAGATATATTAGAACAGTAATGACAAGATTTATTCAAATCTAGCTTCTGATTCAAGAATCCTACACTGCAAATTATAACAGTACTTGAGTAGTCATTGTTAATTCATAATTTATTTGAGTATAAATCAATGGTGAATAAAACAGTCTATCCCCAAAGTACTAAAATATGTGGTGAATTAGATGCTAGATGGGAGGGAGAGAACAAGAAAGAAAGAAAGGGTACAACTGATACCCTAGCAAAGGGAAGAAATGCACACCCTATCTGGAAGAAACTGTTTTATTGTCCATGTTTGAAGAGTTAAACTTTTTTTTTCTATGTAAGACTAGAGGTTTTTGTACAAATTTTGTAAACTAGAAGGATGCTTAGTATTATGAAAGTAAAAAAGTGATTGAGAATTTAGCTAAGTATAACTATGCCATAGAACTGTAAGATATATGCAACTACTTAATTTCAATAAAGAAATTTTTGGAGAAAAAAGTAGATAGTAAATAATCACTCATGTGACCATTTGATAATAGTGTTAATGAACCATTGCATTTTAAAATTTTATTTTATTGTAAGAGTGATGCAGAGGGATTACAGTTACATAAGCAAGGTAATGAGTACATTTTTTTTTTAATATTGTTACCCCTTCTCTCACTCTCTCCCAGTTTTTCCCTCCTGGTTACCACCACAAGTTGTATAGTTCACTTTCAACATAGTGTTGAGTGAGTACCACTGCTGAGTTTGTTCATCCTTTTCTCTTCATTTCTGCACCCTCACTTATCCCTCCCCAAAGATAGATAAGTGAATAAGCAAGACAAAGAAAAAACAACTTTCTGGAGCTCACTTCAATAGGAACATAGAATGTCAGAGTAAAGATACAAGGGCTTGTTAGATTGGGAATTTCAACTAACAATATTCTCAACTTAGGAGAATTCTGTAGTAAATCATTGAAAATCACTAACAGTAGTTTCTGACACTAAATAAAGCCAGCTGTGGCCCAAGTGAATAAGACCACCATTTTTTTTCCTCTAGAACACAAAAATTTGTATGAATTATTTTTTAAAACTACTCTCCAAGTTAAAAAAATCTAGGACCAGGAATTGTGGTTCATGTCTGTAATCCCAACTACTCAGAAGATTAGTATAACCACAGTTAAAGGCTACCTGGGCAAAAAAAAAAAAAAAGTTAGACTTCCATCTCAACCAGTAAGTAAAGTAAACATTTTTAATGCTAGCTATGCAGGTAGCATGGGTAGGAGAACTGTGGTTTGAGGCTAGCCTTGGCAAAAATGTGAAACTCCATCTGGAAAACTACCTAAAGCAAAAAGGGCTGAAAGTATGAATCAAACAGTAGAGCACCTGCCCAGGAAGTACATGTTTTCCAGTTTTGCTCAGACATTGATTAATTTAAAATACATTATCCTTAGAATCACATTTTAAATTTGTTCCTTTCATTCTCCAAGAATTATATGCATAAAAATCCCATTATTTCAATACCTGATATTAATGAACTTCATCTTTTGTAATCTATATGCAAGTGATATTTGCATTTCATTATGATTTCATATCTCATAATGTGTTTTAGGGGGCATTTAAGAAATTCAATTTGATAAGGCTTGCTTTCCTTTAATTAGAAGGAAAACTTACCACAGCTAAATGGTTTCCAACGCATTTCAGAAATAAAAATTTTTCTGCAACAGCATCTTCACCAAGAAATTCACCAAGGCGCTCCCTCAGGCCTTGTAAGGTAAGTTGAGGAGATACTCTGAAATATCATGAAATGCCCTTATAACATCAAAGTAAATGGATTTTCATGTATTAATTATTAAAGAGCTTTAATTGACTGTCACAATGATAATGTGCCAGATGTATCTTAATGTAGCATGTTTATACAGAACCTGTCCCTAAATCTGCAGTAACTACTTTTCAAATAAATGATTAAAAAGGTCTGTTTAAATGAGGAAAATAAGTTGGAGGCATGGGTCAAGTAGCAGAGCACTTGCCCAACAAGCTTTGTATTCAAACCCCAGTTCAACAAAAATCCTTTTTATACTGAAAAATGATTACTGTGCTAATTTACTTCCATTTTTTTTAATTTATTTTTTTGCCAGTCCTGGGCTTGGTCTCAGGGCTTGAGCACTGGTCCTTGGACTTACTCAAGGCTAGCATTTGAGCCTCAGCACCACTTCCGGCTTTTTGCTATGTATGTGGTACCAAGGAATCGAACCCGGGTCTTTGTGCATGCTAGGCAAGCACTCTACTACTAGGCCAAACTCCCAGCCCATTTCCATGTTTTTTAATTAGAACAAAACTCTGTCAAGGAATTTATATGCTTTTCTACTCCACATATTCAATGAGTTAGTCAGAGACATTTATTATGGAAGTTTAGTAGAAGCTTATCCTGAGAAAGTCTTCAATGATAAAATGCCACAGTGTATTGCTTTGCTCATTAGGGACACTTTCCTCAGTGTCTAGGAGGTAGAGCTATCATTTCTGATTTCTTTTCCTATGCTCTTGTTTTTCTAGGATCTTGTGGAAAACATGAGAGAATTTGTTCATTGAAACACTGTTGAAGTAACAAACATTTATCAACCATCTATCATATGTTAAACATTGTTCCAAAGGAGCTAGTCAAAAATTCCTACCCTCATAGACTACAAGCTCAGAGTGGAAGAGAAAAGTTAGCAGAAATAAAACAAAAATTCAGAATATAAATAGTAATATAAAAATTAAACTGGAAAGTAAAAAGGTGACTATATTACTTGAAATGCAGAAACCAAAAGAGCAGAATACAAAAGAGCAGAATACAAAAGAGCAATATTTGAGTAAAGTCCTGAAGGAGCTAACAAAACTATGGTAAGCACAGAAAATGCATGTTAGACAAAAAGAATAGAAAGTACCAAGGGTCCTGAGGTAGGATTGGATCAGCTGTGTCCTACATTACAAGGTGGGTGTGGTTGAGGAATGTGATGGATAAGTTTAGAAAACTATAGTGATGCTGGGCATGGTGGTACTAGCTACTAGAAAAGTGGAGACTGCAGGATAAATGAGATTCTACAGGGTATGGGAGGCACCCACCTGCAGCTAAGCTACCCAGGAGGCAGTAAGAGGATCAGGGCCTGAGAATGGTTGTGCAAAGTAAGTATGAGATCTCACCTGGTTAAAAAAAAACAAAACTAAACTAAAAGCAAAAGACTTGAGTGGTAGTGTTTGACTAGTAAGTGGGAGGCTCTGAGTTCAATTCCTTGTACTGTGAGAGGAATAGAACCTAAATATGCTTGCAAATGTTTTTTTTTGTTGTTTTGTTTTGTTTTTGCTGGTCATGGGGCTTGGAGTCTGGGCCTGTGTGCTGTCCCTGAGCTTTTCAGCTCAAGGCTACTGCTGCCCTACTCTTGAGCCAAGCCCCATTTCCTGTTTTCTAAAGGTTAATTGGAGATAAGAGTCCCAGGTCCTTTTGTGCCCAGGCTGGCTTTGAACCTTGATCCTCAAATCTCAGTCTCCTGAGTAGCTAGGATTATAGGTATGAACCATCATACCTGGCCAAATGTAGTTTTTAACTCAATACAAAGTCTTAAAAGGTATTTTTTAATTTTTTTTTTGCCAGTCCTGGGGCTTGAACTCAAGGCTTGAACACTATCCTTGAGCTTTCTCAAGGCTAGCACTCTACTAACTTGTGCCACTGGACCACTTCTGGCCTTTTCTGTGTATATGGTACTGAAGAAGTGAACCCAAGGCTTTGTGCATTCTAGGCAAACACTCTACCAGGGCCTCACTATATAGCTGACAATGACCTCGAGCTAATAATCCTCCTGCCTCTCAAGTCTCACTACTGCTGGGTTAAGAGGTATGTACCCCTGTGCCCATCGAACTTTTCTCTAAAGTCCTTTAGTGTATAATGCTTGTAATGTATAAGCTATACATTTTAGGTGGCAGTATTATGGCTAAGTGACAACTGTTGCTACAACGTTTGGCTTAACTGTTACATAGTGCTATTTATTTCTAGTGTTTATTAAATTAAATGTGGATTTATCACATGGACAAAACATTTTTCACTTATAATCTAAAAAATTTTTTCACTTATAATTGTCAGATAACATACATCTTTTCAGAAAAAAACCCCAATACTAGGTATCTTATTACATGGCCACAAAACACTTACCTTAAAAATCCAGCAGAAACAAATTCATTAATAACTTCCAGTGAAATAGTATTTAACTTATAGCTCCATGATCCTTCAGGGACATAAAAAACATGAAGTTCCACCAACTAAATGAAAAAAAATCAGTTAAAATATTTCTAAAGTAAAATAAAATGTCTGATAGGAATTTGAATTTACTAAACACAATTGAAAAAAATAAGAATCATCTATTTCTCCTTAAACAAACAAAAAGAGAAAATGACACTCTCCCCGGCTCCCTCCTTGGCACTCTGGTACAGTTCTCTTAGAAACCATGTCATAGATAAAGAATGGCACCTATATCAGCCAGACCTTTGATAAGTGGTATTCTTTTTGTAGCCTCCAGTAGAAACACTACCCAGTCCAAGGCCAGTTTTCTTCTTACTAACCTTCTTCCCCTACATTCTCAATTCCATTGGCATGGTCTTGTGGAATTCTACCCTTTGTTCATTGTCTCCCACTACAGTTGGGAGTGATGTAGACTCCCAATGACTGCCAAATGTGGGAAGACTTTTGTACTCCAGAATTTCACAAAGTACCTGTATCTATTAACAGGGTATATCTTTAAGCATATACTGTCGGTTTTTTTTTTAAGCTACTTACTTTACTTTTATTTAATGTTCTGTAATAATGGTTTCCTATTTATGGTCATGACAGTAATAATGACTGCAAATAAAACCTCATCTTTTAGTCTAAAGAAGTTTGATATTCAGTGTCCATTAAAACTAGGACTTAAATGATCATACTGTATGTGAAACATTCAGTATCTGATAAAACTTAAGAAGATTAAATAGGACCTACTATTAAAACTTATAATTTTATGATAAGGCTTTTTCTTGAACTGCTAGTTTTGCTTGTTGTTTATACCAAATAAGTCACTTTGGTGACAAAATATTAACCAACACTTTACTTGTCATATGCTGCATGTTGAGCAGCAGAGCATTTAAATGATTAGTTTTTCACTATACTATTAAATAATTAATAGTAACATATTTGAGGACTGAAGCATGTTTAAAGTGGCAGAGAGTCTATTTTAAGCCATAGCACCTCCAAAAGAAAGAAAAAGAAAATTGACTTTATGTAAATGTATTAGTACATTACATGAGGCAGTATTTCTTGACTAAACCCCTAGGATCAGCATACCCACAAAAAACAACCAAGCTTGACTCTAAAGCATCTGATCTGAGATATTAATAAGATAGATTTGTCATTGTCTGAAAATGGAAAAGTCACAAAGAGAGTGACAGATAATACACATTCTGGGAAAGGAAAAAATTCCAATTTCAAATTAAGTTTGAGAAGTTTATTGATCATCTAAATGGAGATATTAAATATTAGTTGAAAAATTATATGTAATGTATCTGGAGTTTGTGAAAAAGAATTGAGATTGGGATAAAAGACTTGTATAAGATCCCGAGGAATGAGTGAGGAGAGAAAACACAAAGCTGAACCCCGAGATAATCCAATGTTGAGGTTAGGAAGATGAGGATTCAGCAAAAAAGACTGAGAATGAATACAAAAGGAAATATGCAAAGAAATTCAAGACAATGTGCACGCCCAAGGCAAAGTAAAGGGCATATCAAAAAAAATTTGATTGTGTTAACTGTGGTGAACAGATATCTCAAGTATGGTTAGGGTAAGAATTAACCAACAGTATTAGTAATGAAGAGGTGAGTTTAAGAACAGTATAGTTTTATGAAATATGAAAGCTTGATTGGGAATAGTTTCAGACAGAATTGGAAGAGGATATTGGGAGTTCCAGAAGGTAAGAAATACTTGTGTAGGAAAGGGAAATGTGGCAAATGTGCAAATGTGGCAGCTAATATGATTGCCCAACAAAGATTTTGCTTGAGAATGATAATAATGAATTTAAAATGAGAACAGTCTTTATGCTAAAATCTTTTTCTTCAGCTGTAGGAGAATGAATACAAGGAGGAATGAATTAACCAATGTTGCTGTTTTAAAGAGGGGTACATGGAGCAAGAGAGGATAAGAGCAAAGGAATGACTGACTTAACCTAAGTCAAGAGAGCGTAGTCAGTTGATCAACAGTTTTTTGTTTTTTCAAAGCGACAGGATCAGTTTCTTTGCTTCAATACTGTAAGTAAAGCTCTAATGCAAGAGATACAATTAGTGTATAGTCAGGTAATGGGATAAAGAAGGTGAAGACCATGGTGGAACCAACACCTAACATTCTACAGTGTTAACACTTACCAAAATGTTTCAAAACCACTAAAATATTTTTTCTTACCTCTGATGAGGAAGGTCGACTTGGATTGAGTAACATTCTTCCCAGTGTCTGAATGGGATAATTACCAATTGGAATTTTGGTTGTTTTTCTCTCTCTCTTCATTTAAGTGGTATTAAATGTTTTAACAGATTTTTGACTTAAGATAGCATTCTCCTTATTCCTGTCCTGTAATTTGTTGAAGAAACATATAAAAGCTTTAAAAGAGACTCAAAATGAAAACTCTGGAATGTACAGAATCTTATAAGACTGAAATAAAAGAAATAACTTGGGTGAGTAGGCTGGTGATTGAAATAAAATAATTACTTAAGCAGGTAATCCTCAACTTGTGATAGTGTGAAAACAATACCATGCTTCACTTTTACTTTTCCTGGGCTAGAAATATGCGTTCTGATAAACCTTGCAATGCTTGGGAACAACAGTGGCCATGGCTTTCAGTGACCTAAGTATAGAGCTGATATTCCACATTGTACTGTGCTACTACGCTTCATGATTCAGTAAGTTAGGTCACCAGCCTGTGGGCAGGGACCTCCCACATTAAGCACTTCCCTGCCCCCCTTAATTAATGTTCCCTGGAAACAGTCTTACAGACATAGCCTGAGATGTGTCTAATCTAATCTCCTGGTGTTTCTGAATCCAATTAGGTTGACAATACAAAATTACCCACAGACTCCAAGGCCACATTTGGCTTAAGTAAAAAAAAAAAAAATACAGAAATGGTCATAATGAACTTGCAGGGTTTGGTAAGACATGTTTTGAGTGTCAGTAGCAGAGCTAAAAATCAAATTGAAGAATATTTTGAGCTGAGCATCAATGACTCATGCTTGTAATCCTAATTACTCAGGAAAATAAGATCTGAGGATTGTGGTTCAAAGCCAGCTCCTGTAGGAAAGTGAGATTCTTATCTTCAACTAACCATCAAAAAAAGTCAGAAGTGGAGCTATGGTCCATGTGGTAGAGCACTGAGCAAAAAAACTCAGGGACAGGACCCAGGCCCTGAGTTCAAGCCCCAGGAACAGCAACCAACAGGAGAAAAAAAAAAGAGTATTTGATATGTTTGGTTTTTTAAAAATAAAAATTCTGGTAATTTAGTTCCTGTTTTATTTGTTAATAGAGCATATGATGAGATAAACTTTAGAAATCCTAAAAAATTATTTCAAGTGGGGATTTGACATTGTACTTAAACATACAAATATTATAGAATCTCACACATAGTAATCATATGGTTTGGGAACCAGAAAAGCAGATTTCTAGTTCTACATATCCTAAAAAAAGTCATTGACTGGTCTACTAAGATTCAATTTCTTTTCTTTCTTACTTTCTTTTAAAGCACAATTAAACAATTTAGGTGCTTAAAATGAATACAAAGGGAAATAAAGACCAAAAAATTATAGATACGACAGTGTGTCATATATTAGTACAAATGAAACCACCAAGATGGTGTTAACTAAAAAGAAAAAGCTAAAAGTACAAAATGCAGCACAGCTGTGCTTGCTGCTTTAACACATCACACTTTTATACAGACCTAAAAGGTGTCAAAATCAGTAGCTGTAAAGGCAGTTCTTGTGTGTGATTTTTTTTTTTACCTTAAAAGATTCCAGAACCGTACTAAGATTCAATTTCTTTGTCAAGAAAACAACTTTGACTCTAACATATTTTACAGCTCTAAACCTGTTTACTTGATTGGGGAGGGAATGGAAAAATAGTAACTGATAAGGATCATTTGAGAAATAAGAAATTAGGACAGTCAACTTGATAGCAGATGATAGTAGATCTTAACATAACCATTTTTCAACTATATGTTGTTTTTGGTACTGAAGATCTAACTCAGAAGGTTGCATTTGTAAGTAAAGCACTTTGCCACTGAGCTGCATCCTAGCTCATAATCCTGACTCATAAACTGTCAAAGGTCTGATCAGATAAATGGTTAGCTACAGCTTGAAAAATTTGTCTACTTTGTGGTTAATCTGTAAGTAAAGCTCCAATCCATGTAGAGGTTTGTTTTAATGAATAGGTTTAAATGCTGTGGGCACTTCAGAGTACATATATTTGGCTCTTCAGTCTTGTAGGACCAATTGAAGAAATAAGCCTATTTTTCATACAGATCCCAGTGTGGACAAAAAAGGCATATTTATCTTGAAACAAGTCTAACTGTAGATAAAAAATTGAATGCTTGAGGTTAGGATTTTCTCAAGATATAAAGAGACATTTTAGATAAAAGAGTATCTCATTGAGAGTAACACAAAGATACAAAATTAGAACTTACGTTAGAAAGGAACTACAGAATTTTTTTTTCTGTATATGCCATCAAGACCTCTGACTAAGAAGGCTTTTCATACTCCTAAAATAGTGAGAGAATATTTTTGGTAAATTTCTGTTCACCTAAATACAAAAAAAAGTTATTTGTTTTTAAAGAGGTAGAAGCTTCTTGCTCCAAATAAAACCTGTTTTATCCTGTGAGACCCTCTTTCATCTAAAATGCCCTCATATACATACCCTGAGGAAACCTACACACACGTTAAAATGCTTTGATTCCTAAATGGTATTTGAATGCCTAGTTACAGGAAAGTCTCAAAATGTGTATTCCAAAAATGAAAAAAGTTTAATATTGAAAATCAGCTTCAGGAAGTGGTACTGTGGCTAGGAGTCATAAGAGTGTTAACCGTGAGCAAAAAGAGTTCTAGGACAGGCCATGAGTTCAAGTCCTGTAACCAACAACAAAAATAGGAAAAGGAAAGAAAATCAGCTTCAGGGATAAAGTTGAATACAGAAAAACAAACCTTATCTTATTCTTCTATTGACTGAAACAGAAAAAACATATTTCCTTATGAAGGAATATGCTTTTTGAAGCATACCCATGTTCAGTGACTCACTTTTGATCTCTTCATGTACTTTCTGGCAAGTCTTTTGAAAGAGCTTACAGAATTATAACTACTGAGCTGAGTTAATCTGTTTTCTTTATGACAAGGTATCTGAGATAACTGACTCATAAGATGATCTATTTAGATTGGTTGTTCGGTCAGTAGTGACAGGGTATTTCTTGAGTAGTGACTTAGCCCGGCTGTGTTGGGTCAGTGGTGGCACAGTATTCCTTGAGTTGTGCAAATAAGAGGAAGTAATCACCTCAGGCAGGTAGGAAATGAAAGAGGAGGGGGCACTTTCACTTTCAAACATAATCATAGGCTGCCAACCATGTCTTTAGCATATATGCCTTTGGAGAATATAGTAAAACAGTAAGTTTTAGTGTAAGGGTATTTAATAATACCTTATTACCTGAAAATAGGTTATAACACCCACAGATACTGAGATAAATTCAATGAAGCTGTATGACCTATAGTATTATTGCATATCCTAAGACTTTTTAATTGTCAGCATAATGTCTTAAGACTTTTTGCTGCAGCTTCTCACCAGATTTCCTGATGGTACTACATTCAGATGTGAAAACTATTATTCTAATATATGAGCAGTGACATGGAAAGAACATCGCTTGTATGTCATAGGATAAAAGTTAAGAGATCTAAGTTCTAGTTCAGTTTCATTTCTGCCACAACTAGCTGATAGCCATAAACAAGTCATTCATTCTTTTCAAACCTCAATTTCCTTAGCAACTGTAAAAACAAAAACAAAAGTTCATTATTTGAGAAAGGAGTCACTCTGGTGAAATTCTGGTTTTAATTTTCTGTAATTCTGGTTTTTAGTTAAATGACAAAGTAAGGCATATATATAGTATTAAATACTAATCTCAGTATTAGTCAAATACTGATCTCAGACCTTATGAACTATGGATTGCCAGAGTACTAATTGAGTAAGGTGAAGATCCCAAGCAAATTTAAATTGAAACTGACAAAAAAATAAACTGACAGATTTTTTTATTGCTATCTATTATTTTATATCCTCTTGCTATCAAACTGTCTAAAGACAGCAGGGTCTTTTTTAAAAAAAAATGATAATATAAATTTTTATTTTTAAATGTTTCCAGCTCTCCAAGACACATAAATTTAACAAGATACATAAATTTAACATTTTATTTAAATACTACAGAACACAAAACATCAAAGGAAAATAAGAGTAGGAAAAGGAAACGTATTCAAAATGAAAGTGAATACATTAGTAAACAAAATAATTAGTAAAAAGGTCTGAAAACTGGCTGATTGTAAACACAAATAAAACATAAATCTCTAGAAAAATCTTTTTTAAGGGAAAAAATGTACAAGTCTAAAAATATGGCTCGATGATTCACACTTGTAATCCTAGCTACCGAGGAGGCTGAGATCTAAGGATCAAAGTTCAAAGCCAGCCCAGGCAAAAAATGAGAAGTTGGGCTTGGCTCAAGGGTAGGTCGGTAGCCTTTAGCTGAAGAGCTGAGGTGATATGAGGCACCTTAGAGTCAAAAATGAGTAACCTGAAAAAGTGTGTTAGGGTGTTTGAAGATGACTTTTATTTTCTGTGTCAAAGACAAATCTATGCCCACATGCAAGAGGCTGGTGTCTGCTCTACAAAGTGACTTACTGGGCAGTGTCTTCTTAAGGGATTCCTTTCCTAATTCCTATGTCAACCTGCATCACACAGGCGAGGTTCCAGCCCAGACTGCTCTAAGTTGCAGACCTCTAGCCTAATTCCACTAGCCAACTTCAGCAGAATGTCTCATGGGGAATTCAACGCAGGAGTCAAAAACAAAGCTTATTTTTTCTCGAAAGCCATCCTTCATCCTAAAGAAAAGCAAACCAAAGTGCAGGGTAGTTGCTCACAGAAATGGCCATAGGTATAAACTCTGAACTTTGGTATAATCAGAATCCTTCAGGATTCTTTCTTATATCTGCAACTGTAAAAATAACACCCAGATTGTGGAGATGATATAGTGATTATATGAAACAGTAGATGGAGAAGTACAGTGCAAAATATGTGGTCACTACAGTACTGATATTTTATGAAGTAATGAACTGGGTGTGGCAAAACACATCTAAAACCTGGGAGATAGAGGATGTAGCAATACAAATTAGGACTAGCCTAGGGCTACATAACTAGATATTGTATACAAAAATAAACATATAAGTAAAAGATAAAACCTATCCCAAAACATCAAAAACAAAAACCCAAATTCAACGCCCCCCCACCAAAAAAAAAAAAGAAAGAAAAAATCAAGGCTGAAGGTTTGGGATTCATCTGTAAGTATTTTTGTTACTTTGTTTTGTATATCTAAATGGTATCTACAATTCTGGCTCCATCCTTTTCTCTTCTGGTTCAAGTGAAAACCCCCACTTGATCTGAGTGATTGTCTAGTTAGTGTTTTACCAGCTGTGCCCATAGGTGTGCTGCCTCCCATCCCAGCACTTCACAGGCACGATGGCTGGGCAGCCTTGGGACCTCCTCCAGCCACTGTTTCACCTACTAAACCCCTCTCTGCTCTTTGAGCATTCCATGCAGTGTATTCCCCATGCTTTCATACCCAAGGCTCTATCATTAAGAAATGTCCTGCTCTTGATGAGCTGTAGACTAACTAGTTCCTCCTGTCAGCCTCCTTTTTTGAATTGAGTGTTCCTCTCTTCTTCATTCTGAGCAAAGGAAGCAGCACAGCATTTAAGGGAACTAGACTTTTGCAAGTTATGCCCCAATCACTGCCCTTTCATTACAAAAGCTGACAATATGGGGGCCGGGGAAGGGGCTGTGTCCTTACTTGTGGCCATAACTCAGAGATGATGGTGGCTACTTGTGACAGAGGCTAGAGCAGGGTCTGTTTTTAACCTTAACTCATGCAAGGCCCTGAACTCCTTTAAGGTCTCTGAACTCTGGTAGGGCCTTGGGAATGCTTGAAATCATTGTGGAAGTCAAAGAACCAAACTTACTTATTTAGGAAATAAGCAGTATGTGCTGCTAAGCATTTCAGATGCAATTGAAATTAAAGAGGCTCTTGTTTCAAGCATCTCTTTATGTGTTTATTAGACATTTGTATTTTTTCTTGATGACTATCCAATTAGTTGTTTTATTGACGGCATTAACTGTACCAAGATCCTTGTATATTTTGGATATGATTCCAAAATTATTACTGATTTTATAACTGGCAGATTTATCTCCTATTATGTAGACTTTCTTTACTATTTAAGCTTCATCCTTCATAAGACACACAGTATAAAAGTGAAAATATATGGTATTTAAGACAGCAATATATTACATAAATCTTTAAAAAAAATTTAAAACACTGTCTGGGACTATTTAAGCCTAAGACAAAATTTTAAGCCTAAAAAACTATTTTTTCCTCCCAAAAGGTGGAGGTAAAAGGTTGGGCCAACTCTTTTCTAGCTTTGATATTTCAGGTTCATACCCTAAGGGTTTAGGAGTATATTGTACAGGAGTATATTGTACAACTACTATAGAATAATCTTTTAGTAATGTCACTTGTGTTTAATCTTACAAATTATGTGTAAATTACAAAAAATATGATAAACTATTGTAAGTAGTCAACTAGCACTGACAAAGGAGCTAATTCAAATTACTACTGGGGGAAAAAGTAAATATCTACTGAGGTTTCCTTCATATTCTTTACACCTAGAATTTCACTTCATTCTCAAAAACAATTTCAGAAAGTTAAAAGAATTTATTTTGAAATGAGGAAATAGATGCTTAACAGTTTAAAGAGCTTTGTTCAAGGCCATCCAAGGAGATGAGTAGAACCAGAAATCAATCCCTGGTTTCTAATCCCAGATGTTACACCCACTTTATGAATTAGTAAAGTCAGACTCCGCATTATTTGTAAATCTCTCTCACACAGTTCTGCAAGTCGGTAGGATTTGCAAAGGACCCGATTTTCCCCACCACACAAGTATTTTAAAATGCAATTTTTTTTTTCTTGAAATGATGTACGACGAAACGATTCATGCTCGTGGACAAGTCCGCGATTCGAGGCACGTGAGCAGGGCCGACGTTGTTTCCGATTAAAGCGTACACCCACCTTTGGGATACCCGCACAAGCCGGAGAACCATCGAGGACCGACACGCACACACACACGCAGGTTTCCGGAAAGCGCAGCGAGGGCTCAGGCCGCGTAGGGCGCGGAGCCGCCGTCGGCCCGCACCGCGCCCCGCATAGCGTCTCCGGGAAAACCCATTCGGGAGGTCCGAGGCGGCCGGGGCGCAGACCCGAGGAGACCTGACGAGACCCCCGCCGTCCCCGCCTCCGGCCGGTCCGTTACCGCCACTCCGCGCCCCGCCCGCAAGGACGCCGGTTGGTCCCTACTTGCGGGGGGCGGGGGGCTCTCCCCGCGCCCGCGGCCGGCCCACCCACGCGGGAACCGGGATCTCCCTAGACCTCCGTCACCTAGGTCTAGCGCCCTCTGGCATCTCGTTTCCTTTCGAGGTCTCCCTTCAAAGCCTCTGCGGGCGCCGACGGGCGGACGCCGGGCTCCGTCCTTACCTGTCCCAAACCAGCATCTCACCGGGACGTAGGACCGGACCGGCGAGCGGCCGCACACGCCCACCGCCGCGGCCGCCGCCGGCTCCACCCCTTCTCCCTCTTCCTCCTCCTCCTTCTCTCGGAGCCCGCGTTCCCGCTGGGGGGCGGGGCGCGCGCTGGAGCGGCGCGCATGCGCACAGAGGGTGGAGTCCCGCCACAGAACCGGAAACTTAGAGACAAAGTTGGGAGCCCCGCCCCCCGCTCCCCGCCACGCGCGCTGCCCCGTCGTCCGGCCCCGCCGCCCCTCGCTCCGTCGCGTCGGTCCCGGCTCCCGTGCGCCATGTCTGGCTCCTCAAGCGTCGCCGCGATGAAGAAGGTGGTTCAGCAGCTCCGGATGGAAGCCGGGCTCAACCGCGTGAAGGTGGGTGGGAGGGGAGACGACAGGATCCGGCCGGCGGCCCGGGGTCCGTAGTCCGTGGCCTTGGCTCCTCGGGAGGGCGCCGCCCCGGAGTCGTCGGCTTTGACTTCGTGGCCGCGCGGAGGGCGGCGAGGTCTTGGGGAAGAGGGGGGGCGCAGCTTCCGCGCCAGGGCCTCCGGGGTTCTCCCCGCAGGCGGGCGGCGGGGCCCTGATGAGGCCCTGTCGGGTCTCCCCGTCCGCCCCCGTCCGCCCCCGCCGGCCGCGCCCGGGCCGGGCACGCCCTTCCCCTCCGCCCCGCCCGCGGCCTCCACCTCCCCGAGGCCCGGCACCGACCGCCCGGGTGAGCTCCAAACTTCTCCCTGTCCCTCCACCGTCCCCACGCCTGCCCCCGCGCCTAGATCCCTCCGTTCCTGGGCGCCTCCGAACCCTTGGGGTTTCCACGAGCGAGAAGCTGGTTTGTTTGTGTAAAGTTCTGGGCTCCTCCCCGGGCCCAGTGAAGACCAGAACGAAACCAGAGTTTTCACACCACGGCTAAGCACTAGCTGCTTGGAAATCCATTTTACACGTTCGAGAAAGGGATTGGGGTTGGCCAGTTGTTGGTCCTATTTTGGCGTTTGGTTAAGCTTGGCCTTACCTTGGGGTATTTACTTTGGGGGAAAAAGCCGTTTGTGGGTGTTCGTTCATATATGACAACCAGACAAGTGCTATTCCAAGTGATTGGATTTATCTTTTAAAGTCTGTTTAGGATTGACTTTCTGATGCAATAGGGTCAGGTTACAAGTGAAAGAAAGGAAACTGTGAATCACCTGTCTTGCTTCAAGCAGCCAAGTTCCAAGATGATCTTGATTTTACCTTCACCAGGCTAGTCTTTATTCTTTTGAGGAGCAAGAACACCTATTATATTGTAATTTTTTTTTGTAATGAAAGGGCTGTGATTGAGACATAACTTGCAAAAGTCCAGCAATATTTGAAGACAAAGTTTATTAGAATTTAATACTTTTTGTTTAACCTCTAATACCATGTACTGCTTTTAATGAAAAACAAGATGTTACATACTGTCCCTGAACAGCCTATATTACTAAGCAAGATATTTACTATATGCTGTATAGATAAATGTAATAATACTTCATACTGAGTAACATGATGGCTCCTAATAAGAAAACATAACCCACTCTTATTTCAAATATTTTTGGAAAACCACTAAAGCTTTACCAGCTGGTATTTCCCTTCTCTTATGTATAGGTTTCTCAGGCAGCTGCAGACTTGAAACAATTCTGTCTGCAGAATGCTCAACATGATCCACTGCTGACTGGAGTGTCCTCAAGTACAAATCCTTTCAGACCCCAGAAAGTCTGCTCCTTTTTGTAATCTAGTAAATCTTTCAGAGGTAAGTTGTCTTAAAACAAAACACAGTCCTTTATAGTATGAATAAGTTTTTTTATTTGCAGCCTTATGATCAAACCATGTAATTTTGTTTGGCTCCATTAAGTTATTATGAAGCCATTGTGTCATTAGCCATGTGTTTTTTGTTTGTTTTTTTTCCCATAGCTTTGGCCAGATTCCTGTTGTATTCTCTTTACAAAGTGACTTATTCTTTTTATATAAAATATGGTTAAATGGCCTGAGCATGCTTTGCTCAAATATCTTAAGTATGACTTGGATAAGAGTCCGTATTTCATAATGGAAACTGTTTCTCAGCCATGTAAGAAACAACTTTGTGGATATAATTTATAGCAACTTAGAATAGGAAAGGCTATCTGGTTGCATAAGCACTACTTAAGAACTCAAACACATTTACAAATTAACTTCTTATAATGAATATTACAATATAGATATCTGTGCTGAGGCTCTGGAACATGCATTTCTTATAAGCGTTTAAAGTATAGATGCTAATATTCCTCGTCTTACCCTGAGTATGAACTTATATTGAGCTCTATATACTTTTTAAAAATCCTGTGGTTCTTTGGATAGGTAATTTACTAGTAAGCAGTACAGGAATCTTTCCTTGACCACAGGACACCTAGAATTTGTAAACAGATTATTTCTTCTAAAGAGGAAAGATTTTTATGTGTGCTGGTACTAGCATTTGAACTCAGAGCCTCCCACTTTCTCTTAGCATTTTTGCTTGAGGCTGGACCACAGCTCCACTCCCAGCTTTTTGCTGGTTAATTGGAGAAAAGTCTCACAGGCTTTTCTGCCTCAGATTTCAGCCTCCTAAGTAGCTAGGATTGCAGCATGAGCCACCAGTATGCAGTTAAGGATTTTTACTTTTTACATTTAAATATCAAGCAGTTTTATATTCTGCCTTTAAAAAACACTAATGAGCTGTGCATCAGTGGTTCACACTTGTACTCATAGCTGAGATCCAGATGGCAGTAGTTTAAAGCCATCTATCTCCAAAATAAAAAGCCAGCTGGAGGTATATCTTAAGTGGTATGTCAGTGGAACAAACCTGAGACCCTGAGTACAAATTTCAGTACTGTCCTCCCTTCCAAAAAAAATCATTAATTTTTCTGTGTTCTTTATAAATAAGTTGCTCTATAATTGTGCACTTAATATTTAGGTTTCCAAATTTCAGGTTACAGTGAGGCAAACATGTTTGTGACTTATTACTTATTAAGATAAATTTCTAGAACTAAAATCAGTCAACAAGTAATAGACATTGAAAAGTTTGATATTTGAAAACCACTGTCAACTTACTTTTATTATTCAGGAACATGAATGAGTGCTTTCTTTGCTGAACTCTTGCCAAACACATTTTAGCATCTTTTTGCTGTTCTTTTCAGTGAATATTTTTCATATTTTTTAATATATTTTTTATTGTAATTAATAGAAGGGTTACATGATATTTGCCAGATAAATGGTGCCTTAATCATATTTCTTTTTTACTATAAGATTACTTTTGTTTATACTTCCTGCAAATTTGTGGTGAAATGCCTCAAATTTTTGAATACAAAGATAGACTGCCTGCTGTTCTGAATTTAAATGCTTTACCTTGTTACTTTTTCAAAATAAAATTGACTAGTATACCATTTTTCTTTTTTACCTTTTCATTACTAATTAATGCTGCAGTCAGTATGTGGGTTTTGGCTTTGTGTTTTTCCTTTTAATTTGTACTGCACCGCATGTAAGTTTTAAAATACTTTTGAGACTTGTATAGTTCATTTATATAAATTAACATGCAAATGTTTATCCACTTTACTGTTGAGTTACTTTAAGGCTATTTATATTTTTATGCTGTAGAAGCATTACTTATCGTCAGTAACCTTGAACATTTCCTGTGTGAAGGTTTAGTAAACAGATGTGTGATTACATCCTCTCTAAATACTGCCAAACTTTTCCTTTTTCAAGAGATGCCCAGATTTTTCTTGGTAATCTTTCATTAACCTTTATTCTGATAGTGTGTTTTAGCTATAGTTTTATTAAGTTACTAAGTTTTAAGTATTAAAAATGTTAGGAAGTTTAGAGTGGTTGTGAAAGTGGAAAAGTACTGGATTCACTCCTCACTGCATTACAGCTTTTCCTATCCTCTTTCTCATTCTTCAGAATCTTGTCATACTGGTTTAAAAAAATTTCAGATAAGGAAACAAGCCTATTAGACTTGATGTAATTGAAAGCTCTCTATATGCTGACTTTGAGGTGAGTCCTCAGAGTAACAGATGATCCTTGACTTGTTAAAGGATTATGAATGCATTTACTATCCCTAACTTAAGAACACATTGGCTTGTGTGGGATATTAGTTGTTTGCCCCTTTACCTCCCCCAGACCCCCCCTTTGGTTGGTTGTGGCACTTGAATTCATCCCTGAGCATTTTGCTCAACTTCCAGTGGTTAATCGGAGATAAGAATCTCAGGGACTTTCCTGTCTAGGATGGCTTCAATCCATGATCCTCAGATCTCAGCCTCCTGCTTAGCTAGATTTCAAGCGTGAGCCATGCATGCATTGCTGACTGGGAGCTGTGGCATGCTGTTGCCATCAGCCAACTGGAGAGAATACCATAGTATCTCTAGCCCAGGACCAGGTCACAGTCAAAGTTTGAAGTCATTTCTAATGATTGTGTATAAAGCTTTTACTATTGGAAATTTTGGAAATATAGTCCAGTCAAGAACCTTACATTGTAAATTTATAGAGCTGTGATATACATAATGACAAGGATATTTAGTGTGTGTATATATATATATATATATAAAATTTTTTTCTTTGATACTTTACCCTAATTCACCTTTATTTCCCCTTTCAGGATCTCCAGACCATTTCCCATGAATCAGTCAGTGAATATTCAAGAGAGATAAAAGTCGAAGCCTGTACAGAAGCTTCTGTATAACACATGTGCCATAATATACCAACTATACCAACTTCTACTTTTGTCAGTCCTTAACATCTACCTCTCTGAATTTTCATGAATTTCTATTTCACAAAGTTAACTTTTATATACACTGGCACTGGCATACAATAAAGTACTTAATGTAAAGGTTTTTTGTTTTGTCATTAGTATGAAATACAGAGAACATTCTGTTTTCAATGAGGAAGGGGTTTTTCATATACCAGTTAAAATTGTTTGGAAGCAGTACTGGGGTCTGAACTTGGGGCCTTAGATTGTTAAGCAGGTGCTCTACCACTGGAGCCACATTCTACTCCTGTACCTCATTCCTCTTCTTTTTGTAGAGGTATTACCAGTTACTTCATTAAGAGATGATATCATTTAACAAAGTAATGGAGGAACCAAAGGATAGCTTCAGTAGTTTTGTAACTTCAAGTCACAGAAAATCAATTGTGCTTTTAAATTTTATCTTTGATGAAAGGTGTTTAGGAAACGAATTACCTTAGAAATTTGACCTCCATTTTAATATAGACTTAGCTGCCTGACACTTGAGACCCAAAATTTGTCAGGAATTACATGGTATCTATCTATAAATTCTTACTTGCAAGTTCTTTTGATTAAGCAAATGGAAAAACTAAACTGAATCTTGATCTCAATTTAAACTATTCAGTTATCCAAAGTAGAGACTTACATATTAGTTAATGTAATTACAACCTCTAAACCCATACCAAAAATACTTTTATTTGTTCTTGCTAAGTAAACATACAATAGAACTTAGGGCATTGCTATTTGTTTTGACATGAGTGGTGTATGAAACCAGGAAAGACAATTTGAAAAGGATGGTGTATCAAAAAATTGATCCAACTTCAAGATATAGACTTTTACGGCAAAATCTAGTGCTGTCCCTCCAGTACATTATAAATGGAACTTTCTTCGACTGGTATCCATTTCCCGTGGCTGAAAATTAGAAAAAAAGTACAGTAATTTAGGATAAGGATCTTAAAACTAGCACTGAAAAACTGAGATAACTGAATTCTCATCCTAGATCTGACATAAAGATGTTGCACATTAATTGTCCCACATCTGTAATTTTTAAGTAAAAATAGAATGCAATACTATTTACCAGACAGAACGTTTATAAAATGTGACATCTGCATTTCTGATTTAGGATGATGGTAAATATTGTCTCCAAAGATATACTGTATCACAAGTTTAAAAACAGTACTGGGCTCTGTTTCCTATGTCTAGTACATCTGGGACCCAAGAATTTCCACTCCTACAGTAATATTGCTGGCCCCATTTGAGGCCACTGACCTTTAGGTTGTTTAAATTAGTAATTAATAAGATACCACATCAGATTGTTTTAGTCCATGTGGAAGAAATTCAAAAACACATAAAGGTTAAGGCATATTTTTTCTTGTTTTGAATTATGTAAATGAGTTTTTAAACGGTGAGTACGTACCTTGTGGACCCATTCATACTCTCCGTATTTAGAATCAAAGGTTCCTTTCTGTAGCGATCTTAGTTTTAAGGTAAAACGTGGCCCAAGTTCCTGGATTCCCACTTTCTTTTCACTCTTGAATATGTATCTTCAAAAACACACGGAGTTAATATTAAGTAACAGATGGAACCAGGTGCAATGGCTCAGACCTGTAATCATATCTACCTAGAAGGAAACTGATTCAAAGTCAGAGGCAAAAACGTTGCCAAACCCTCTTTTTTAAATCATGTATTGACTGGTATGTGCCTGACATCACAACTATGATGAGAAGGATAATATAGGAGTATCATAGTCCAGGTGCATGCCTAGGGAAGAAGTGAGACCTGATCTGAAAATAACCAATATGAGAAAGGGCTGGAAGCCTGGTTCAATAGTAGAGCACCTGCCTAGCAAAACAAAGCCCCGAGTTAAAAAAAAACACAAAACAAACCCTAAGTACTGCCACATGGGGGAAAACAGTTGGGTTCACAAAACTATTTTTGACAGAGCTTATTGCATTAAGGACATCCTAATACATTACAAGGTAAGTTTATATTGAAAATATTTCAATTAATATGTGATTAACACTAAGGTCCAAGAAGTTAAAGATACATGCCTCACCTGTGAAATCTGAAGAAAATATAATCTCGCTGATTGTGGAATGTGGCAACTTGCCTCCCAATAAATTGAGGATTATGGGGGAAGAGAGAAGCAAACATACGTCCAATTGAATGACCCAGCCGTGTAGTAAAATTATTCAGAATTATTTCAGGTACGTGTTCAGTGGGGTCTTTCCCTCTTCTCTAGAAGAAATTAAAAAATCACAACCAGTTCAGCTAAAAAAGTGCATCTAAATGCAATTAAAATCAGATTTTTTAAAGTGACATAGCATGTAACTTATCAAACCCACAAAGGCATTATCTAATATTTCAACATGCAGTGAACACATCAGAAAGAAAGCCCTACTATAAATCAACATGCTTCACAGTTATGAGCCATAACTCAACACCATAAGAATAGTCAGTAGATAATCATGCTTTAATCAGAACAAATATTACTAAACAAATACAAATAGATTATCTTTTAGAAATCTAGTAAGTTAATCAAGGAGGACAAAAACTTACCTTGATTTCTTTTCTAAGCCGAACACTGCTCATTTTAAAATGAGCAGTTGGACCATTTGGCAAATGACTCAAAATGAGTCCATCTGTTCATAAAAGTTAAGAAAACAAATCAAACTGTAATTTCAAATCTAAATTCTTTAAATACCTAGTGCCTGTGTCCAAAGATTCCTAAAATCAGTCGATGGATACATTTAATCTTGTGGGTTTAGTGAACTTTTACTGAAAGCTCAAATATTTCAAAACAAAACAGCACAACAAAAAAATGTAACCGAGAATAGTTCCCCCTTCCCTTCCTTTGTTTCTGTCCTTTTTGCCTCTCCTTTCATCTTTAGTTGTTACATAGCTCAGACTGGCACGGACCTCAGGATCCTTTTACCTCTGCCTATTGAGTGCCTTACTTAAGTTTTTTCTTTTTATAAAATGATAAATACCTAGTCATCACCATCAACTAAAGTGTGGGGGGGGAGGGTAGCTATTTATACTATATAAGCAGGAAGAAAGCAAGATATAATTCTAGAATGCAGCAGTATAAATATATTAATTTATCTTCATCTTCAGAAGACTTAACCACTTTGTTTATGTAGTTATGTTATACTACCACTTTTGATACTACCCCACAAGAGTAAAAAGTGCTCTTGTTGAAATCGACATTATTAATATCTTAAGAGATAAGCTCTTTTAGGATTTCTGAACTACAAATCATATCACTAACCAATTATTACCATCTGACTGTCTACCATGAACAGAAAATTAGGTTAGACATTCTTAACTACCAATGCAATATAAGATAATTATCTACAATCAGCAAAATAGCAGCCCAAGCACTAAGCATAAATGAGGATAAAACATTCAAATCTTTGTAGCACAACTTGAATTTAACCTCTCCTTCACTTTTCATTGAGTTAAGTTTTGGCCATTGTCTAACATCTGTCAGAACAGTTGCCAATGGCCTAGGCTTTCTATTTATGGGATTTTTTTAGATTAAGAAAAAAAATATTAAATGATCATTTCATCTGATTTAAGACCATTTCAAGTTTGCATATAATATTTAATCTAAAAACCAGATCCTGCTTATGTTATCTTCAACTTCTCCCATCCCATTAAATCCTACTCTTTTACCTTACAAGTTGCCACTTCTACAACTATCTCTCCATCCTGACTTTTACTGTCACAGCTGAGATACTTTGAGATTTTTCTACCTAGACTATTAAAATAGGCAAATTATCTAGGTTTAGGCCTTGGTTCTCTTAATAATCTAAGACTTGGAACTATTCTACTTTTTATACCACAGCTTCTAACATGCTAAGTGAAGAACTAGATACCTTCGTAGTCTCAACAACTGTACTTAATTCCTTATTATTGTCATTACTGACTCATCTATGTTGTAAAGACATCTGTCTGCCTATCTGTATGTCTAACAAAAACTATTCATAATGCTACAAACTGCCTTTTTAAATTTCCCTTGTTCCCCAATAACTTGTTCCTTTACTAGTAGGAATCACAGTCATGTATTTTTGCTCACAGTATTTTAACCACCTTCCATATGTTACTCATTGATTAAAAGCCCATTCCAAATCCCACTTTTCCCACTCTGGTACTAGGGCCTGAACTTAGAGCCCTGTGATTTAACACTTGGGCCACATCTCCACTCTATTTGCTGGTTAATTCTGAAATGAGTCTCAAGAACTTTGCTCTCTGGACTGGCCTTGAACTTTTTGATTCTTCTACTTTGTCTCCTGAGTAGCTAGTACTATAGGCAAAAGCCACTAGAGGCTAGCTCAGATCCCTTTTTCTTTTCATAAAATTAAGTTCTAATTCTTAACATATTTCTTTGATCTTGTTATAGCACTGGTCACTTGAAGTTAAGAGTCATGAAAATGCCTTTATTCACAACTCTTGGAATTAATCTATTTCATGTATTAATTGGGGTCAACTATACTGCAGATTATTAGCAAGGAAGTGAATTCTTTTTAAAGATTCAACTTTATAGGTTAGGAGTTTGGCCTAGTGGTAGAGTGGTTGCCTAGCATGCACGAAGATCTGGGTTTGATTCCTTCGTACCATATACACAGAAAAAGCCAGAAGTGATACTGTGACTCCAGTGCAGAGTACTAGCCTTGAGAAAGCCCAAGGACAGTGCCCAGGCCCTGAGTTTAAGCCCCAGGACAGGCAAAAAAAAAAAGAAAAAGATTCAACTCCATGAAATACAGCCAAGCATTTCTGTATGAACTGTACATTGAAAAAACTCACAAAAATGAAAGTCGCTACATGTAAAAGTAGTTTATTTTGATCCAAACAAAGACTTGAAAAATTTTTTTTTTTAAACCAGTCCTGGGGCTTGAACTTTAGGTTTGGGCACTGTCCTTGAGCTTTTTTCCCTCAAGGCTAGTGCTCTACTGCTTGAGCCACAGCACCACTTCTGTTTTTTTCTGTGTATGTGGTACCAAAGAATTGAATCCAGGCCTTCATGAATGCTAGGCAACATTTTACTACTAGGCCACATTCTCAGCCCTGAATCTTTTCTACAATATTACTATGTTCTGGTTTGTGTACAAAAATCTAACTTTATCAGTTCCTAAGCCATATGCTTTCCTGACATATAATACACAAGATGCTCTCTGTTACTGCCTATTCCAGAGACAAATAATGCAAACCAGGAGTCATTATGCCTATTTCAGTAATAAGGAAAGGTGGTTGACAGCTTGCCCAATAGGCTTTCTAATATAATATGCATGGCAAAGCAAAACAGCTGGATACATTTTAGGTAAAAAATACAATTTTACAAAGAAAACACTATAGGCTTTTGGAAGGCTACAGATTGTCTAAGTGAAAATTCTGTGCCTTTAGAAAATATCTGTTAAACAAGGAGAAGTTTACTGAGTTGATAAATGCCGGCTCTTTAGTTATCAGCATCCCTGAAATGTCTTTTTTTTGTTGTTTTGGTTTTTTTTCCAGTCCTGGGCTTGAGCTCAGGGCTTGAGCATTGTCCTTGGACTTTTTCAAGGGAAGAGCTTTACCACTTGAGCCTCAGCACCACTTCTGGCTTTTTTCTATGTATGTTGTACTGAGGAATCGAACCCGGGTCTTCAACATGCTAGGCAAGCACTCAACCACTAGGCCAAACTCCCGGCCCTGAAATGATGTTTTTAACTGCAAAAAATAAAAGAGAAATAAGCTGGGCACTGGTGGCTCATGGCTGTAATCCTAGTTACTACTCAGGAGGCTGAGATCTGAGAACTGCAGTTCAAAGCCAGCCCAGGCAGGAAAGTCTGTAAGACTCTTATCCCAGTTAACCACCAGAAAACCAAAGTGGAACTGTGGCTAAAGTGGTAGAGGTCTAGCCTTGAGCAGAATAGCTCAGACAGTCCCCAAACTCTGAGTTTATGCCTCCTTGAACCAATGGAAAAACAAATCACAACAACAACAAAAAAACAACTAAAAAGACTTCCGTTACGAAAAGGATAGTAACTACCTTAATAGATTATTTTTGCTGAAAAAGTAAGGTGTTTATAAAAGATTTCAGTTTAGTGTATTAATCTTGCCAATCCAAATCATAATACAGCAGCAAAACATATGAACAAGTCGTGCTGCTTTAGTTTCTGGAAAAATAAAAAAGTCATGTGGCTGGGAGTTTGGCCTAGTGGTAGAGTGCCTAGCATTGAACCCAGGGTTCAATTCCTTGGTACCACATACATAAAAAAAGCTGGAAGTGGTGCTGTGGGCTCAAGTGGTAAAACGCTAGTTTTGAGGAAAGTCCAAGGACAATGCTAAAGCTCTGAGTTCAAGCCCCACAACTGGCAAAAATAAATAAAAGACAAAAGGCATAAAAATTTTACATTTTTAAAAATATGGCTTTTTAAACACTGATTTAAAATCATTAGTCTTCACTGTTATAAACACAACGTGTAATTCTATTAGTTGGGTAAAGTCCTCTTGTTATCTCTCATAATTCCTCTATTTCAAATTAATTCTGACTTATTTAATTGGTCATTGTAGCTACTGAATTCACAGGCACCATTCAGTAACTACGTAAAATAAGAATAAAAACAAACCTAGATATCTTTTATATGATCCCATCTCAAAACAGAAATGTGATTTATTTCTGACACTATTACTTCAAATCTGAAGCTCAACTCTTGTGTGTTTGCCTATAATCCCAACTTCCTAGGAGGCAGAAATCAGCTCTTGGTTGAAGGCCAGCCTAGGCAAAATGTGAAACCCTATCTGAAAAAAATAACTAAAGACAACAAGGCCTGGGGTCTTGGCCAAGGTACGCCTAGTAAATGCAAAGCCCTAAAGTCAAATCCCAGTATAGCCAAAACAAAAAAGTAGGATACTTGGTATTTTACGATCTTCATTGATAACAATCAGATCTGTGAAGTCTCTTGAGATACACTGTGGAATAATTTTCTTCAATGCCAGTCCTCTTCTATAATAAACATGTGAATCTGGTATAACTGTAGACAGTTGTTCACAAAGTCGCACTGTTCTCTATAAAATAAAGTAACAAACATTCTCAAAAGTAAAGTTATATGGCATAAACTCATAGGAAAGGAATAATTACTATATTATTATCACTAGAGAAAAAAATCTGGGGAAGAATCAAATTAGATAACATCTTTTAATAAAGGCTGATTGTCAAAATCAATGATTTTCAATAACAGATGACTTTGTTCCACCAAAAAATATTGACAACGTCTAGAGACATTTTCATGGTAAAGGGGAAAAAAGAGGTAGCAGTTGCTATTAGTATTTAACTGACAGAAGATGGCAATGCTGTTACTACCATCCTATAATGAAGACAGTATGTTATAATAAAGAATTACCCAACCCAAATTATTAATAGCACTGAGGTTGTAAAACACCATCCTGAAGTCATGCTTAGTGCTTCTACATCATATCACCAGTTACTTTGACTTATATTATCATGGGCATTATCTAGTCAATTAACTAATTCTTCTGAACCAAACACTTTAAATCACAGAATACAAGAAAATTAACTCAAGAAGTGAAATTATGAACATTTTTACCCCATGAGGTCTATCTGAGGTGGTTATGAGAATTTTGGGAGAAGTTTGTCTGTTGAAGTAAGAAGAAAATTCATCTGTAGCTTCATCATAAGCAACCTGAGAACAGAGGAAAAAATGAATTTTATAGAATTGTCCAACCCCGCTGATAAGACTTAAAGAACCAGAAATGAATGAATGATGCAAATGGCAATGTGAAGAGGTTGAATGATATCCTTCTTGCAAGCATACATTAAAATTAATAAAACTGGGGGCCCGGGAGTTTGGCCTAGTGGTAGAGTGCTTGCCTAGCATGCACGAAGACCCGGGTTCAATTCCTCGGTACCACATACATAGAAAAAAGCTGGAAGTGGTGCTGAGGCTCAAGTGGTAGAGTGCTAAGCCTTGAGAAAGTCCAAGGACAGTGCTCAGGCCCTGAGCCCAAGCCCAGGACTGGCAAAAAAAAAAAAAATAAAATTAGTAAAACTGTCAAAAATCATTTCAAGGCACAAACTAAGACATGTTCCTTTTTGATAAATGGTTAAGAATAGTTAGAATCTTCCTATGCTACTGCCATTTCCTTTATTAGCTTGGTTGTTACAAACAACCAACTTGAAATGTAACAGTAAGAATTAACAATCTTAGGGGCCAGGAGTTTGGCCTACTGGTATAGTGCTTGCCTACCATGCATGAAGACCTGGGTTTAATTCCTTGGTACCACATACATAGAAAAAGCTGGAAGTGGTGCTGTGGCTCAAGTGGTAGGGTTCTAGCCTTGAGAAAACCCAAGGACAGTGCTCTGGCCCTAAGCTCAAGCCCAAGACTGGCCAAAAAAAAAAAAAAAAAGAATTAGCAATCTTAGATTCACAGATGAGTCAAAGAGCAGCGAGAGTAAATGGTGACATGAAAGTGAAAACACACAAAGCCAGGACTGCAAATTAAGTTCAGGGAAAACACACAAAGCCAGGGCTGCAAATCAAGTTCAGGGCAAAGGCCAGCAAGAAACTTAAAGAGGTACTGGAAATGAAAGAGCTATAGAGGGGCTGAGATATTTTCTTCCCAAATTGGTGACCAACACCAACCTTACACATAAACTGGAGAAGACCTGAGAATCTACTGAATGTGAAAGGCCAGCTAAACTTGAAAATGGTCTGCAACTCTGAAGGCATTCCTAACCTACCCAGTCAGGCGGGAAAAGATGTGTATGTCTTAGGGGTTTACAGTATTTCAACAAACTCTGCCTAATCACTGGCTGACCATTAAGCCATCCAAACACAGAAGCAATTCCTAGGGAGGAACATTAAAAATAAGAAAAATTAGCTGGGTACTAGTGGTTCATGCCTGTAATACTCGCTACTCAGGAGGCTGAGATCTGAGGATCTTGGTTCCAGCCTAGCCCAGGCAGGGAAGGCTATGAGATTCTTATCTCCAATTAACCACCAAAAAACCAGAAGTGGAACTGTGGCTCCAAGTGGTAGAGTGCTAGGTTTGAACAGACAAGCTTAGAGACAGTACCCAGACCCTCAGATCAAGCCTCATGACCACCACCAACAACAAAACAAAAACAACAAAAGAGTAATTATTAAAAACAAGGGTTTGAAGCATGATTCAAGTAGGTAGAATGCTTGCCTAGCAAGGCCCTGAATTCAAATGCTAATATTGCTTTAAAAAAAAAAAAAGAAAGAATGAATCCCAAAGGAAAAACTGATCAAAGAAATAGTGCTATCATACAAGAAGCACATCCCATACCTAAGGGCCAGGCAAACTACAGAAACAACAGCAGAACATAAAAATAAAACCCAGAGATACTCAGTACATTTTCTAAAATGTCTACTTTTCACTTAGAAAATGAAAATGGCTAAAGCATTAGAGCATGTCCCAAACAAGCCAAAGCCCCTGAGTTCAAACACCAGTATTACAGGGGAAAACAAAAACAAAAAAAAAGTGTGTGGGTGTTCTCATATACGTGCATATTAAGCTACTAAAGTATTTATCAAAAGATAAATGAGAAAATTACCTAGGCTAAAAACCCAATACATTTGTAGAAAACTCTTATTACATTTTCCCATAACATTATTAGGACAGTCACTTATGAAACAATCTGTATTAAATGAGATAATAAGCCAACATTATAGCAGGATCAGTACATTATATGACTTCACTAGTCCACAGTTTCACTTAAGACTTCTAACATTACCTCTTCATCATTCGGGTCTACAGTGGTTTCATCATAAACTCGTTGGTTGTCAATGGTCTTGGGTATAGGTTTTGGTGGAGCCTAAATGAAAGAAATGATTAAGCTATATAATAATCAATTTACATTAAATTTACAAACATACTTATTTTTCATTTAGAATTACAAATAACCCCAAGACACAATCTATTCTTTATTTCAACCCATTACAACTACTACTATAGCTATATCCATCTCAATAAAAAAAAACAATTAGTATTAATACTGCTTCCCAGCAATCTAAGCAGACATATATACATGACAGGAAGGATGGTTAATATTAAACAAAATGGCTTAAAACTAGGCAGAAGCTGGGTGTCTGTCAGTGGCTCAAGCCTAGAATCCTAGCTACTCAGGAACCTGGTTCCAATCCAGGAAATCCATAAGACTCTCAATTCCAATTAACCACCTCCGCCCCCCGCCCCCCTAAAAAACTGGAAGTGGAGATGTGCCTCAAGTGGTAAAACACTAGCCTTGAGCAAAAAAGCTGAGGCAGAAATAGCAGAGATATGTAAGGATCACAATAATTATTCACCACTAAGAAAAATACTAAGCAGTAAAAAAGCAAATATAGAACCAAAAAAAGCCACAAAAATATGGAACATGTGACTTTGTTTCAGTGGTTTCAGAAAACTATCAGGATATATAATCAAAATTGGTTCAGTGACCTACTAATTCGACTTTAGGGACTTTATTGCAAGAAATCAAAATAGGAGTCATTTTTATAAGGGCCCAGTATTATTTCCAGTGGAAATATAGCAAATTTCAGATAAGAGGGTAATGACTACACACTATAGCAGATTAGCTTGATGGTATAATGTTAAATCAGCAATTCTGCATCCCCAGGTTAGTGTAAGAAAGAACTGGCAAAGAATAGGATCAACTTGTAAGAATATAGTGACTGGAGCTAATTTAATATACATTGTGCAGGACTCAGAGATAAGAAAATATGAACTGATAAACCAGGACTTCCTTTGTTGTACTATGAAACAAACCTATAGTAAATTTTAAAGCATTCTGCATTGAGCTACATCCTTAGCCTAAGAATATTTTCAAATGGTGATTAGCATATTCATTTGTTGCAATTAACTAATATTGAAGAATTGTAAAGATATTAACATTGCTTGATATGATGTTAGCATTATACAGGTTAAAATAGCACATTATTGGCAATTTCATGATTTAGGCGAATATTATTAGAATGAATGCAAAAGCAGTTTGTATATATTAGTTTGCATATATTCTTTATATATTTATATATAGAATATATATTTAATGTAACATGTAATATATATTTAGTATATAATATATATTAAATTATATTCTTATGCTTAATATTTACCTCTTCCTTAAAAACCTTCCTTCTTACTTTGTACCTAATAGAAATATATGTTTTAATTTTTTTTTTTTTTTTTGCCAGTTCTGGGCTTGAGCTCAGGGCCTGAGCACTGTCCTTGGACTTTCTCAAGGCTAGAGCTCTACCACTTGAGCCTCAGCACCACTTCCAGCTTTTTTCTATGTATGTGGTACCGAAGAATCGAACCCAGGTCTTCATGCATGCTAGGCAAGCACTCTACTACTAGGCCAAACTCCCGGCCCCAATAAGCCATATAATGAATGATTGTTGTTCTTAAAGTACTATGTTATCTCTCATCTCCTTTGCTGTTCCTGGGTTATCTCATATTGTTACAGTATCTCACTTTGTTACCTGATATATCGGATATATTTGTATTTGGTTATTGAAATTGGATAGGGAACCGGGGAAAACAAGATGAGGGGTAGGGGTGGGGGGGAGGGTAATGGGCATCAAGACATGTGAAAGGGTATCAATGTATGGGAATTAATGCACCATCTATTTGGCAAATATCATGTAATCCTTCTATTAATTACAATAAAAAATATATGAAAAAAAAAAGAATTTTTTTTGTGAGTCATGGGGCTTGAACTTGGCCTGGGTGCTGTTCCTGAGCTCTTAGGCTGAAGGCTATGCCCTACCCTTGAGCCAAGCTCCACTTCCCATTTTCTAGCTAGAGGTTAATTAGAGATAAGAGTCTAAGGTCCTTTTGTGCTGGGGCTGGCTTTGAATCTTGATCCTCAGATCTCAGCCTCCTGAGTGGCTAGGATGACAGGCGTGTGCCACTGTGCCTGGCTGTTTTAAGATTCTATAAGTCATAATTTAAAGTATAAGAATGAGGATCAAGGTTCAAAGCCAGCTCAGGCACAAAAGGAAGTGAAAACTAAATAAAAATAGCTTTGTTCTGCAACAATGAGATAGTACTTTATAGTTCTTTTTTTGTGTGTTTGCTTTTAGGTTTTAGTGCTGATCCAGGGGCTTGAACTTTGCTTTATCACTTGAGGTACAGCTCCATCTCTGACTTTTTGGTGGATGGTTGAGATAAGATTCCACGGACTTTCTTACCCAGACTGGCTCAGAATCATAATCTTCAGATCTCAGCCTCTTGAGTAGCTGGGATTACAGATTCCAGCCACCGGTGCCCAGTCTTGTTAATATTTCAACAGAAACATTCCCGTTATTCACATCACAAAAATAGTCTAATTCTTTCTTGACCCATTCTCTGGATTGTTTGCCATAATCCATCACCCTACTCCTATTCTTACCTTTTTTTTTGGGGGGGGGGGGTGTCATGGGGCTTGAACTCCAGGCTTGGGGGCTGTCTTTGAGCTATTCAGTGCAAGACTACTGCCTGATTCCTGGGCCTTGCCCTAAGCTCTTCAGCCCTGCCGAGCCACATCCCCAATTTCTGTTTTCTAGTAATTAATTGGAGATAAGAGTCTCATGTTTAGTGCCCAGGCTGGCTCTGAACCATGATCCTCAGATCTCAGCCTGCTGAGTAGCTAGGATTACAGTTGTGAGCTACTGTGCCCAGTCCTACTCCTATTCTTTACCAGTTTGTATTTTCTGCATCAGATTCATTCTTATATAATTATACTACAAAAGAGGTTCTTTGCTTTAAGTCATAGGAGCTAAAGCTGAATAGGTCTCCCGTTTGGAAGTAAGGGAGAGCTTTCTTCCCTTGTCAAACATATAAAGTGACATGCAGAACACCATCACTGTGCTTACTGTTTAGCTATATAGAGCTACATAGTAAAAGCATAATGAAGGACATGGAAATATAATCAGTTTCCTATACCTGGTCTTTGGAGGGGAAAGCAATCAGAAGGAAGCAGGCTAGTAGCTTCCAATATTATTTGTTGGGTGAAAGAGAGAAAAGAGATTGTGTTACTTTTATACATCTAAAATATTTTATAAGCATTGCAGGTAATCCATGTAATATCAAGAAACATTATTTAATCTTTTTATTTACCTTATCACCAAGAGCATCTCTCTCTTTTTTAAGCTTCTTCTTAGCTGCTAACTTTTCCTAAAGGGTTATAAACAAAAGAAGGATATTAAGAAACCACCACTTTTATCACAACCATGTACTGAAGCTACAAATTACTCATGAATATTTTGACTGGGAAAGTTCTATAATCTATTAAAATAAGTATCCAGATATATTTTAATTTCACCTTATTTTTTTCTTGCCACTCCTGGGACTTGAACTCAGGGCCTGAGTGTTGTCACTGGGCTCCCCCACTCCCAAGGCTAGAGCTCTACCGTTTGAGCCACAGCACCATTTCTGGCTTTTTCTATGTATGTGGTACTGAGGAATCGAACCCAGGTCTTTGAGTATGCTAGGCAAGTACTCTACCACTAGGCCAAACTCCTGGCCCCACTTTATTATTTTTTTTAATTTTATTTTATTTATTTATTTTTTGCCAGTCCTAGGCTTGAGCTCAGGGCCTGAGCACTGTCTTTGGACTTTCTCAAGGCTAGAGTTCTACCACTTGAGCCTCGGCACCACTTCCGGCTTTTTTCTATATGTGGTACCGAGGATTCGAACCCGGATCTTCATGCATGCTAGGCAAGCACTTTAATCACTAGGCCAAACTCCCGGCCCCTATTATTATTATTTTTGAAATGTAGTCCAAAATAGTGCAAATTCTCTACCTTCTGCCTTCCCAGTGCTGTAATTATAGGCATGTACCACCAAAACTACCCAGGAATAAATATGTATAGCTAAGTTACTATAAGGCAAATGAAGTAAGGTTAATACTTAGCAAATATCTTTATCTAGTTTGAACTTTCTCCGGCTTTAACTTTTCTACAAAGCTTCAAATCAAATTCAAATACAAAATGTGTTCCAGCAAATATCTTGCTCCTTCAAAAGCATATAATTTATCTAGTTTGAACTTTCTCTGGCTTTAACTTTTCTACAAAGCTTCAAATCAAATTCAAATACAAAATGTGTTCCAGACAAATTTAAAAGTTTGCTTTTCCTTAATGTTTACATCCTAACGATGATGATGATTATGAGGACTGCTTCTCTTGTAGTACAGTAAAAATAAACAGAAAAGGAAACATGAGTTTTTAAGTTGTTTGCAATAAAATCACCACTAGGTCATTTTCATACTTTATCATCAAAATATGCTCTTACAACTTGAAAGGTTTGATTAGGATTATTTGCTACAAATCTCTGTCTTTTGAATTGGAGACAGAATACTTGATTCACATTAGAACATTTTGTTTTTCACAGTGCCCACTAACTCAATCTATCGGGTTTCGGGTGAGAAATAGTGGTCCTATAAAGTCATAGAGGACACACACGAGAACGGGTCACTTGTCCCTCCGAGGTACTCCAGTAGTAGCTGGACATAGAAGATTTAGTTTCAAGGCTTCTAATGTGCGGAAATAAGAAGAATACAAACGACATTAAGTATATGCTTTCACGACTTCAAAAACAAAAACAAAAACAAAAAAACACACACTCAGACAGGTTCTCCCAATTGCCATTTGCTCACAAAGGAGCACAGTGACTTTTTGGCAAGTCGGCCTTAAAGCATTTCCACATCTCAGTGTAGGCCTCCTTTTCCCAGAACAGTGTGAACATAAACGCTGTAAGCAGCCAATACTAATTGCGTAGAAACTTCACGGACTCAGGCAAGTTTCTGTGGGGCTCAGAGACACGATTTCCAACGCGGACCCAAAAAGTTCTGCGTTGGGGAGATTCACCAAAACTGGGTAGGCTGAGTCCAAACAAGAGACTTTAAGATCTGCTGTCAGGTCAGGGTGGAGGAGTGGTTTGCACCGGAAGAGCAGGACTTGGGGCTTTTCTGTGACCTCAGGACACAGGGAGAAGCTGGCAAGGAAAGGAGCCCTGAACCCAAACGCGTTGAGCGCGCAAGCCAAGCGCACAGCACCCACCGGGCCCCCGGCCGCCGCTGCTGCTGCCGCTGCCGCCGCCGCCGCCGCCGCCGCCGCGCTCCCAGTGCGGGGAGACGGCGCATGCGTCGGGCCGCCGTCGGCGCGCCTACCTTCCGCTGCTGCTGTTTCCACCGCGTGAACATCAAGTGTCGCCGCTGTTTGTTCTTAATCTCCGAAATGCTGAAGCCCGGGGGAAAGGCAGCTGCCTTCGGAGGCGGCGCCCCATTTTCTGCCGCCGCATCTCCGGCGACGACCGCAGCCTCCTGAAGTTCTTCGGCAGCGGCTTTCCTTTTCAGGTTTTTCTTTCCGCCGCCGACACTCTTCCCGCCGGTCTTCGCCATGTTGTGTCGGTTCTCAGGCCGCGGTCCGGAAACGGAAGTGCCTTTGGTCTGGGACCTGGGCGTTGTACTTCCGGGGTCGCGAAGTTTCTGCGGGAGTCGGTGTCGGGTGAGCGTGCTGGACCTGCCGGGGGGAAGTGCTGACGTCGAGGCTCAGCAAAGTCCAGCGGGAGAAGTGAAACGCAGATGCGTGCCCGGAGCATTCGCGACGCGCGTTCTGCAGAATAATGGAGCAAAAAGCCATCCCGGCGCACAGGGAGCTCCCAAGATGTGTGCTTAACTTTGAAGTACCGGGACTTTCATTCCTCCTCGCCTGGTGTGAGACACACTACCGCTAGGGTCCACGCCTCCAGCCCTTTTAACTTTATTTCACTCCGAACAGTCTTAACAGTTATTGTAACTGTGAAGAGTTCAATACACTGCATCTTTGAAATACTTGGCTCTCTAAGTGGTGCTTCTGAAGTCGGTGGTACCTTTACCGCAGGGTAGAGGAAGGTTTAGGGAGTGGGGTCTCTTATGGACGCAAATTGCCAAAGCTATCTTTCAGGCTGGGATATCTCTTACCTTGTTTCATCAGTGAATCTTAAAAAAAAAAAAAAAAAAGGCTTACTTTCTACTGCTGTCATTAAGGATAATCTTATAAAATTTTCATATAGGCTGAGAGTCTATTTATGAAATCAGTATGAGTGCTTTGAGATTCCCTCTTCCTACTCAATTTTGCACTATGCAAAGCGCACTTCACCATATGATAGGTTCTAATGGAGAAACTAAAGTTTATACCATTTATTACATATAATTAAGGATTTCCCCTTTAATAACCCAGGGCAGAAAATGTATTTTACAACCTTTGAGGTAATCAATGACTACTTTAAATTTTGTCCTGAAGTTTGTTGTTTCTCGTTATAGCAAAGAAATGAAATAGATAAAGTCTCTTTATCCTTTTTTTTCTTTTGTGGATGAAAAGGGATGTTAGATAATGCTGGTTTGGCTCCATAGAACATTGAAAGTTAAGCTTCATTTAGGTAGAAAAATAAAATTCATAGCTTTCCTGCTGCTATTGCTATCATGAAAAAATTGGGAGGGGCTTCTGAAGAGGGAAAGGTAAAGAAATGAGAACTGCATGAGGAACTGAAGATGTGTTTATGAAATCATCATTAAAAGTGGTGATATGGCAAACTGGATTACTCTCTTACCTTCCCTGTTTCCCTTGGTATGTCACTGCTACTTATTAGACTACCACTGGACTGAACAAATAGGGATTAGTGATAAATTCTCAGTTTCAGCTACAGAAAGACTTCATTGGTTGTGCTTGCCTAAAATGATTCCCTTTTCTAAATACCATAGTTCAAGATAGAAAGCAGTATGTCACAATACCTGCCCTGTCAATTGCATCTGTTTGTGACTAAAATATGCTAGGAAGTTCAGAGCTCTGTAGATACTAGACCAAACTGGGTTTTTCCAAAACCTTTCAAAAGGCCTCTGAATAATAATTACTTAAATAATAAACAATAAACTATGGGGGGCACAAATGGATGCTTAGTAGAAATATAGAATCTCAGGATGCTACCACAGACCAACAGAAAGACCCCTAGTTAAACACACTGTCCAAGCACTGAAGATAATGTGTGTTTATAGTCCTCACATAGCTCAATAACTATTCATCAATTAGAGACTTTTTTGGAGGCCAGAACTATTGTGATTGGTTTTAAACAGTATTTTGTGGTTATTAAAAACATTGTTATTATTATCATTATTATTATTTTGCATGTGTCAGTATTGGGTCTTGAATGCAGGGCCTGGGTGCTGTCCCTGAGCTTCTTGGTGTTTAAGGCTAGGGCTCTATTGAGCCACAGCTCCACTTTTGATTTTTTGGTGGTTAATTGGAGATAAGGGCCTCACAGTCCTTCCTACCTGGGCAATCTTCAAACCTCAGTCCTCACATTTCAGCCTCCTGAAGTAGCTAAGATTACAGGCATGAATTACCAGCACACAGCTTTGATTTACTATTTTTAGAAGTGATTTACTGCCTGAAAGTAAGACAAACTGGTAAAAGTGCAGCATTATGAGAAATGGACTTGTTTCTCTTTGCACATAATTGAAGTAAGTCTTAACAGATCCCTTACCCCTTGTCTGACCAGTAGGCAATAAATTAATATTAGGGATAGAACAATATTACAATTAAACAAACCGTGCAAAAAAGGCCTTATTTTTCTTTTAGTCAAGTAAATATTCCTAAAGAATATCTAAGGGAAGAGCTAAAGCAGCGTTCAAGCCCCAGACGGGCAAAAATATGTATTTATGACAAAGTAAGATGTTAATGATAGGAGAAACTTCCGAAGGGTATACAGAGATTGCCTGTTTTTTGTTTTGTTTTGTTTTGTTTTTTGCCAGTCCTGGGCTTGCGCTCAGGGCCTGAGCACTGTCCTTGGAGTTTCTCAAGGCTAGAGCTCTGCCACTGGAGGCACAGCACCACTTCCGGCTTTTTTCTACGTATGTGGTACTGAGGAATCAAACCCAGATCTTCATGCATGCTAGGCAAGCACTCTACCACTAGGCCAAACTCCCGGACCTTCCCAGTGTGTGTGTAGTTTTTTTTTTTAATAATATTTTTGTACATTTAAAACTATTCTCAAACAAAATATTTCCTTACAAAATACTTCTCTATGGTGCTACACTTAACAAAGCTTTTCAAGTATTAACAGGTCAAACAAATGGAAGGACTGCTCTCACCAACTCAGTCTGCCTGTGCATAGCTAGAATAACAATTTTAATTTGTTTTGTTAATGCCCACAAAGCTACTGCAAACTATAAACCACATTTGCTAAATTATATAGTATAGACAACTAAAATAGGAATGTGCTTCCTTTACTCTGTATTCGTTGAACTTTTATATATAGCATTTCTACACAAGCACTTTGCACTTGGTGATATATTGTTTTAATAATAATCCTTAAATTATTTCATGGGTGACTGTTCCCATCCTCCCCCGCCCTCCTCCAGAGCACTTAAGGCAGAGGGCTGCAGGAAGTAGGCATTCACAGAGCTCAGATCTCTGACTAACTGATTGACTCAATGTGCTACCTGTAATTAAATTTTAAAATTTAAATTAGGGCAGTTCTAGGAATTCAAGAAGATAAAGTCAAAATCAACTATTCAAGTTAGGTTTGCATAAATTGTCTAGAGTGAATAGACTTCATCAAAACTTGTCAAAATGCAGAGTTTGTCAGTAGAAATCAGAATATCTAAAAATTCAAATAATCCACATGAAATACATAAGACTGAAGGTGAATAGTTCGTGCTGAAGTTAATATTTCTAGAGTCAGTTTTGGGCTGAGCACTGTTACTAGTCTTACACTTTTAATATTGTTTGCTCTGTTTATTTTAAATAATCAAGATGTATAGCATTATCTTGATATGATTGTTGCTATGTCTTCAAATATTTTGAGAAAGAAAGCTTGTAATAGAACCATTTCTCTCTCTGATCCCCTCTGATCCCCTTCAATATTACCAGAAACTATGTCTCACATGAAAGACTTTTAGGTGTTTCTGACTTATTGTCTTAGTCCTTCTAAAATAGATACAAGGCAGGAATTATTTTTCTAATGGGAAAATTGAAATTCAAGATTATGACAATAGCATAAACTTGAATACACTATTGATTAAAGTAGAAATTGTAATTCTTTTTTTTTTAAGGTCTTGGATCTTGAACTCTGAGCCTAGGCACTGTCCCTGAATTCTTCAGCTCAAAGCTACAACTATCCCTTGAGCCACAGCACCATTTCCTCCCAGTTTTCTGGTCCTTAATTGGAGATAAGAGTCTCATGAACTTTCATACCTCGATTGTCTTGGAACTGTGATCCTCAGATCTCAGCCTCCTGAGTAGCTAGGATTACAGGCTTGAGCCACTGGCACCAGCCAGTTTTGTAATTCTTAAGTCATTGATTACTGTTCTTTTAACTAATCCTTAGCAGCTCTCAGGATCATATTACTTAGGATAAATGGTCAGAGCAACACAATTTCTTTTCTTTATTATTACTTTTTTGTGGGTCATGTGACTTGAACTCTGGGCCTGGGCTCTTCAGCTCAAGGCTACAGCTACCACCCTACCCCTGGACCTGGGCATTGTCTCTAAGCTCTTCAGCTCTACCCCTTGAGCCACAGCCTCACTTCCCTTTTTCTGTTTTCTAGTGGTTAATTGGAGATAAGAGGCTCATGTTCTTTAGTTCCCTGGCTGGCTTTGAACCACAATCCTCAGATCTCAGCCCTCTGGGTAGCTAGGATTACAGACATGAGCTTCCTTGCCCAGCACAATTTCTTTTTTTTGACTCTGCAATGTGTGTATGTGTGTGTGTGTGTGTGTGTGTGTGTGTGTGTGTGTACTTAAACAACATGATAAAGTGCAGTGAATGTAAAAGCAGTTTTCTGTTTTTGATTTAACCATTAAAACTCATATAATCTATTGCTTATAGGGGAGAGTTTGATAAAATTAATTTGAGAAAAACGTGATGTATTTGATGTATCATTTTCTGTTTTTATAAGTAAACCAAGGAGACATCTTATTTCTAGTTATAGAAAAGTGGAGAAAATATATTTTATGATTTTATTAGGTGAAGTAATAAATTTAATATTATTTTGTTGATAAAATTAAAAAAATCATTAGTCAGAGGCTGAGAGAATTACTGATTTTACTTTTGGATTTTTTTCAGAAATAATGAGTAAGATTTTACGTTTATGTAGATGAATAGGTAGAAGAAAAATGTGAACAAATACAATCATATTCAGTGTAAAAAAGATTATATTCAAAGGGCTCACAGAGATGTTTACTGTATGGATGAACCCAAGTAGGTCTATCATGCAACTATCCAGAAAACTATCTTTGAGATTCTGTAAAATGTTATGCTTGGCATACTTCACATATCAGATAAAAGGTATATTTCAAATCTAATATAAGCATTTCTGCATTTGTTGCAAAAGTAACATAGAGAGGTCATATAGTTTATTCTCATGAGGTACAGTGTGCAATGTCTTCCTAAGGCATATTGTACTGTCATACTGTCACATTGAAATAGTGGACATGGAATTGATCCACAGAGGTATTTCTATTTAAGGACTTGGTTACCTTTTCAACACATGAAATGTATTTAGTTAACATAGCATGTTCCATCCATATACTACTAAATAAGATCAATTCAGTAATCATTTATACCTTCCCCAAAATATTTCTGACTACTCACAAATAGTTTCTGTGAGGAAGCTGAGAAATCACAAGACAACATGGAGTTTCTTAGCACAGAATTTAAAATCTGGGCCTGGACCATGGCCTAATGATACAGTGCTTGCCTAGCATGCACAAAGCCCTACATTTGATTCCTTGGTACCACATACACAGAAAAAGCCAGAAGTGGTGCTGTGGGCTCGTGTTGTAGAGTTCTAGCCTTGAGAAAAAGCTCAAGTATAGTGCCCAGGACTGGTAAAAAAAAAAAAATTAAAATCTGATTCAGAAGCAAAACACTTATAAAATTATTATCTCAATCAGGTGTTGAAATAGCACTGGTCCATTTCTACTGAAGACTGTATTAACCAATAAATTATTCTGTAATTACTGTGATATTAAGGAAAGAGATATATCCTGTGCTCGGGAAGCAATGCATTATGTTCAGAGCATAGGGATTTTAGTTAATCTGATCTAGATTCAAGTATCAGTTCACCCCAGTTAACTGTGTAATTTCAAACATTCCCTTAACATCATTAGGCCCCTGTTTCTTTCTTCTGTTAAAAAAAAAGTAGAATCTAAAGTTGGGTGCCCATGGCTCACAACTATAATCCTAGCTACTCAGGAGGCTGAGATCTGAGGATTGCAATTCAAAGCCAGCCTGGGCACTAAAGTCCCTGAGATTCTTATCTCCAGCTAACCACCAGAAAACTGGAGTGGCACTGTGGCTTAAGAGGTAGAACACTAGCCTTGAGCTGAAGAGCTCAGATACAGAGCCCAGGCCCAGGGTTAAGCCCCATGTCTGACACAAAGAAAAAAAAAGTAGAAACTAGTTTATGGGATTTGGGATTTTGAGGGGTGATTTGATGATGTATGAAACAGCTCTTGGCTCCATCTATCTAGCAGTCAGTATGTTTTAATGAAAAAAACTCTTTTTTATTAATATAATCAGAAGATATTCAAAAGAAGTCAAGAACCCTGGTAGACTTGCTCAGAGTTTAGGGGGCATACAAATTCTACCTCATTTACTGTTGATACTAAAGATATCAGTGTGCTTCAGATACGTTAAGGCTTTCAGTAACTTCACTTATTTATGCACTATTCATTAGTTTATATATCTAATATTTCTTGTTTGCCTTCTCACTGCTGGCTACTGCAGTAGTAACCAAGAATACAAAGAGAAGTTAAGAACACTCAGGTTCTTCTTAAAGACTAGTAGAGAAAACATTTAACCATTATGTAACTTATCATAATGGATGTTTTGAAGACAGTATGCTGTCTTCAAATGTGTGTAACAAGGGGACAACCTGTCAAGTTCAGGAAATATTTTCCTGTGGAAGTAGCTTACCTAGTTAAAAGCTGAACTCTAATAGACTTGAAAGTGGAAAGGATAGAAAGAGCATGTGGGCAGCATAGAGGCTGAACTTTGTGTGCATTATGCTCAGTGAAATCCGTGTGGAAAGAAATCAGAAAGAAGGAAGCGAGGTCCATAAATTATGAGAGCATTTTGAGTCATTGGTAAAGAATACACAGCTTCATTCTAGGTATATTAAGAGTAAAGCCATTAAAGAGTCTAAATAGGGGCATGGTGTGATCCAATAGTCCTCTGGTTATAGTTTGTGTGGAGGGAGGGAGGTTCTGAGAGCAAAGATTTGGATATCTCTGTAGTTGAGTGTGAAATTGAGTGATTGAGGGAATTAAAGGCAGTGAGATGCCAGTAGAAAAGAATGGACTTTTGCTCCTGATCGCTGCCTTCAAGTGTGCTGATACATTTTTCCCTTCAATTTCTGTAAAGTTCTCAACAGATTGTCATAGCTTTCAGGTGAATTTCTGCTATTAAAAAGTACTGTGTATCCAGGTGCTAGTGACTCATGACTGTAATCATAGCTACTCAAGAGGCAGAGATCAGACGGATGTTTCCAAGGTGGCCCAGACAAAAGGTTTGAGACTTCTTCTCAACCTATAGCTGGGCACAGTAATGTATATGTGATCCCAGGTGGAAGAGTATAGTTACAGAATAGCTGGGGCAAAAGAAATATTCCCCAACCCCCATCTCAATAGAAAAACCTGGGTATTATGGTATGTATTTGTCGACTCAGCTACAGTGGGGAGCATAAATAGAAGTATCATGGTCTTGACTGGCCTAAACAAAAAAACAAGACTGTGTCTACAAAATAATCACAACAAAAAGCCCCAGAGATATGGCTCAAGCAGTAGAGCACCTTCTTAGCAAATGTGTAGTCCTCAGTTCAAACCATGGTACTACCAAAAAAAAAAAAAAACCAGAACAAAAAAGCAAGGTCCAATTGGGTTTATTCTTAGTCTTAATCCAAACCTCCTTCTGTCACTCCATGCTCTCTGTCCAATCATACCTTGAGAAATGAGAGACATCCCTGGAAGAGACACTTCTCACTCAGCTCTGTAATAGGTTTTTCTGGTTTTCTTGGCCTATGGAGCCTGCGTGAAGAATCAGGGAGAATCCACAAACGTCCTTCTGATATATGATGGTAGGCATACTCCTAACAGCTCTGCCTATGATGTAATCTTCAAGAAGCCATGCAAAGATTTTTACAGATTTCTCTAATGTGTGGAAGAAGCCACGGACTCTGATATCTTCTGTAACAATTTGC
Organism: Megascapheus bottae; assembly: GCF_031878675.1. Lineage (NCBI taxonomy): Eukaryota > Metazoa > Chordata > Mammalia > Rodentia > Geomyidae > Megascapheus > Megascapheus bottae. The sequence continues at coordinate 25,804,016 of NC_143514.1, forward strand.
CTCAGTTTCTTAGTGTGGGATCCCCTTCTTAGCCAACAATTCACTCTAAGTTTGGCTTTGTTGCCTTTTGGGAAGTTCAAGCATCTTGTTATCCCAAATTGTATCATGTCCCTTTTGTTGCAATTCTTGCTTTTTTCCAGCTTAAGTTAGTGTAGAGAGCAGATCAACTGATTCTATTCACTATATAGATGCTCAACTCACCATCAAGAGACATATACCTCCTTCAGATAACCATTGCTTGTCTTTAATTTGACCTGATTTGTTTGAGAGGGCAAGAGTAGTGTCAGTTTCCCCTAGGGACTTCTTCATGTCCCCTCCAATCCTTAAATAATGTATAATATAGATAATACAGAGGGGAGAAGATGCTAGTGGGCAGATACTTAGAGGAGCACAGGTTATTCTGATGCCTCTCAGTGACTCACTGGCTCTCTGTAGGTGATGGTGGTTTCTCAGTGCTTATTGTCTTCTGCTTTGTAGTGTTGACATGAGAAAACAGTTGCCTTTTTGAAATACTAAAATGAGAGGCAAAGGAGAAGATAGTCAAAGGCATATCTCCAATTCTGATCTAGGAAACCATCGAACATGAACAGGAAAAACAACAACAAAAAAAACCCAAGATGAGCATGGAATTAGGATATTGGGGAAGCCCTGTGTCTAGTTTTGCACATTTAAAGTGTGAGCCATCTTAAGAACATATAAATTGGAAGTAATAGGCACTTGTACAAATAGCCTGGAACTCAAAGAAGTTTGACGTAGAAGTATAACTTTTTGTATTAGATAGAAGCTAAGGACAATGGTATGCATGTAACTGCCCATAAGGGATGTAGAAAACAAGGAACAGGAGATCTAGGACTGATCTTTAAAGAGCTCCAACAGTGGAAAGCTGAATAGAGGATAATCTGGCAAAAGAGACTTGAATTAAAATGATGGAAAGAAAATAAAAAGTATGATATAGAAAGGAGTCTAAAAGAAACGGGGTTTTATAAAGGAAGAAGTCAACAGCATGCTGATACTCCTAAAAAATCACACTAGCTGAAGACCAAAATATCTATTAGATTTTACAACCCAGAGATGATTTGGTGATCTTAGGGATAGTTATTTTAGGATAGCAAACATGGTAGATGGATCAAGTTAAAGAAGTAATTATCAAGAAAAAGAAGAATATAGACAATATAGTTGTGGAGGTTAAACATAGAGTGGTAGTGAGAAGAGGAAGGAAGTTTGAGGGTAAAGAGGGGATCCAGTACAGAGAGAGTTAGAGATGGAACACAGCAGAGAGAAGAAGGTCTTTGAGAGAAGAGAGAAGGACGGAAGCGAGTCTGAGGAGCCATTCTGAGCAATAGGGAACCCTCACCGACTGCGTGGTAAAGAGAGATTCAAACACCAAGCGTTCCAGGGGCTTTGGATTTGCAACTTATGCCACTGTGGAGGAAATAGACGTAGCTATGAATGCAAGACCACACAAAGTGGATGGAAGGGTCGTGGAACCAATAAGAGCCGTCTCCAGAGAAGATGCTCAGAGATTTGCTTAACTGTGAAAAAGATTTCTGTCGGTGGCATGAAAGAAGACACCTGCGAGATGATTTTGAACACTATGGGAAAATTGAAGTGATGGAAATCAGGACTGATCGAGGCAGTGGAAAGAAGAGGGGCTGTGCTTTTCTAACCTTTGACGACCCTGACTCAGTGGACAAGATTGTCATTCAGAAATACCAGACTGTGAATGACCACAGCTGTGAAGTAAGGAAAACTTCATCCAAGCAAGAGATGGCTAGTGCTTTGTCCAGCCAAAGAGGCCGAAGTGGTTCTGGAAACTTTGGTGGCAATGACAATTTTGGTCGTGGAGGAAACTTCAGTGGTCGAGGTGGCTTTGGTGGCAGCCCAGGTGGTGGTTGATATGGTGGCAGTGGGGATGGTTACAATGGATTTGGTAATGATGGTAGCAATTTTGGAGGTGGTGGAAGCTACAATGATTTTGGCAGTTACAACAATCAGGCTTCAAATTTTGGACCCATGAGGGGAGGAAACTTAGGAGGAAGAAGCTCTGTCCCCTACGGTGGTGGAGGCCAATACTTCGCCAAACCACGATACCAAGGTGGCTATGGCAGTTCCAGCAGCAGCAGTAGCTGTGGCAGTGGCAGAAGGTTTTTAAATTATTGCCAGGAAACAAAGCTTAGCAGGAGAGGAGAGCCAGAGAAGTGACAGGGAAGCTACAGGTTATACCAGATTTGTGAACTCAGCCAAGCACAGTGGTGGCAGGGCCTAGCTGCTACAGAGAAGACATGTTTTAGACAATACTCATGTGTATGGGCCAAAAAACCCCAAAAACCTCGAGGACGGTATTTGTGACTAATTGTATAACAGGTTATTTTAGTTTCTGCTCTGTGGAAAGTGTAAAGCATTTCAACAAAAGGGATTTCAATGTAGACTTGTTTTTCATTTTTTGCACCCATGCTGTTGATTGCTAAATGTAATAGTCTGATCATGACACTGAATAAATGTGCCTTTTAAAAGAAAAAAAGAAGGAGGTAATTGGGCGACATGCAGAACACAGAAAAAGAAATCAATCTCAAAAAAAAAAAAAAGAAATTCAGAAGGGATGAGTACATTTTTGTTCCGGTTTCTGGAAATCCAGTTTTGGACATTTATATCATAAAACATGAGGTTTAAGGGGGGTATTTTAATTGAATCAAAACCAGAGCATTCATTATTAGTCTTTACTATTGTCTTATAATCCTTTTAGGTTTTAAATTCCATTCGACCTAAGACTCTTTCCAAGGAAACATGTCTCTCTCCTACTCTAAAACATCCCCACATTTTGTCCCAAATATGCTCAAAGAGAAATTAATTTTTTATAGGTAGTAATTTTAGTTTGCTCATGAATGCACTTTCAAAATAAGGGTAAATGATGTATAATAAAACTATAGAAATAAGTGAGTTTGTAAGCATCTTCCCAGAGAAATAAAATGATGATTTGGAAATTCTTGAATAATCTTCAATTATGTAACTATTACTGGTGGACCAGAATGCTTTAAAAACAGGAAAAAATTTCATATGTCGCCAACTTCATATGAATTTATAAGTCTACTGGTGAGAGGATAAAGGATTTAAATTCCCTTAACACTAATCTGTTTCTGAATAAATGAATGGGAATTCTGATATATGACTAATTAGTAAACTTAATAGCTGTCTTCCAAGGAAATAAGACTGACTGAAAAGCTGAACTACTGATTCATGAATTAATTGGGTTCATGAATTAGTTCTCTAGGGTAGATGAGGAAAAAGTTTAATTTTATTCACAAATATAAAGATTTTTCCACTGCTGTTTTTCTGTCAGTTAAAAGGTAGATCCTTTTCTTGTCTTGGTGCTTCAGATTAGGTAACCTCTTGCCTTAAGCACTATTAGCTGCTGTAGTGGTTTTGAATTATTTACATCCCCCAAATTACTTGACCAAATATCCTGGATCTTACTCTGATGTAAGCAAATACTTATATTCTATTACTATACTTCTCACTTAGTGTATTATTGTAATGACTCAAATTTATGTGTAATACAGTAGGTAGTATTAGTATATTACTGCAATTTATGGAATTACGTGCATTTTATTATTATAATAATAGCAGCAAATAATGGTATTTTTAATAAGTCATACATGTTCAAAGTGCTTTGCATTTATGACTCATTTAATCCTTTTAATAACCAGTGCACTTGAGTACTATTATGGGCCTCCTTTTTTTAGAGTATATATGTGAGGCACAAGGAAGTTAAATATTTGGCCCAGAGTTACCTGACCAGAGCCAGATCCACAATCAAGAGCTCACATTCTTAGGGGTTAAGCTGTGATATGATTTTCTATGTAAAGCCAAGTTCTCATTAGTAATCAAACATATATATGTACACACATAGGACAAGGAAGGCAAATAAAAGGCACAGCATGCTTTTAAGAAGGTCTAAGTATTAAGAAGATGAATAAATGTTTCCAATATTCAATAAAAAAAACCTTTGTACTACCTCCACTATGTATCCTTCTACATGCCCTGGTAGAGCTCTTCTGCTTTAGTAAACATTCTACACATCTCTCAAGACAGGAGGCAACCCAAGTAGAGTAGTCCTTGCAGAATGTCAGTCTCATTTAACAAGTGTTTGTTTTTTGTTTTTTGCAAATATAATCAGCCCCAAGGTTCATAGATCTGTAGGGGAGATAAACATGTAAATAAATAATTATAATACAGTAAAATAAAAGGATGTGTTGGGAAAATGTGCTAGAAATGCAGTGGGGATAATGAAATGAAGAAGGATAGTAGGAAGGAGAGGTGACCTGGAATGAATCTTTGGAAAGGAAGGGCTTGCATGGGAAAGCTTATTTGCCAGACTCACTGCAGGCAAAGGCAGTTTCCTGAAAATGAAATAGGATCATATGTTCAAAGAACACATTAATATTATGAAGACCTGGGTGCAGGGAAGGAAAGGAATTGAAGATGAATCTGGATGGGACTGGAAGACTATAAAGTAATCAGGGGCTTTATTGGAGGATATGATGAGTTATTAAACAGTTGTAAACAAGGAAATGACATGATGAATTTAGTATCTGCCAGGGCCAACCGGCAGCAAACCAGGGTTCGCAGATTGGGGTTCCTGAAATAGGGGACAAGGACTAGGAAGAAAAAGAAGAGAGACAGACACACCGGGTCCGGGATGTCCGCAGTCCAGGCAAAGACTGCCGAGACTGCCGCGTTTATTTTCCACTCCCCCTTCTTCCCTCCTCCTCTCCCAGGGAACCTCCAGGTGTTACATTCATATGGTAATTCTCAGGTCATTTACATAGAATAGGGCCAGAAAGCAATAAGACAATATAGCCATCATCTGATGCAAGTCAAGGTACAGTTTGATTCCACTCTGGCTCCCAACAAGTATCCACACAAATTGAAGTCTTCTTCTAATTTATTATTACATATGAATTACATGAAATTTTGTTATTTAAAATGTGGCTCTGAGCACATAGTTTTTGTCTGCCCCCCCTTTCTAAAATAAATAAATAAATAAATACACTTACAAAATTTTACTTGGTTGGTTAATGGCCCCTAATTTTTCTCTGTTGGATTACCCTTAGCCCCAATGCCCACACTTTTCTACATCTGTCAGATTGTCTTACTGAAAGAAATTTGTGCAAAATATCTGAACAAGGATCTTCCTACTACTGTAGGAATTTGTTTTGTGAGGAGTGACTTAGAATGGGAAAAGATTGGAAATGATCCAACTGGTTTTAACACTTAGAAAAGACAATCTGGTACTTCCCGTTATCAAGTTATTGGAGTTATGTATCTTACTCTTATCTTTTCTGAAGCTAGTGCTCCTAGATTGCCTTTGTGTTTCTAAACTTTCTCCTCAAACGCCGGTATAGTCCTAAATGTAAGGATTATTTTGCTTCCTAGAACACAGTTGGCAGCCCTTTTCTTTACAGATCCTGCTGCTAGAAGAAAATTAGCTCTGGTTGGCTTTGCTCTCACAACTTGCAGAGATCTTTCTCACAGTCATCCTCTCCACACAGCCACCTGCCCAAAACAGAAGGCATATGCATTTGTCAAAGTCTTTTTCATTTTACTTCTGGCCAAGGCATGTTCAATTTTTTGCATGGAAACTCACTCCCTTCTTAAAACACCTATTATATTTGTGTCTGTCTATCTATCTATCTATCTATCTATCTATCTATCTATCTATCTATCTAACTATCTATCTAGAAAGACATTTTTTTTGCCAGTTGTGGGACTTGAACTCAGGGCCTGAGCACTGTCCTTGGACTTTTCTCAAGGCTAGAGCACTACCCTTGAGCTAAAGCAACACTTCCAGCTTTTTTTTTTTCTACGTATGTGGTACAGAGGAATTGAACCCAGGTCTTCATGCATGCTAGGCAAGCACTCTACCACTAGGCCAAACTCCCAGCCCTATGTATCTATCTATCTATCTATCTATCTATCTATCTATCTATCTATCTATCTATCTATCTATCTCTGTGTGTGTGTGTGTGTGTGTGTGTGTGTGTGTATACAAGGGTGTCCATGTTTATGTATGTGTTTGTGTCTTTTAGGCTACTTTCCATAGATAAGTGGAAAATCGTTCCTCCTTCCTTTGCCACAGAAACTTGGAGCCTTACAGTACACAGAGTGATGCAAAAAGGAAGAGAAAAGTGACTAAAAGAGGGAAAGCTAACATAAAGAGCTGTAGAGAAGACAACTACACAAGTTGTGTAGTTGATTTTCAACATATTGCCTCATGAGAACCTCTGCTACATTTGTTCACCCTTTGTCTCTCCACTTTTATGACCCCTGCTCTTACGCTATTAAGGACAGATAAATGAACAAACAAGACAAAAATAAAAGAAAACAAGAGTAGCAAAGGAAAATTCCTCTTGCCTCTTGCTTCCATTTTGAAGAGTTCTTTAGATAAATCTTATTTTTGATGCTCAGAGGCACATAGGCATTGTAACTTTGTGTTCTTCCCTTCAGAGTATCCTCCTTTGGTCTTACTGCATGTGAATGCCTAGAGACCTGCATATTTATCATGTCTCGGTGTACGGTAGATCTAGCTTCCACATACAAGAGAAAATATGTGTCTTCTGTCTCTCTGAGTTTGGCTTACCTCACTTAACATGATTTGTTATAGGTTCCTCCATTTTCCCTGCAAATGACATGATATATTTTTCTCTATGTAAAATTCCATTGTATATAGGTACCACGTTTCAGATTTTCTTTCTAAGAAAATGATAGTACCATGAAGGTACTATCATTTATGCTGGAAAATATTTTTGCTGTTTTTTTTTCTTTTCTCCAAATTCTCTCCCCTCCTTCCCTCCCTCTCTCCCATCCTTCTTCCCTCCCTCTCTCCTTCCTTCCTTCCTTCCTTCCTTCCTTCCTTCCTTCCTTCCTTCCTTCCTTCCTTTCCTTTCCTTTCTTCCTTCCTTCCTTTCCTTTCTTCCTTCCTCCTTTTGTGTTTTTTTTTCTTCTTGGTATAATAATAATCCCTTTTCTTTTAGCTAACCATCTTAACAAGGGAAGCATGCAAAGTGACTTCATCCAAGGACAGCATTTCCTTCCATACAGACTTGATTTCATAATTGCCCAGGCTTTGATGTTTGTTTCCATATTTGCTACCATCCTCGATGCTATAGTTGGTTTCCCTCATTAGGTTTTCCCTTGTAACTCGACTTCACAGAGGTAATGTACCTAACTGCATTACGAAACACTTGGGTTTGTCTGACACACCTCTCCACAGTTGCACCAACCAGGATAAAGTTGTCCTGACTGGAGGTCATCAGTGCTGTGCTGGGTTCTGATGAACTAAAACCAACATGAAAGCCAACAGATCAGGCTCTACACGATCGTCTTTGAAGCTCCTTGAAGTAAGTTCTCAGCCAGATTGCTATTACTTTAATTGTGCTGGCTTTTGTCATGCCACTTCATTGAGCCTTCAAAAATCTGATGATTACTATGGAAAGATGAAGTTTGCAGATGTAGGACTTCACTGGATTAAGGCTCTCACTTCTTTTCTCCCTGTGAGAATTTCTTTTTTCTTTTGTTATTTTATACTCTGTGCCATGGGAGATAAACTTTCTACAAGTTATCTCCACTTTATTTTGTGATGGGCTGGCCAAAAAGAAAAAGAAGACTTAAAAGGGAATGGGGCAAAAATCCTAGGCTTAATGAATGATATCTAGACGTTTTTTGTCTTAGGTTTCACAAGTCTCACAGCCTATCTTTATAAGTTGATCTGATTCTCATAGATTACAACGTATTGTCATTCAAACATTTATTAAACAATGAGCATTTTGAAAAGAGAGAGACAGAGAGTTTTCAACTAGAAATCTGCTCTTTGAGCAGAGGAATTTTATATAGTTTCATTCACTGCTATATCCTCAGCATGACAGGAGATGCCAGGAACAGACATGATAGTCAATAAATATTTGCAGATGACTGACTGAATTAATAACTCAGTGTCAGTGTGATTAAAAGATAAATTCATCTTAGAGCAAGAGATATATTATATACACTGGAAATGGAATTGTGACTTTAGGACTCTTACAGTTCCCAAGGGTCAAAGGACATTGCTCCTTTATGTGTGGAATGGCAACCTATTTTATGGCTATTTTAACTGGAAGGAGGCATGTGGTTCATTTCTCCTTTCTCATTTTTACCTTAATTTAGAAAGCAAAAAAAGGACTCCAATCTATAAAAACAATATATTAGTTCAATTTCTTAGTAGTTTTTTTTCCCCATATCCATTAAATCCTGTCTCTGAGGAACCTCAAGATATAGCCACACAGTTGCATCAAACCCCAGAGTTCAGCCTGGAGATCGTGAGATTTGCGATTCAGCATAATACATCGTTCTTCTTCAGAGCTCCTTGGACAGTGACAAGCAGACTTTCACTAATCTCCATTTGTGAATTTGATGTTTATTCTCTCTCTAGTCTCTCTCTCTCTCTCTGAGAGGTGTTAATGGAGGAGTTGGCTGGCACTTCTGTGCTACCTTCTTTCTTGTCTGCTCAGCTCAGAACATGGTTTTCCTCCTTTGTTTTTCCAGCAGTAAAGCTAATGTAGGTATGAAGTACAGGTTTGGCTGAGTGCCCTCCCAAGGTGTTGCCCTCCCACTTCCTTTATGTAGTCTCAGTAGCCTTGATTCAGAGTGACTTTTTGAAGGCTATGCTGTGTCTATGACAGTGAGACCACAAGTTCCGTCTGAGGCTCCTGCTCATATTATACTGTGCTATAAAAAGTACATATTTCAGTCTAGCTCTTTTATGTTGTACTTCAAATGTATGGGATTTCATTTTATAAGAACTTAAATTCAACACATAAATCTCCTTTAGGTTAGCTATGCTTTGTGGTTTTGAAAATTTTTATGATTAAAATTCTCTCATAACTTACTGAGTTCATTCAAGGTAAGCATTTCCAAACTAGCCAATTAGAAAAGACAATATGGTATATTGGGAAGAGTACACGATTACAAATCAGGATGCAAGTTTAGATTAGACTTTCTCCCTAACCACATGCCTTTTCTATCCAGAATAAATCAAGACTCACTGTCTCATAGTTTTTGGCTTGTGAATGAAGGAAATTTCGTAAAATGGACTTAACATAGTCATGAGCTCTTATGGTTGATTTAGGCTACAAACATTCGTTGCTTTCTTTCTTCCTTTATAAATGATCAAAAATACAAATGTTTGTTAAATCTAAATGAAATTGAGGTTAGCCAATTTTATAGAAGACAAAACTAAAGTGCAATAGAAAAGTCAAAGTACTTGCCTAATTCACTCAAATAATTAATGGCAGAACATTTTACTGATATTTTTATTATCGGTCATGAGAGTTTATTTTAATGGAAAAAATCCCTTATAACCTTTTGATGGTGGTGATAGGTAGAGAGAAAGCAGCATTTTCACAAAAAGGTGAAATTCTTTTTTTCTTTCTGGCACTGCCTGTGGTGATTGTTTCTTCTTAACTTGTCACAAAATGAACAGAGATGTGGTGAAAGTGCTGTAGACTTAGACATAGATCAGAAACTCTTAGGAGAAAGATCACTCTTTTCTTTAAGAAACAAACTCCCTTCTCTATCTCTTTTCTGATTTTACTTGTTTTTTTTTTTTTTTTTTTTTTTTTACATGTAGATTGCTCAAATAACATGTTAGGAGGTCAGGAGAAAAAAAAAATCTGCTTAAGAAACAAGTAACTGGGGGCCGGGAGTTTGGCCTAGTGGTTAAAGTGCTTGTCTAGCATGCATGAAGACCCGGGTTCGATTCCTCGGTACCACATACACAGAAAAAAAAAAGCCAGAAGTGGTGCTGAGGCTCAAGTGGTAGAGCTCTAGCCTTGAGAAAGTCCAAGGACAGTGCTCAGGCCCTGAGCCCAAGCCCAGGACTGGCAAAAAAAAAAAAAACCATCAACAAGTAACTGGAATTCCCGATCACAGTTGGTGTTGACTCTGGAGAATGTGACACTGTTCAAAGAAATAGGGAAGCTAGGAGTCTCCAGCCTCCAGGAGGAAGCAGAAAAAACAATACATGCTTTAACTACAGTGGAGAAGTAGTTGCGTTGTTTTCATTATAAAAATAGTACACTTTTCAGGGAACAGGTAAATTTTATCCTCACCAAAAACTAAAGAAAAGAATTTTCTATGTCTCTTTACAAATCATAATTAACATTTTCCCAGTTGCTTTATAAAGCAACTTGAATTTCATTTATTCCTTGGGTGTTCCTCTGAGGCAGGTTCTATTACTGTCCTCATTTTCTTTCCATAGCTAAGGAAGCAAAGCAGGAAGGAACCTACATAACTTAAAGGACACAATTAATACATGGGCAGCTAGCTTCACTACTCCAATGTCTACCTCTCTGGCTATCAAACATGTTTCTGAGTAATATGGATCCTTGGATTGCTTTTTAACATTTTTTGACAGTATTGGAATTTTGAACTCAATGATCTACCACTTGAGTCATGTCCCTCAAGCCTATTATTTATTTATTTATATATAGTTTATTTTTCAGATAAGGTTTTAGATTTTTGCCTTTAGCCAGCCTTGAATTATAATTCCATCTTTTACATAATAATTACCAGGATGTACAATGATTCATTCTTTCAGTTTTAAAAGTTTACATACTGGGGTCGGGAGTTTGGCCTAGTGGTAGAGTGCTTGCCTAGCATGCACAAAGACCCGGGTTCGATTCCTTGGTACCACATACATAGCAAAAAGCCAGAAGTGGTGCTGTGGCTCAAGTGGTAGAGCCTTAGCCTTGAGAAAATCCAGGGACAGTGCTTACACCCTGAGCCCAAGCCCAGGATTGGCAAAAAAAAAAAAAAGTTTACATGCAGAACAAAAAATGTATCAGGTCTCCTTTTAAGTTATCGTTTCCTTGTCTTTGTTATTTGTCAAGACCACATGATTAAGCTTTCCTATTCATGAGTAATAGACAAAATATTATATTTGGCTCCAACAGATTTCGTATTATCCTGAGCTTTCTATTTAAAATTATCCTGTTTTTACTTGGAACACTTGTTCCTATAATCCTAATCTAATAAATCTGTGTGGTTTACTTTTCATTACGTTGCTTTAGCAACTCCCCCTCCCCTGATTTTTCTCCATATCTGATCAGTTTCTTCATCATCCGCCGTTCTCTAAGTAATGGGTCACTTTTAGCAAGAGTTCTACTATGTTCATTTAGCTAGAACTGATTTAAGCCCCCAGATATTTCTTCTTAGTTATTTTCCATCCACTGACTCCCTACCCTGATACTTTGATTATGTATTTCCACTTGTCTGTGCCATATTTAGAGTTGCCCCCAATCTCCCCCTCCTTCCTCTGTTGCAGTGATCTATTTACCTGTCATGATGGTCATGGAATAGTTTTTATCATACTTTAATAGCACTTTAGCAAGTATCACCGGGCATATATATATATATATATATATATATATTTTAACAAGGGGAGAGTCAAAAAGTAGTTGCATGCAACAATTTGAGGGTACTGTTTGTATTTACCTCTAAAAATTAAGATGAAGCTCTATCCATACCCAGTTTTTCTCCAGAACCAATTTACAACAGAACTGTAAGTACTTTGGTCACTCAGGTTCCTAGGTTAGGATTTAGGAGTAGGCTGAAAAAAACATGATGTGTCTTCAAATTCATGTACAGCTCCTTTAGTGGTCAGTTTGGGGCATTATAGGAAGTAGACCACAATGTCGGTTATTCAGAACTTTGAGCAAGTAGCTAGCTAATTTGGCTTAGGGTTGCATCGCATCCTTGTGCTATGGAAGATTTCTCCTCTTAATAATGACTTGTGCTAGGCACATGACATGTTAAAGGACTTCATTTTGAAAATCACCCACTACCTAAAAGTAGACTGGGTCTGGGAGAAGGTTGAGAGCGAGAGAAAGTCAGCCTGGCATTAACATTTCATGTGGAAAATCTTTCTAGTAGTAATCCACATAGGGAATAATTGAAAGTTGATTTTGTAAGGAAAACTCATTCCTTCAGTTGCCTTGTGGCTTTGTTGAGCTGTAGCCCTAATCTCCATGGCATAACTATCAGTACACTCTCATCTCAAAGAGTTAATAAGATACTGATACTGCTGCCAAAGCTCTGGATACCTCTAGACTCCATTTAAATGAATAAAAGCCTGAATTCCTGCAGAAACAAATTTAATCATTCAGAAGATGTAGAATTTAAACAGATAAGAAAGCAGCTACATTTTACATTTAAATTTACCTTCATAACGGCTTTCATAAGAGAAAATCTTATGGAAATTCCCATGGAAGATGAGCTCCTTATCCAAAACAAGATTACAGTGTCTAATTATTCAAACTGAGAACTTCCCAGTGTGGGGTTAAAAATATATTGGGGTTGTATTTCTCTAAACATGGACTTGTGCCTAGAGGATAATGGGTTTTGGAAAAGTTGAACCAGTACTCATACCGAAAAACTAGGTTGGTCCTCTGAGAGTGGTTTTGGGTGGATGATAATGATTCATATCTGTAACTAAGAAGAGGAAGTAAATTCTTCGTGTTTTTCCCCCCAATCAACAGTGTCTCCTTGTGTAGAGAGACATGTTTTATTCCATTTAGTGCACACGTACACACACACACATCCCTTTGAATTTAGCGTTTTCAGCCACCTAAACCAAATAGCATGTCATGGAAACAAATCTCTTTGCCACCCACATTTGATGATTTTCATATTTCATGACGAGATCAACTTCTGTTTTCAGGAACTGTATGCCCAATTTGATATCTATGATTTTTGGGCTTATTGTTAGTCCTTTTTCATCATGTCTTTAAATTGGTAGGAATAGAGAAGAAAGGCTACAAAACAAGGCACTCTATTTGCTACTTACTACATCATTTTGAAAGGTTCTTGTGGGCTGCATACGACTTTTGTTAAATGGAAACAATCCAACCATAAGAACAACTTATTGATACAGATATTTTATTTTTATGAGAAGTAGTTTGTACGAAGTAGAATTTTTTTTTGGTATGGGTCTTGAACTCAGGGTGTGGGCACTGTCCCTAAACTTATTTTGCTCAAGGATTGCACTCTACCACTTCATGGTTAATTGGAGGTAAGACTTTTCTGCCCAGGTTGGCTTCAAGCCATGATCCTGAGATCTTAGCCTCAAGTTGCTGGCAACTGACCCAAGTGGCAACATTTAATTTAAATGTGTTTTATATCTTTCTGTTTATTTTTGTTTTCACAACTTGGTGCTTTTTGGTTTCACTTTATTCATTAAGTACATATGTGCATCTATTTGGTCCCAGAAACTCTTTTGGTGGTCAGAAAGAGATTCTGTGAGGAACAAAACAAAACTGTGTCTGCTCTCACAGTCCTTAGTTTCTAGTGTGTGTGGGAATACTGACACTAGAGAAATATGGATTATCTTAGAGAGAAATGTTAAGGAGAAAATGAATGGACCAGAGAAATGGAATAATAGTGATTAAAATAAAGAAAAATAGTGAAATGTGAGATAGCTGGCCAGGGAAGGACTTACTGAGGAGGTAGCTTATTTTAGTGAAGTAGTAAAGGTGCAGAGACAGAAAAAGCATGACGATCCTGCATAGGAAGCATGGCTTATTTCCAGCAGCAAGGACATCAGTGTGAGTTGGCCAGCTGGGTACTGGTGGCTCACATTTGCAATTCTAGGTTCTAGGATTACAAAGCCAGCCAAGGCAGGAAAGTCTGTGAAATCCTTAATTCCATTTAAGTAGCAAAAGCCGAAGCTGGAGGTACAGCTCAAGTAGTAAGAGCAAAAAGAGTTGAGTAGGATTGTGAGGTCCTGAGTTCAAGCCCCAGTACCAGTACACACACACACACACACACACACACACACACACACACACACACACACACACACACACACACCAAAGGCCAGTGATTGGAGCAGAATTACATGAGATTGGCTCAACAAGAGACTCTAAGAAGGTTGAGTAGTATAAGAAATATGTAGATTTGAGTAGAACAGAGCATTCTGAGATTTAAAAAATTGAAATATTAAAAACAAATTGGAAGTGAAAATAGAGTTGATGGTTAGGTTGGATTATGATTTTTGTATTCACCCTATCACCTATTCTAGCGTATGTGTGGTTTCATAAACTGAGAATTCGTTATTATGTACAAGGGTGTTTGTCTCAACTAACATTTGTCATTAACAAGCTATGTAGTAAAAATGGGTAATGCATGCAGGGAATTCTTAGGACATTAAACTATATCTCAACAATACCCTTCAAGGAGATGGTTCAAAAATAAACAATCAGAATTGGGAATAGAAATGCAAACATGGTTGTCATGAATACTTTGTAGTGGAAGAAATCATATTTTCCCCAGTTGTGACTTATGTAGAAATACTTAACACATTTAAGAGTAGTTTGCCCTCAGAGAGCAGCCTCTCCCCAACTATATTAACCTAGGCTCACAAGATTTCAACTAGGAAGAGCTTTTGATGAAAAACAACACACATTCTGTTTTCTTTCACATATAGAAACACCAGCCATACTTTCCAATCAAGTCTTTATTTACATTGCATTATTTGTATTTTCCTGGAGCAATGCTGAATCATAGCATACTGAATTTATTTTATTTTTATAATTAACATTTGGAAAAACATTAGCATTATTACTACCCTCCAAAATACTTTAGTTTTTATGTACACTGCTATGCACAGGGGCTGAGCATGGTTTTAGGTTTGCAGAGATTCTTTACAGCCTCTTTCCATGAAGAAATCAATAATTTAAGAAATCAAGTCTGCAATGGTGTTGCAGGTAGTCCACTAAAACAAATTAGGAGTTCTAAGGAAGCTCCCGTCACCTCACTGAAGATGGCACATCATTTGCTAGTGAAGAGGAAAGCCTTTGATGTTCCCATGGTTTAACACCACAGGAGTGTGTCGTTTCATTCAATATGAACAAATGTATTGTTGAACCCCTCCCATGTGCATGCTGGTATGGAAGGACAGTTATTCAAGTCTCCATAGCCTAGCAAATGTGTGAATTTCTTTTAGTGTATGCTTTTCTAATAACAACTTCACCCCTCCTGTAGCATTATTACTTACATGAAGATGAATCTTAGCTCCACAAAATATTCTAAAGATAGAACCTTATATTTTCTATTATGATCTTGAACTTTTGGGAGGGGGCATTATCAAAAACAAGTTTTTGTGCTTTTTTTCCTTTACTTCTGAGGGATACTTGGGCTCCTGTTTTTATTTTTTTTTATTTTTATTTTTGGCAGGTCATGGGGCTTGAACACTGTCTGGGCGCTGTCCCTGAGCTCTTCAGCTCAAGGCTACCACTGTACCCTTGAGCCAAACCCTATTTCCCCATTTTCTAGAGGTTAATTAGAGATAAGAGTGTCAGGTTCTTTTGTGCCCAGGCTGACTTTGAACCTTGATCCACAGATTCAGCCTCCTGAGTAGCGAGGATTACAGGTGTGAGCCACTGCGCCCAGCCTGCCCATTTTCATAAGCAGTTTTAATGGTCTGCTTTTCTCCTTCTTGTTTTCTTCCACTGCTAATATTTTTCCTATTATTATTATTATTATTATTATTATTATTATTATTATTATTGCTACAAGAGAGCTTGTCTCCTTATCTTCCTACCCCTCCCAACACGTATTCCCACGATCTGGCCCACTTTCTAGACTTTTGAGGTGGGGAGAATAAGGGACAGGAAGAAAACAGGGCTTGAGTATCAGGCGCTAGTGCAGAGCCTGGACCAGAGGAAAAATTCCAGTTTTCCTAAAGGGTACAAGGGTGTATGCAACATTGCTCTTCACTCGTCCATCCTTTCCCATACTTGTTTAACAGCTTACCAAAATCTCATTCTCACCCTCAGTCACACAGTGGGCATCTGCAGCAGAAATAAAATTCATACTGGATTTAGAAAGGAGGAATGGGATGCTTACTCAACTAGGATCCCATGGTCACACCCATGGGGGGGGTTGATTTTCAAATCTCTATAATCCTCAAAAGCTTTTCCCTTCAGGGTTGGTGATGGAGAAAGGAATTGAGTATGTGATAGTAATCAAACTCCCCAGCATAGACACCAGATGGCAGCAGCCATTACATCTGGCTCCCTGGGAAGAGAGCAGGGCTGTTGGTCATGGATTTGAATATTACTGCCTTCTCTATGGTGGAATGGACCTATGTTCATTTAGCCCTTCCCAAAGTTCTGAAACATGTATCTTATCTTGTCTGGTTATAGATGCTTATTCCTACCAATTAGCCAAGCATATTTATTTTACATAAGCCCAGTTTTCAACACTTGGAGGATTATCTTTCAGTTCTAGGAAGGATTATACCTTGGGTTCCCTTAATTATGTTTCCTTGGATACCAGACATAATTTAAATCGAATTTAAGACAGGTTTTAGCTACTATGAAAGTCTTCTAAGCTCCAAATAGCCTTGTTCAAGGGCCTTCTCCCTTACAGACCCTTAGTCTAATGTCCCCTCCCCTATTATCCTTTGCATTCTCTTTAGCATACTTGGAATCACTTGATGGGTCTCCTTTCTTCCTATGGAGCTCGGGCTTCTCCCAGCCACATTTCTTCCTTCAGCCCTCAGCTGAGAATATTTTAGGACAGATTTTTTTTTTAAATTAAGAGATTCTTATGACTCTCTCTTTAATCAAAGCAAATGGTAGCATTCCATTTTTAGGGTAGCTACTCATTGAAGTATACACATAATATGCTTTTTCTAGACTAAGTTAGAAAGAACCTTAGAGCTTATATGTATTTGTTAATCAGCATGATCTTTGCTGAAAATAAACTGTAATTGGAAATCCCATCTTAAAACAAGTAAGAGTAGAGATGTGCTAGTTGCAGATCTAAGGGTTCCCTATAGCCCTCCAACTTCTCACACCCCCCCACCCCACCCCCACCCTCTGTGGGCTTGTGGGCTCCTAGAACCTTGGAGGCAACATGGGATTATCAGCCCATAAACAACCTCTAGAAACTGCCTTTTTTGTTTGATGAAGATTGTCAATTTCACATTGTAGGTCCCCCTATACCTTTGAAACTATGACCAAGCTGCCCTCTTCCCTGCCTATTTGAGGCAGGAGGTGCCAGCCCCCTGGTGGTCACAGGCTTAGCAACACACTTTAGCAGTATCATAAGCCTAGTTGTAATTGACGAGAGTTCTGGAAAATATTACCAAGACGTAATACATAAGTGCTAACGTTTCTCTCATTACAACCTAACAGTCTTAAAAAAAAAGAGACTTGTGAAAATATTCTTCTTTCCCATGACTGTAGTGAGAAAGCACTTCCCTGTGAGTTTGTAGAACATTTCTCATTCTCACTTCATATTTTGGCCAGTAAAATTCAGTTGTGTGTTTCTCTTTGTACCAATTGTCTCTTTCCTCAGAGAACTCTAAATTCATTTTAAAAAATTCTTTTGCAATTGGAGGGAGGTATGTTTTGTTCACATAGTTGCAAATGAAGCTTTCCATTTAACATGTCATTTTGTGTGCACTCTGCATTCTGACCAGAGCAACCCCTTAGATCCCCCTACCTCCCCCATCTATTCCATTCCTCTGCTCTCCAGTTTCTCAGTTTAGATTTCACTTGTGTACAGTGAGTATTATGACTGCATTCACCCACCATTCCTGTTTTTATTCATCTGCCCTCTCCTTTTTCTCCTAAATCAAAGTATGTCACAGCTTCTAAGTATTCACGTTGTTGAGCTGTCAGCTAATTGTCCAAAGAGGTTATGCAGGTGAACTCTCTCCTAGGTATAGTATAAATATGTACCTACTGTGCTTATGTATATGGCCCTTTATGTGTTTTTAAGTATATTTGTAATTTTGGTCTATATTCCCTTTGTCTCTCTTTTTATTGTTATGTATAGAGGAGTTATAGTTACATTTGTCAAGTAGTGGATGCCTTACTTCTTGAACATTGATACCCATTCTCATGTTTTTGTCCCCCTTTCCTTTCCTCCGCTCCTCCCAATCATCTCCCCCCCTTCCCTTTCCTATTTCAAATAAATAAATAAATAAATGTGTATACAATGCATCAGGTAACAAAGTCAGATACAATAATCACATGAGATTAACCATAACGGGGAAAAAGAGAAAAGAAGTAACCGCACAGCCAGGTGTGGTGGCTCACACCTGTAATCCTAGCCATTCAGGAAGCTGAGGTCTGAGGATCTTGGGGTTCAAAGCCAGTCTGTACACTAAAGACCATGAGACTCTTATCTCCAATTAACCACTAGAAAACTGGAAATGGCACTGTGGCTTATGGGCTTCGGCAATAGTCTTGAGCTGAAGAGCTCAGGGACAGCACCCAGGCCCAGAATCCAAGTCCCATGATCAACAACAACAACAAAAAAAGAAAGAAAAAAGAAATAGTACATTGAGAACAACAATCACAAAGATAAACCTTTTTTTCCATATCCTAGAGTTCAGTTTGTTGTCTCATCCTATATGACCATATGTAGATAGCTTTTGAGCTATAATGATCCTCTGTTGGGACAGTCTTAAATTTGTACTAATTATTACTAATGAGGGAAAACATGGAGCCTATGTTCTTTTGGGTCTGGCATACTTCACTTAATAGGATTTTTTCCAAATATTTGCATTTCTTTACAAATGGAGTGATATTCTTTCTAATGTCAGCATAGACATCCGTATGTATAAGTACCACATCTTCTTGATCCATTCATCTATTGAGGGGCATCTAGGTTGGTTCCATATCTTAGCTATGGTAAATAGTGCTGCAATGAACATCGTTGTGCTGGTGGCTTTAGTATGGCCTTATTTTTGGGCATTTGGGTAAATGCCAAGGAGTGGGATTGCAGAGTCATAAGGAAGGTCTATGTTTAGTCTTTTGAGGAATTGCTCCCTTTGTCTCTTAAAACCTGTCTTCATGCATAATTTTTTCAGGTCATACACTTTCCTGCAATGAAAAAATTTTTTTCTTGATATATAGCATTACATACATACACACACATGCACATGCACACATACATGCATATATCACATTTTTTGAATGATTTTTTGAATGAATGTCAGGCATTTGAGCTGTTTCTATTACTTGGCTATCAAGAATAGTGCCTGCAATGAACATGAATGTTCATTGTGTCACTGCTTCATCTTTTTTTAAATTTTTTATTATAATTAATTGAAGGGTTATATTATACTCACCACTGCTTCATCTTTATAGTAATCTTGTCTAACCTTTAAGTTTATCTTCTTATGTTCCATGGGAGTTTTGCATCAAGATCTAATTTCACTATGACTCCAGAGTCTCTTTCACTGCAAACTGCAGGCCAAGAATTGCTCCTTCCAGAGGTCTTTAATCCTCAGAGTTCTTTCTAGCCTCAGCCTTTGTCCTTTAACCTCCCTTTCCCAGGTTACTTTCCCACTAAATTAGTTTTTATACTCCTTGAGGTGTGTGCTAGTAGTCCCAGGGCTTGGACACAAGGCCTAGACACTGTACCTGAGCTTTTTTGCTCAAGGCTAATGATTTGTCATTTGAGCCACAGTTACACTTCTGAAATGTTTATTCTGTTACTATCACTTTCTCATGTATCATTTAAACTATCATTAAGATTGAATCTTTCAGCACCGGTACAGAAATCTTCTCGAGGTTACTAGGACCTATTGAACAATGAAATGAATGGCTCTTATTCTTATTGATTTCTCGGCATGTTTCAATACTATAAACTTCCCTTGTGAAATTCTCTTCTTTTGCTTCTTGATCGTTCCTTAGTTCCCTTCCCAAATCTCTATGGATTCTGATTCAGTATCCATGAACAGCTCTTTCTGTTCCTATTTGAAAAGTGTGATGGTGCCATGTTGTACCTGATTTTTCTCAGTTGATTTTTTTTAATTTGGGAAGACCTGATGGGGATGGGTGGTTTGTCAATAGGCTCAGCAGCAGCTGTACACAGCACAGCACCACCACAGGTCCATCTCAGCACAGACCCTGCACACAGCATGAGCTTTATTTCGTTTGCAGGTTCACATTCTGTCCACCAGAAGCCTCTCCTGTAAAACTTCATCTCTTAATTTCCTATTCACTCTTGAGCAATAGTGCCTGCATATACATTCCCACTAGGTGAAAGTGGCATTTGGCCAAAGAAGGCCACACAGGGCCATGCACATTTGCCCACAGGTACAGTTTTCCAAAGGAGCTCACGTATACCTGACTTAACAGTAAATGAATCTGCAGAGCCGGCTGAATTCTAGCCCTTGGGATGTGCAGCTCAAAGCCCTTCAGAAATAATGGAGAGAAAACTTGACTAACTCCATTTTACTCCGCATTTCCCCAGTTTCCATGTTCAGTCCTTTTCATTTTCTTACATTCTTTCTTAGTATTATCTCATGCATATTCATAATTTCAATTCTGACATGTTGACTGATATCTGTAATTTAATTCCCTGCGTCTCTCTGGCTATCTACTCCCTGAAGGTAGCTATCTGGGTAAGATGTTGGTACGTTATCATCTGACCACACCACCTCTGACATGTCTTAGCTTTAATATTAATATCCAGAAATTCCCATGGCTAAATAACCAAGATCTCTCTGGGATTTTCTGTCTCCTTAATTATGAGTAGGTAGCAGTTAGTAAAAATCATCATAAAGTGCTTAGAATTAATATAAGCACTTTCCTGCCCTGGGCCATTTTGAAAATTCAAATAGCATCAAAAATGCTAAATTGAGCAATGGAGAAAAGTATTAATCACCAGGTTCACCCTGAGTTAAAAAGAGATAGTTAAAAATGGAATAGTACCAATAGTGAGACAACTAGCCAGACTTTTCCTCCTGTCTTATCATATTTAACAAGAAAAAAATTTTCCAATATAGTTAATGTCCTCGGGGCATTATTTTGCAGGTAGGCACCAAAGCTGTTTGCTAAAGATATCTAATTGCCTTTAGATATCTAAAGGCCAATTAAAGATACCAGGCATGGTGGTGATGGATGATTGTTTAATTCAAGCTCTCTATCTATAGATTCAACAGTAGCAGCAGCAGCTGCTATTTTGGGAGCAAAACCAAACCAAAAGAAAATGCAAAAAAGTAAATACAAAAGAAAGAAAGGAAAGGAAGGAAGGAAGAGAGAAAGAAGAAGGAAAAAGAGAGAAAAGGAAGGAAGGAAGAGAGAAAGAAGAAAGAAAAAGAGAGAGGGAAGGAAGGAAGGAAGGAAAGAAGGAAGGAAGGAAGGAAGGAAGGAAAAAGAAAAGAAAGAAAGAACAATGAGAAAGATAAAGAAAGCACTTGGGCTTCTCAGGCAGCAGGGGGAGCACTGCTTCTTTGCTCTGGGAAAAATTTCACCAAAGCAATAAACTATCTTTTTAACACAGCCCACATCCTAGCAACAAGGAAAAAATAACGATATGATCAATACATTTTGCTCCCTTGTGGTTGCAATTTTTAAAAATAGCTTTCTTTCACCTTCATAATTGAAAAGTGTTTGCTTAGGATGGGGTTATCAGCTGTCTTCTCTCTCTCTCTTTATTTCCTGCCCTTCCTGTCAGTCACTTTCTAATTAGAGAGAGGTGTTTAATTCAGGATGTAGGGTCTAAAGTGGGTCATGGAAGGCCGATGTCAGAGCACTCCATCAGTATTTAGACTGCATGTACCTAACATTAAAAACAAAGACACTGATTTGTTCATTTTGTTTAAACTGGTCAATACAGTGAGAGAAATCAGTCAAACTAGATTTCTTTCTGAAGTGACCTTTTGTTTGAGCAAATTGACTCAAGGTGATGGAAATGGGGACATGATGTCCTTCCTTCTCAAACTCAATTGGAATGAAGCCTATCAAGAAAAAGCAAAGCACCTACCTCGCCTCTCTCCTGGATTCTGTTCTGTGCTTTCGAACAAGATATTCAACTTTACTGGGCACAGTGATTTTTTTTTTCTTATAGGCATCACCTTTTTTTCTTATGAAGGAAAAATGTTAAAGTGGACCTGAAAATTTTGAGAAACCAGGAAACATCTATGTAGCAATCTACAAAGACATGGATCTTGGCACATACATATCTTTACATTAATGAGCATATACTACACGTATACCCTATGTGTATGTATGAATACACAGGACTGTGTGTATAGCTACAATACATTTATATCTCTTTAGGAGACATATGGGTAAGTATAAATGAGAGTAATCTATATGCATACAGGAGGTATAAAAATGGAGACAATTCTTTCTGAAATAATTGCATTGTTTACAATAATTACTCACCAAGAATAATAACAGCTATCAGGCAGAAGTAATAAAGGACTGTAGGGGAAATATTTCACTTTCTAACATTTTTACTTATTTTTTAATAAGGAAGTAATTTTATAAGGAAATATAGCGAATTTACAAGGAAAGCATATTTTATAAGTAAATAAGTAGAGATGATATCTTAACTGAAGCTTATAATACACTCTCATTCTTACCTAATAAAAGGCCTGATCAGATGTCCTGCTGGTTCCCTTTCCCCTCTCTCGTTTATGCTCTGCGTAGGAACATGGCATCAAAGTATTTCATAAGTGTTTCAAGAGAGAATAAATAAGGGAAATCTAGTTTGAAATGAGAAAGGCATGCATTTTATTCACTGGATTTCTAAAGGGGTTATTTTTCCTCTAGTCGATCTCTCTTTTTCCAAATGTCAAAAATAATTTAACATGAGATACTAGGACTTTCATTTTTATAAATAATGAATTCTAAAGACCAAAAATGAGAAAGCATTTGTTTTTTTAAACGTACTCTTCCATTCTAAAGTGTAATTTGATCTTGGCCAGTTAGCTCAGACATGCAAAGGGAGGTGCTAATGAATTCAAAGTAATAAATTTAATTCCTGTGAGGTTCAGGTTCATTTATTACTATGGCCCCAGACATATCTTCAATCATAAGGAATCATTTATCTTACAAATTGTTATTGATGCTCAAATACAAGATGAAGCAATGAAAATGTCATCTAAACATGATAAAACAGAATACTCAACCAGAGGAATCCAGATCCCAAGTCCTTCTGCCAATATTTTCTGAATCATCTTGGGATAGCTCATCCATAATTATATTTAATATTTATGCAGCACTTGGCTTGGAGTGTTTGCTGGAAAATTCCAGGTATTTCCATTAAATCTTACAGGAAACCTGCTATCATGCAAACAAAAGCTGAAGTACAATGAAAACTATCCTGACAACTAGACACATTTTCATTGTACCCTAATTCCTACTTCCTGGTTTTGAACACACAGACATGCCCACTTAACTTTTCCTGGTCTTGATTCCTTCATTCAAGAGAAGTATGTGGGAAAATGCTTATCTTCCAGTTTATTTCAGATACTAAATGAGTAAAAATATGTAAAATATTAAGAGTGCTTGATACTTAGTATAGTGAGTTCTTAGTAAATAGTAGCTGTCTTTATCTTCCTTGCCATTATTATAATTCCTATGCTAAAGCATAGGAATGTATGAACTAAATGAATATTAAATGTGAATTTATTTTGGAAGATATTTTTTATACCATTAAGCTTTACATTCATGTAACATAAATTCTCACTCAGAGATAATTTTATTATTCATTAAAATGCACATGGTAAATTATTTTTATATATTATGCAGATTAGATGGATATCCCAAGAGATCTTTAAATGTAGAAGTATGAGGTTTCCACTTCCAGGTAAGATATAATAGTCTGTGGGAGTCCAAACTCCAGTGTAATCAAGAGGATAACCTGCTTAAAAAATTATGTTTTAAAGGCAGAACATTTCTGTTGAAGTGATGAAGACAGAATCCTGGGTAGAATTCTTTCTGAAGACAGTTGACGTTATGACTTCTTTATCCTATTTGGTTTGCTAATGCTAAGTGTGTGTTGAAGGGGTAAAGTACTATCCTTAAGAAAAAAGGCTCAAAATTAGCACCTAGACTTTGAGTTCAAGCCAAAATCTGAAAAAATAAAAATAAATAACAAACGCAATAAAAGGTAATATGATAACCAAACAGGAGGAGACATAAATTTTCCCTAGAGCAATTTGTTAAATTCAAGCTCTGCACAGGAGGCCATGGGAACTATGGCAAAACACTTCTAGAAGACAGAGAGACATTTGTCTTGCATAGTTTTGCTATCTTAGTGAAAGTGAAATCCAGGTCTAAGATACTTCAATTTCTCATACAATTGAAATCACTATATCCTTAATCTCTTTACTTCACATAGGAAAGGAGGTACCCTTTTTGATAGTAAGCAACTTTTAGAGTCTTTGCAATTTTTTTTTACATTCAACTTTTATTGGTTGAGAGGAAGGTCTCACAGTCTTTTTCCGCTGATTGGCTTCAAACTGCACGCCTCTTAACCTCAGCTTCCCAAGTAGCCAGAATTACTGGTGTGAGCCATTGTGCTCAACTTCCTGACATTTTAAAAATACGATTTCAGCTGCAGAAATAGGCATGTGTCAGTGCAATAAAATATAGCCAATAATCAAGGAAAATGCGCAGATGACAAGCAGTCCCACAGGTGATCTAGATAGTTAATAAAGTCAGAAGACAAAAATCTTACAATTATTAAGAGCATGGAGTAGAGGCCAACCAAGGAATCAATAATGGTCAGGTAGAGTCAAAATTACTTATGATTGAGAGAAGGTTTGTAGGAGAGTGTTCTCAATGAGGGTATATGCTCCATTTTTCTCCTTTTTATTATGTAGAAGAAAGACATGCTAAGAGTAATTGAAAGAGATTTTTGGATAGAACCCCAGGACAGAGACCTAATGTGCTAATGTTCTTAAGTTCTAGAACAGTGGTAGTAAGGGAATTTGGGAACTTTAGATTACCAAATTCAAAACAAAGGGGCCAAGGAGCAGAGACAAAGTTCAGGAGTCAAAGAGAACTAGTATGAAAAGGTGAAGTCTATAAAACATTCTTTGATCTACAGGTCAGATAAAATAACAGAAGGCAGACAGGGAGGGGGAAAGATTTGAGAGAGATTGACAAGACAGAACCAAGAGGTGGTGGTGAATGTTTGAAGGAACAAAGGATGAAAAGGGAAGAATCTTTGTCTCCACATATATGTTATTGGATGGAAATCAGGGAAAATTGAGAAGGGGAAGGTTTGGCAGGCAGAAAGAAGGCACAGATATTGGCTCATTTTCAGTACAATGCAAGAGGAACTGTTCACGGAACTATTTTACACTCATATGTACACGTACGTACATACTCACATGAGTGAGAATTTTGTTAGAAATATAGCTATGAGCCTGGGAGTGTAGCCTCTTGGTCGAGTGCTTGCCTAGCATGCATGAAGTCTAGGGTTCAGTTCCTCAGTACAACATACACAGAAAAAGCTGGAAGTGGTGTTGTGGCCCAGGTAGTAGAGTGCTAACTTTGAGAAAGCTCAAGGACAGTGACCAGGTCTAGAGTTCAAGCCCCAGGACTAGCAGGAAAAAAAAAATAAAGATTTGTTGGAATCAAAGCAATAGTAAGAGAAGGAGAATATTTTAAATGAGGGAAAATTCAGAACAAAACACTCAGAAGTGTTGATGGAAGAAGACCCTGGCTGGAGAAGGATAGAAAAGAAACAAGGCAAAATAGTATTATATGAAACTAGAGGAAAAGATGGCTTCAAAAGTGAGAACATCGGATGTATAAAAGCCAAAATTAAACCTTATTTGAAAAGCTTTGGGAATTAGTAAGAGAAGATGCAATGGAGAGGTCGCCATGAAACTAGAAGATTCATTAAAAATATGCTTGTGAAGGGAGGGATTGTGAAGGCGGGTGTTGGGAGAAGATTATGTGTCCTAGATCCCAGAGGTTTGTGTTTGTTTGCTTGTTTTATTTTCAGGGTGGGAGACTTCGGAGAAAGACTTAGTAGAGAGCTAGAAAGTAAATACACCGAGCAGGTAAACTATGGATGGCATCAGGCCCTGGAAGAGATTGGAAGATATGGAATTTATCATAATCAGTGAGGGCATTTGATTTAAAAAAAAAAAAAAAGAAAAACCAGGTTTGGTGGCTCACGCCTGTAATCCTAGCTTCTCAGGAGGCTGAGATCTGAGGATCGCAGTTCAAAGCCAGCCCAGGCACTAAAGAACATGAGACTCCTAAGTTTAATTAATCACTTGAAAATGGGAAAGTGGGGCTGTGGCTCAAGGGGTGGGCGGTAGCCTTGAGCTGAATTGCTCAGGGACAGTGCACAGGCCCAGAGTTCAAGCCCCAGAACAAAAACAAAACAAAACAAAACAAAAAGACATACATGAGCTGAGCATTGATGGCTCAAACCTGTAATCCTAGCTACTTAAGAAGCTGAGATTGAAGAATCATGGTTTGAAGCCAGCCTAGGCAGAAAAGTCTATGAGACTCTTATTTCCAATGAACCACCATAAAAACTGGAGGTAGAGCTGTGTTCAAATTATAAAGTGAGCCTTGAACAAAAGAAGCTCAGGGACAGTGCCCATGCCTTGAGTTCAAATTTCAGTACTGGCTCTTCGTGTGCTTGCATGTGCGTGTGTACATGCACGCACACACATGCATGCGTGTACGCACACAAGCACACACAAGACATGTGAGTGCATATGCTTATGTATCAGAAAAATATACAGGGAAAACCAATTTTATCTGGACTGGATTTTAATATTGAATCTACCTAATATTTAAGTGGAGCCCATATTAAATAGCCAGTGTATAATGTGATATAAACTTCCATGCTAATTTAAAATTTCTGTGTTGGAAAGTGATTCTTCTAAAATGCTTTACATTGTACTTTGCCTTTTTAAACCAAACGTTCTGTGTACAACTTGACCTATTCTTGATGACTCACTTTGGACATCAATCTTTGTCCGACACTAGCATCTGGCTGTGCCCTCAGGAATGCCAGAGGTCTATAGGGCTGTAGACCAATGCTAAATGGCTCCAGACAGCTGTGGTTTGGGAATTCTAGTTTTTCATTCTGTCCTTTTTACTTCTCTGCTATTGTTGTGCATCTCATGTGTTATCTAACAGTGTCTCCAATGTGTCTATAGACAAAGACCCAGGGACAACTTGTTCAGTCACAGGGTCCTTTCCTGTTGGGTTTCAACCTAAACCTCAAGCCTTCCTGACTGCAGGCTCTCAAGGGGGCCAAGGAGAGACCTGAGGTACAGCAGCAAATCTGACTTTTGCATGGATGAACAGATGCAGTAAAGCTCTATAGCTTAGAGCAACCTGTCCTTAATTACCAAGCACACTTCCTCCTGGCAGAGACCTGTATACTGGATCTTCACCATCTTATCTGAAGGAGGTCCTGAGCTACTGGGAACAGCTATGAATGAGTCATAAAATCCAGGAGTTTTTGTTATGGTTTGTTTTTCTGTTGGACCAAATTATTTTGTCCCTAGCAACATTGGCCGGCTCTTTATAGCTTTTATTCCTGCACTCTAGGAACTGGCTACCCAGAGGCAGATTACCACATTGTTAAACTCTGTCTAACTTCTTTAGGCTGAACAGCCAGCTACACACACCTGTGCACATGTACTCGTAGGACCAGAGGCTGGAGCCATGTAGTTAACAGTGCTGCTTGCAAGGCTTGCCAGGCCTTTAGCTGGAAACCATATCAACAGCAGAACTAGTTTTGATTTTATATTCTGTGTGTCCTTCCTTATGCCTTAAGGTCTTGAACAGGAAAGAGAAAACTATTCATCAGGGATTCAGAATTATAAACTCCAGAAAATGACAGCATGGCCATTGAAAGAAGTTCTGTACTCTTCTCCTTTCATGGAAAGTATTCAAATGCAGAAAGTTGTATCCCAGGTCCAAAAAATGAAACAAAAACAAAGCAAGGGTGGAGTTACGTTGTCAGAGACAGATACGTGGAAACCACAGCAGGAGTTTCTTAGCCATCAGTTGCCATTAAAATATGCATGGCAAATATTGAGATAACACCTTTACATAGTGAAGCCTGATGAAGCATGCAATAGGTGTTAAATTGTCAATAATAAGAACCTAGAAGCTGTGACAGTTAATGTAACTTCCTGTTTCTCCTCAAAGCAATTTTCCCACTTGGGTATTATGACATAAGTTTTGTGTCTTTACGGTAAAATTTACTTTCATATAGGAGACTAGAACATTGAAATAGGTAACAAATCAGTTACCTGTTTAATAAAAATCACTTTTTGTATAAACAAATATGTGTGTAAATAAATAAGAAAAATAGCTTGGCACAGTGGCTCATGCCTATAATCCTAGCTACTCAGGAGGCTCAGATCTAAGGATCAAGGTTCAAAGCCAGTTCGGGCACAAAAGGACCTGAGACTCTTATCTCCAATTAACCTCTAGAAAACAGGAAGTGGGGCTTGGCTCAAGGGTGAGGGGGTAGCCTTGAGCTGAAGAGCTGAGACAATGCTCAGGCCCGGAGTCCAAGCCCCATGACCGACAAAAAAAAAATAAAAAATTGAAAGTATGTGCCTAACAGTCTTATGTGCATGTTTTGTTTAGATGGTGATATAAATGTTGAACGTAATTAATTAACCTCATACAGATAAAATTCACACACAATAAAACATGTCCATTTAAAGAAAACAATTTGGTAAAAATTGATAATGCATAGTATAGATTGATGACAATTATTTCCTATCTATCTACCTATCTATCTATCTATCTATCTATCTATCTATCTATCTATCTATCTATCTCATCAGGTAAAAAATCAATGCAGCCCCGACCACTGATGTACTTTTTTTAAACTTTGGTGCCATTCCTAGGGTTTGAACTCAAGACCTGAGCAATGTCTCTGGGCTTTTTTGTTCAAGACTAGCATTCTGCCACTTGAGCTATAGTGTTACTTTTAGCTATTTGGTTGTTAACTGGAAATAAGAGTCTCACTGCATTCCTGCCTTGGCTGGCTTTGAACCACAGTTCTCAGATCTCAGCCTCCTGAGTAGCTAGGATTACAAATGCGAGGCTTCCCTCAGTTGACTATTGGATCAAGAAGATATGGTATTTATTCACAATGGAATTCTATGCTGCTGTCAGAAAGAACAACATTGCATCATTTGTAAGGAAATGGAAAGACTTGG
Organism: Megascapheus bottae; assembly: GCF_031878675.1. Taxonomy (NCBI): domain Eukaryota; kingdom Metazoa; phylum Chordata; class Mammalia; order Rodentia; family Geomyidae; genus Megascapheus; species Megascapheus bottae. The sequence goes on from NC_143514.1 coordinate 25,833,030, forward strand.
AAAAAATCATATTAAGTGAAGTAAGCCTGACCCAAAGGAACATAGGCTCAATGGTTTCTCTCATTTGTAATAATTAGTACACATCTAGAACTCTCCTAGCAGAGGATTATAATAGCACAAAACCTAGATACATAAGGCCATATAGAATGAGGCCAAATTAATGGACCTCCAGGACATGGAAACAAGAGCTTAATTATAAGTGACTGCTATTCTTTATGTATTATGTTTTTCTCTCTTCTCTGTATTGCCCTTTGGTTAATCTCATATTGTTACAGTATCCCATTTTGTTACCCGGTATATTATATAGATGTTTACTTGTTCATTTGAAATAGGAAGGGAAAGATGAGGGAAGGGGCTGGGGGGAGGGAAATGAGAAGGGGTATTGACGTGTGAGAAGTAATGCACCTTCTATCTGGTGAATAGAACTGTAACCCCTCTCTACACTGAAATAAAAAAAAATAAAAAAAAAACAAATGTGAGGCCCCAGTGCCTAACCTGATCTGCCTTTTTAAAATTTTGCCTTTAAAAAATGACATGAGAAAGGGAATCAACGTTTGTGAAAAATACAATCTGGTGAATATAATGTAACCCTTCTATTAATTACAATAAAGAATATATGGAAAATGATATGAACTTTTTACTTGTGTTTGGTTGTATGTTGTGATAAATATTGTGATATATATTTCTTTTTCAACAAAAGTTATTTAAAAGATTTTTGCTAAAATAGGAAAGAAATGCAAAACAGTTCCACTATGAAATTATTTTTCATTAATGAATTAATGCATTTCTTCCCCATTACACATACACATGGGTAGGGTTTTCATTTTCCTGTTTCTCTCCCTGACTGAGTATTCTGCCCCAACACACACCCTGCCTTCAAGGTCAACAGTGCACCTCCTCCATTTCAAGTCAGTGGCTTCCAAGTATTATAACAAACTTCTCACCCAACACCCCAAGAGACAGAATCTTTATCAGGAGATTATAGATATGGATACCGGTTTATTATTATTTAAGTTACTCTTCTTCCTTCCATTCTGTTCTAAACACCTTGTCATCATACAGCAATACTTGGATATAATAGAAGATTGATATAGTCCAAATATAACAAAATTTGGCTTCCTGCAGAGAGCTGCTGTCCCGCCAACCACTGGAAACTTCCTGGTACTACAGGAAATGAAGAGAACAGGTGAATGAAAGAGATAGGATTCTGGGATTAGAATGGGTGCTGGGACCAAGAATACTGGTAGCTTCCCTATTTACAAAGGTTATGAAGACAAATTCCAGACCAGGTTCTGGGTACCCAAAGTACTTGTACTAAAGCCAAAACAAATGATCAAATATTTGTTAAACACAACTTCCCTGCTTATTGTCTAGATACAAAGGCCTCCTTTGTACCAAACACAATGTGCACTTCAGTGATGCAGCTTTGAAATGTTGATTATAACCCACAATTTTATTTAATTAATATTGTACCAAGAGGGGATTTCATATATATATATATATATTCTGTATATCTTGTATCCTTTCTTTCTTTCTTTCTTTCTTTCTTTCTTTCTTTCTTTCTTTCTTTCTTTCTTTCTTTCTTTTTGTCTGTCTGGGGCTTGAACTCAGGGCTTATGTGCTATCCCTCAGCTATTTTGCTCAAGATTAGCATTCTTGCCTCAGTTCCACTTTAGTTTTTTTGGTGGTTAATTGGAGATAAGAGTCTCATGGGGACTTTCCTGCCTGGGCTGGCTTTGAACCTCCATTCTCAGATTTCTGCCTCCTGAGTAGCTAGGATTATAGGCGTGAGCCATCAGTGAAACTTTTTCATGTATTCTGACAGATGTTTTGTTCATATAACTGGAGATTACATTTGCTTTTTTTTCAGCCAATCATTTTGCTTAGTAATTTTTATTTTTGAGACAGCATTTTACTGCATAACCCTGCTCTTTGCAAACTGACCTTCCTGTCTCTGCCTCCCAAGTGCTAGGATTATAGGCATGTACCACTATGTCTGGCTTCTATATATTCTTTTTTTTTTTTTTGCCAGCCCTGAGCTTATACTCAGGGCCTGAGCACTGTCCTTGGACTTTCTCAAGGCTAGAGCTCTACCATTCGAGCCTCAGCACCACTTCTGGCTTTTTTCTATGTATGTGGTACCGAGGAATCGAACCCGGGTCTTCATGCATGCGAGGCAAGCACTCAACCACTAGGCCAAACTCCTGGCCCTATATATTCTTTACTTACCTTGTATAAGAATTTTACATGTACTATTTTCCTTACTTTTCTTTGTTTTACAGATGAAGAAATTAAGGCTTAGAGAACTTAGGTAACTCATCTGAAGCTATGTGGCTGGAAAGTGGTAGAACTGGAATTGAAGCGTCCAGAGCCTGCACTCAGGGCCATATGCCTGTTTGTTCTGTAAATAATTGCAGCAGTGCCCTTTAGTCTGCTTGTTAATTTGGTGTCAGGAACAGAAACGTGTGCAGAATGCACTCAGAAAGAACTTTCATGGATGTTTGTAAGACTTAAGTATGTGTCTTAAACTTCTCTGAGAATGTCTTCCATTAATTTTCTCTTGATTCTGCAAGTATTAGATACAGCTAAAATGGCTTTTATTCATTTGCTTGTTATTAGAAAACCATGGAGAAAAGGAAAAATTGGAATAGTATTTGCAGTTTCTTTATATCCATCTATTAGACAGATTTCTTCATGAAACTGAATGATAAGAATGTGATGTACACAGAGCACTTGCTTTCCCTCAACCTCTAAATTAATACGATTAATTGGTCTAGTTAATAGTGATCATTGTTCTGGCCATTTAAAATGGAAGGCAGAAGAAAGTTGTTTAATCGCTAAGGACCGAAATATTTTTGCATGATTATTTCATTCCTGTTATTAACATTCTTGCATTTTTGGTTTAGAAACTGGCTTAGAGAGGTTAAGTAATTTGTTCAAGGTCACACAACTGGTAATTGCTCGAGGTCATGATGCCAAGTTCTCTATCAAGGCCATGTGATTCCAGAGCTGTTATTGTCTACTATGTTCTCTCCTAAATTCAACTAAGATCTCATGGGATGACATACTTAATTGGTTCAAATTACATGGATATATTTAACATTTCCTTCAAAGAGCTTTGCAAAAGTTGCAAGAAGTCAACAACAAAAAAGTATGCTGGAAAAAAGCAATGTTGGAAAAAATTAGGGCACATAGAAAAAGAAGAAAAGAAAGATAGTTAAGGAAGAGTGAAGTAAGGCGAGGGGTACCTAGATCTCTTACCAGGACTGTCTAAGTCAGGGGGTTGTATTAATACTCTAACAGAGATTTTGCAGTAATCTTTCAGTAGAAAACGTTTTCTAAAAAGAAGTGTCAGGAGTGATGGAAAGAGGGAAGATGGAGGATGAACCTTTGACTAAATGGAAAGGCTTACATTCGTTTGACTATATTTATTTTCAGAGTGATTGATTGGAGAGCACTATATTCATTTAAGTGCTGGTAAGATGGATACAAAATCATTTTAATGCTCTTACAGAGATGCCTTATACAGGCCTGGTCTGGTTACATCTACTCCAAACAAATGGTTTAACAAAACATAAATCTAATAAGGTTCAATCATATAGGGCAGAGAGGTGATCTGCTTATAACCAAGAACAGATTTTCTACCTACCAGTAATCAGCCAGTGCCTTTGTGATACTGATGACAAAGGAATCTGAAAGGGTTGAAAATCTGTAGTATTTCAAACACCAATACTTTGTTCAAAAACATATATTTTATTATATGTAAAAAATGTATTGAGTACCTACTCTATGTTGAATTCCTATTATGGAAGTGACTACAGCTATTATTTATTTGGATATGAAATCTGGACAAGTTTTTTAAAAATCTTTGTTTTTACTTATTACTATTTTAAGCCAGGACCTCATTATCTCATATTAGGATTGTTATAAGTGCCTCCTAAAATGAAATAAAATAGAAAAGAATTAACCATTGTAAAGATGAAGGATTATGGGTTAATTCAAACTAGTTACAAATTTCAGACAGATCCAGTCAGAGATTAACTTCCTTAAATTATTGCCTGAATCTTCTCTAACTTTGAGAACACTCAGTGTTTGCCCATTGAGTTTAATCTTTGCTTAGCTTCAAAGTCTCATCTTTCATCACAGCATCTAACTTTATGAAGCAAACATTATTAGATTGAAAGGTAAAGAAGGGCTTCAATATAGTAAGAATAGGAGACTTTAACACTCCATTCTAAATAATGGACAGTTTGTGACAAACATTATTTAGTAGTGAGGGATGATGGGAAGTACTAATGAAGTACGGGTGGAAAAGAAACAGTTAGATACACACATCTGGGGAAAAGTTTTCTAGAAAATAGGAAAAACAAGTGCACAATTTGAGATGCTGTGGTTAAATTTGGTGAGTTGGAGGGCAGTGTACTGTAGTAAATTGTGAGAGAGTCGTAGGCAACACAGAGGGAGCGTCCAGGATAGTTTTGTAGAGCTCATAGCCACCACAGGTTTTTAGATAACTAAACTGAGTTTGAGCTGAATGGGTTCAATTTTCTACTCCTTTGTAAAACCATAGTCTATAGAGTCTATTATGTTATGGTGTGTGTGTGTGTGTGTGTGTGTGTGTGTGTGTGTGTGTGTGTGTGTGTGTTTGTGAAATGTATGTGTGCATGTGCTAGTTCTGGGGCTTGAACTCAGGCTGGGTTCAAGCCTTTGAGCTTTTCTGCTCAAAGATAGTGCTCTACCACTTGAGCCACTGCTCCAGTTCTGGCTTTTATTAAGTATTTGGTAGTTACCTAGAGATAAGAGTCTCATGGACTTTCTTACTTGGGCTGGTTTTGAATCTTGATCATTAAGCTCTCAACTGGCACCCATTTTTCTTTTTTTTTTTTTTTGCCAGTCTTGGCACTTGAACTCAGGGCCTGGGCACTGTCCTTGGGCTCTTTCTCAAGGCTAGCATTCTTCCACTTGAGCCACAGCGTCAATTTAGGCTTTTATGTGAATGTGGTACTGAGGAATTGAACCCAGGGCTTTGTGCATGCTAGGCCAGCATTCTAACACTAGGCCATGCTCCCAGTCTCTAGTTGGTTTTTAATTTAAAAAATGTATTTGAACATACATATCCTGTTCCTAAGGGGGTTATTCCGAAACATTTCATGTTTGTCTACTAATCTTCCTACCATTTCCATAGCTGTTATCATTCTAATTTCTTCTACACTTTCCCCATTCTTTCTATACTTCTTACAAAAGTAACACATACAGCAACATTGAATAGCTAGAGAGGTCTATATCCTCACTCATTTTGTCATACATTTTGTTCATACAACTGGAGATTGTAGTCATTTCTTTTTTTTCTCCAGCCAATCACTTTGCTTAGTTATGTTGAATTTCTGCCAAAACCTCTGAATCATAATTTACAGTATCTGCTGCTAAATCACATTTCCCTTTGGCCTATACTTCTGTGGTGACTGTTGTGTTTTGTTTCATTTTGATTAAAGAGAAGAATCTTTCATCTATCTTTATATTTGTCATTATTTGATTTAACCCATTTACAAGCCTTTCAAGATCTCCTAGGAAGCCAATATCATAATCTCTTTTGGGCCTGCTATTCTTTTGCCTATTTTATTATGCACAAATTCAATAAGTGTGTTTTAAAAATGTTCACCAAAGTCATTGTATCAATTTCCCATCACTACAATAAATATCTGATATAATCAACTTATAGAGACAAAAGGTTGATCCTGGCTCACAGTTTTGGAGGTTGCTGTCCATTTCATTGCTTTTGGGCCTGTACTGTGGCAACATCATGGCAGGAGCACATACAGAGTAAAATTGCTCACCTCGTGGACAGGAAATGAAGATAATAGAAGGAGAAGCAGACTGGATCCTATAAACCTATCTTTGTAGGTACATTTCCAAAGACCTAGAGACCTCCCACTGAGTTCTACCTCTTACAGGTTCCATAACCTCCCAGCCAAGCTGCTCTGGGGACAAACCTTTAACATATAGACATTTAGAGGACATTAAAGATTTAAATTATGTGACTTAATAGTATTTTAGAAGCCGGGCACTGGCTCATGCCTGTAATCCTAGTTACTCAGGAGGCTGAAATCTGAGGCTTGCAGTTGGAAGCCAGCCAGGGCACTAAACTCTCTAAGACTCTGATCTCTAATTAATCACCAGAAAATTGAAAGGGGCATTGTGGCTGAAGGGGTAACATGCTAGCCTTGAGCTGAAGAACTCAGGGACAGATCCCAGACCCACAGTTCAAGCCCCAGGACTGACCAAAAAAATAAAACAAAGTGTTTTAGAAAGGCAAAAGGAGAGAATGAAGTGTAAGGGCAAAGGCTGCCTGTTTTGTTGATGGGTCCATTAGCTCTTTAGAGAAGGTGGGACAGATTAAGTTTAATGAACAGCAACAATATTCTTTCAAATTGGCATCCTTTGAATATTCTTTCCTTCTACAGTCAGTATTCTGTATTCTTGAAAAATAGGGACATTAAATAACTTTCTAGCATAATTTTTCCTTCTTCAAGGGATGAAGTGGTCTGGCCATTTCCCATCTTCATTCAGTAAAAGCCCTACTCTTCACGGACAACTCCAGTGGGCTGTTCTGCATATTGTCATATTCCTGTACCTTCATTTTATAGAATCTGACAGTTTTTCACTTTTCTGTTCTTAGGTTCTTTTGGTGAGTTTGGTGTATAGTCTCTTGTAGAAGATTTGGACATGACTTTAGGGAAAAGAGGCTCTAACCTATTATAGAGCTTTAGTCCAACAGAATTTGTTCACTTCAGATTTGTTTTTACTTCTCATTCATGCTTCTTCATACTGTAGAATTAAGTTTGATTCTTTACCTTTAAAGTTGGTTTCATGAACATTTTGTTATTTTTTCTAACAATCTTAATTTGGGGTAATTATACATGAATGCTTTCTGAGAGGGTAAAGCAATTATTATTATTGTTATTATTATTTGCTGCTTGTATGTAAATTACCTAAATAGTGTACAAGATGCTCATCACTCATACTTGTTTCTGATCAGAAGATAAATCTCTTTATCTCTGATTGTTATCAGACCATCAGGTCCATGCTTTTTGGTTGGTATTGAGATCTGAAGTTAGGCATTTTCTTTTCTTGTGTGTGGGAGTTATGGGGCTTGCACTCGGCCTAGGCACTGTCCCTGAACCCTTCAGCTCAAGGTTACCGCCCTACCATTGAGCCAAGCCCCACTTTCCTTTTTCTAGAGGTTAATTGGAGATAAGAGTCTCTGGTTCTTTTGTGCCTGGGCTGGCTTTGAACCTTGATCTTCAGCTCTCAGTCTCCTGAGTAGGTAGGATTACAGGCATGAGCCACTGTTTCCAGCAGACATTTCTTATATTTCTTTATTTCCTTTGAGTTTTTTTCTTGGAACAGAAATTAAGGTCATAGGTTCAGAAGTCAAATATACCTCTCAATGTCAGATAGATTACTGAATTTCTGTAAGCCTCCACTTTTTTTGTCAGTAAGATTGGGATGAAGATATTTTACACTAGACAGAATTGTCTTGAATACTAAGTATAAAAAGTATGGGTGAAATGTTCATGACATAGTGAATGCTCAGTAAGTACATCTGAGATAATATCACTTGATTACTTTCATATTGTAAGCTTTCTGAACTTGAGACTTACATCCCAAACTTTATTTAGCAATCAGTTCTCACAAGTTTATTAGTATTAGTAGTAACTAACTAGCTATGAATAGTAAAACTATTGCTGATAGCTATGTTTAGGGATAACAATGCTGACTGAAGTTAAATTTCTTAGATTTGATTTGACTTTTATATGTTACATTTATTTTCCTTAGATCATTGCTCACTTCCCTTTTTTCTTAAGCTAACTTTAAACATTTTTAATATTATTAGTTTCTAAAACATATTTCTGTCTTTTTTTGCTAGGTAGGTTTTGGTCCCATTTTTTTTTCATATAAGAAGGTGAATTTATTGGGGAAGTAGCTGGTGAACTGACCAGGGACACAGTGCACACTCGGGAGCTGACACTGTGACCCCAAGCGGCTCTCATGCAGGGTTTTTAAGGGCAAAACCCATGAGGGCGAACCTGGCCACACAGGTGGCCAATGGGATAGTCACATACACAGAGGGACCATTACCAGCTCTGGCCACACGCAGGTAGCCAATAGGGTTACAGCCCAGTGTTTGAATTTACTTATCACCTTAGTTGGAGTTGGCGCAGAATTGGGCAGGTCTCCACATAAAGCAGGCCCACCCCCACCCAAGCGGATATCCCTCCTCATGGGGGGTAGGGAGAAGGTCAAGATTGCCCCTCCCTAGAAGGGCAAAGGTGGCTGGGCTGTACCATTGTCGACCTTCCACAATGGGGCGGGGAACTCTTAGGTATTCTGGATGGCGGCAGTCCCTCCTCCCCTTAACACTCCTTGCTCCCCTTAACACTCCCCACTTTTCTTCTAGCCTAGTCAAATCCTTGACTAGTTTACCTTAGTATAAACGGGGTTATACTGGGTGTGTAGGATCATCAGTTTTATAACTGTGATCCTTTTTTTACTAAAGCACATTTCATTAATCACATATGGGCCAATCAACAGTAACATTAAAATAATCACCAGTGGGCCAATAATGGCTGAGATTAGGGAAGTTACCCAGGGGGACCAGTTGTACAATTTCTCATACCATCCTTGGGACCCCCGTCTCTCCCTTTCTCTCTCATCTAGTCGCCTCTTTACAGCCAGGCTATCTTTTATTACTCCAATGTCGTTCACCCAAAAGCAACATTCTCCTCCCAGGACGACACTCAGTCCTCTAGGAACAATATATCTAGTCCTCTTCTGTTCTGGAGGAAAACTTTAGCTAGGAACCTCAGTGAGTTCACTGGGAGTCTGAAAGTCCAGGATCCTCACACGCTGTCTTCACCTAAGAGTGATGAACCCAGTAGCTCGTTCCTGCTACCTTCACAGTGGTTGGAGTGCTGGGAATCACAGCATAGGTTCACTTGAGTGCCAGGGTACTGGAAACCAGACGATGAACATGTCCTCAAATCAACTTGTAAGGCCTGTAAGGACTGGATTGAATCGTGGTTAACAATGCCAGCTGAGATAACACATGACTTGGGGGGCCAACAATTGTTATCAGACTTGGGCAGACAGCATTCTTTGGTTTGGAGGGGCACATAGCGTGCCCTCCCAGTTCTGCACCGAAGAAAAAGCTCTCACAACTGGGAAGCATGCTTAACAATCCCTCAGGTGGGCACAAAGAATAGTTCCACATCAGTGTACCAATCCTGACACAGCTTGCATCATGGCTAACTCAATTACATACCTACCAATTCTACTTGTAATCTCCATTCCTAAGATAATGCTCATACCATCTACTACATACAGGAACTTTCTAGGATTTGTCTTTCTCCCTTTTTGTATAACAAATATAAGACAATTCTTTTCAGATCCTCCCTTATCCATAAACTATTCTTCTGTTTCCTCAATTCCTTTCCAAAGGTTTTCTTTACTAAACTTTTTCTCTTCTTTACCTGACTATAGCCCTCATTCACATTTAGCACCTCTCACGTCTAAGCTGTTCAGAACTGGATGGAAAATTCCCTTCACCCATCCAGAGTCACCATAATGGCTGCAAAAACCTAGGGGACTAGGTTTAGTTCCAGTCCTCTCAGGAAGCAGCTGCAGGGTGGTGGTGGAATCAGGCAGGACAGCTCAGCAGCTCCAGTGGAATGTCACACCTCCTGCTGGGTCGCCTGCAAATTTAACCTAAGGTGATTTTTCCCAATGCTTTCCTGGTTGCTTTACCTGAGCACACTCATTTTTTTTTTCAGGCTGGCACCCCATTAGTTTTTCCAAAGGAATACCAGGGTGACAACTTTTAGTAACCAGATTTCCTTTAAATGAGGCTAGGATTTTCTAGGCAGGCATAGAAGACTTGAACCCATAACCATTTTTCACAAGTGCAATTTCCACTCTTTCCAATACCTCTAATTTATCCTGTCTCACTTTCCAAAAATGACTCTGGTCCCTTCATCTAAAGGGAATTGATGGGAAGAGATTCAGGTTCTGTAACTTCTTCAAGCTGACTCAGGGGCGTTGTCTCTATCCTTAGCTAGGGACCCTAAAAAGCTTAGACTATTTTATCAAGGGGTTGCCAGGATTACATTTCTGGAGCAATATTTTACTCCAAACTGGAGATCATGTAAAACATTTAACAACTGCACAAACCTTCTTTGGCTACAATAGTGTAGCTTACATAGCACCCATTTTTTTAAATATATTTTTTATTGTAATTAATATGGTTACATGATATTTGCCAGATAAATTGTGCCTTAATTCCCACACATTGATACCCTTTCACATGTCATGGTCCCCATTTCCCTTCCCCCTCCCCCACCCCTCATCTTGTCCCCCCCCCACCCCGTTCCCTATCCAATTTCAGATAACCAAATACAATTATATCCGATATATCAGATAACAAAGTGAGATACTGTAACAATATGAGATAACCAAGGGACAGTAGAAGTGATGAGAGATAACATAGTACCTTAAGAACAACAATCATTAATTATATGGCTTATGTTTACATCATATTTTAAATGACAAATTTAACAAACAATTGTTCAAGGAGGAAATCTCTAATTACATTCTCTGGGACTTAGTCTTTAGAACTTAATCAAAATTAGGCTAACGGTTTGTATGTCATAGAAACACATCAGTTTATGAAAAAAACATTATGATTATAGAGTCATAGGTTTTTTTGTCTATATAGTTATGTTTGTATTTCCATTACCATGTCCATAGCTTTGGGTATGCAGTTATTGGGTCCTCGCTCTTGTATACTTTGGATTTAATAACCGCATATTAAGGATACCATGCGCCTTTTGTTCCTTAGGTCTTGACTTGTCTCACTCAGCATGATTCACTCTAGATTCATCCACTTCCCTGCGAATGCCATTATTTTTTCTTGTCTGTTGGCTATGTAGAATTCCATTGTGTAGATATACCACATTTTCTGTATCCATTCATCAGCAGTAGGGCATCTGGGTTGTTTCCATCGCCTGGCTATTGTGAATAGTGCAGAGATGAACATAGCTGAGCAGGTGTCTTTATAATATCCTGGGTCATGCTGTTCAGGATAGATGCCCAGAAGTGGTATGGCGGGATCATAGCATAGCACCCATTTGCAAAGGCATTTTCTTGATTGTCTGGGGAACTTAACCCCTGCCTCCCCAACAATGCCTCAGTTACCTATGTAGGCCTATACACAGATCAATGGGCACACAAGCCTCAGATGCACAAACTTTCCTAAATTTGTGGCTGGTGTCAAATCAAAATTCGCTCAGTTAGGACTTTAAAGTACCCACTATCACAGATGATTTACAAGTTCCTGCCCAGTTATGAAAGGCACAGGCATTAGTAAGGCATGCTTACAAACTATTCTATGACCTCCCGGCTCTGATTAATTTTGAATGGCCAAGCACAAGTGACTCTAGGATCTGACACCGTCTCTGCCATCCAAGCAGTGGCTTACTGCATCTGGATGCTTCATTGCTTTCGTCCCAGTAGTATCTCCCCACACAGGGATAAACATCCCATTGGCATTTCACTTTGTTGGTTGCTGGACTTGAACTCAGGGTCTGGGCGCTGTCTCTCAGCTCTCTAGCTCAAGGCTAGCACTCTGCCACTTCGAGCTCCAAAGCAACTGTGCCCCAGCATTCTGCTGGCAGATTAGACACCACAGTCTCAAAGGGATTTTGCTTTGCCGGGGCTGGCTCAGAACTGCAGTTTTCAGATCAATGAGTCCTACAAAAGGCCACGATACTCCAATTAAAGCAACAAGTGGTCAACACAGAAATAGTCTCTAAGCATGATCTTACCTGGAACTTGGTAAGAGCCAAAGTTACATCTGAATAAGGATTGCTGTCCTTCTCCATGGGCCTGTGGGAAATTGCTATAAAGTAACTTACAAGAGCAAGCTGAAATAGCAATTAAGCAATCATTTTGGTAGTCCTAAATTTCCTTTTTTCTCTTTCTTCAAACAAACATTTAGGACAACTTCACTTTCAAATTTTGTTCAGAAACCCATTTCTAATGTTCTTTAAAACTTTTACTGATATTTGCTTAAACACTAAATACTTTAGTCTTTATTTGCATTTGAAAAACCTTTAAGGGCTCAAGGAACTCCCTTTGCCTCCAGGCCCCCTAGGGCTCAAGGCACTCCCTTTGCCTTTTAGAAGAGCCTTTTTTTTCCCCTGCAGTTTAGATTACTGCCTAGAACTCCAACAGTTTAAACTCAAATAAGTTTTTCCTTAATGCAAGAACTACAAATATCATCAGTGCACCAAAAGTCCAAGTCTGGACTTAGTTTCCTTCTTTTTCTAAAATACATCCAATTGCAAAGTAGCATGAAACCAAATCATAAGGAGATAAACCTTTAAACATTCCTTTAAAATACGAATCACATTACCCACATTTTACCATCAGATTTTCAGTGTCAGTCTGCAAGGACAAAGGACAAAGATGATCCACTCAGTCCATCTGACCAGGTTTAGTGAACAGCCTTCATGCCAGATTATTTTCTTTCAACAGCGTGGACCCTCCTTTAGGGCCTTTTCCACCATGGGAACCCAGAGGTACACTTTTGCCAGTTCACTTCTCACCCCCGAAGATGGTCACACAGGACTATCCTAAGTTTTCCCGTCCTTTCTCTTGGCATTTGATTACCTAAACAGTTTTAAAAGACAGGCAAATTTTCTGACATTGATAAACAAATTCACATTTAAATCTCTAATACATGTCTCCAAACTTTAATTTAAGGAAATAAATTCCAAATCCCTAATGTCTCTGGGCTAAACAGGATACAATGTTTGCAATGTAAACAGCTCTATGCATTACAATACCAGATTTTTAAAATGCAGATTTCAGGCTCTTTAGAAAAATACTTTTTACCAGTTTCTCTTTAAAACAATGCAGTAATCCTTTGAGACATTAGAAGCATTCAAACTTAATACTTTTCTTGAAGTTTAAACTTAGATTCACCCAATTGCCTTTGTGTTTCAAGTATAAATTAATCCGTTGTTTTATATAGCATGCTGACAATTTAACCTTGAACATGTTCACTCACATCCTTCACATACATTTATACTCAAAGATCTTAAAGCACACAAAATTAATATTGGCCGTACATTTTCTGAAGTTTGTGTCAAGAGAGCTTTGCCAATTTTACTCTTGCAGGTGGGAACCAGGTTCAAAACAAAACTTTTTACAAGGAATTTATTTTTCCAGGGCTTGTTACAACTGCAGTCATGCAGGAGCTGTCATACTAGGCCTGAGACCCAGAAATGTTTAAGTAAACAACAAAGACATACACTCACAAAAATCACAAGGATCCATATTTAGGACTGGTACCAATTTTGAAAACAAAACCAGACAACACAAAAAAACACCTCACAAAACAAGACAGAAGCAGAGACCTTTAAGTACCCCCAAATTTTGATGGCATCCCTGGCAGCAGCCAGAGTGAGGAAGACACCTGGGGCCCTGAAAACTCTCAGGGGTGCCTCCCCATGAAGACTTCTTTTCTCTGGCAGCCGGCTGGCCAAGGCCATCCTACCTGCAAAAACTGCTATCAGGGGGCAAGAGTTTTTTGTTTCTGGTAAGACTCAGAGGGGATTCCACATCCCTCCCGCATGGGACCTAATTCCAGGGAGGGGATTCCGCGTCCCTTGACCACCCCGGCCTTAGAGTGCTTGCTGCGTCCAGCTTTTTCCTCTCTGTTTTAGGCCACAGTGCACTTTCCAGATATACGTACAGAAACACAGAGCGGTTGACCGACTTCTACTTACCTCCAGAGGCCTTTACTTTTCACCCAGGTGACTTCCCCCAAAAAGATGATTAAGAATTCCTGGAGGATAATCAGAGACTCTCTTGGGTCTGACACTATCGATGGGATTCCACATCCACCGGTGGGACTTGAACCCATGCGTCACCCTGTGGTTAAGGACTTTTCCCGGCCAATGCACCAAAAATGTTATGGGGTCAAGAGGAGGGGATTCCACATCCCTCCAGGTGGGGATTCCACGTCCCACCAGAGTCCACCACACAGAGACAGTCTCATATAAAAAGGTGGATTTATTGGGGAAGTAGATGGTGAACTGACCGGCCAGGAACTCAGTGCAGACTCGGGAGCTGACACTGTGACCTGGTCCCATTTTTGAATATCAACTATGTGTCAGGTATTATGTTGGGTGCTTGAACTTACCAAGATGTTTTTCTTCCTTTCATAGACTGAAATAACAAGGTTCAAAAAATTAAAGTGAATGGCCCAAGATCATAGAATTAGTAATACCGCCTGAAAGAATAACCAACAAAAACAAACTATAAGCCCAATGGGAAAGAGCTTCAGGAGGAATATGATCAAATAATTTGAAAGTATGGAAAGATAGCTATGTTCCTTCAAAATGGGATAGGGAGAAGAGTTGCAAGAGTCTGTACAGAAAATGAAAATTAATCCATCTATGGACAAGTAGAGTTGAGCAATCTAAAAACCGTAACTTTCCTTTTATTATTCCTATTATTTAGCTATATATCATTGTTTTTATCCATGCTACCATAAATACAAAGTAGTTAAGTTTCAACCAAGTAGAAGACTCAATGTTAAACATGTGAAAAATTATTTTAATTGATGGTATGTGAGTGTATCTAGAAGCGTTTAATATATAAAGAATGGTTGTAGTGCAAGAAATTCTATTATCAATGTTTCCAGTGAGTGCATATGTCCTTACAACAAATGTAGTTACAGTATTTTTGTTGCTGTTGATTCAGTACTGGATCTTGAACTCAGGGCTTGGGAGCTCAAAGATAGTGCTCTGCTACTTGAGCCACAGTTCCACTTTCAGATTTTTGTTGTTAATTGGAGATAATAGTCTCTCAAATTTTTCCTTCCTGCAAACTATAATCCTCAGATCTCAGCCTCCTGAGTAGCTAGGATTATAGGCATGACCCACCAGTCCTCTGCTACATCACAGCACTCAATCACAGTCTTCATAATAAAAAACTAGTCTTTGAAATGCTTGGTAAATATACTGGTTTTGGGTACAAATGAACCCTCCACTTCTGGAAGCTTGGTATGGGCTCCGATTTAGGTCTCCAATACATGTCCAACGGTTTTTAGTGCCCCTCTGAGAAATACACCATTTGGCATGATCTTGGGAAGAACTGAAATGAGATTGTCGAGAAAGCTTAATGGCTTTGATATTGTAGACGTGATAAGGAAAGGAACAGTTTGAAGGAAGTTCTTGTTTTTTCCTTTGCCAGGTTTCTGTTAGCAAGTGTGTCTTCAACTGCTGAGCCATCCAGGCTGCAAAGATGTCTAGGGTTCAGAAAGAGAGAAATAGCGAGGTTGGTATTTACACTTCGTTAAGTCATTGAAAATATCCTCGGGAATAGAACTCTTCATTCAGCCCTGAAGTCACAAACAATAATAATATAATTAAGGTAATATATAGAACAACAGTTCCTCAATCCTAAAGAAATGTACAAATAAAAGATTCTGTCATCATGACGTTGATAATGATGATATTCGCAAATGTCACTTTTCCACAGATCAATAGAAAAATATGCCTTTTTGCCCTAAAAAGAGCTTTGGAGATGGGTAAGGTCAATTTTAGGATCTTTATAAATCTGTGCTTAAATATTTGTATTTTCCTGAAATCAATGGGGAATTTTAATGAAATGTTTGTGAAGAATTAATAGAAACTGATTTAGTTCCCTAAGTATCAGTTGAGAGGCAGTGTGCACAACGAATTGGGAAAGTAAGTTAGAAAGGAATTAGGGAGAGCAGGGAGTTTGGTCTAGTGGTAAGAATGCTTGCCTAGCATGCACAAAGACCTGGGTTTGATTCCTTGATACCACATACATAGAAGAATGCTGGAAGTAGTGCTGTGCCTCAAGTGGTAGAGTGCTAGCCTTGAGAAAGCCCAAGGATAGTGCTCAGGCCCTGAGTTCAAAGTCCAGGACTGGAAGTAGGGAAAAATGCCAGCTATTCACAATAACTGAGACAAACATAAATATGTACTATACTGGTGGCAGAGAGTTTGGAAAGGATAAATGTGAGTCCAATAGCAGAGTTATAAAACATAGCATTTGATGATGAGCTTCTTACCATCAAGAAAAGAATCCGATTTCGCAAAATGGAGAAAGTTTTGTCCTTGGGCTGACTGGAGTTTGATGAGTTGCTGGCCAGGGGTCTTTGCTGAGCTGGACCCAGCACACAGCTGAGGCATATGGATGAGCTCCTGGTGAAAGATGGTTGGGATGGAGCAGCTATAGATGTTTGGGTTGCAGACCAAGAGCTGAGAATCTGAATGAAAACAACAACAGTAAATAAAAGTAGTGAATTCAGGCATAAATGGAAATATCTACTGTTATTATAGCTTTTACTGTAGATTATAAAATAACCCCTATAAATACTCAGCATTCCTTTCTTTTCCCCTTAAGTAGTGGCCTCCAAGTGGTTTTTATTATGGGGATTAACACTTATTGGGCATCTCCTATTGTCCATATGTAATAGTATAAGTTTTACATTTTTTTCTCATTTAAATCTCATTCTTAGGTAGGTTCTATTATTGTCACTATCCTCATTTAATAGATAAATTAACTAAGACTTCATGTAATATGCCTATAAAACTTGTAATTGATGGAGTTAATATTTAGACTCAGATAATCTGGCCTCAGAGGCTATATGCTTTCATATCTATTCTATATAAGATACATATATATATATACATATACACACATATAAAAGTACAGGACTTCTTATACAATTTTTTTTCCAGTCCTGAGGCTTGAACTCAGGGCCTGGGTTCTGTCCCTGAGTTTCTCTGTGCTCAAGACTAGTGCTCTACCTCTTGAGCCACAGCACCACTCTGGCCTTTTCTGTTTATTTGGTGCTGAGGAATCGAACCCAGGGCTTCATTCATGCTAGGCAAGCATTTTATCACTAAGCCACGTTCCCAGCCTCTCTACTAATTATTTAAGTTCAATAAAAGTCAACTTAATACGAATACAAGCTTTATCTAGATGGTACATAACTAACTAGTATAAGAATTCAAATAGACTAGAGCTTGATTTAGATGAAGGCTCAGCGACTTTTGTCATAAGATGGGGATTTAATGAGAAATATTTTCTCAACCTCCTCTATCTAGAGGCAAGTCACTCTTTACTGCTATTAAGCAACTTCCTCATTAATGATGTTCCTATATTTCTTCTTCCCATACCATAGTTTACCAGATACAAGTAGTTTGGACTGCTGCACTTAGATCTTAAAAGAAGTTTTCTGATTAAGAGGTGTGATGTTGGTAATATAGAGAAAACATTTGATCCACAAAATTTAAAAAACACAGATGAAATTCATACTTTTTTTTTTTTTTTGCTAGTCCTAAGGCTTGGACTCAGAGCCCGAGCACTGTCCTTGGACTTTCTCAAGGCTAGAGCTCTACCACTTGAGCCACATCACCACTTCCAGATTTTTCTATGTATGTGGTACGAAGGAATTGAACCCGGGTCTTCGTACATGCTAGGCGAGCACACTTACCACTAGGCCAAATTCCCCACCCCAAATCCATATTTTAAACACAGTATTTCTCTGTAACACACAAATACACTTTGGTGATTTGGGGTATTCTGGTCCATTATGAAAAATACAGAAGTCTGTAATCAATAGGCCTATACTGTTGTTCAGACTCGATACAACGGAACTGAGAACCAGTAATGAGCCTCTTCTGCTATAGTGTTTCACTATAGCAGAGCCAATATTTGGAATCTATGTATCAGGGTCTATGAATAGACAAGATGACACATTTATTAATGTACTTCTCAGTTCTTGCTGCAACATCGCCATCTTGTTTTCACACACTCCTGTGTTACCTATTGCTTCATACTGGCTGTACTTGAAAGTTATGCACATGCCACTTTGTCCATTTCGTCTTCCTGAGGATGGGTAATCATAGCCCTCTTCAGGAACTGGAGGAAACCCTGGAATAGAATGAATCAGCCAGAACCCCTGGATTCTGTTCCACAGCAGCAAACCTACCAAAGATACATTTAATGTAGATATATTAGAAGGGGAAAAAAGCTCATTTTAAAACTGCAACATTTAGACCTGTTTATGCTTTAGGCAACTGTTTTACTAGGCTAATAATAACAGGATCACACTCAATTTTCAAAGACTTCAAAAACAAATCAGGCACTTAGTAGAATGCTCCATTACTGATAATAAGCTACCATGGAAGGGAAGCGGTAGAACCTATCCTGGGAAGAGTTAAGATGAACTGCATGTTGAAACTACAAGGAAAATTTGTTTTGGCAGGAAGCAAATTTGCTAAAGGGAATTGACCTATACAGTCACCTAGCAAGCGTCAGATAGTGTCCTCACTGAGAAGCACAGAAGGTATTTTCAAGGGCCTTCTTAAAAGCAGAAGTAAAAGAGAGAATATCAGATGAAAAATTATTCTTGCAGCATTGTGTTTTGAGAAACAGATGTCACTTATTTAAGGCAAGTTACCTGATTCAACAGATAAGATAAAAGAGCATGTGAGAGACGGGGGGGGGGGGGGGGGGGGGGGGGGGAGAAAGGGAGCACGAGAAAGAGACTAAACCCATCTTGTTAATCATGTTTAGCAAAACATTTTAGAGCTTATTAAAATGAAAGCCAGAAAGGAAGAAAACAGAAAGGCTTTCATCATCGCATGTCAGGATAAGTTTGGTATGGTAACTAGTCTTCCCAGTTCGCATATAACATATACACCTAAAATCCATTCATGTTTGCTTCACTGTCAGAGTGAAAGCCAAATGTCTGCTAATTATTTCTTTTTCAAAGGGGAATGCCACAAAACGCCTATGGTTGGGGGGAAATAGGATCAATACCTATGTCACAGGGGAAAGTTTTGAAAGTTCTGTTGCCTAACAGAGCTGGATAACCTTCAAGTGTCCCCGATGAATGTGTTCTGAGCTGGAATCACAAATCCCAGCAGGAATGCCATAGACATTAGGGTATCTACTGGTAAAAAGAGCCTTTCCCACTTCCCATTAAACCTTGTTTTCTTTTCCAAACAGCCATTACAAATTACATTCTTAATCACAGATTCTATATTATCAGTCTACAGGCCAATGTAGCGTGCAGTTCTGTTTTATCAGGCCTGCATTACATTTTTAAAACTTTGAACTCAACCTTTAAAACTTGGGGTGAGTTTCCATAAAGGAATTCTCAATATCTCCTGAAAAACTGCATCCAGATAAGACAAGGCAAGAAATAACTTCTCCCTTTACACATCATATGAACCTTCCAGTTATCTGCTACTTGAGCCCACTCTATCTGCTCATAATACCTGCTTGCTCCCTGAAGGTATTTAAGTTTAGAACCTTATGAAGACCACTTATTGCCATAGATAGTTATTCATGATACAGTAATTTGAAAAGGAAGTTGAAAAATAGTAATACTAAGTTGTTTTTTGTTGTTGCTTTTGTTCTTTTTTCATATATTTTTTATTGTAATTAATAGAAGGGTTACGTGATATTTGCCAGATAGAAGGTGCATTAATTCACATACATTGGTACTCTTTCTCATGTCTTAGTCCCCATTTCCCTCCCCCCAACCTCACCCCTCATCTTTTTCCCCCCTTCCCTATCCAATTTCAAATAACCAAATACGCATATATGCAATATATCAGATAACAAAGTGAGATACTGTAACAATATGAGATAACCAAGGGACAGCATAAGAGATGAAGATAACATAGTACATTAAGGACAGCAATCACTCATTATATGGCTTTTGTTTCTATATCCTTTCATTTAGCGTCATGCTATATGGCCTTATGTATCTAGGTTTTGCTCTATTGCAAGTCTCTGCTAGGAGAGTCCAAGGTTTCTACTGATTATGACAAATGAGGGAAACCATTGAGCCTATGTTCCTTTGAGTCTGGCTTACTTCACTTAATAGTATTTTTTCTAGGTCTTTCCATTTCCTAACAAATGGGGCGATGTCATTCTTTCTGACAGCAGCATAGAATTCCATTGTGTACAAATACCACATCTTGTTGATCCACTCATCAACTGAAGGACATCTGGGTTGGTTCTATATCTTTACTATGGTAAATAGTGCTGCAACGAACATTGTTGTGCTAGTGGATTTAGTATGTCCTTGTTTCTGGACCATTGGGTAAATGCCAAGTAGTGGAATTGCTGGCTCATAGGAAAATATTTAAACATATTTCTGTAGTATTTTGAAATTTTATTTTATATTATGCACATTTATATAGGCACAATTTGTAAAGAGAAAATGACAAAGATTACTTTAATAAAGGTTACTATATTTAATAATTTGCAACAGAATTTCTTTTACTTCAAAACTAAAAATAGGGCTGGGAATTTGGCCTAGTGGTAAGAGTGCTTGCCTAGCATGCATGAAGACCGGGGTTCAATTCCTTGGTACCACATATAAAGAAAAAAGCCGGAAGTGGTGCTGTGGCTCAAGTGGTAGAGCTCTAGCCTTGAGAAAGCCCAGGAACAGTGCCCAGGCCCTGAGTTCAAGGCCCAGGACTGGCAAAGAAAGAAAACTAAAAAAATACTTTTTCAAAAATGTTTACTTCAAATGGAGCAGCACATAATGAAGAACGAATTTTTATTAAATGTAGAATATAACTCAAAAGGCCTAACTGATGATGAATGTATACATTAAACACATACACACATACATGAATACACACATGTACTATAGATTTGTTGGTGTCTGTGCACACACATACACACACACATATATATGTAACTGTATGTATCTACATATAAATTAATATTAGTTGGTATTCAAGTAGTTAGCACACAGGATTTTGCTCAAAAGCATATTAAGAAATAAAATAGGATTTTGAAAGGGGCATTTAGTTTCAAGTCAAATGATATAATTACTCACAACTTTCTATATAGAAATTATCCATTTTAATAAGCCAAAAATCTTTTAAAGACAAAAGCTATATTTCTGCTTATAACAAAATGTTCCACTTATAAATAAATGTTAATTGCTCATAAGCAAAAGAAACCAAGAACCATAGTCATACCTTTGGTGTGTCCATATTTTCTGCTGTAATTCATAGATTTGGGGACTCCATCATTGTATATAAAATAGGCTGTGTTGTTAGTCTGTAGGAAAATATTAGGATTATAGTAGCATAAAACATCTACTTGAGGGGCCGGGAGTTTGGCCTAGTGGTTAAAGTGTTTGCCTAGCATGCATGAAGACCCGGGTTCGATTCCTCGGTACCACATACACAGAAAAAAAAAGCCGGAAGTGGTACTGAGGCTCAAGTGGTAGAGCTCTAGCCTTGAGAAAGTCCAAGGACGGTGCTCAGGCCCTGAGCTCAAGCCCAGGACTGGCAAAAAAAAAAAAAAAAAAAAAAACAAAAAAAAAAACAACTTCTACTTGAAGTCACCACAGTAACCCAGCCATCCATATAGAACTTTCATTAATACTCATGAGAAGTAAATCACTCTCCTACTGAGGGCTTGCCCATCACTACGAATTCTACAACCTGCGCGATTAAAGAGGAGGGTTGTCTATGCCCAGACATGCTTGCTTTTGACTCAAGTGGCAGAGGATGTGCATTATGATCTGTAGGTGAGGGCAATATTGCCATTTTTCTTGGTTGTTTGGGGTTTCAGATGAAGCAACTGGAGTACTGAATTATTTGTTCAGGAAATGAAGGAACAAGTAATCAAGAATTGCACTTGAAGTTTGTTTCCATTAATATTATAGGCACGGCATAGAGTAATGAGGATCAGATTTCTAATGTCTATTTTGTGCTTCTCTGAATTAGTATAGCTTGTAATTAGTCAGAGCACTTGTTATCTGCTCCTCTTCCTCTCTGATATCGGAGTTCTTGTTTTAATCCATTTCTTTTTTTTTTTTTTTTTTTTTTTTTGCCAGTCATGGGCTTGAGCTCAGGGCCTGAGCACTGTCTCCTTGGACTTTCTCAAGGTTAGAGCTCTACCACTTGAGCCTCAGCACCATTTCTGGCTTTTTTTCTATGTATGTGGTACCGAGGAATCAAACCCGGGTCTTCATGCATGCTAGGCAAGCACTCTGCCACTAGGCCAAACTCCCGGCCCTTAATCCATTTCTTAAAGCGCCACTACTTTTCTAACTTGCTATTTCCCTTAGAAAAGGTAACAAAAATTAATGTGTAACATTGGATTTCCTCTGATAAGGCAAAATGGAAGTCAATTCTCCCAACAACTAAATCCCTAATGCACAATAAGGTTATTATTTTGAGTACCTCTTTATGTCATGTTTTGGAAACGTGTTTGTATTTGTTCTGGGTAGTTCCATTCCATTTGTGTCATGATTCAGTCAGTGACTCTTATCAAAAGCTAAATAAAAACAGGAAAGGATAACCAATGTCTTAAAAAAAAATCCCTTTCTGTTATCTCAGAAAAAAAGTTAAGAATGGCTCTTTTGCAATTAATTATTTGACAGAACTTAAATGCATGTTATGGATGTGCACGATGGCTACTGTATTTCGGCATAGCCAGTAAAAGAAGCTATTTTCTTACCCTTGTTTTCCAATAATCAGTCATGGCTACAGAATGACATTTGTACCATGTTTCTTGAAGACACGATAATTGTCCAAGAAGCAGCCCCTGACTGTGATAAGAGATCATGTATGTACCTTTGGATGCAATGTGGAAGGATTCTGGGAAGGTCTGGTCAAGAACGTTTTGTCTTATAATACAAGAAGTATATTTATTGTTCTAACCAAGAATATAATTAATAATCAACTAAGGTTGAAAGAGTTCAGACTTCATGCTCAGGGGAAAAGTTATTGATAAATGAAAATGCTCACAGATGAGAATATAGGCCCAGTGATAATACTGGAACAGGTGCCAAGTGAGCCAATAATTTGGCATTACTTTAGTTTATGATGGCATGTTTCTTTATCTCTGAGGTTGATTTTGGTAGTTATACTGGGCTAATTTGAAGTTCGTTTTCTTCAAGTTACTGGGATTGGATTAGGGCGAGTGAGTAAAAAGAAAAATCTTCCAAAAAAGGAAGGACTTGTAGATTCTGTTTAATCTACTTTATACGATTCAAATAAATGATGACAGTAACATACCTTGGAGCCATATGTGTCATACAGTGGTTGTAAGGTCCTTCCCAAAGCACTTCTGATGGTATTCATTAGCTGCTCACTCCTTCTCCATCTTCTAATTGTCGAGTCTAGGTACAAGTATTCTAGCCCAGTTTCTCCACCTTGTCCTTTAGGTAACTTATAAAAGATAAACCTAAAAAAAAGTCACAAATTACTGACTGGTCACTTACTGACCAGTAGCAGGATTATTTTAAGTGTTGAACACTTGTCATCTCCTGCTCATGTTTCACAGAAGGAAGCCAAAGAAAGGGACCTGCTCAAGGCCTCTTCCTCTGCTTTTCCTTTCCTCCTTACTAGAGATATGAGTCTGAATGGGATATGTTCTAAGACATCCTTTGCTTGGAAGTTCGAATGATTGAAGTAGAAGTCCATACACATTGAGAGTGACTTACTCTATTGTTCTTCTTGTCTTAGTGGTTGCAGATGGGAGAAAGGTAAGGGCTTAGAGAATTCATCTTGCAATCTCTTCTACCATAATAACTTGATGTTTCACATCTTTGTAGCTGTCCAGCTGAACCATAGCTCTATTTCTGGCTTTTTGGCACTTCATTGTTAATAAGAGTCTCACAGACTTTCCTGCCCAAGAGGTCTTAGAATCTCAATGCTGGTATCTCAGTTTCCTGAGTAGCTAGAATTGCAGGCATGAGCCACTGCACCCGTCCAGATCATTCTTTCCTGTGTACTATATGATCTTAGCTATTCACGCTAGACACTGATAGTCCAAATTATGACAATTGAATATACCCCAAGGGCAAAACAGACCTAATTTGTGAATCACTGATCTTGCCAGACATTTTCTACTAACATGAACCTACAGCTAACTCCTAAACTTACAATAAGCTAAACATTATAAAACACATACTATTAAAACTGTCTATCCCTAAGAGCTTTGCACTAGTTACTTGATTCTCTTCATTCATATGCTTCTATTTGAGCACACTTGTTCCCTCCTTATTTGTTTATTTATTTATTTATTTTTATTTATTTTTTCAGTCACAGACCCAGGCCCTTGCATGTAGCAGGCAGGCAACAGACAATTATTCTCTGGTACTAATATGATGGCCTCTGCACTTCAACTATCTTAGTAATTTGTAGCAGCTAAATATCAAGTTGCTTATAGTCTCTTACATATATGTGAAGAATGAATGTGTATATTCAATTGTAGCAAAAATATAGGTGGTGTACACAGCAGTTAGGAGCTAGAGGTAGAAGGGTTGTGAGTTCTGGGCTATAGTGTAAGGCCTTGTCTCAAGGAAACAAAATAAACAGATGGCTTTCATGAATCACGTTTGGTGGCCTACTACTGAAGTATTGGGGGACTGTTAATGTTCTATGACCAGTATTCTTAAACATTTTTTGAAGGTGATTATCTTCAATTATATGCTATCTCTTTCTAGTCTTGACTTTTATGTCGAGGTCCAGATAAACTCAAGCAAAAATATGTTCCAGAAACATCCAATTCCACATTTTAGAGTCAAGTTTGCAACATTTTACTACAAATCTGTTCATCCCATTCTATCAGAGAAGTATCTACATAGTCATAGAAGCCAGAAACATAAGTCTTTCTTACAGGTCTTTATTTCTCCACTCAATCTGTGCATCCCCGAACTTATCTCACCAGAATGCCTTTTTCTTTGTGTTTTCACCACCACTTTAACTCAAGTCTACACAATGTCTTAACCTGTGATGCTATGAAAGTCCTATTGCTGTCTAACTCGAGACTGATTCCCTTCTGTCTACCATTCATAGTGCCACCAAAGGGCATCCCAAAGTGTGCATCTGACAAGATGGCAGCCCTCATTCACAACCTTTCATTAGTGCCCCACTCATGTAAGTTCAAACTCCAAAGCTCAGCCCAGGAATTTCTTTACCATCTAGACCTTCTTTTAATTTGAACATATTTTTGCGATTAATTTAGTTTTAAATTATTGCTATGTAATTGTACAAATGAATTTCTATTCAACGTGTCAGTTTTTGAATATAATGCCTCATCACGCATGTCATCCCTTTCATCATTCTCCCCACCTCTTCCAACCTCGCCCATCCCCTCCATTTACCTAGTTACATTTTCACATATTTCCATTGAATATTAGGACAGTCTTCGCCAAACCTTTATTTCTCAATGGGTCTACCCCATTCTCCCAGACTATAATACCTTTCCCCAACGCCTCTCCCAGCTTCCTAGTTAACCACCTGGTAAAACACCTGCAGCTTCACGACCACTCATTTCCATTCTGTCTCCCCTGCAATGCTGGAAAAGTCGTATTGCTGCCTCTGACTATTAAAATGTACATCAGTTATTTAAAGAACTTACATCCTTGGAATCCTCTCCTGCATATACTATACCTGAGTTAATTGTGTAGATATGCATATAACCCTGTACATGTTTACATACATAATTTAGATCTAAGTTCCAACTATGGGAGAAAACATACATCTTTTGTATCTCCCAGCTTGACTTAACATAATTTTTTCTAGATTCATCCATTTCCATGCAAGTAACAAAGTATCAGTCTCCCTGACAGATGAGTAAGTCTTTGACTCTGACCTTCCTTTTTAAGCTTACCTCCTGTTAATTCTGACCCGATTTCCTCAAGTTCTAGCAGCTCCCACTTTGCCTTTTTGCCTCTGTACTACCTTTTTGCTCTTTTATTAGTTTGGGATGGTTTTATATCTTCTTTGTCTTTTTTCTAATGACTTCATAACTGTTCTTAAAACTTAGCTCAAAAACTACTTCCTCAGAGAAGCCATTATATGCCCTCCCCCCCCCCCCCCCCACAATTCTCTATCTATGCCTTTCAGATATAGCTGTGTGATCCTTTAGGGTAAAAACTATCTTTTATGTCTTTCAAACTCAGCACAGGCCCTGGAAGGAGCTGATGAGTGTTGACAGACTGAGTGAATGAATCTGTGTTCTCCAGCTGGAAGTTCACACAGACTTTGGTGCCAGCCATAATGTCAATCCTAAGCGTCCTAATTAAAGAGCAGAAAAGTGACCATGGGTATAACACAACTCTGTGATTAGTCCCTTCGCTATGTTATTAGCTGCCAGTGATCTCCCAGCCACTCCAACAACTAGCTTGCCTGTATTGACGAATAAACCAAAGTTAACTAAACAGCTCCCTGTGTAATCATGCCTGCCTTCTTGTCCTCATAAGGAGAGAAGCATGCTTCCAGTTCAGAAGGAAAGTCATCCACCTTCGCTTCTTTGCCAATCTCAGAAAGGATGTTGAAAGGCTAATGTTAGGAAAAGCCACAAGTAAATAAAAGAAATTGCCAGCTGTCAGAAGTTGTCAGTTTGGTCTCACCCTGAGCCCACAGCTTTGCCCTGCAGAGAACAGCCAAGCCACAGATACATGCTCAGTGCTTTCTCAGTGACAACAGAAGCTGATCCGGTCTGCCCACTGTTACACCTCAGGGTTCTTTCTTTCTAAAATCAGGAAGTGACAGGCAAGTTTTCCTTAGGGACATCATGCCAGATTGCCTCTC
Organism: Megascapheus bottae; assembly: GCF_031878675.1. NCBI lineage: Eukaryota > Metazoa > Chordata > Mammalia > Rodentia > Geomyidae > Megascapheus > Megascapheus bottae. Next base: position 25,859,720 of record NC_143514.1, read on the forward strand.
ACACACTGGCTTTCAATTTGCATGTCTCAATCTTTACATTTCATTTACCTACCAATCCACAGCTTCACCCTCTTCATTTCTGCAGGCTATTGTTGATGCCTCCAGGATCCCAAAAAGGCTAAGAAAGAGCAGAACCAGGGTTGTTTTTACACGTCCTGTGGTCATTTTTTGGTTACCCTCATTCCATGTCACAGCAAGGAACTTTCCCCAGAGGTTGTGGAGTCTAAGCTTTAAATCTCACTCAGGCTGGGCTGGCTCCAGCATTTGATTCTATTCACCTCTGCTGTTCCCTGCTTTGGCACTTTCAGAATAGATGAATCCCATGTAAACATGTGATTGTGTCACAACACCCAGCGTGACTCCAATGCCTTTGTGCTCAATTGTTGGCTAGTTTGCAAAAATCATCAAAAAGTTCTGGAGAGGAAAAATGGAGAAATAATACATGCACTATATATATAAACAACATATTTTAGTGTACTTTGTATATAATATAGTAGTTTACTGCATATATTATAGTATAGGATACAGTGTACTGCAATACTACATACTATATGTTATGTATATAACAAATGTATAGCATATAGTATACTAAATATGCTATAATATATAACAAAAATATACTATATAAATGCATATAAATATGTATAAATTAAACTCTGTACTTTGGAGTGATTAATGTGAAGTTTAGTAAGAAGAGACATGCCGTTGACTAACAGATGTTGAATTAAACATGTCGTATGTTTTTGTCTTCTTAGAGAGAGCAAATGCATGTGGTTTGTACATTAAGTAGAAATAACAAACTGTATGCCTTAGTAATTGTCAGGGCTGGTCATATATAACGATCTGTTAAGGACATAATTGCTAAACAATGTTATAAAGGAATGTTTCAAAGTAAGAGCAAACTAAACCATATTTTATTAAAAAATGCTGACATATCTTCTCCACCTCCCTGATTTTGGCCAGTCAGTATAGAGCTTCGATGTAAAAAGACCTTGGGTCTGTTTTATTGGCTATTGTGCAACCAGGTAAATAAGTAAATTGACCACCTTCTCTTCAAGTCAGGTAAAAACAAAGCTGACAGGCATTTGCTTTTCTGCCCTCTTCTTTCTCATTCTTGAAAGTGAATCTGAAGTCAAAAGCCAAGGGAAAATGGCTCATGACCATAACAACTGTAAGATGGTAAGATGCCTTCATTCTTTGGGGAAGAAGGAAGGAGCAGATATCTGAACAGAATTTGTTTAAATTCATGGTGCTCTTAAATCAATAACTCTCAAAAGAAATAACAGTTAACTTTCTATCTGGAAGTCATGATGACTTTAATCTATCCTTCTGATTATGGGTACAGATTCAAGTCTTTTAGAGGACTTAGATTAGATCAAAGCGTTTCAAATCACTTCTGTGCTAGAATCTTGTGGGAAATGGGAAGCTCATGAGTCTACTCCTAAGACAGTGTTATGAGGAAGAGTCTGGGCTACCTGTCCGCCTTCACTGACATACTCATACCTGCATATTTGTGGGCTTTTCTTCAAAGTTATCAAATCAGAATCATTCCGGTTGAATTCAGCAATCAGGAATCTGTGTATTTAATGAGTTCATTGTTGAGGTTGCAGCACCTTGTTTTTTACTTTGTTTTGCCTCATTTCGCCAGTATTTGGCCAATTGCACTCTCGCTATGTTGTTTTGCACAAGGATGGTGCCCTGGCACTTGAGCCATGTTGCCACATTTCCACTTTCAACTGTTTTGCGGGTTAATTGTAGATAAGAGTCTCACAGATTTTCCTTTCCCAGCTGGCTTTGAATCCATGATCCTCAAATTTCAACTTTTTGAGTAGCTAGGATTACAAATGCATGAGACTCTGGCACCCAGCCAGCACTGTGGTTTTTGTTTTTGTTTTTGTTTTGAGGTTCAGGCTACATGATATGTGATAGACCCACATCCTTCAATGGGGAAACAGACAAAACTGGATAAATCAAGGAACTATTTTATTACAATTTTCCCATGGATATTCTGCTGTGCTCAGCCAGAGGACTTTAAAAACGTCAAACAATCCACTTTATGTTAAAGTGAAACAATATTCATTTCATTTTTTATCTTTTGAAACTCTTTGAGATTATACTTGTTATAACAGAACATACTTTGTATAGGATTCATTGGTGTATTTAGAGAACATAAGCAATTTGCCTGTGATTATGTAGATTGAAACCTGTTTGCCAAATAGGATAAAAAAATAATTCTTGTTTTTTTTTCTCAGATGTTTGAAAACATGTTTACTGATGTTTCTGTAAACTGTAAATCTGAGATGTCTGAATTAGAATGGCATCTGTGAAATCCACTTATTTCAAGGCATAGAACAACATTATCGTGTTGGTTTCTTTCAGATGTCACTTTTAACAAACTTCCTTAACTCCTGGTGTTGTTGATCTCACCATATCAACAATCTCCTATATGTAACCATTACCATGTCCTACACTGTCTGTATTAGATTCTGGGGGTTTCTATTATGACCCTAAAGTTTAGATTTCAGTGTGTTCTGGTTTTTACTACAAGTGGCAAAATAATTTTAGGAAAAGTAATGTGCAAATTTATGACAAAGAAATTGAAAACTGGGCAGGAATGTTTTCTTACAATGTTTCCTGGCTCCTGAAACTCAACTAGTAAAATGATACACAATATCCTGGTTCCTTTACTAATTAGTGAAAAAATAACTTCATCATTGTAACTTGTCCAAGTAGACCGAACAAGAAAGAAATTTTCACTTGGAAAAGAGCTCCTGATTTTTATGAACATTGGCATTCGCTCAGTAATTATGGATCCCAGTTTTGATGTTCTTGAGTAATATTTCAGCATTCCTTTTGTTATATATTTCTAGTACATCTTATACCTCTTTCATATAGTCTGAGTACTTGATTCTTTATTTGGAACTTTGATTTCTCAAATTCCCTGTAGAGAAGTAATCTGTTGCTCAGTCTATCTTTTCCAAATAATGAATTATTTTATTGAATTGTTTGTTTCTTTTTTTATTTATTTTTTTCATTTATTTTTTTTATTGTAATTAGTAAAAGGGTTATATGATATTTGCCAGATAGAAGGTGCATTAATTCACATACATTGATACCCTTTCACATTAATTTGCTTCTTAATCCACTTAGTAGTACATTTCTAGAAGGTTCGGTAGTTTTTTCAGATTTACTTGGTAAGTTTATGGAATTATTTCTTGCTTATATGCCTGACTACACATTAAATATTATTTTATATTTTCTTTCTAATTATTTTTCAATGTTATATAGAGAGAGGGGGTTACAGTTACAATCACAAGGTAGTGAGTTCATTTCTTTTCAAACATTATTATACCTCCTCATGTTTTTCTCCCACTTTCCTTCCCAAGGAGTTTTTTGAGATTAAAATAAAGTTGTTTTTTCCAGACTCTGGTCTATGTTGGTTTCATCAAAATGCATTCATCCTTTCAGCATTCCTGAGAGTCAGGCTGCTGGCTTTATTTATATTCTTGGTATATTTTAGTCATATGACTTCCATACCATAAAATTTAGTTTAGTTTTTTCTCATACTTTTGATAGACTGAGTAAAATCTAAAATGAGACATACTGAAGGAAAACACGGATATATTTTTGGGAGGAAAGGGAAATGCCTTGACTTATTTTGATGAAAAGAAGAAAGACAAACTTAGAAAAATGAATTAATTGCTAAAGAGAAATAGGGTTAAAGGGAAGTATGATTAAAATGAGCAGAAGAGAATGGAAACATGTGTTGCACTAATTCCTATTCCTCTTTCAAGTTGCTTTGAGAGCATTACTTCTTCCTGTAAGCCGTTCTTCTTTCTTTCCTCTTGCTTTTTTTCTCTCTCTCCCTCCCTCTTTTCCCCTCTTTTTCCTTCCTTCCTTCTTTCTTTTCTTCTTTTGTTACCTCTTTCCCTCCCTCCTTCCCTCCCCCCACCTTAGGGTTTTATTACCAGGCCTGGGCACTGTCCCTAAACTTTTTTCTCCTCTCAAGGCTGCTGCTCTACCACTTGAACCACAGCTTTACTTCTGACTCCTTTTTTTTTTTTTTTGGAGATAAGTGTCCCACAGACTTTTCTGACCCAGCTGGCTTTGAACTGCACCTCTTAAATGTCAGCTTCTCCTGAGTATCTAGGATTATAGATATGACAGAGATGCTAATGGTCAGCTGGAACAATTCTTGATCTTTCCAAAACTGGCTTAAATTTCTCTGAAATATATTTCTAGAACTCAGTGTAGTCCCTCCTACCCCCAGCCCATTCCATGCCTTCCCATTCTCAATACAGACCTGACACAGGGCTAGGGCTGATATGTAGAGGTGACCAGGATGTGGGTTTACTCTGCCTCCTCTTTCCATACAGTCAGTGTAAGAACACAGCCTGTGGTAAGATCAGGAGGCCTGGATTTTTCTATTAGAATAATTGACAACAATGTGTTACTAATCACTTGACTAGTTTTCTGTGTCTTTCTGTAGACCTGGATGCCAAATCTGGCCCACAGTTTGCTTTCATAAATAAAGTTTCATTAGCACACAGTCAGAATTTCTTTATTATATTCAGCTTCTTTTATGTTGTAATGACAGCGTTGAGTTGTTGAAACAGTGACCCTACTATATGGAACACTTAAAATATTAACCATGCAATTTTTCACAGAAGGCCGTTCTAAAATATAATCACTCTGAGGATAGAATAGTATCTGCCTTGTTTGCTGTTTGTTGTATCTTCAGGCCTAATAGTACTTGTCACCTAGATGAAGCTATGTTAGTATAGCTGTGTGAATACATGATTTCACAGACTTCTAGTTGGAGTTATATGGAATTCAGAAGAACTAAATCTAAACAGAGAAATAAAAGTGGGTAATTAGTAAACAAAGCCTCATAAAGAATTTTATTGTAATGTAGATAAGTCAGGGAGTTAGCCATAGTGAAAAGAACCAGGCAGATCTGGTTCGGTGCTTATGCTTGCCTCTTACTAGTTGTGTTTTTTGTTGGTGTTGTGGTAGTCGTTTATGCAGGGGCACATGTTTGTGCAGGGGTAAATTTCTTTTTTTTCCATTTATTTTTTTCTTATAATTATATATATCTTATATTCACCAGATAGAAGATGCATTACTTCACAAACATTGATATCCTTTCTCATGTCTTGGTCTCCATTTCCCTCTCCCCACCCCCGCCCATGGGGGTAAATTTCTACCTGATAGTACCTCAGTGTCACCAACTCTCTCTCTACTACTCCAGTCTCTCTATTCTCTGTGTGATTTTAAAACTAGTTTATTTTATTTTTTAATTTTTGTTAATTTTGACAAGGAGAAATACGTTTATTTTTGTAAAGACTTTTTCTTTTTTTATTGTATTTTATTGTTGGGATAATGTGTAGAGGGGTTACAGTTACATTTGTCAGGTAGTGGGTACCTTATTTCTTGAGCCTTAATACCCTTTTAAAACTAGTTTATTTTAGACTAGGAATTCTTTCTGCCAACTCAGAGTGCTGTTGTGATGCATAGTTAAGACAGTGTAGATGTCTCCAAGTGTCTGTAGTATGGCCTGTTCATTTCTTTTGGGATCAGTGCTCTCTATCTCTAATGAGACTTGTTGAGTTGACCAAAGGGTGTGTGCATGCGTGTGTGTGTGTGTGTGTGTGTGTGTGTGTGTGTGTGTGTGTGTGTATGCTTGAACTCAGAGCCCGGCCATGTCCTTGAGCTTTTTTTGCTCAAGGCTAGTACTCTACCACCTGAGAGCTAACACTCCCAGCTTTTTGGTGGTTATCTGGAGATAAGAAGCTAATGAACTTTTCTGCGAGGACCAGCTTTGAACCTCAATCCTTAGATACCCAGCCTCCTGAGTAGCTAAGATTGCAGACATGAGCCTGCAAAGTCCAAAACCATTTTCTGTGTATTTCAATAAAAATTTCTTAAACCACAGTCAGATGTCTCTACCATTTCTTTATTTTTATTTGTTTTTTTCTTTTTCTTTCTTTCTTTTTGCTTCAATTCTAGGAAACCTTGTTCCTGAAACTGTTAATGCTTTGGAAAGCCTGACAAGAATATTAGACTTTGGCACTTAGTGATGAGTTTCTCTTCCTTGGTAATAGGTGAAGATTGAAAATAACTGAGTACTTATAATTGGAATCCTCATTAGGTAACAGGTTACCCTTTCTTTCTACCATAATTATGCAGATTAGTTTTTATATTGCTCTTGAAACATCTGCTTGACAAATTCTCTTCAGAGTCAACTTTGAACATAAGGCATGTCCCCTTTGATAGAAACAAGCCATACACAAGTTAAAGCGACATGCCATTTTCTACTGGAGATCAATATGGTCTGGAAGGAGACACATCTAACATTTAATAGATCCCAGGCAACCCATTCCCCCTCCCCCAAATCCATCTGCCTTTAAAATGAGTACTATTGTTATTCTTAGCATTCTTATCTATTGTTTAAATCCGCTAGAGTGATACCTAGATTGTTCATATGAGTGCTCTTTTTTATCAGATTAGTTTGGCATGTTCTCTGAAATCTTTCTGTTTACAAATGCCCAAGAAAATAGCCAGATGAAGGAGACACTGACTATTGGAAGAATTTTCTCTGCACATTGGAAGGACAGAAAGGCTGTCTTTATGCACAATTCCCTCTATCTCAGAACTCTGCAACTGAATCGTGATATTTATATCATGAATGTGATATAAATATGTATGACAGTTCCGAAATAGCTACTTTTTAAATTTTTTTTCTTTCTTATGGAGGATAGAGCGGACCCTTATGGAAACCCTTCTGAGACTTCAGAGAAATCTCTAGTTATTTTACATTTATAAGAAAATTTCATCCTAATCTTATCTCAGACTTTTCCTAATGGCTTTTTCTCTGAGTAAAACCTACTTTTATTAGGCCATGTCTGATGAATGCATGGACACCCAGATCAAAAGTTTAAAGAGCTGAGCACAGGTGGCTCAAGCCTGCAATATTAGCAATTCAGGAGGCTGAGCTAAGAGAATTGAAGATCAAAGCCAGCTCAGGCAGAAAAGTCCAATTAATCACACACACACACACACACACACACACACACACACACACACACACACTCACACACACACACATACATTAATAAGAATTAGAAAAGGCTAAAAACAAGCTGGGTGTGGTGGCTTACACCTATAATCCTAGCTACTCAGGAGATTGAGATCTGAGAATCAGGGTTCAAAGGCAGCCCGGACACTAAAAAGTCCGTGAGACTCTTATCTCCAATTAATCACCAAGAAACCAGAAGTGGTGCTGTGGCTCAAGAGGTAGGGTGGTAGCCTTGAGCTGAAGAGCTCAGGGGGAGCGCCCAGACCCAGTGTTCAAGTCTCATGAATGACAAAAGAAAAAAGAAAGAAAGGAAGAAAGAAAGAGCTAAAAACAATAACCTGAACTTGTGTGTACCAGTATGCAAACACTGGTATTGAAAGGAAGCACGGATAAAGGCACAGGTGCCAGAAAGCACTGTGTCTAAGTGGAAAGAGTTGGCTTTATGTAAAGATTTGTCTTTAAGTAAAGGTTTGTCTGAGCAGGTAGGATTTATTCATTTTCTTGTACCAGCAGAAATAGGAAAGCCAGTGACTGAAGTATGGCATACTGGAATGAGAACATGTAGTAGAGGCTTAAGTGCTGCAATATTACTACTTCTGCTACAATTCATCATTGAATAGAGAGGCTAATGCTGGCTTCACAAGAGATCTTTTCTCTTGTTCTGTTTCATCCTCCACCCTGTAAAAGTTTTTATAAGAAAAACAGACGGAGATAGTAGGCTCTATTTCTATCCTTTCCTTTCATCTTACAACCTAAAAATTTGAACATGAAACTGAATTTCTGCAGTGACTTGAGGCTAAAAACAATGTTTTCCTTATTACATTTATCTTGGATAAATTTATGACAATAGACAAAGCACTGCTGAGCACTATGAAGGATCTGTAGAGAATTGCTGCTTTATGCCAAACCTGGGAGGCTTTCAGGACATTAATATTAAGACATGTCTAGCCAGGCATGGTGGCTCACGCCTGTAATCCTAGCTACTCAGGAGGCTGAGATCTGAGGATCAAGGTTCAAAGCCAGCCCCGCACAAACGAACCTGAGACTCTTATCTCTAGCCTCTAGAAAATGGGAAGTGGAACTTGGCTCAAGAGTAGGGTGGTAGCCTTGTACTGAAGAGCTCAGGGAGAGTACCCAGGCCAAGATCAAGCCTCATGACTCCGCCCCCCCACACAAATAAAATAAAAGACATGTCCACAAATAAACATAAAGAAAGAAGAAAATACCCTCTTGTCTATTGGAGGCTATTTCCTGCAATGAAAATTCGAAGGCAAGAGCTGAGCTTTATGAGGAGGTTAGGCATAGGGAGATAAGGTATTCTAGGCAGAGGGAAAAGGTTTGGATTAGAAGTTAAGATCCCAGACATGGTAGAAGTCAAATTTTTTTTTGCCTTAGTTCTTATCTAGAAAGTGGGAAAAGGTGTCTGCTCTTGTAAGTATTGAGCTCTGAGTTCTTTCCATCAATATTCCGTCACTTTCTATCCTGTTACATTTCAAATTGCATGTAGTAGAGGGGAGTTTTTTTCTTGTGCATAGAGCTAGGAAAATATTTATTACCACTGATATTATGCTCAGAGACATATTTGAGGAAATTGAGACTGCTTTTATAAGTTTGTTTCCTCAGGCCATACAAGCTTGAGGAGCAACAACCAAAGGTATGTATAAATCAGGCAATTTAAAACAAGACCAATGAGAGTAGATAAGCAGAAGTAGTCTATATCAACCAAGCACAGTGCCTCCTGCCTGTAATTTTAGTTATTCAAGAGGCAAAGAACAGAAGGATAGCAGTTTGAAGTTATCTTAGACAAACTATTAGCAAGCAGTATAAACTGGGCATAATGGTATAAGCCTGTTTAGGAGTTATAAACAGTGGTGGCTTAGGCATGAAGGTGAGATCCTACTGAAAAAAGTAAAAGCAGAAAGGCATTGGGCTAGTGAGAGAGTGCCTGCCTGCCTAGCAAGTGCCAGACTCAGTACCTCAACAAGTTCAAACTCTAGTACCAAGAAAACAAAACAAAACAAAACAAAATTGGGCCCTACTAGAGCAGCAGCCTCTTGATTTTACCTATCTAATCTCTTATTTGTAGTATACTGTCAATACTTGTCCATATCAGTAACTGAACTGATCATTTACTACAACATTTGATATATAAAAATTATTTACCAGTGATCATTGTAAGTAGCATTTATTGAGCAGGTACTATTTTAATGCTTTGTGTTTTTAAATCCTGAGAGACTGACACAAAATTTGCTCTCATTTTATACCAGGAGAAATGTACCTTTATTCTTAGCTAATGGGTGTAAAAGATTCTACCTGGGCTGCCTGACATTAGAGTCAAAGACCATGGTCTCAGCACCTGCCCACACAACCTAGGGCTGAGACAAGCCAGTGTGCAGGTGCTTGTGCCATAGATCTGCCACCGTTGTCTGCATTATACACAGTGGGGTTCTAACACTTCTGCTTTGTCTGACTACAAAATTTGGGGATAACAAGACCATTTCTTGTTGGGCCATTATCTGCTGGGCCATATTCTGCCAAGAGACTCTCAGGTCATCTGATTTTGCTGTACCTTGCTCCAGGCTCAGATAGCTAAATCCATTATATTCTGGCTTATTTTTCAGTAAATTTTTGCTCAAGATTTGTTCAGGGGTACATGGGATTTGTTTTTTGTTTTTTGTTTTTTTAGAAAGTCTCACAATATATACTAGGCTAGCCTTGACCTTTCAATCCTTTCACATTAACCACTCAAGTGCTGGGATTATATGTCTTAACCAGCATGTCTGGTTTAGGTGTCTGACTAGTTTTGTTTAAGTGTACCAGAAGTTTGCTGCGGAAGGCTGACCTCTCTCTTGGGTGTCTTAAATAATCTCTGGTTTAGATGGTTATACTGTACTGGAGAGCTGTCTGATGAGCATTGCAAACACTGCCTAACAGATTCTATATTCAATTTTGTTCTTCCCGGTTTCTGTTCTTCAGTTAGCTGTGCCTATTATCTTTCATTTGTTTATTTTAATCCTTAAGTAGCTATACAAACGGGTTCTGATTCATCTTGTCAGTTTGTGAGAACAATGCATCTTAGTCAAAGTTATCATTCTTCCTCATCTCTCCATTTTCCACCCATCCTCTCAATGTACCTAGTTCCAATATGACACACACATACAGACATATATTGACTATTATGATATATACATATATATATATAAATAGAGGGAGAGAGAATGAGAGAGAGACTATTGTGTGCTGTGGTGATCAAAATGTACAAGTTCTTATTCCTCACTTTCCCAGGAAGTAGAAGTTCCTGTTTGGAGTCCAAGCTAAATTGGCTCTTCCTGTATTGAAGTCTTTTGTATGTTTTCATTGACTATTCTGTGTCATCACACAGCACTGGGGGTGGTCTGTACACCATCCGCTCATTCATGACACATTGCTTAGGGTCTATTTATGTTCCAGGCACTGTGCTGAGTGCTGGGGTTGCCATGGTGACCAAGACAGAACTTGTTCCTGCTTTCAGTTGACTGCTTCCGAATTAACCAGGCACATGAGGCTGCAGGGACAGTACAATTTGATAAAGATCCTATGGCAGTAAGAAGCAGGTTGACAGCACATATAAGGGCATCTGCTCTATTCCTGAAGGGCTGGGGCAGAGGACCTGGAGGAACTGATATTGCAGAGTGGAAGGATGACTAGAAGAGGTTGGTGGTTGGATGACAAAGAGAAGAAAGGGTGGAAAAGAAAATTATGGAAAACTCAAAGGCCTACAGGCCGAGAAAGCATGCAGAGCCTGAGCAGCCACCATTAGCTCAAGAGACTTGAAGCGGATTTTAAAGCAAAGCTGACCAGACATGAAGCTGAGGAGGTGAGAGGGTTGAAGATGTGAAGGCCGGCTCTCATGTCAGCTCCTCTGTGCCAGGCTGATGCCATTTGCTTTCAGAAGCCGAACAATTGCAGCATGGATGCTTAGCGACAGAGAATGGAGCTGAGGAACATGAGGAGTATGAGAGTGCTGTAGTGAATCCAGTTGTCAGCTGGAGATGATAGAAAATGATGTCAGGACCTCTGGTTCTGCATCCTAGTCCATGCCATTCAGGGGCCATAGTCCTGGGTAGAATCCCTTGTGTCCCAGACATGTCAAGACTTCTTCCTGCTGCCTCCCTAGTGCTCTTTTCCCCAGACTGATGTCCTTAATCATTTTTCCTTTGATACCTCTGTTGCTGCCATTCCACAGCCAGGCCTGAATTAGTTACTGTTGCTACTTGGTGTGAAACCAGGCCTTTCCAACTCACCAGCACCCTTACAAACTAAAGGTGATATTTCCACTGGTACAGATGGAGAGACTGAGGCTCAGAGATGTTAAATCACTTGTCTCAAGTCACAAAACTGTGAGTAGCAAGGCAGAATGTGGGCATGGACTGATTCCAAAACCACTACGACCACACAACAGTGCCCCTCTCCCCATCAATGCTGCATTTCTTACTAAGGATTTCTCAGATCTACTCTGCCCAGTTTCTTATTTACCCTTTTCTTTTCTTCGAATTCTTTAAGTAGTCGTACAAAGGGGTTTCAATTCAACAAGGAAGTTTGAGAATACAGTGCATGTTGGTTGATATCACTTCCTCCATCTCCCTCTCCATCTCTCTCTCTTCCATCTCTTCCAACCCCAACCATCCCCTCAGTTTTCCAGTTCCATGTTCACACATGTACATTGAATCTTAACCCCTTCTTGGCCTCACCCCTCACAACACATGGTCCAATTTTCTGGCATTTACTTTGCTACACTGCAAGTCTGTTATTCAATAGAGTTATACTACTGGAATCCTCTCCTGCATAGTTTAGCTAACATATTTGTGGATATATGCAAATTTAGATTGTTATGTACAATTTAGATCTAACTTTCACATATGAAGAAAAACATGGGTCCTTTATCTCTCTGAGCCAGGCTTTACTTCACTTAACATAAAATTTTCCAGGTTCATCTATTTCCCTGAAAATGATGTGATATCATTCTTTCTGCCAAATGAATAAAATCCACTACATAAAATTAATTTGTTCACTGAAGGGCATCTGGGCTGTTTCTATATCCATCTTGGTTATGGTAACTAGTGAAGGGGTGTACAAGTATCTTTACTGTAACCTCACTCGTAATCTTTTGGATAAATTACCTAAGAGGTCACCCTTTTCTTAAAGATGACCTTCCCAGAAGTTGGATGAGAGGCTTCTGAGGTAGCTTTCCAACTTTTCCCTCAACATCCTACTGAGGATTTTAGACACTTCAAAGCCCAGAGTATGTTATTTTTAATGCATTTGTAATTCTTATTGTATAGGTGATGTACAAAGGGGATACAGTTTTATAAGTCAGATAAAGAGTACATGTCGTTTTGAACAATGTCATCTCTTCCCTCATGATAGCTACTATATGCAGGTGAGGTCCCCTGTCTCTCTGCTTAGACTTTTACTGTATTCTGGTTGGAATTCATTTTCACTTTGACACCTTCTTTAATTGCTATTTTGATGTCCAATTTCCATATCACATGGGATAGATCTTTTGACCCTCTCCTTTCCTGCCTCTCCGCTCACAGACAAGCTTACTAGCTAAGGCTCTGGCCTCAGACAAAGATTCTAGTGAATAACTCATCAGGCCCAATTAGGTAGCTCCTGGAGAAATGCATAGGTCTCCTGTTAGCCAGATGGCTTTGGCTCTGCAATTCCAAAGGTCATTTAGGCCTTGTCACTGATTACGTTTTCCCTTTCCAGCAGTAAATAGACAAGGCAATGTCCAGACTTTGAGTTCATCTCAGAAAATTTTCTCCACAATATCACTCTCTAGAGGAACAAGAAAAGAGCATGTAATTACTTCCAGTTAATAGAGTCAGGAAATTTTATAGAAGAAAAGTAACTTACATAGTGGTCATTCTACAATTTGGACAGCCATGAGAGCCCTTGACCAGCTGTGGGAACTAGAACAAGTTGACTTCACCTCTGGGCACCTTGATTTATCCTTTTGGATAAATGAGGATGGCAGTTTCAGAGCTGTTATAAGGATGAGATTGGCAGAGATTAAATAAAGCACAGCAAATTAACATAGTTTTTACCTAGAAGTTCTTTTGTTACTATTTTTTAAATTCGCTATCTGGGATGTTGTTGTCAGGAGGGATCACTACTACACTGTTGGTGGGAGTACAAACTCATTCGACCACTATGGAAAGCAGTATGGCAGTTCCTCAAAAGACTAAACATAGAGCTCCCCTATGACCCAGCAATTCCACTACTTGGCATTTACCCAATTGTCCAGAAACAAGGACATACTAAATCCACTAGCACAATGATGTTCATTGTAGCACCTGTCTGTCTTTAGGGAAATCATATTTTCACTTTCCTTTCTTTCCAATACCATTCTTTGTGTATGTTACTGAGGTTTTGAACTCAAGATCTGTGTCTACTAGGCAAGCAGTCTACTTCAGCCACACCCTCAATTTTGTTTGCTGTAGTTTGTTTTTCATATAAAATAAAGCACTTCCTCCACCTCTCCCACCCCTAACTATACTTGAATTAGCATTACCCTTCCACTTGGCTGAGATTATCCATGAACCATTTCGCTTACTTTCTTGAGATAGGGTCTTGCTTACTTTGCTCTGAGTTGGCCTTGAACCTCTTCTGTCTTCTCATCTGTACCTGATGTTGGCTAGTTTTTAAAAATCCCCTCAGAGTAACTTGTAACTAGCATTACAGGTGTGTGCCACCATGCCTGACTTGCAAATTCCCATGGTATTGTTTTCACAAATGTTCTTGATCTTTAATGCTTAAGGAAATTTCAGTTGGCCTTCTTCCTTCATCTAATGTTCTGCAGTAAAATAAGTATGTTTTCCTTATAGAATGATGAAGTGGAGTTTGTCCGAACTGGTTATGGGAAAGATAACGTAAAAGTTCTCCATATTCAACGAGATGGAAAATATCACAGCATTAAAGAGGTGACAACTTCAGTGCAACTGACTCTGCGGTCCAAGAAAGATTATGTGCATGGTGATAACTCAGATATCATCCCTACAGATACCATCAAGAACACAGTTCATGTCTTGGCAAAATTCAAGGGAGTATGTACCATTCTTAGATAAGGCCTATCTTAGTGTAGAATTCGCTACAAGATAACATGGGGGTGGTACTACCTATCTTTACGTTCTCACTTCCGTTTAGCGTATTTTTACATTTATACTACTTTAAAAATCTCCTTTCTACTCTAAAATTCTCTATTAAAATTCTTAGCCATGCTGAAAAGTTTGTTTTTGCCTTTAAAAACATCTTTGTATCTTTATTTTTTCTTTAATATTTTAGGAGAGAATGTTACTAGACAATTTAGCATGTCATTTCAAATTAGGACCATAGGAAAGTAGTGTCTTAGGAGGAGTTCAGAATAAACTTTAACATGTCTATTATTTATTGATTGATTTTGTTTTCTGCTTATTTGTACCAGTATTGGGACTTGAACTCAGGGCCTACACACTATCCTTTAGCTTTCAAGCACAAGAGCTTTACCACTTGATCTATACCTCCACTCCTGGCTTTTTGATTGTTAGAGATAAGATTCCCATGGACTTTTTTTTTTTAACCCAGGCTGGCTTCAAACTGTAATTCTCAGATCTCAGCCTCCTGAGTAGCTAGGATTATAAGCATGAACCACTAGCACTCACCACTGTCCTGTATTTCTTTGAGTCTTATCAGGTCTTTTTTTCTGTGAGAGTAGTGGGCATTTATAGTAGAAAAAAAACCATTTCTCTTCTTTTTATTACTACAGAAGTAAATCTTGAGTGTAAGACATGTGCTTTTTATTACCAAAATCTATTTGTCCAAACTGGAATGCCCTCCTATTCTTCCCAGTTCCATTACCAATTATTACCTGTAACATGGTGGTTAACCGTGGTCTCTAAGAGTGACCTAGACCTGAAGTCACCAAATACTTTAGCTATAGGGTCTTCTAGTATGCATGAATCTACACAGGGCCACTTGCATGTTTCTGGGCAATTCAAAGTAACTTCTTATTTTCTAAGAAGTCTCAACTGACAAGAAATACAGACTGGAAAGGTTATACTTTTGTATCTTTGCATGAAATCCATATTCATTACACACCAATAAATAAACTAATTGCAGGGTAATTTCTGCAAGGCCTGTTTCTGCTCTGAACTTTTCTCTTGTTCATCAGAATGACCCAGTAACTATATCTATGGAAAAATAGCTGTCTTAAAGAAAACAAAATAAAATAAGAAGCTAATTGAAAGGACCTTCAGGATATTGAAACAAAAGTCATATAAAGAATGATTGTTGTCCTTAATGTACTATGTTGTCTCTCATCTCCTTTGCTGTCCCTTGGGTATCTCATATTGTTACAGTATCTCACTTTGTTAACTGATATATTGAATTTATTTGTATTCGATTATTTGAAATTGGATAGGGAAGGGGGGAAAACCAAGATGGGTGGGGAGGTGGGGAGGAGGGTAATGGGTACCAAGACATGTGAAAGGGTATCAATGTATGTGAATTAATGCACCTTCTATCTGGCAAATATCATGTAACCCTTTTATTAATTACAACAAAAAATTAAAAAAATAAGTTACCTATAAAAAAAGAAAACAAAATAAAAACACTTTTCCTTTTTTTCTTTTTTTATTGTTGGGATAATGTATAGAGGGGTTATAGTTATATTTGTCAGGTGATAGGAGCATTACTTCCTAAACACTGATATCTCTTCTCATGTTTTTGTCCCCATTTCCCTTCCCTTACTCTGAAAAACACAGTTTCAAATAGGCCTGTACTATGATAGGAAAGAGGATAAAGGTATCAAAATTTCTCACGTTTTTTTTTTTTCCTGTGTGAGAGGTTGAATAAAAGTGAAATAATGTATGTTAAAACCAACTTAAATTAATTTCTAATAGAATGACCACATATTTCCTTATCCTGGCCAGCGCTATTGTTTGGTGGATTATTGAGTTTTTATTATATATATAAACGTGAACAAATTATATAAAATTGAAACATTCATGTATGTTTGGCTCTAGCAAAAAATAGTGTTATGTTAAAAATCAGAGACTTAGTGGTTTAAAAAGTAAAAATTATAACATTTTAAGATTACTACATGGTAGATACAATTTTGGAATTTTTAAAATTAAATTTAATCATCAGAATGGACACCTGGTTCTCAACAGCTAACTTTCCCCCAAAAGTGGGTATGCAAGCATTCAAACTCGACATTCACCCCATGAGCAGGTCAGAATGGGAAGACAGATCTTAACAATGTACTCCTAATTACTTTTGTCAAAAAAACAAAGCGCTATCTGAAATGGTGCCAGGCCACTTCTGAGGAAATAGGATTTATCCATTCTAGAATAATAGGTATACCAGAATTAGACTAGGAAACCTGAACTAATAAGACACCAAAAGTTTTAGGTAAAGTCATTGATAATTCACAAACTGGGCTAGGACCACAAAATACTGCCTAGAAATTAACATGGAGAATTTGTGAGAAGACCTGGAAGGAATCCATAGAAGGCTCACGTGGAAAGCAAGGAATATGAGACTACCCCTTGTGGATATATTTCTCTTGGAAACTTGGGAACCACTCACAAATCCCGCAGAGCCTAGGATGTTTTGCAGTAATCTGTGGCCAACTAAGCTCATCTAGAGAAGAGTCTGAAGGTTGTTCATTTTTTGCTTCTGGTAAGGGTTTTTGTTGTTGTTGTTGTGGGGCTTGAACTCTGGGCCTGGGTGCTGTCCTTGAGCTTTTCAGCTCAAAGCTAGCACTCTGCCACTGAGCCACAGCACCACTTCTTTTTGGTAAATTTTCTACCATATCACAGGAACCTTTTCAAAACAGGGTAGAGTTTCACTTGGTAGAGTCTCATCAAGTGCAAAATTGGGATGAAGACTGATAGCGTGCCTGAGATTCAGATCTCCTCTCAGTCTAAAGAGCTACTGATCAGGAAAGGGAATTCTCTTAGTCTTAAAACTTAACTTTGAACTGGCAGTGGTGGCACATGCCAGTAATCCCAGTTCTCTGAAGGAAGCTCACAGATTTGAAACCAGCCTAGGCTACATAGAAAGAACTGTGTCAAAACAAACAAAAATAACAACCAACCAACCAACAAAACACTTCAAATGGGGTGAGCAAGTATCTCTGACCACTAACATTTTGTTTCTAATTGTTACAGATAAAATGCATAGAAGACTTTGCTGTGAACATCTGTGAGCATTTTCTTTCTTCTTTCAACCATGTCACTCGAGCTCATGTCTATGTGGAAGAAGTCCCATGGAGGCGTTTCAAGAAGGTTGTTTCTCTTTATGTTCCCAGTTGAATGAAAGAAATGGGTGCTGTGATGATGTTGACATTTTACTGGAAATAATGTCCCCCTTGGCTTTCAGAATGGTGTCAAGCACGTCCACGCGTTTATTCACACACCCACCGGAAGCCACTTCTGTGAGGTTGAACAAATGAGGAACAGTAAGAAACTATTTTTCATGTTTTGAATTTGCAATTGGGATTTCAGAGGAACCCTCCCTCCAACATCTCTCCTAAATACTGCCATGGGAAAAAAAAGAAACACGTTTTTAAAAAAGATTTTATTAACATTGATTTTTTTTACATCATATTTCAAATGTCAAGTTTAAGAAGTATTCAAGAATGGGATCTCTATATGCAATCACTGGCAGATAAATTTAAGAACAAAATTAAAATTAAGCTGAGAGTTTGTATGTCATAGATACATATTGATCTATATAACGTATGTCTATAGGGTATATATCCCATCAAAGCTTTTTGTGTCTATGTAGTTATAGCTCCAAGATCATGTCAATGACCTTGAGTACCTGAGTATTGAGTCATCACTCTTGTACTGTCTGGATCTAATATCCACATATCAAGGAGACCATGAGCCTTTTGTTCCTTTGGTCTTCACTTATCCCACCCAATATGATTTGCTCTAGTTTCATCTGCTTCCCAGTAAATGCCCTTATTTTATCTTGTCTGGTGGCTATGTAGAATTCCACTTTATATTTGTACCACATTTTTGTATCCATTCATCAGTAGTGGGACATCTGGGTTTCCATCATTTGGCTATTGTGAATAGTGCAGAGATGAACATGACTGTGCAGGTGTCCTTATCATGTCCTGGGTTCTGATGCTCAGGGTAGATGCCCAGCAGTGCTATGGCTGGGTAGTAGGGAAGGTCTGTTTTTAGTTGTTTTTTTTCTGTTTTTAGTTTTTTGAGGAACCTCCAAACTGCTTTCCAGAGTGGGTATGCTAGAAACTAAAGATTACTTAAAGACTTTTAAATCTGTGATAGGAATGAATCATTTGATTGTGGATTACATTAAAGGATTGCCTGTTCCCACAAAGTAAAAACTCATCTTGGAGCAAAATATAGATGTTAGGTAAGGGTGAAGCAGAAGTGAGGGCCTTAGTGAACAGATAAAAAGAACACAAATTTCTGACCAATATCAGGTTTTTTAAAACTGTATCATGCTATAATTATAATATTTTATAGGAAATATTTACTAAATAACAAGTTTTTTCTAACATTTTGTTTGTATGATAAATAAATCATAATAGTAATATAACTTCAAGAAAACAAAACTCATTTTAAATGGAAATGGTAATTATATGATTTTATTTAGCAAGCCATTTAAAAATTAACCATGTAACATCACTATATTATAGATTTTATCAGTACTGATAATTAAAGTGAGCAAATATTAAAATTCCAAAGCTTGTATTGTACTAATTCATTGAGATTGTCAGAGCACAGTTTTATACATCACTCAGACCAGTGCCTTTTAAAAACCTTGGAGTCAAAGATAGAAAAATCTTTTTGTGTAGGGGGTGGGGGGATCTTGGGTCTTGAACTCAGCCTGGGCACTGTCCCTGAGCTCTTCAGCTTAATGCTACAGCCCTAACTCTAGGCCTGAATGTTGTCCCTGAGTTCTTCAGCTCAAGGCTATCGCCCTACACCTGAATCAAGCCTCACTTCCCATTTTCTGGAGGTTAATTGGAGATAAGAGTCTCAGGTCCTTTGGTGCGCAGGCTGGCTTTAAACTTTGATCCTCAAATCTCAGCCTCCTGAGTGCAGGCATGAGCCACTGCATCTGGCTTTGGAAGAAATCTTTTAAATTCAACAAAAACAAAATAAGCTTTATTATTTTTTCTTTTAATTTTTTTATTGTAATTAATAAAAGGGTTACATGATATTTGCCAGATAGAAGGTGCATTAATTCACATACATTGATACCCTTTCACATGTCTTGGTACCCATCACCCTCCCCTCTACCCCCTCACCCGTCTTGGTTTTCCCCCCTTCCCTATCAAATTTCAAATAACCAAATACAAATAAATTCAATATATCAGATAACAAAGTGAGATACTGTAACAATATGAGATACCCAAGGGACAGCAAAGGAGATGAGAGGCAACATAGTACATTAAGGACAACAATCATTCGTTATATGGCTTTTGTTTCAAAATAAGCTTTAATGTTGACTCTGAGAATATTAACTCAGATCTTTGCTTTTTCCTTTATCTATTTTCCTTTCCATCCCCTTTTTATTTTGCCTTTATTGCTCTTCCTTTCACCTTTTTCTTTAGCCCTGTTCAGGAAGACTTTGAGGTGGCAGAAGCCATCAGTAATGCTACAGTTCAATAAGATAAATGGTCACTTTTCATTCCAAGGTTCATTTGATAAACCCCTCCCTAGAAAGTACCAGTATACAAGTCATCCATTAATGTTTTGAACTCTCTGTATTGAGTCTAGAGATAGGCAGGACCTCATCAGTGCTTGATTAACAGTTATCAAATTATTGCTGTATAAAAGAGAATGGACTGTGGATGTTTTCAGTTAGAAAAGATTGTGTGTGTGTGTGTGTGTGTGTGTGTGTGTGTACTCACATATGTGCGTGTGTATTCATATGTGTGCCAGTAGCCTGGGCACTGTCTTTGAGATTTTGTGCTTAGGGCTTAGGCTCTATCACTTGAGCCACGGCTCCACTTTTTGGTGGTTCATTGGAGATAACAGTCTCATGGATTGTCCTGTGTGGGCTGACTTGGAACAGCAATCCTCAGACCTCAGTCTCCTGAGGACTACAGGTGTGAGCCATGCCCTCAGATTGGAGATGGTTTTCCAATCCTCAGTCATGAAACTCTTTGGTTGAGATGTTAGTTAAAATTACACTTTTTTCATGTTTTCCCTTTTCCTTCCCTGCCTTTCATCTTTTAAGAACTATTTTTTCTTTTATTATATCTTCAAATTGTTGTAAAAAGAGGTTTCAACTTAATGTTGATCAACGTCACCTCTTTAATCATTCTCTTTCACTTCCATCTGTTCTCTTTATCTCCTCCTTGTTCTCACTGTCCTCCTTTTCCTCCTCCCTCCTTATTTCCTGCCTTCCTCCCACACTTCTTTTCTCCTTCCCTCTCTCCTTTTCTTTTTTTATTTCCCTCTTCCAGCATGTAACTTTGGAGGAAAAGGAAATTAAATCCTTAATTCTTTGGTGGACAATGTTTTCTTAAATCACATTAGCACTGTGCAAGCTACACATATACAAAGCTATACAATGCAAGCTACACATATTTTCCAATATTTTTCTACTAGTTACATTGAAAAAATAAGGAACTTAGGAAAACTAAGTTTAATAACATATTTAATTTAATCTAATGTATCTAAAATTCAGTTATAAAATACCAACATTAATTGACTACACCACAGTCTTTAAAAATTTAAGCCTTTGAAATCCTAAGTCCCATGCTAAGACCATCTAGTCATATTTCAGGTGTCTAATAGTCACATATGGCTAGTGGCTACTGTGTAATCAACTATTTTGAAGGTCACTTAGCACATCCTTCACATCTCTTTTAATTATGTCAAGTAGCAGCAAGGGCTAGAATTAGACTTTGTGAAAGCTGATTACAAGGAAAAGCGCTTATGGAAATAACATGTCATTCATTCATATGCTACTCATTTAACCATTTGATTTTGAGAACTTATATATAAACTTTCTAGGACTATAATGAATTCACTGTAGACAAATTGTAGGAGACAGGCCTCTAAGGAGACTTATTGCAATATGAGAGGTTCAAGTCACAATGAAGAGAGTAAAGACATGCAAAGGGAACAAAGTAGTATCAAAGTCTAACTTCCCAAGGCCATCTGGAATACTTTACTAGGGAGGAGGAAATGTTCCAACTTTCTTTTTGGTGGTTTGAACCAAGGGCCTTGCACACAAGAGTATTGCTCGGCCGACACTCCATTTGCGCCATAGCTTAAGAACAAGTTTTAGTTAATTGGGAGATGAGTTTCATGCTCATGCTAGCTTCAAATTTTGAACTCCGAGGTCCTCAGCCTCCTAAGTAGCTAGGAATAAAGGCAAGAGCCACAGGTATCTGACCTTCTAATTGGATCTTGATAAAGGATTCAAAATAGTCTGTACATGGAAGTGGAAGGGGGACTTCTGGAAGAAGATGGAGGACACATAAAGGAGTCGGAGAAGTGAAAGAAAATATTTTAGCACCTGCCTTATACTCAATCCTATTAAAGGCAAGTTTTGGCTAATTGTTGAAAAGGCGAAACATTTGCTGAATGGGGACACGCTCAGTGAGTCCAATTCCTCTTAGTCCTCTGAAGGGTTTCATATGTTGCCCAAAAACGTTTTGTGAAATTTAAAGGAAGTTTTGCACAGGTTAAACCTAAAGGCCTGGGGGTAAGAAAGCATGGTATTTGGATATGAATTCTACTCCTAATAACGGAATGGGTCACCTGTGAATTGCACACTGCTAAATTTGGGTTTTGTGAGGATGCCAAGGCTCACTGCTACAGGTGTCCAGAGAAATATAGGGGCTACATGTTCATTTTATTAAAGCATTGAGCTCAGTGCTTGGTCTATAAACAGGAAGGACTCCATGAAAGAGGCTGTGATTATTGTTTAGTATGACAACAGAGCAAGTCCTCAGTGCTCAGGTGAGTGAGGGTGTGTATTTGCTTTTGTTCAGCAATTCAGATCCAACCGGGGCAAACAAGCTTGAGCAGCAAGTAGCATTGAGCCAGCTGAAGACTTGCCAGAGAGAGACAGTGGTAGATCTTCATCCACGGAGGGCATTTGGGAATTGTGATCTGGAGGTTATAGAGGCTGAGTAGGGATAGAAGTTCAGAAGAAAGGAGAGGTTAAAGTTGGCTCTGAAGTGAGAGGAGTGGGGAGCTTACTGGAGAGAATGTATACATAAAAGTGGGGGGAGGCTAGTGAGCTTTGGAATATGGATAGAGATGGATTTGGGAACCACAAACAGGCTTACAGTAAAGGAAATCATAGGGAAGGTGATTCCAGGAGAACACATAAAACGGAGAATGGCCCTGGGAAAATTCCTTCTCTGTGGGTTGGGCTTTTGTATTTTCTTTTTTTTCTTTCTTTCTTTAATTGTAAAAGTGATGAATGAGGGAGGGGGTTACCATTATATAAGTAGGGAAACAAGTACATTTCTTTGTAGACACTGTTACCTCCTCCCTAGTTTTTGCCCAATTACCACTCCCAAGTTGTAAAGTTCACTTCCAACTTAGTAGCTAGTGAGTATGGTTGTTGCATTCATTCATCCTTCGTCCTTCTGTTTCTGATTCCCTTTCCTTCCATGGATCAAACAAATTTATATACAAGGTAAAGGATTCAGAAAACGTAAACAGAAAGAAAAAAATAGAAAGAATGCAGGACACAATAAGAATCTCATTTCTAACTCTTTGGTTGGGCTATTTAAAGAATAACACAGACTGGTCAGAAACATAGAAGGAGGGCTGGAGACAGTGGTGTCATGGAAACAGAAGGAAAACATGTTTTGAAAACTCAGGGTTAGTTACTGAAGCAACAGGAGCCATAACAAAAGGGTTCATATGTAAAGGCTATACCAGATGTTCATTCCTTCCCTCCCTCCCTCCCTCCCTCTCTCCCCCCTCCCTTCTTTCCTTCCTTGCTTCCTCCTCTCATTTTTTCTTTTCTTTTCTTTTTGTTCCAGAGCCTGGATGCTCTCCTGAAATGTATTTATTTTTCCTAAAGGCTAGTACTCTACTACCTACTACTTGAACCACAGCTCTACTTCTGGCTTTTTATGAGGGTCATTTATTAGAGACAAGACCTTCACATAACTTTCCTGTCCACGCTTGCTTCAAAGTATGATTCTCAGATCTCAGCCTGCTAAATAGGTAGGATTATAGGTGTGAGCCACTGCCACCTGCCTTGAAGTTTGTTCTTTTTATAAAAGTCCAGTGAAATGTTTTTGTGTGTGTTGAGGATAACAGGAATGAGGGTTATTCTTCTGCTCTATAAAGTTATGCATACCCAGCAATCATATATTTTATGAAAATCTCCATGTGAATTTAGAAGGTAATATGTACTAGGACAAAAAGTAAAAAGGGTATACACAGACACATACATATCTGCTGGTCCTAGGACTTGAATTCAGGGCTTAGGCATGGTCCTTGAATACTTTCTGCTCAAGGCTAGTGTTCTACTACTTGAGTCACAGCTCTACTTCCAGCTTTTTGGTGCTTGATTGGCATTAAGAGTCTCACAAACTATCCTGTCCTGGCTGGCTTAGATCCATGATCCTCTCAAGTAGCTAGGATTACAGGTGTGAGCCACTGGCGCCCAGCTTCAACTATATATTTCTCACCTGTACTTTTGGTGATCATCTTGCACGATTTCCAAGACAGCCAACTAAGGAGAAGTGAAGGGATTGGAGGACAAAAAGATAAAAGGAAAATCCTCACTCATGAGTGTCAGTGCTGAAAATGGCATGTTGCCCCTCTAGAGAAAATCAGCGGCTCCTGACTGCAGGTGTGGTAGCTCAGTGTAGTCTTACCTGGTTACATGAGAAGAGGGGGATAGATTTAGTTTCTGCCACAGGCATATTAGGAACTTTGAGTTAAATGAAGACGAGAGAAACTGCATAGCTAGCAGGCATGATTGGTGACTTTCAGCAGAGCCACAAAGGTGGAAGTAAGGTGGCCAAGTTCAAAGCTCTGCTGATCTTTCCAAGAATTGCCAGAAGTTGGTAGCAGCTTCAATTCTAATCACCTGGCTGCTGGAGAGAGGAAAGCCTAGCCAGCATAATCAGATTAAAACTTTTTTTTTCTCTTTCCTTTCTGCAGTAAGCCAGAAAGCTTCAAGGGTACTGGTATCATTGCGGCGGTGATCCCAGAAGCGCCAGGTTGACTCATATAGGGCTCAGCCCCACTCCGACAGCATGCGAGGCAGGCTGGCAAGCATCAGGGCAGGAACAGAGACATCTGTTTCCTTAAGTGCATGCAGGTGTCTGTGTGCATTATGAATATGTGCATCTGCCAGGGCAGTGTATACAAAAGCGGTATTTGCATTCTCTTCCTCTTTGGAGAGTAAGACTACCTGCTGCTGCTTTGGTAGCAATGTTAAATTCTTAATTTGCTTATTAAGAGGTTAAAATGGAGGATTGTGACATGAGTCACTGTTAACAATCATTATCATAGGAAGTGTCCTTATATGGATATAGATAATGAAAATAACCACACACACACACACACACACACACACACACACACACACACACAAAGGCACATATTCAAGGCTGTTGCTACAAATTCCTGAGTAGTGCCTTTGTTGGGTTTCATTATAATGGTGACATTTCTGCCCCTCCCTATACACGGGTACTTAATCACACATTCACAGCTACTATCAAAGCTCTCCCCAGCAGGATATGTAACCAGATTTCTTGTGAACTGGATTCACTTCTATTTTTGAACTGAACAATTATGGTAAACTAGCTAAATCTCACATACTCTTTTAGGGCTAGAAATTACTCTAGAACTTACTCTGCTGTTTCTGCCTTTAAAGCTACATTTTTGAGCTATACATCTTTGCACCCACAAGGATGTACAGCTTTTCAAAGTTGACTGGTTCTTTGAGTGAATGTGGAAAAAAGAAAGTAATGTATTCACCTGAAGGACTGAGTGGCTGTGACATGTGTGCATTTCCACACCCTGAGCAGAGCTAGGTTCTGCATATATGATGCAGGTTCAGGTCGCTGGTTTAGGTGTCATATACGACCTGTATCTCTTGAACTCTTTCCCAATGTCCCTGTCAAACTACAAGCTGCAGAAAGTCTTTATGTCACTGGAATAGTTGAGTCACTAATTCAAATTAAATATGCTCCTAAACCTCTGCAGTATTTGAATTAAAAACTGCAACCCTTTAAGCATCAAATTTCTTGCGTTCTGACACTAATTATAGAAACCCAGCTAAAGCAGAGCTAAATAGAGAAATGGGAGATGAAGGAAAGATCTTTAAAAAGAGAAGCTTCCTTATGGTTGTGAAAAACAACACCCACACATTTATTGACGTTGAAACCTAGTGTGTGGGGGGAGGAGGGTGGTAAACAGCGGAAAGGGATGGATAAAATTCAAAGTTCCAGAGAAGTTGATTGCTGGCTCACATCTGTAATCCTAGTCAGAATGCCGAGATGGGAGGATCATCTTTGGAAGGTAGCGGGAGCAGGAAAGTCAGTGCTACTCTTATCTCTAGTTAACTATGAAATGAGCCAGAAGTGGAGCTGTAGGCTCAAATGGTAGAGTGCTAGCCTTAAGCAAAAGAAAAAGCTCAGGGACAGGCCCCAGGCCTTGAGTTCACGCTCCAGGATGGGTACCCCCCTCCCTTCAAAAAACCAAATCTAAATCTAGTCCAAGAGACTAGATTTAAGAAGTGACACACTAGGAAGATTGTGAAAAGTGAGTGGGAGACCGCAGGCAGAGATGGGTGCAAGGGAAAAGACTGTTCATGTTCTTTGATATGGAGGCTAAAGCTGTCAGGGTCCTCCATGAGGAAAGATCTGGACAGACGTGAGGCTTTGGAAAGTCTTCTGGATCATCCTCTAGTTGAACCAAAGGCCAATAAGCACCTGCTGTTTGGGTGATGTCATCTTTCCCCATCCAGAACTGCACAGAGGTGGCTGTGCTGCTCACTGTGTAAGCTAAATGGACTCCACAGAGACAAGTGATAGTTAATTGATTTCACTTTTTTTCTAGCACTTCACAAGTTTGAGATTTTCTAGTAGAATGATTTAATATAGTTTTAAAATATCTTCCTTTTAGCTATTTGTGTCCTTTTTGGAGGTGTTAAATGTGGAAGCAATTATCCTCTTCATGACAAATTTTTTTTTCTTGGCTTACTAAAGCTTTGTGCTTTGTGACACCTGATGCGTAGGTAAGGATCTGGGCTTATTTTCTATTAATTCACAGTGAGTTTCTTTCCTTTAAAGAGCTCAAGGGTAGATGTATGCTTCTCAGTGAGATAAACCACAATCTGTTAAGTGTGTAGGAGGACACTAACAGCCAGAAAGGATTATGTTCTAGCAAAGTAAAATGTGAAAAATCTTCCTTTTGCATAACTCAATAGCTATGGCATGGGAGAAAAAGCTGATGAAATGGTTTCATGGGAAGTAACCTATGAAAGGACAAACTTTCATATTGACTGACGTGTGCATGCATGCGCGCGCGCGCGCGTGTGTGTGTGTGTGTGTGTGTGTGTGTTTGTGTGTATACCAGTATTGGGTCTTGAATCTAGAGCCTTCTAGTTTCTTTTGGCTTTTTCTCTCAATGGTGGTGCTCTATCACTTGAGACAAAGCTCCATTTGCAGCTTTTTGCTGGTTAATTGAAATAAAAGTCTCATAGATTGATCTTTCCAGGCTGGCTGCAAACGGTGATCCTCAGTTCTCAGCCTTCTCAGTAGACAGGATTACAGATGTGAGCTACCAGTGCCCCTCTTGAATTACTTCTTGTTTTTTTTTTTTTTTTTTTTTTTTTTTTGCCAGTCCTGGGCTTGAGCTCAGGGCCTGAGCACTGTCCTTGGACTTTCTCAAGGCTAGAGCTCTACCACTTGAGCCTCAGCACCACTTCCGGCTTTTTTTTTTCTATGTATGTGGTACCGAGGAATCGAACCCGGGTCTTCATGCATGCTAGGCAAGCACTTTAACCACTAGGCCAAACTCCCGGCCCCTACTTCTTGTTTTTAAACAAGATTAGTTTTTGTTTTGTTTTTTTTTTTAGAGTGTGGTTAGCATCAGTTTTAGTTTATAGTCCTATGAATTTGAAAGCTTGGGGTCCTTACTAGTGATCAGAAAGTTGGAACACTGCCAATATAGAGAGACAGAAAAACTCTCTTATTTTTATCCAGTGTGTCTATTATGTGCCAAGGGAAAAATTATGCTTAACATTTAAAGAGAATAGTTTTTGCGGCTGCTGTTCATAGACATGGTGAAGGCACTTGCATAGATGGCGTGTGTGCTCTTCCAACATTGTGACAGTAGTTAACTGTCTTTGGGAACATGGGACCTTTATTCTGTGGGAAACTGATGCCAAAACACATTGAAAATGTGTTTTGCACTTTCTCCATTTGTAGATTTTAGAGAGGAAGTAAATTATTTCCATATGGTCTAGCAGAACTAACACTGCCCTGAGGTCAATAAGCCTCATCCTAGGGCCAATGGTCATTAGGATAGCACAGAGTGGTTTTTCATTTTTTAAAATCCCAATGAGCCTTTGAAAAACAGGAGGGAAATTTCTAGGTGGTTGAAGCTGATGACAAAAAGCCAAATGTGACCAAAATCTTCATTATGACTTTCATATTGCATTTCTGATATGGCAGCCTTGTTATCCGTCATTTGTGTTATATTAGACAGGCATCAAACTCCAGAAAACAAGTATGATTACTGTTTCTGTTTTATAAATGAGAACATCAAAGGAGGAAAAACCAGGTAATTTTCTTTAGTGTATAGTGCTCATAAAAGGAAAGACTGGGGTTTAAATTTAGGGGAATTTAAGTGTCCAAATGAAGCCATCATTTAGGTTTGTATTCTGGAACTTCCTTCCCCTCTTCCCTCCCTTCCTTCCTTCCTTCCTTCCTTCCTTCCTTCCTTCCTTCCTTCCTTCCTTCCTCCCTCCCCCCTCCCTTCTTCCCTCCCTCCCTTCCTTCCTTTCTTCCTTCCTTTGCACTTGTCAGGCAGGTATTCTACCAATAGAGCATGCTACCAGCCCTTTTTGCTTTAGTTTTTGTTTTTATTTACATTCTCTTTCATCTTTTCACTCCTTGTTTTGAGTCCAATATTACTTGCAAATTCATGCTTCACTTCAACAGCATTCTTTTTCTAGATGGGGTATTGGTAGAGGTTTTTAGCTCACAAAGACTGGGGACACTTCTTTTAATATGAAAAACTTAAAGAACAAAAAGTTTCCAAGATAGATAGGAATGATGCCTCCATATCTACTTCAGCCCAAGGAAGGCCTCTCTCTGAGGCCCTCAAAACATACTGTGGTATTGGAAGTGGCAACCTCATTTCAAAAGCCTCTTATGGCACAGAAATGAGGAAAGGGAGTCAAAGGAAGGAGAAAGAACTGCCTATTTGGAGATCTAAAAGGGGGTAGAAAAGTCAGGAATCTATACCACATGTTGTTGATCCACTCATCAACTGAAGGACATCTGGGTTTGTTCCATATCTTTGCTATGGTAAATAGTGCTGCAATGAACATCGTTGTGCTAGTGGATTTAGTATGTCCTTGTTTCTGGACCACTGGGTTAATGCCTAGTAGTGGAATTGTTGGCTCATAGGGGAGCTCTATGTTTAGTCTTTTGAGGAACTGCCATACTACTTTCCATAGTGGTTGAACGAGTTTGCACTCCCACCAACAGTGTAGTAGTGATCCCTCCTGGCCACATCCCCTCCAGCATCTGTTGTTATTAGTTTTCTTGATCCTGGCCATTCTAACTGGAGTAAGGTGGAATCTTAGAGTCATTTTGATTTGCATTTCTTTTATGACCAGAGATGTTGAGCATTTCTTCATGTCTCTATAGGCCATTTTTGTTTCTTCTTTAGAGAAGACTCTCTTTAAGTTTTTGGCCCATCTTTTAATGGGATGGTTGTTACTTTGGAGATTAGTTTTGGAATGATTCAATTTTTTGAGCTGTTGATATATTTTAGATATGAGGCCTTTGTCCATTGTATGGTTGGTGAAGATCTTCTCCCACTCTGTAGGCTTCCTAATTAATTTACTAGCTATGTCCTTTGCCATACAAAAGCTCTGCAGTTCAGTGCAGTTCATTGCAGCACTATTTACCATAGCAAAGATATGGAACCAACCCAGATGTCCCTCGGTTGATGAGTGGCTCAAAAAGATGTGGTATTTGTACATAATGGAATTCTATGCGGCTGTCAAAAGAATGACATCGCCCAATTTGTTAGGAAATGGAAAGACTTAGGAAAAAATCATATTAAGTGAAGTAAGCCAGACTCAAAGGAAGATAGGCTCAATGGTTTTCCTCATTTGTCATAATCAGTAGAAACTTTGGGGTCTCCTAGCAGAGATTTGCAATAGAGCAGAACCATATACATAAGGCCATATAGTATGACACTAAATGAAAGGACCTCTAGGATATAGAAACAAAAGCCATATAATGAGTGATTGTTGTTCTTAATATACTATATTATCTCTCATCTCTTTTGCTGTCCCTTGGTTATCTCATATTGTTACAATATGAGATATCTGATATATTGGATATATTTGTATTTGGTTATTTGAAATTGGGTAGGGAAGGGGGGAAAACAAGATGAGGGGTGGGGGTGGGGGGAGGAAAATGGGGACCAAGACATGAGAAAGGGTATCAATGTATGTGAATGAATGCACCTTCTGTCTGGCAAATATAATGTAACCCTTCTATTAATTACAATAAAAAATATATGAAAAAAAAGAAAAGTCAGGAATCCAGTAATGTGGTGATGAGTTTCAACTCTACCTCTGTTAGCTTCCAGCCCTATGATTATGAGTGGATGAATAATGCCTACTCTACAGACTTCTGAGGACTGAATAATGTAAACACTGCACAAAGCAACAACCAAAGGCCTGCCTTCAGAGAGAAGGCTCTCAACCAATGTTCGGTGCTCTTTCCCTTGGTTGGTTACATTGTGTGTGTAGAAGAGCGATCCGATAGAGACTGTAGAAAGTGATGGAGATGGACTGTTGAGATGGCAAGGAGACTTAGTGGTGAGGTTCTTCATGGTTGGCATGAGTCAATCTTGCTCAATTATTCATTTCACAAATACCTCTTGATGGCTCCTGTACTTCTCTTGAGTTTAAGACTTGGACTTCTTAAATTAAAATATGGATTTATTTTTTTATTTATTTTTTATTTTTTTGCCAGTCCTGGGCTTGAGCTCAGGGCCTGAGCACTGTCCTTGGACTTTCTCAAGGCCAGAGCTCTACCACTTGAGCCTCAGCACCACTTCCAGCTTTTTTCTATGTATGTGGTACCGAGGAATCGAACCCGGGTCTTCATGCATGCTAGGCAAGCACTTTAACCACTAGGCCAAACTCCCGGCCCCTTGTTTTATTTTATTATTTAGATATTTAGAATCTGATAAGCATGTCTTACTGAAGTCGTTGCTAGTACCCTTCTTTTGATTGTTCTTCAGATGTAGCTTCCCAGGAGAATTTCAGAAACTTAAACGATTCCAATTTTCTGTTTTACCACATTGCCCTGGAATACTCCGCACAGAACACTTGATTTAATCAGTGCATATTTTATCGGAAGATCTACCACTAACCCCTGGCTCTTGCTTTCTCTGGAGGGTACCTGCATGTAGCATTGAAAATACCAACATATAGTCATTATTTACCTTGCTGGAGCTCTATAGCTCCTAAATTAACCTCAGCAATTGAAACCGCATAGGTGGTGTTAACCATTGAATTTTAAAGATCTCCCTTGGGTTTTAGTTGAGGGTTATGTGTTGCATTCTTATTCTGTAAAACATGGATGTAGTGATGCCTAATGTTCCTTATCCTTAACTTTTAGGCTAAGCAGGCCAAGAAGGATAGGAATTTGTCAGAACCAACTTAGAAACTACAGCTAGATGGCCTTGATAATCCTGCCATGACTTTCACTATTGGGCCTTGCCAAGTGTTCTCTGAATGTTCCCTGTCCCCACTAACTTGGGCATAAAACTCAGTTCAAGTGGTGTTCATTTTCCAGTTTCTGGGGTCTGTGATTTTCTTATTATGAAACTTCTGACTTGCCTAACCAAACTCGGACAGCCTTAAGGGGCTGACTTTCACATACTCAGGAAAGAGTGTGCACCCACTGAGAACAACCGCTGTGCCATGGCTCTGCCTACCTGTAGTATCTGCCTACCTGCAGAATACCTGGGGTTTCCTGGTGTACTATCAGGTGCCAAGTTTGCTTCAGGTTCTACTAAACTGCCAGAGCTACAGAATAGTCTACTTCACAGAGAAGTAAAGTTAGGGAGGGAAGGATTCTCTCTCCCTAAATTCATCTGTTAGTTGTACCCTGAGTAGGCACCATTTTGCACACAAATAAGCAGTAGTCTCCTCCTCTTCCTCCTCTACTTCCTCCTCCTGCTCCTCCTGCTCCTCCTGCTCCTCCTCCTCCTCCTCCTCCTCTTTCTCTTTCCTATTATAGGGTTTTAACTCAGAGCCTGGGTTGCTGTTCCTGAGCTTTTACTTCTTCAAGAGTAATATTCTACCACTTTGAGCCACAGCTCCATTTCCAGTTTTCAGATGGTTAATTAGAAATAACGGTCTCATAGATTTTCTTGCCTGAGCTGGCTTTGAACCAGGATTCTCAAATATCAGTCTCCTGAGTAGCTAAGATTCCAAATGTGAGCTACCAGCACCTGATAATAAGCAGCTTCTTTAGATTATTCCACCTACTGCCTGCCATGTAGTACTGTTACTTTATGAGAAGACACCTTAAGAAGAACCAGAGCCATATCATCTCTTCATGCCTTTGAACTCCCCATTTTGTTTTAGTCCAAAGCAACTTCACCCCCAATGCAAAGTCTTCTTCAGCTGTAACACAAGCCTTGATGGAAATTAGTGGTGGTATATGCGGGCCTCTGAGTCAATGGTTTCATCTCCAAAGTCTTTTTTAGGCTCTGCCAGGCCCATGCTGCTAATCATTCATGAGGTTGTCTGAGCTCAGAACCTCAAGGACACTGAGCTGTCATTGGCGTCTGGTGGTGACTGCGCCTACCCCCAGCAGAAGACTCACAGGAGAGAGGAGAATTACTCATGAAGAGCTGACGTACACATTTCAGCATGATTACAGCTTGAATGTGAAAAATATGAAAATATGTAAGGTAGCTAACTGAGAAGACATGGTGCGTTTGACTGAGAGAAACTTAACTAATTTCTGTATCTCTCAGCATCCTATGGGAATTTATTCTTAGACTTTCAGTTTCCTTAAGTCTGGAGAGAGGAGGGAGTCATGGACTTTAGGTAGGAAGGCACAGCATCCCCATCACTGAGTTCAGAGTACACAGGAGGTCAGGAAATACAGATGCATAATTTTCTGTGAAAGCATAGTGTACTATGCATCTATGTGTGTGATAAGGGAGGTGGTGGTGGGTTGGGCTAGTCCTTGTCCTGAGCTTCTTTTACTCAAGACAAGCACCACTACTTGAGCCATAGCTCCACTTCTGCCCCTCTCTCTCTCTCTCTCTCTCTCTCTCTCTCTCTCTCTCTCTCTCTCTCTCTCTCTCTCTCTGTGTGTGTGTGTGTTTGTAGTTTATCGGAGACAAGTCTCATGGACTTTTTAGCACAGTCTGGCTTCGAATTGAGATCCTTGGATCTTAGCCTCCTAAGCAGCTAGGATTACTGGTGTAAGCCTCTGGCACCCAGCTGCCCTGTTTAAATGACCAGAATTTCAGTGCTTTGTTATATAGAGCCTCTCCCTCTTCTATTTGAAACAGGACCTCCAGTCATTCATTCTGGAATCAAAGACCTCAAGGTCTTGAAAACAACCCAGTCTGGATTTGAAGGATTCATCAAGGACCAGTTCACTACCCTCCCTGAAGTGAAGGACCGGTGCTTTGCCACGCAAGTGTACTGCAAATGGCGCTATCACCAGAACAAAGACGTGGACTTTGAAGCTACTTGGTAGGAAGGAGTGTTAGGACCTGACCCCTGGGCAGGTAGTGTGGCCATTTTCCCAGGGGCCCACAGTTATGGAGTCTTCAATCTAAAAGAGAATCCTAGAGGCCAGTTGACTCACTTTTGTCAGTCAGAAATCCCCTCTGTTTTTCCTTTGTGGTTCCACTGTTTTTCAGTGGTTCTCAAATGGTAGAATGTGTAGAATTCATATAGATTGGAAGTCCCTGAGGACTTGTTAAAGATCACTGAACCCACCTCCAGAGCCCTGAGAATTTGCAGTTATAATGAATTCCAGGTGATGCTCAGGCCACTGGACTCGGGGGCATCCTTGAAGCAGCACTGTATCAAACGAAGACGAACTAGCCTTTGAACCTCATTGTGATGTGGAGATTGCTGAATGGGTAGCCAACCTGTGGTTTTTACCAAGGACATTCCCATGGCCCAGAAAACCCCCTGGTCCCTGGCAAAGTGGGAAAATCTGTCACCCCAGGCTAAATTCAAAGTGATATGGTGTTCACAGAAATACTTTGTAAACAACAAATGCAAAAGGTATGATGCTTATTCTCTTTTTGACAAGGGATAATTAGGCTTCTGAACTCCCAGAGTTTGCTTTGTGACTAGGTTATCTTATTTCTTTGCTGAAGCTTTAATTGCCAGAAATTTCTTCCCTGTGATGAGCTGGAATCTGTTCCCCCTTCTCCTCCCCTCTCTCACATTGCTTCCTCCCACTTTTTTCTCTGCTCTTTTTATTATGTGATAGGCTTTTAAATGCTTAAAGAGAACCTCTCCTCAGTCCTCTATTCCTTTATTTTAGGTGTTTTTCTGGGCGGCAGGAGATTAACATGACAGCATCAGGAGAGTCTCTGTGCCTCTCCTGGAAAGAAAGGGACTAGAGTTGATGATTTAACCTTTGAACTCAGGTTCATTCTCTTGAATCTGAAGATAACAATAGTACCTGTTCTAGTTACATTGCGAGTTCAATGACATAATCACATAAAATGCAGAGCACAGAGGTTGGCAATAGTGTGAGGAAGCAGCCAATGAGTTGTGACAGAATTCAGGGTTGGATGTCTCTTCATGGTAGGAAGTTTACCCTGAAATGAATTGCATTTGGCCCTAGAACCAGTCTAAGAGAATAGCCTAGTGCCATTCAATGTTTGTGTGTGTGTGTGTGTGTGTGTGTGTGTGTGTGTGTGTGTGTGTGTCAAGAGGAAGAAATGGGAAGCTAATT
Source organism: Megascapheus bottae (assembly GCF_031878675.1). Classification (NCBI taxonomy): domain Eukaryota; kingdom Metazoa; phylum Chordata; class Mammalia; order Rodentia; family Geomyidae; genus Megascapheus; species Megascapheus bottae. The sequence continues at coordinate 25,894,006 of NC_143514.1, forward strand.
TTGTTTGTTTATGGGTAAGGGGGAAACAGGAGGTGGTTGGGATTATGAGATAATAATCATTTCTACAACCATAGAATTGTTTTCTGGGGGACAGAAATGTCACTACTTCTTAGCTCTATAATGTATTCCTAAAATGGCATTCCATGAAAGGGTTCACTTTCCTTCTGTGTGTTAAAGGAACATTGTGCGGAACATTGTGCTAGAGAAATTTGCTGGCCCCTATGACAAAGGTGAATACTCTCCTTCTGTGCAGAAGACTCTCTATGACATACAGGTGCTCTCCCTGAGCCAGATGCCTGAGGTAGGTTTTGGCACTTACCATTGTGAGGACTAAGAAAACTTGTGTCTTCTGTCAGCTCCGAGAAGGAGTTGAGAGTTAAAATAAGAAAGTGGAAGACACATGAGAAATGACATCTGTTGTTGTTCAAAAGCTTGTTATAGCAAGTGAGAAGAGAGAAAAAAAATGGAAAAATCTGTTCAACCTAAAATCACAGGCCACTGCTATAATTTTTAGCTTTCTTGAAAATTCTTTGAGTCCCTTCAACCTGTCACTGATTCAAGCCTCAGTCTCTGGGCACTTCAATGCCTCAATTTATAATTAGGTGGAAGGTCTACATTTCAAGGGATCCAAAGAATGAAAGATAAATGTATACATATTTATTCCATTTATCTGTTTATATCCCCATCATTTATTTGATGTGATTGGTTCTTATTTTTCTGGCAATGCCCAAGGGATACAAAGATAAATTAGCCATGGTCCTTGCTCTCAAAGGGCTCATGAGTCAATCAAAGAAAGAAAATAAATAAGTAGACAATACACTAGATTATACATTATTATAGAAAATACAGACCTACTTTGGGTAGGTTTAGAGGCTTACACATGAGATAGCAACCAGGCAAGAGTTGCTTTGGAGCTTAGTGTTTGCATTTTTATCTTAAGAGCTATTAGGAGCTAGGAGCCATGGGGAGACTTAGGCAGGTGGCAGCATGGCCATATTTGTTCCCTAGGAAGTAGTGTGATGAGCAAAAAGGGAGATCTGTGGGACATGACTGCAGAAATCTGGCCATGACTATCCAGGGGAAGGAGAGAAGCCCCTGCACACAGAAGGGACTTCTACCTACACATCATACTGTGGAGCTCCTCTTCAGGTCTTCTCTGGCCATGCCTCCCTCTACCCCATAGTTTGTGGAAGAGTTATTTTTCAGTAGCTCTTATCTAAAAAATCCCAGGTACTTTAAGCAGAGAGATTGAAGATCAGAATTTTAGGCCAGCCTGGGAAAAATTAGTGACACTCCAGTTCAAATAAGGAGTCAGCATGATGGTACTCGACTGTGGTTTTCGGTACATGAGAGCAATAGATGGGAGGATCATGGTCCAGGTTGGCCTGAGAAATCCATGAGACCCTTTGAAAAATAACTAAAGGGAAAAGGGTTGGAGGTATGATTCAAAAAAGAGCAACTGCCTAGAAAACATGAGACACTCAGTTCAAACTCTAGTGCCAGCAAAAAGCAAAAAAAAAAAAAAAGTTGGCTAATTTTCCAGCATTTTCTGCCCAAATAGCCCACAACTACTTCCAGAAACTGGGCAAACTGCTTCTGGCGACACATTCTCCAAAAGGAATGTCATCTGAATTGGTATGCACAGCATTGGCCTCAGAATAGCAGAAGGTTTTGCAGACAGTGTGGTGTGGATGAGAATTGACATGCAAGCTGGAGTATCTACTCATGTGAGCCCAAGATAGGAGATGGGATGGACCATGGGCTGGGGACAGCTCCTCCCATATGACATGGCTTGGCACAGCACTCCAAAGAGATGACATTTATTTATTTATTTATTTATTTATTTATTTATTTATTTATTTATTTATTTATTTATTTATCGTTGATCCTGGAACTTGAACTAAGGACCTAGGCACTGTCCCTGAGCTTCTTTGTGCTCAATGGTAGAACTCTACCACTTGAGTTACAATGTCACTTCTGGCTTTTTTCTGAGTGGTTCGTGGAGAAACAAGTATCACAGACTTTCCTGCCCAAGTTGGCTTTGAAATATGATCCTCAGATCTCAGCCTCCACTTGAGTAGCTAGGATTATAGGTGTGGGCTACTATGCTCAGCTGAGTCAGATAATTTTTAATGCAAACCATACAGCTTATTATAAAGCTATTCTGTCAAGTTGGAAGAATGGCATTTCTATTACTATAAAAATGTTTAGCTTTGTTGTAATTTTTCAATCTTCACACATCTGTTATGTATGTTTCTAGTTCAGGCTTGGAGGGAACAGAATGAGGAGGAATTTAGTGTGTTTAGTTCTTGGAGCCCAGTTGAAATGCCTCAGAAGTCTTTCAGGGTTTTGACTGGAGGAGCCTTTTGTATGCTGAGGAAATTGGGGGTTGGAGGGTGGGGGAGCTACTATGTAATAACAGGATTTGCAAGAGAACACAGTATTGAATACTAGGGGTAGATGAGAGGGTGTCCCAAAGACAGAGCTGGACCTGGAGTGCTTGGTAAGTGGGTAGAAGGGGTGAAGAGTGGGTGGAGTGAGAGAAACAGTTGCGCATGTGCCTTCCATGATATACAGTATTTTGAATTTCAGATAGAAGATATGGAAATCAGCCTGCCAAACATTCACTACTTTACCGTAGACTTGTCCAAAATGGGACTGATTAACAAGGAAGAGGTAAGATAACCTTAAAGACATTCCAAGCATATTTCTGCCCTATTCCCTCTACTTCCGTGTAAATTTGCAATGATAATATCACTGCCCAAACTTGATAATGACTGTGTTGAGGAAAATTTATAGTTGTCAGTGGTTGAAGACCCTCATAGACTCAGGGTCTTTCAATGCCTGAGTCTGGAGTCCTGCAGAAGTAGATGAACAATTATAGAGGAGGTTGGAAGTTGCAGAACAGAGAAGGACAAAGAAGGAGTGTGCCCAGAAAATAGCTTTGAGATCTTGGAAAAATGCCACACAAAGCATCAGATTTATTATTCTCTTATTGGGGGCAGGGCGGGGGGATCTCCACCACAGACAAAGCAAGTGGTCCCCAAACAGAGAAAGAGTCAGGAGTCATGACTAGAGTAGCGCTTAGTTTAGTTCAAGGCTCAGGCAGACAGGAGGGTCTCTTTGGGCCTCCCTGAGCCTCAGACCTGCACTGATCACTTCCAGGGCTTAACCATGAGTTGAAGCCACAGTTGTCCTCCCTTCAATAGAGTCAGGCTACTCCTAAATCTCACCTGGAGGCCTGGTGTCAGAGAGGCACTGTATGAAGGTGACTGAGTGATCTAATTGTCCCAATACCTTGAGGATGGCCCAAGCTACATTGAGACCATCACTTGGGAATGGACAAAGTAAAGGCAGCATGAGAAGTAGGAAGTGACAATAATGAGGTGGGAAAGTAGATACATTCTTAAAGCACAGCTGTCCCGAGCCATTAGCATAGTCTTAATGGCTCTGTGAACCTGTTGAGGCATGGCTGGATTATAGCATTGGACACTGATTGATGTACAAAGCAAGTCATCAAGAAAAGGTTCAGTTGTATTCACTGCACTATTCAAAATCAGGGATATGTAATGCATTCTTCCTAAAGCATTGATATCCCAATGATTAAAGGTTTTTAAATGACTAATTTTCTGAAAAACCAACTCCCCTTTCAATGATCACAGGGAAAGAAGGCATTCCCCATGCTTGAAGTAATTTTGCACATTTTCCTGTGTAACAAGTTTTATCTTCATTGTTTCAGAGAAAGAAGAAGGCTGTTTTAATGTCTGTGATTTTGCTATAGGTCTTGCTGCCATTAGACAATCCATATGGCAAAATTACTGGAACAGTCAAGAGGAAGATGAATTCAAGGCTGTGAAATTGTGGCCACCAACAGGAGTGTATCTTCAGCTGAAGAATTCCTTGGCACTGGGGATGTGTAGGACAGAATATGTTAGCCTTGAGGATTTCAACCTAGAGTACTGATCTGCAGTGTTCGTATTCCACCTTTAGTAGCTAGTTGATTTCTCTGCACCTAGTTCAGCAAACCATATGTGAGGTTTCCTTATTGGTCCCCACAACAGCTTTTGTGGACGTAATTTACAGTAAGAATGATGAACAATTTTAAGTTGATATTTCTTTACTGACACATGGTAAAACGTTAAAGTATTTCATCACTATACTGCTGCAGGATTGTCATCTTCAAGCAGAGAGGAAATATTATCAAAATTCCTCCAACAGTAAATCAATCAATCATAAATATTTCTCAGCAGTGGCCCTGTGACTTCCAGTCTTAAAGGAGATTTAGAATCAATCCATTAAGAAAAAATATCATGGATTACTGAAGATATCACATAATTTGGAGCACAGTTTTCAGAATCAAGTTTTTATTCCCTTTACTGATGCTTCTAAAAATGTGGAAAGTATGGTAAAATCATTTCTGGCCACAATTGAGTGGATATTTGTAATTTTTAAAAATTCTATAGCATATATATCCTTCTATGATCCTTATGAATTGATTTATTAATTTCATAGTCCTTTGAAAGTATTCAGTATATGTTGGGATTTAAAATGTGTATAAATTGTCTTTGTTTAAATGCTGCATTTCTTCAGTGCCCAGAACCAATGTTAAATGAATAGACAAATATACACATACATATATGTAAACTTCAGCAATAATAACTTCTGGATGATGGGAAGTATGACTGATTTTTATTTTTTACCATGTACTTTCCTGAATCTTTCAAATATTGAACATTTAATGCTTTCATAATCAGTTGATCCACTCATCAACTGAGGGGCATCTGGGTTGGTTCCATATCTTTGCTATGGTAAATAGTGCCTGCAGTGAACATCATTGTGCTAATCGATTCTGGACTTTCTCAAGGTTAGACCTTTACCACTTGAGCCACAGAATCACTTCTGTCTTTTTTCTATGTATGTGGTATTGAGAGGAATCCAACCAGGTATTCGTGCATGCTTGGCAAGCACTTTACCACTAGGCCAAACTCCCAGCCCCAGACTCCTGTTCTTTAAGAGAAGCTCTCTTAAGTTAGAATTATAAACTACTGAAGACCGGCTTAGAGTTTTACCCTCTCTTTTGGTTCTGACATCCTGGCTCACCTGAACTATAAACATCTGTGAGTTGTTAGTATCCGACACTTGGAAACTTTGCTTTAGATGGCTATTGGGGTTGTTCTTTCCCAATTTCTGGGGAAGCAGAATTACTATGATTATTTTCTCTCCCTCTTTCCCTCCCCATCTGTCATCTCACACATGCAGAACAAGAGATATATTCTGAAAACATACCTTGCTCCTTTAGCTATATCATACTTGTATCTATACCATTTCCTCCTCCTCCCTCTTTCTTCTTCCTCTTCTTCCTCCTTCTCTTTCTTCCTCGTCCTCCTCCTCCTCCTCCTCCTCCTCCTCCCTCCTCCTCCTCCTCCTCCTCCTCCTCACTCCTCCTCCTTCCTCCTCCTCCTCCTCTTCCTCTTCTTCTTCTTCTTCTTCTTCTTCTTCTCTTCTTCTTCTTCTTCTTCTTTCTTCTTCTTCTTCTTCTTCTTCTTCTTCTTCTTCTTCTTCTCTGCCAGTATTCTGGGAGCTGAACTCAAAGTCTGGGCTCTGTCCCTGAACTTCTTTTTACTGAAGGCTATCACTCTACCACTTGAGGCACAACACCACTTCTGGCTTTTTCTGAGTAGTTTATTGGAGATAAGAATCCCACCAACTTTCCTTCCTGGGTTGGCTTTGAACTTCACTTCCTCAGATTTCAGCCTCCTGAGTAGCTAGGATTACAGGCATGAGCCACCAGTGCCCAGCTGCATTCTGGTCTTTGTAAACTGACTTTATGCACTTTTTTCTTCCCCCTTATGAAAGAAATAAATATTCTGAGACAGTATTTGTCACTTCAGAGAGAATTTATCTGTGTGTGCGCGCACACCACACACGCACACACACACACACACACACACTCTAGTACCAGGACTTGAACTCAGGACCTGGATTCTGTCCCTTAGCTTTTTCACTTAAGCTACTACTGGAGCCATGGCTCCACTTCTGGGTTATTATTATTATTATTATTATTATTATTAATTATTTTGTGGTTGTGGGGCTTGAACTCAGGGCCTGGGCACTGTCTCCTAGCCTCTTTGTGCTCAAGAGTAGTGCTCTACTACTTGAACCCCAGTGCCTCTTCCAGATTTTAGATAGTAATTTGGAGATGAGTCTTACATGGACTTCTCTGACTTTTCTGCTGGTTCGAACCCCAATCCTCAAATCTCAGCCTCCTGAATAGTGAGGATTACAGGCCTGAGCCACCAGTGCTGGCTGAATTTTCTTCTTATTTTTTTTAACAGTTGGTTAGCGATAAGAGTCTGTTGGGTTTTTCTGCCTGGGTTTGCTTTGAACTGCAATCCTGCAATTTCAGCCTCCTGTGTAGTTAGGATTACAGGCATGGGCCATTGGTGCCTTGCTTCACCTTCGTGTTTCACCTGCAGAAATTTTAACTTTTTAAATTTTTTTGAAAAAAATATGCATTGTCCAGAAAGCATTTCCTGTTTTCTTTTTTGTGTTTTTTTAAAATATTTTTTATTGTAATTAATAAAAGGGTTACGTGATATTTGATACCCTTTCACATGTCTTAGTACCCATTACCCTCCCCCCACTCCCCTTTCCCTATCAAATTTCAAATAACCAAATACAAATAAATTTAATATATCAGATAACAAAGTGAGATACTATACCAATATGAGATACCCAAGGGACAGCAAAGGAGATGAGAGATAACATAGTACATTAAGGACAACAGTCATTCATTATATGGCTTTTGTTTCAATATCCTGGAGGTCCTTTCAATTAGCTTCATACTATATGGCCTTTCGTATCAAGGTTTTGCTCTATTGCAGATCTCTGCTAGTAGAGCCCAAGGTTTCTACTGATGACGACGAATGAGGGGAACCATTGAGCTTAAGTTCCTTTGAGTCTGGCTTACTTCACTTAATAGGATTTTTTCTAAGTCTTTCCATTTCCTAACAAATGGGTCGATGTCGTTTTTTCTGACAGCAGCATAGAATTCCATTGTGTACAAATACCACAACTTGTTGATCCACTCATCAACTGAGGGACATCTGGGTTGGTTCCATATCTTTGCTATGGTGAATAATGCTGCAATGAACATTGTTGTGCTAGTGGATTTAGTATGCCCTAGATTCTGGATGGTTGGGTAGGCATTTCCTGTTTTCATATTGTGCTGGGTGGAGCCTGCCTTAGTGGGAGCCTTTGTGCAGCCTTGTGTGTCTCTGTCTCCTCACCTGCACTTGGGAGAATGCCAACCTCCATTCCAAGAACATATATTTCAGGCTTAAATTGACACACTCTTGCTTCCAAAGCTTAGAAACGAACCCTTTGTATGTTTCCATCTTTGTTCTCTTTTTCTCTCAGATCTCCTGTGCCTCTCATTTGTCCAAACCTATGCTCAAAATTCTTGGAGGATTCTGAAGCCTATTAAGGTTTTGTTGAGAATAGATGGCTATGAACCTTCTTCCCAGAAAGTATACATTTGTGACTGTCCAGGTCCTGTACCTTCTACTGAAGAACACGTTTATCCTTCATCCTTAAAGTCTACAGGAGTTTAGTGGAAATGTACCACAGCAAAAATGCAGTAAAGCTTCAACTATAGGTACACTGCTTACCTGTGATGACAAAGAGAAATGATTATTTTTAAAACACAAAAGAAGAATCTTATATAAATGGATCTGTAGAATGGTAACTCCTTTATATAACTATACAACTACTTAAAGATAATAAAAGCATAGCCCCTGAATAAACTTAATTCCTTTCTACCAAAAACTGAAGAATCCTGGGTGTATTAGTCGGCGTCCGTAACCAATTATTAGAAACTTGGTGGCATAAAACAATAGAAATATGTGTTCTGGAGGCCAGTAGGTCATGCTTCCTACAAAGATCTATGGAGCAGATTTTGTTCTGGTGTCCTGTATGGCTCATGGCTGCAACATCCTTATCTCTGTTTCCTTGCCCACATTTCTTCCTTCTCTTCTCATATGACTGTCACAAGATCACTTGCCATTAGTTTGAGGGTCCATTTGGATACTCAGAATCTTTTATCTCGATACTTAATGACATCTGCAAGCAATAAAAAAGTAGCCTTTTTTTCTCACAAAGTCACATTTGCAGGTTCTGGCAGAAAAGACATGGACATTTCTGTTGACTCTTGGGACCCAGAGCACTTAGTCCCTCCTGTACTGAAGGGTTGGCCTCCAAGTGAAACCCCTGAGTCCCTGTACAGGAATTATCTTTAACTGAAGAAAATTGTCTCTCCCAAGTTAATAGCTGCTCACCAGAAAAGCTCACAGTGTCTCATCAATGCGGGAGACGAACAGTTTTGCCCTCCTTCCCTTCATTGGAACGACTCTGAAGGGCTAATCCAGTTAAAGAACTTCTGATTCATCAAGGGCCCTATCACAATGGTTCAGCTACTCCCTTGGCCAAATCTCATTCTCTCACTCCCCACAGTGCTTCACAAAATGTTTCTTGGTAACTTTCTTGTGTGAAAGATCTTAGAAGCTCACTGTAGTTTTCTTTGAGAAGCTGACTGGTGATACCACAATTGGTTCTAGAAAGGAGATTTTAAAATGGGTTCTCAGAACCAGATCATCCCTGGCAAGCTTACAAATGAGCCCCTGGAATGCTATAGAAATTAATCGTTAATATGTTCTTTAGAGGAGAATTGGGATGTGAAACAGAAAAGAAAAAAATAAAACAGGCTAGCAGGGCAATATCTCAAATACTTGAGAGATCTAAGAGAATTAGCTATTTTAGGACCATGACATTTGGATGCATGTTGCTGGGAACTACTAATGTACTTTTTTTGTAAAAGGACAATGAAAAGCTAAGGATGATTAATTACCATTTTAAAGCAAACCATGAAAGCAAGAGGGCCTCTTTGGAAGCATATAAAGTGGTCTTATGTCTACATGTCAGAAAAGGTTTAGGATTGGAACCAGACTTTAATTATCAGAAGAACAGAGCACCAAGGAAAGTTAAATTCTCAACCCAGAAAGGCATTTCACACTAAGGCCCGACTCCTGATTGATGCTCTTGAAGTCAATTTCTTCTGTTCACATGGGAGAGGCCATTGCATACATTTATGGTCTTGTTCCAGAAATGCATCAACCCTTTTGGCCTTTGTGTATAGGACTGGCATCATCTTGACATCCCATCACATTGATCTGTTACATTCATAATAATGTGTGAATTGGCCTGGGTGACTAAGAAGTGACACTTGTACCCACAGATGATTCACCCAATTAATGAAGCTTTTAGGAAAACAATAATCTAAGAAAGGGGTTGACAAAATCTTTTCTGTTTTTGTAAAGAAGGTGTTTTGGAAATGCATTCTAGTTTATCTCCTTAAATACTGTCTATGGTTGCTGTTGTCAGAGTTGAGTAGTTATAACAGAGATTATTTGGTTCACAAAGTGTAAACTATGTATGTTCCTGCTCTTAATGGAAAAAAAGCTTTTCTGACTGCTGGTCTAGAACATTACAGTTACCTCCTTCAAAATAAAGAACACAATATTGTCTCTCAAATGCAATTCCTTGCAGTATTACTCAGGTTGTAGAAGAATCATGTTCCATACATGGGAATATTATTATAATGTATTTATTTTGTGACAAAGATGGCTTTCACCTGAAAGTCTTGCCTCTCCTCACTACAGTTTGTTGTTGTTGTTGTTGTTGTTGATTGTGGGACTTGAATTAGGGGCTTAGGCACTATCCCTGAGCTCAAGGCTAGCCTAGCTTTAACACCCACTTTGAGCCACAGTGCCACTTCCACTCTCCAACCCACCTACTACTTTTTCAGTCCAGGAGACGGAACTTAGGGCATCACACTTTCTAGGCAAGTTTTCTGTCACTTGAGTCACCTCTTCCTACAGGGTTTGCATTCCTTTTTCTCTGAAAGGGACAATGATTCATCTTGACTAAAATGACTGCAAATTCTGAGTATGAGTTTGCCATTCTTGCCCACAGGGACTCAGCCAGCACCGCAAACAGCATTCCATATAATATAACTCAGACAACGCAAACCTTCTTTAAAGAAAAGACGTGGCAAACTGAGGAAGCACACATGTCATCCATCTGTCCTATCACTACTGAGTCATCTCGAGGCTGCTAACTGAATGGAGTGCTGGGACATCTCAGGAGCAATGTTCTCTCTACCTACTTGACTCTATGAGGCTATGTCACAAGTGGACAGACACAGGAGTGTGGTAACTAAAGGGAAGAAACAGGAATGGTCTCATTCTCAGTGACCTGGCAACTGTATGCTTCTCAATTCCCATCAAGTCTAAGGTCCTGTCCCTAGAAGACACTTCCATGAGGGACATAGTGGGAGTACTTTAAACTTAGAGCTGCAGGCTTACATAATCTTCCAATTTGAGAAGTCTCAAGAAAAACACCTGCTCCTACTGCAGCACAGTGAGAACTATAATCAGAGCAAAATCTTAGAACATTCATGAGGGGGAAATGATGTTGTGGATAACTGAATAGCTCAAATCATTCAACCAATAGCTCAAATTATTGCATTCTTAGGAAATCATAGAAATTGCTGGCTGAAATAAATTTCTACTTGCAGTAGGTGGGCATCAGTGGAAGCAGGAGACAGTAAGACATTTGCACAAGTCTTTCCGAATCCAGGTCTTCTCATCTCTTCCACACCTGTATTCCTTCCTCATCCACAGTAGGTTCATAACTCCAAAGCTGTCCTTTGTAACTGTGTTGCATAAGCTTGTGTTAATTTACTCTGCATTCTGCACCCAAACCTTATAAAATACAGATGAAAAACCTCCACACATTCTGGAGGCTGGAGAAGGTCACCTTAGCACAAAAATTCATTATAGAAATTCACCCAAATAGATAATTAAGCAGACTGGTGCCAACCTAATTGGATTGAATTAATGAATGCCTCACTCTGATTTTTATTTTACTTTGCTTTCTACTGTTATTTGCTGTTATTGACCCACACTCTTCTTCATTAAACCAGGAAAACGTCACAAGTTTCTCTTTCATTAGCCTCCCGTAACTATTTCAAATGCCACTGAATGCTCATTTTTGAATATGGACAGGATGCATACAGAATTAATGCCTAAAATGAATTTCTCCAGGTCTTTGGGGACCAATACAATCATAAGTATTTTTCTCAGCATGTCATCTTTACTTAGTATGATGAATGTTTTCAAGTAGCTTAGATAATACAAGTTTTCTTATTTGTTTACATGCCTTATGAAATTAAACTATCTAAAACTATCCAATAGCCAAGGATATAGGCAAGTAATAGCTTTTTTTGGTTGTTTGGGGTTTTTTTTGGGGGGGTGGGTTGGTTGTGGGGCTTGAACTCTGGTCCTGGGTGCTGTCCCTGAGCTCTTCAGTTCAAGACCACTGCTATACAGTGCCACTTCTGGTTTTCTGGTGGTTAATCAGAGATAAGTGTCTCACGGACTTTCATATCCAGACTGGCTTTGAACTGTGATCCTCAGATCTCAGCCTCCTGAGTAGCTAGGATTACAGGTGTGAGCCACCAGTGCCCAGCAACAAGTAATACTTTTACTTTAAGCAGTATCAAAATAAATGCAATATCTGGGCCACACCTATATTTGTTAATTCAATGACTACACTAAGCATAGTTTATTACTATTTTGTGTTTCAGTGAGCCATTCCATGCACTTTCCTCCCACTCCTCATCAACCTCAGGAGACTGGCATTTCCCATAGTACCCATCCTTCTGTTTTTATCTGGATACCTGACTGCCTTCAGGCAGGTAACAGTTCTCAATCATCCTTGCAGGTAGGTATTTCCCACTGACTAAGTCCTGTTAGATGTCAATGGAGGTACTATACTCTGATAACAAGTGCTTTTCTTTACCTCCTCTTCTTTTCTGCAATAAAATGGTGATGATTCAAGCCCAAGCAGTCTTCTTGGGCCACATCTTGGAAGATATGTGTTAAGGATAATGGAGCAACTTGTGAGGTAATGACTAGGACCTAAGTATTATGTAGCAATGGTACCAGTGTGAGATTGCTTGCATTCGGTGTGCTTTCTTAAATCAGGAAACTATATCTGTGTAAATTACTGTTACTTTCCTTGTCAACTGTAATCAAATCTTAAAAAAGACAACTGAGCTACAATTTCCTAACTCAAATTTGCTGAAAGTAAACATAAAATACAACACATACATGTTGGTTTTCAAAGATACATTTTAAAAAATAGTTTGTGAGGCACATTATTGTTTTAGTTTTTCCATAGCTGTGACCAAAATATCCAAGAAAACAACTGTTAAAAAAAACCTAGATTTATTTTGGCTCACCATTTCAGAGGGTTGAGTCAGTGGTTAGCTGGCTCCATTATCTTGGGCATAAGGTGAAGTGAGGCGTAATGCTGGTTGGAACATGTAGAGGAGGATACTGTTTCCCTCATGGCAGACAGGAAGCAGAAAGAGAAAGAATGTGGGACCCAGGTATCACCTTTCAAAGCATTCTCTGTCACCTACTTCCTCCGTCTAGGCTCTACCTCTCTAAGAGTTTCAGAATCTCCCCAAATAGTACTTTGTGAGGACCAAGTATTCAGCACAAGTTTAGAGGGGATAGTTCATATTCAAACCATAACCACCAACAATTTTTATACTGGTTATAGATTTAAAATGATATTTTGGGTAGATGTTCATGAAATCATCTTAAAAGGATTTCTCCCAGTCTTCTTTCCAATTTTTTATATTACTACTAGAAAATTTGAAATTATTGTAAGTGGCTTTCCATCCTACTCTTTTTTTAAACAGTATTAGGTTAGTGCTTCCTTGCTTAGAAAATCAAAGCAGGACCTGAAGGATAGAGGAGCCATACAAGTTACCCAGGTTCCATGGCAAGTAAATGAATTCAAGGTCACGTCTATCTAGCATAGCCCCAGTATGTATGGTCTTGAGTATCTCACCTAGAGACATTTGCCTGACCAAATACCACCATACATATCACCACTAATTCTTAAAGGCAGAAAGTGGGCTATAGGGAGTTTCTCTTAAAAATTATGATGATCTGATAAGTTCTATAGTATTTTTCAAATCAGTGATGCCCCAGAATATAAAGTATGATCCATTGAAAAAAAAATGAAACCCAATGAATGACTCTGCCAGCTTTGATCCAGAAAGCAGATGTTTAGCAGGACACTTTGCAATATCTATATCCAAAAGATGTCAGAAGTGGAGGACCTGGGGCAATTCTTGTCTTATTGGCTTTCCTTTGCTTTTTTGAGACTTTAAGGTCTCAAATCCCCATAACCAGGAATGCCCTCTCAGTGGGAGGTGCTTAGCTGATAAGAAAAAACATCTTTCTGCACATTTCTGGTTACTTATAATTCTAGCTACCTAGGCAAAACATCTTGCACCATTTATGAGTTCAGTATTTTTCACATCTTTACTCAATGACCTTACCCTCACCTTTGCTTTCATAAAGGTGGTAAATAAGCCTGTGTTCTTATTCTATGTAAGGTGGAACTATTTTTTCTTTGGAGATGAGCTAGACCCCTGGATTTCCTGATTACTCCTTAAGGAAAAGTGTAGACAGGGATACTCTGACTTACCTGGTTGGGGGTAGCCAAAGACATTTCTGGCCATTAGTGCTAAGCTATGCACAGCTCTTGAAATGATTCGAAGATGCACAAAAGACACAATTACCAAATGAACTTAGATGCCGTCAGTTTAATCTTTCTGCATAACACCACTGCAAGTGGCTAGAAATGGTAGAGAGACTACTTAATTGACTATGGAGTTACAACGGGAGCCTAACAAGCTGTTTGTTAATGCACCCGATGTGTTCCCTTCACCTTCCTACGGCTTGTGTTCCTGGTTTAGAAGCAAATTAACAAGTTTTCTCCTAAGGGACATATCTGTCCTACAGCACTCAGCTCTTTGAACATTTAACTTCATCCTCCAAATCATTACAGAAAACACTTAATGGCTCTGGGCCCAGACCTGACCCCTGCAGATTCCATTTGCAGGGATCATCAAAAGCAAGATGAATCACCACCAGTATATTTTTGTACTTGGCTTTCAAATGTGGGAGTGGTTGGGCAACTGTAGGTCACTAGATTTTTGCAAATTAAATTCTCCCAAGGATATATTTCACCAATATGATCAACAGATAATGTACCACTGACAGCATATGCTAATCTTAGACAAAAAAATCTATATCCATGTAGAATATATGTGGGGGACAAAATGAAGACCCTGCCGGAAATTGCTTTCCTTTCTCCATACTAGTATCTAATCAAGGTTGAAAATGCATCCTGCTGCACGTTCTACTGCAATACTCCAACTTCTTTTCAATGGATCTATTTGCGATCTCCAGGTCCTGAATGGCCCTGTGAGATTTTTCACTTGGATTTCCAGAGTCTTTGAGGTGGGACATCTAAAACTCAAATGCTTGGTAGTCCTGGCAAGCATTGAGAAAGTGTGAAGGACTGAGTGTAAGCATCAAGGCATGGATGGTAATAGCAAATTGGTGCTTTTAACCTTACTGGAAATATGCCAGTGTAGTTTTAAAACACACATATTGGCCAAATAGAAACATATTGATTTAGATTCCAATGAAAAGTACCCATTTGTAATCTGGTCTGTTAGACAACTCATGAAATCTCACTTGTAGATCTGATTCTGAGGTTAGAGTGTGGGAAGGGAAGTGATGAAATGGAGGTACTTTCTCCAGTCATCTGATATCCTGTTTGTCTTCTGTGTTGAATATAATTAAGTCTTAACACGAATCAGTCCTCACATCAGCTTTTACCATAAAATATATTGACATCAATCTGGGCATGCTCTTTCCCATTCATATCCATGAAATGCTTCCATACATTGTACATGTATTTGCTACATGCTTCAGACCAAGAGCACATGGACAGAAATCCAGTGTTATCAGAGAAGGAATCAAACATCGCCAGTCTCAACAGCCATCTGAAGCTAAAGGCTACCTACTAGCCAAATGTCAAGCTTCTCTGTGGTGGTGTTTGGAAGTACCTTCAGTCATTTCCAGGGTGCTCTAGGGTGATGAAGGCTGCCAGCTCTACCTTTCATTCTGTGTGTAAGAAAAGCCTTAATTTGCTAATTTTGCCTGGAAGCTGTGGCTTGAGAAGAAATGATTTTTTTTGGTTTTACTGTGTATTTTCAGTTTTCCACATTTTTTCCTTCCTGAAAAAATAAGGAAGATATCTAGCTCTGAAAGTTACTTGAGTTAGTATAGCCCAAGTTCAACATGGAGAAAAATGCAGGTAAAAACTGTAAGTACTGCCGTTTGCTGAGAGTATGTAGGGACTTATGATAATGGTAACTACAAGATGTCCCTGAATCCTTCTTCCCTTTTCTATGGTGTTAAAAGGAAACACCGAGACCAGTTAAATTTCACAAAGTTTACTTGAGCGAGAAAAGCATTCTGGAACTCAGCAACATTGCAGATCAAAGATGATCATGAATTGCCTCTTACAATGTGGTGAGCTATTTTTACAAGCAGAAAGACAGGAAACAACATACAAAGATCACCCAATTGTTCCAGTGTGCTATTTGCCTTATTTGGGCATCATTTGGCAACCTTCATTTTGGGATTAGCAGAGGGGTCAGCTGCTGAGATTGGCTGAGGCTCCGTTGCTTAGTTACAGGGGTATACTTTTGGGTTAGGTTACATCTTGCTTGTACAACAAGGTAGGCTGTAGTTCAGCCTGTATAGTGACCCCATGGAGATATATCTTAACACTCACATGCCGAGGCTGATTTAGGCCAAATCTGTTTCTGTTTTACAACAGAATAAGACATAGAATTTTAGGTAGGTTCATGATTTCCAAATGAGAGGAGAAATATTTCAAACTTCCATGGAAGCCTGTATCTGACAATGAGCTTTGAATTCTGGCCGGCAAAGTATAGGAGAAAAGGTAGTATGCACAGTACCTTGGAAATTTCCTTAAAGTTTGCTCCCTTTCTGTGTTGTTCTGTTGGTTGGAACTCACATGGTAATGGCAATTCCTGAGGCTGCCATTTGGGGTTGTGAAATGGTCTTGGGAATAGATGTCATGAATGAAGTAGTTTAGGATTTAGGAGGAGCCTGTGTTTCTAACATCATGGAAGGCTCTGCCATTATCCTCCTGTCTAGACATTCATATGACAGAGTAGTAGGTATATCTTGTTTATGTTACCTGGGGATGGTGGTGAGAGACACAGTTTGTATCATCTCTAGACAAATTACAAACTAAGGTACAAGGCATCTGGTGGAGGCACAGAAGCGGGACTGGGGCATTCCTGTTATCTATTTGACATAGATGACAAGTATTGCCATCATTTTATGGTAGCAAAACTCCTTTCAGAGAAGTTGAATTATTTATTCTAACCCCAGGAAGACTGTGGGGATAGGAGGACAGAACAGCTGGAAAACAAAGAATGGCTTAAGTTCCATACACATCCATTCTGATTGAAGTCATGCGGAATGCATTTTTGAGCCTTCTTTGTTTACAATTTCCAATGTCTTCTAACTTGCATCTTTAGAATAGAAATGATCTCTTTGGCTCATAAATTGAACATTCTCTAAAACAAGGACTTGAAGAGGACAAGGGAAACTCAGGGGGTCTGTTGTTTTTATTTTACCTTACTTTTATGCTTTTGTCATGCTGAGATTTAAACTTAGGGAATTATACATGTTGCTAGGCAGTGTTCCATCACTAGACACATCTGTAGCTCCTAATTTTTTGGTTATTGTTGTTGGCCATGAGGTTTGAACTGTCTCTGAGCCTTTTGGCTCAAGACTAGTGCTCTACCATTTGGAGCCACAGTACCACTTGCAGTTTTCTCCTGGTTAATTGGAGATAAGAGTCTCACAGACCTTCTTGCCTGGGATGGCTTTGAACTGGGCTCTTCAGATCTCAGCCTCCTGAGTAGCTGGGATTATAGGCATGAGCCCCAGTGCTGGGTTTCCTGATTTTTTTTTGTTTGTGACATGGTCTCACTATGTTATCCAGGCTGGCATGGAACTCATGATCCTCCCATCTCTGCCTCCCAAGTGTAGGGATTACAGGTGTGTAGTACTGTGCCCAACCTTTGCAAAGTTTTATATGTGGGAATATAATCTTTTTCCTGGAGGGAAGGCCTATTGCTTTCATCAGAGATTAAAATAATAATAAGTATAAATTATGATCTTGATAACCTAAAACATATCTTCAGCTAAATAATACCTAAAGTTGGTTTCCAGGTGGGGTAACCAAAGGAATGAGATCTACTTAGGGTGAATCAATATATAAAGGCTACTTCACAGACAGATCTATGCAATTTTTGCAACATGTGTATGAGTGTGGGGGTGTGGGGGTGTTTATGGTAAATAGTATGTGCTATGGCTTGAACTCAAACTCTTATTTGGCTTTTTGTTCAAGGATGGAAGTCTATCATTTGAATTATAAATCTACTTCTAACACTGTTGGTTAACTGGCAATAAGAGTCCCATAGATTTGTTTACCTGGGCTGGCTTCAAACCCTGATCTTTAAGATCTCAGCCTTCTGAGTAGCTAGGATTATAGGCATAAGTTAGTTACCAGTGCCTGGCAAAGTTTCTTTTTATTGGGCTTGGGCTTCCTTTTTCAGCTAACAGCTGGTATTCTACCACTTGAGCAATATCTCAATCTCTAAAAGGTGTGTTTTTCTGGTTAATTGGAGATAAGTCTCTCAGATTTGTCTACTTGGGCTAGTATGCAGCCTAATTTCTCAGCCTCTTGAGTGACAAGTATTACAGAGAGGCACCACCAGTGCCCCATGCCTGTAGGTTTTTGTCAAAGGCTGAATTTTCTCTGTGATTTCAAAGAGACTTTAATTTTTAACCCTTGAAAGAGCAACCAAACAGAAGAAATCAAACATTTACTGGGAATAAACTGAAGCAATGCTTTATTGCGACCACAAAGCACCAATTCAACAAGGCGTTGACTCACAGAGATTGAACAAATGTCTCTTTGAACAGAGATGTAGCAAGCTCACTTTTCCAAGTTCTTAAAAACAAGCACTCAAATCAGGAATCAAACAAAGTATAGGATGATTAAAAAATATTACAGCATTATGGAGGAATATATATATAAAAATATTCTGTAGTCATAACAAGACTTATTGAACTATAACTAAATTTCTCCTGAAACAAATTATTATAAATACAAATCATAAAGTAAAAAATGCTTTCTTCAGAAACAAAGAAACAATGTGAGCAAATCTATTCAGAAAATATTACCCCTGTGACAGTAAGCTGAATAAAGAATGGATATTCCTAGCACACAATGAAGTTTCTCTTTCCAGAGCTATAGTTCTGCTTCTGGAAGGGCCACAAGGCAGGTCTGTTTCCCACATTGCAGCATATCTCAGTGAAACCTTAATAAGGTCAAGTGGAGAACCCTCTATAAACAAGGGTGTCAGCAATTCCATCAAGGAACACAAACTCTAAGGAGCAGAGGAATTCAAGGAAGGCAACAATCCCTTTCTCTTCTTTCTCCCTCCCCAAGTGGCTTGGTTTTACTCTAAGTTTCTAATCCAAAGATACTCATTCCACTGAATTCTCATTTTCTATCTCTGGAGTTTTGGGAAAGCAATCAATGAAGAAAGAAAGGAAATTCTCATGATTTCAAAGCCTTTGTGGGGAGGGGTGTCAACAGCATCGAAGATGATTCTATGAGACAAAGTCCACAAGGAAAACTATCTCGTGTGTTTTGTCTTTGTTCCTCTTGGCTGAATTCAGGTCAGCCGATGGATTTGCCTAGTCTATCCAATAGGATAACATTTTGTTTGATTGAAATTCTTTACATATACACATGTATGTATTCTGTTTACAAAGTTTCATCACATGAAACTAAATTATGTCATTGATGTATTTTTCCCCCCAAGGTCTGAGACCACAATTTGACTGTACTATGAAGAGTTGTTCTTTAAATGCTTTGTCTGCAGAGGTTTTACATGATACTCATAGATTTTCAGTGCAGGTCCCAATTTTAACTGAAGTCCTGTTAACACATCATTCCTTGTCATCAATAGCAGGGATTTTCCATCAATTTCCTGGAATGGAAAGAGAGGGTAAAGCCAGCATGTTAGTCCAAAAGCTCAAGGATAATAAAGAAAATAGAAGTTCAAAGGGAAAAATAATCATACAAGTTATAGGCATGCTAAAAGTACTATTTTATTAGGTGTTTCAGAATGGATTTCCTCCCTCCTTCTCTTCCTTCCCTCCTTCCTTTCGCTCTTTCTCTTTCAGTACTGGGGATTGAACTCAGAGGACTAGCTAGGCAGAGGCTCTACAACTTGATTCACCCTTCCATCCCTCTTAAGACTCGCTATTTTTGATACAGGGTCTATATGCCATGGCTGGCCTGGGCAGCAATCCTCCCACTTCTGCTTACCCAGAGAGCTGGCAATGACATTCACACACTCCCACACCCAGTCATTGATAGAAGTGGTCTACAAGGAAAACTTCACTCTTTCCTCACCAGTCCTAAGGCTTGAACTCAGGGCCTGGGCACTGTCCTTGGGGCTTCTTAAGGCTAGGTCCTCTACTATTTGAGCCACAGCACCACTTCTGGCTTTTTCTGTGTATGTGGTACCGAAGAATCAAACCTAGGGCTTTGCGCATGCTAGGCAAGCACTCTACCACCAGGCCAAACTCTCAGCCTGGAAGTCTTCTCTTTATCTAGGCTGGCCTTTAACCATGATTTCCCCCCATCTCTACCTCCTAAGTAGCTATGATTACAGACTTGAGTCAGGGCACCTGGCTGGATTTGTCCCTTTTTATCTTCCATCTTTCATTTGTATTTCAGGTTAAAGACAATCCACAGATGATCTTTTTTTCAAGATCATATCACACACACATCTAAAAAAAAACCTCATGGACAAGTTTAGTACATGTAACCTTAAGAATCAAAAATGGGGCTTTCAAATGCATATGAAAATTATAACTTTCTATGCATTTAATTTTGAGAACAATTCCATAATTATGTTTATCACTCCAACAGTCAAGCAAGAAGCTACCCTACCTGAATTCAGAATGTTAGGCAAGAGTGGCCAGAGTGAACTCATCTTTCTATAGCTAAAACTAATGTCCTTTTTCCTTTTTTATGACAGTACCAGAGTTTCAACTTAAGGGCCTGCACTTTCTAGGCATGTGCTCTACTACTTGAATCATGTCCTTGGAGATTTCTTTTCACTTTATCGTTCATATAGTGTCTCATTTTTTGCCTGGGGCCAGACTCAGTCTGTGATACCTTACTTAGGTGAAAATATAGTAGGAGCCTTGAGTATAGTTGGGTTGCCAGTACATACACACCTCCAAACCCTGGCTTATCCTTTTTATACTCTCTGCTCCTCTTCACATGAGAATTATATATAAGTTGTCTAGGTGGTCTGCTTGGATCTTGAGAGTTTGATTTCTAGACATCTTCTTAATTGTAACAATGGGCATAAGTAAAAATGACTCACCCTCTGGAAGACTCTTCTCTAAGAGTAGAACTAGCACCTTCATGCTGAGGTCTCTATTACTCTCCCTCTCATTGGACCCACAAGTATCAAATAGGTAGGTAGTAAGGCCTTGGGAGCATCAAAGCTCTTTCCAGCTCAGCTCATTTCTTTCTTCAGATCTGCAGCATGGCCAGTTTTACTTACAAAGCTTAGAGATGAATTAAAAGGAGCTTTTTACAAAAGAGATTCCTCGAATCCATAAAGCATTTTAGTTCTGTAAAGAAAATGTGGAAAATACGGACTCCCATCTCATTCTATTCTATTCTATTCTTAGAGTACTGGGGTTTGAACACTGGGTTGTTCAGCTTAGCTAATGCTCTGTCATTCATTCCATGCATTCAAGGCAACATTTTCTTAGTCATTTTGGAGGTGGGTCTCACGGCCTTTTCTGTCCATCTGGCATTAATTCATGATCCTTCAGATTTTACCCTACTGAATAGCTAGGGTTACTGGCACAAGGACCCAGCATATTTTAGAATTTCTTAAGAATCTGAGCTGGTTCTTAGGACACGTGGATTAAGAGATGGGCCAACAGTGCTAGACAGTTTTGTTTATTGTGTTACCCACATAACTGGGCTGACAGACTAAGGAGGGAGGGGCCAATCACCTAAATATATAACCCCTTTTAAACTCCCGAGAGAGGCCATCCTCCACTTCTGTCATGTACTGTGTCACGGATGTCTGAGAGTGTGGGAGAAAAAGCACTAGGTTAGAGGGATAAAGAAAGCCCACTTCATAGCCTCCCTTGGTAATCTGGGAACTTGGGGTATTTCAAATGATTCCATGAGAAACCATTCTCCTCCACACTCCCTGAACCTATAATCACATGATCCCTTCCACCTTTCTCCACCTAACAGTGGTCAGTCCTCATCTCACTTGTCAGCTACCTCATAGGAATCAGAGTAGAACAGGGTTATTTTTAACTGGTCTATTGTGCTTTTGAGGTTTAGAAACTTTTTTTGTCAGCTACTAGAACACAAGTGTTTCACGAGAATTTGAGAACAACTATTCAAAACTAGAGCACATAAAAGGCAATTGGCTGATAGGGCAAGAGTAAAAATTTATGGAAAGAGACAGGAATTTGCCCATTAGTGAAGCCTGTAAATCTGAGACTGAACCTGACTGAGAGGAGTTTATGGCAAAGGAAACCATGAGAGCAAAGCTGAGGACATCGGGAAGCCATGGAACTGATGTTGGACCCTGTGCACTGAGCTGCAGTTGCTATTGGCTGACACAATAGCCCTCTGCAGTTCAGAAACAGATGTCAGGAAGAAAAGACACCCTTTCATTGCTCTATGAGGAAACTCTTGACTTTTACTAACTGAAAGCGAACTTAGCAAAACAACAACTATATTTTGCTGACAAAACCTCCTTCAACTCAGCATTTCTGTCAAAAGCCTAGAATGTCTGCAAAAAATGCTTACATGTGAAATTAAGACAAAATAGAAAATATGTTTTGTGTTCCAGTTTGATTTTCCCTTTGTTAAATAAGACAGACTGTATTTTACCTCAGAGTGGAGTGGGTAGATGAAGGTCTTCATTATAGAAATATTGAGATGAATATGCTTAATTCAGTGCAATACTGACTTTCTCCTTAAACCATGACCATGGCTCAGATAAGGGAGGGTGAGATACAACACAATGGAAATGTTAAGCTTCAGGCAGGCAAACTGCAGTCTGAATCCTGTCTCCACAATTTGCTGTGTGGCCCTAGTAAGGGACTTGAGTTCCCCAAACCTGAGTTTACTTAATTGTACAATATAAACAAATCCTCAAAGGTCTCTGTAGATTAGAAATGATGGATGGAAAGCATTAAGCATAGAGTCTGACACTCAGAAGGCTACCAGTGATTACTAAGTGAAAACTGATGGGCTTTAAAGGAAATGGGATGCGTTCTGAATCTAAATCCACCTTCTGTTTCATTTCTGCTAGTGTAGATCCTTTGCCTGAGGGATCTGGGCATATTCCGGATCAGATTCAGAAAATTTACCAAGATTAAGATGTTCAAAAACTACAGAAAAATTTTGCCTTTCAAATTGCACACCGAGGAAACCTCTTTCGTAAAGAAAGCTAATAATTTGTCACTGTAACTTCCACAAAAAATTATAATTGCAAATAAATCCAAATTTTGTTAGTGTGGTAAAACTGAATGAGTTTGGATTGAAACAGGAAGACAGAACTTCTAGGTCAGAATTCACTAGTAACTTTCCATCAGAAACTACTCATTCAGCTGATGGTTTGTTTGCTAATATAAATCCAAGGGATAACATGTGACCGACTCCAGCTCAGCCAAACAAACCAATGTCTAAAATCGCAATTATATCAAAGTTGGAGCCAAACCCAAAAGATAATTCCTATCTTGGAATTTCAGTGCTAATAAATTACATTTGTTAGCTTCATGTAAGAGTAACCTTCAAGTTCTCATGAGCCATAAAATTAAAACTGCGTGAAAGACTAAGTTCCAGCAAGTACTCAAGCATTGAATTAAGCTTTAGAGATGATAGATCTAAATTTCCAATGAGTGCAAGACCCTAGAGATATAAAAATAAATGAGTAGGATCTTTAGATGTTAGAGTTCAGTGGCTAAGAACACGCTTTAGAGTACGACACTATTTTACTGCTTATTAAGTGGGGCCTGTGGCATGTTATGTAATCTCACTAAGCCACATTTCCTTATCTAGATGGGCAAAACAGCTACTGGATTTCATTGCTGAAAAGGCTTTATAGATAACACAGGTTACAAGCAGGATTCCAGGCATCACTGGAACACAACAAATGCTGTCAAAAGCATGTAAAAATGTAATGCATTTTTTTTTACTCTCCCTCTGTCAGCATTAATCTATGTCTAAATAGCTATTTGAATAGAATCTGATTATGATTTGGGCCACAAGAAACACATGGGAATAAAGATGAGACAGTAAGAGGAGCAGAAAGAGACATAAGGACAGAAAAGAATAACCATTAAGGAAGAAACCAGTGAGCAATCGCAAGATAGAGTAGAAAAAAAAATGAAGTAATGTGGTTTGTGATAGAAGGCTGGCATTGGATCCTAAGGCCCTAGCAAGTGCTGATACTCATAACTATCTCAAGACTATGCAGGAAACAGAAGTACCAACTTACGACCTGGACTATGTGTCCACACTTGGCCCATTACTACTCTCCCCACCACTGACCCAGTGAAAGTGAGATGTTTAGACTGAGCTGTCCTCTGTCTAGCCCGCATCAACACTCTCAGAATCAAATTATAGGATCAGCATCAGGACGCAACAGCCTCAGCTGGATGGTGGTGCCTTATGCTGGTTAGGCCCAGCTACTCAGGAGGCGAGAATCAAGGACAAAGGTTCAAACCAGAAGAGGCTCCATCTCCAAAATAAGAAGCAAAAAGTTGGTCCAGAGGCTTAGGTGGTAGAGCACAAGCCAAACAAGCAAGTCACATCAGTGCATAAGTGCAAGACCCCTGAGTTCAAACTCTGATACCAGGGTGGGGAGATGGTAGTGGAGGGGGCGGGGAAGACACAGTCTCCTTTTAAAGTCTTGGTTAAAGATGTAGAAGCAACTTCTTACCATCAAGGTGGAGGGATCTGATGAAATTGTCTGTATTTTCCCACTTTAGGTTTTCCTCTTGCATTTTCTAGAATTTGTTTTGTAACAACATTTTTGTCATTTACTAGCTGGCAGTAAGTGGTAATCAGTGGGAAGTTTCACATCCCTCTGCTTATAAATGGCACGATGTCTCCCAGGTAAGAGGATTTGCTCTGGAACTTGAGGATACAAAGGTAGAAAATCCTGCATCTAACATGGAGAGTGCATTGAAGAAGGAGGAGTGAAATGTCCTGGGCCAAGTCATGTGGCCAGTGGAAAAATGGTCTCTAAAGAAGAGGTCTTCATCTTCCAAGTCATACTGAGAAACCCTGGGTGGCTGCTTGAACCATACTTCCTCCTCCCAGTGGCTTTTGCCCCTGTCATCTTCCCTGCTTTCGCTCCTGGTATAGCTCTCTTGGGACATGTCATAGTCCTCACGTCTGCTGGCATCTGACAAGACCTGATAAGCTTCAGCTACTTGCTTGAATTTCTTCTCTGCTGTCTCTTTGTCCTCTGGGTTCTTGTCTGGGTGGATTTGTAGGGCCAAGTGGTGATAAGCTTTCTTGATTTCAGAAGAGGAAGCATTTTGAGGCACCCCTAGCACTTTGTAGTAATTCACTACCATTCTGGAAATGGTCTTTCCTTACCAAGACAAGGCATTTATTGCCTTTGAAAAGGAAGATGGTGAATGAGTTAACTCTACACCTCTAAATCTTATCGCATGGTTCTTGGGGTGAAATCTCTGTTAGGAGGAGTTCTTTGCAGGAGTCATTCACAGGCCCTGCCCAGACTCCCTTCCCTCTCAGCCTACTGTGCTCAGTCACTATGACCTCACATTCCAAACTGTGACTCTCAGCTAATGCTGTGTCTGCTTTGCTCTCCTATTGGAGGGAAAAAGAGGGGAGAAGCTTCCCTGTATTGGGGAAGCTTTATTGGGTAAATGAAGCTCTCATAAAATAAGCAAGTGCCTGCAGGGCTTGTTAGTAGGGAGAAACCATTTGTGTGGAGGCTTGTTTTTACATCAGACCTGGCATCCATTTGGACTGCTGTCAGAGCCCATATTCTTAGTGACTTAGTGGCTATGTGTTATGGTGGGTGATGAAGGGCTGTATTATTCTTGTGAAATATTCTACACATTTCTGATGGGGAAAAGAAACTCATCTCATCCAATGAAGGCATGGAGTCACACAGACTAACCTAGATAATTTTTATTTTAAAGGACAGAGGGAAGAAATAGGATCCGATATGGAGACTTTCCATGTATTATCAGATAAGTCTTCTGTTGATTGCTGATGTTAGCCTTTTTAAAATTTAGCTCTAGTCTTAAAAATTAAACTAAGCAGCAGCAACAACAAATGCTATTTATTTATTTTTGCTGCTCCTGGGCTTTGAACTCAGAACCTATGGGCTGTCCCTGAACTTCTGTGCTCAAGTTTAGTGCTCCATCACTTGAGACATAGAGTCATGTTCTGCTTTATTTTTATTTGTTGATGGTTGATTGGAGATGATTCTCATGAGCTTTCTTGCTGGCTTTGAACCAGGATTCTCAGATCTTAGCCTGATGATAGGCTAGGATTACAAACATGAGCCCCTGAAGCCTGGCTAACAAATTCTTCTTTAAAAAGAGAATGGTAGCAATTGCAGCTTGGCCTGCTGCCCTTTGTGTAGCACATACAACTTTGTATTGCTAGCTTCCTTTGCACTGACTAAGTTCTAGTCAAGGAAAAGTAAAAGGAGGAAGGTGTACCTGTCTCAGACCTGGACAACAACATCACGAACATGAGTTCCTCTTTTCCCTGACACCAACATCAGACCCTAGATTTTGAAAGCTGCCAAAGGAAGATGATGGAGCCTCCATTCTCACTGGGATTTGAAATACAGTGATACAGGACATCCCCAGCAATTGCCATGGATTGTTAAAAGAACAACAACAAAAAATAAACTGCTACTATAATTAAGCTATATTGATAGAGATATCTAGATATCAAACATATCTATATATCTATATCTACAGATATATATCTGCCCATCTCTATAGATATAGTTATCTAGATATCTGTATTTATAGATACATCTATAATAGCATCAGCTGCTGTAATAACCAACCATATCAACAATTCCCTTTCATTTTTAGAGCCCATTCCGGCAGTGCCATCCACCAGATGAGTCTGCCTCTTTAAGACTGCAAGTCCAAAATCTTGTCCTTCTCTCCTTCCTCTCATTAAACCCACTTTCTCATTTAAACTCCAGCTTTTCCAGGGTTAGGGTCCCCTTCACACTCTGTGTGACCCATGGGTGACCATGGGAGCACTTTTTCCAGTAGACCTCCCATGTAGTCCTCTGAAGCTGTCAGCTCTCCAATGTGACTGTCACAAACCCTCCTGCTCAGGAAGGTTCCAGTAATCCAGTTTCTCTCAACCTGGCATGGCAGAAAACAAAATGCAAGCAAAAACCAAGCAAATAAAAACAAAATGCAAGTAAGCATGAAGATGAAATCTCTTACATTTACAAGTACACTCAGCTACCTTAGTGCAAGATCTCAGCAGTTCTTTTATTTATCCTAAGTCATTCCTGTCCTCTTCCTTCTGGTGGCTGTTCCTAATCTTCATTATACTCTTCTAATTCCTTTCTAAACTTTTACCCACTCTCTCCAATCAAAAAGGAGCCTCTCTCACAATCTTTATTGATAGAGTACAGGTGATCTAAAGAGGAGGTTCCATTACATAAGTCAGATGAAGAGTACATTTCCTTTTGAACAACATCACCCCTTCCCCTACTCTCTCCCAGTCTTTATTGCTCATTCTCCCTGTAAAGTCTGGTAAGTGTCACTGCTGCACTGCATTTGTTCATGTTTGTCCCACCATCTGTGCAACCCCCTTGGCCTCCCAAAGACACAAAGAAATGAACAAATGGAAACAAAAGGAAGAAAAACAGAAACAGTGACACAGGAAAAAAAAAAGTCTTGTTTCCATTTCTTAGAGTTCAATTCAATAAATATTTAATAGGATCAGATGCACCTAGCTATTGTATCTTTGTAATCCTCTAAGAGGAGCTTTTTATTTAGGAAAAAAAATAGGAAGGCTGCCAGGAACTCCCATATCTTTGAGACTAAGATGTATTAGTTGGGGTTCCCCTGAGTCACAGAATCAAGAAAATATTGGTTGGTTAGACATAAACCAAGCTGAGAACTGGGAAAATAGAAAAGCTGGCATGTAATTTAATCAATCTCAAGGCCAGAGAATGGTGGCTGATGTTACAAATATCAGACTGAATCTGAAGATCAGAAAAAGCAATGTCTGATTGCAGGAGAGGACGGATGGACAGGTCAAACAGATGCTTTCTCCTTTTTTTCTTTTTTTCTGCTAGAAGCATGATCAGGTTGGATGTGTCTACTCACATTGGTGAGAACAGTCTTCTTTACTCAGTCTACTGATTCAAATACTAATCTTATAAATTCCAAAACATCCAGAAATATAAAGTGTTACCAGCAATCTGAGCATTCCTCACTCTAGTCAAGTTGACACATTAAAAATAGTCCATCACATAAGAATAATATATCCTTTCCTATGTCTCTTATTCAGAGAAAGTTATTTCTCTTAGGGCTATTTCCTTTATATTCTTTTATAAAACTAAACATTTGAACATTTTCTTGACTAAGTGGAACTATCATGTATGTTAGTATTAATTTTTTGTTATTGGCATGAAATATGCCATTTTAATTTCTAATTATACAGTAGCTTTACATGTTTATCAAATAATATAATCACTACCACTATTTTCAAATACTTTTGACTACCCCATCAGAAGTTTATACCATTTTATGAATAATTCTTCCCTTTTTCCAGCTCCCGGTAAACTCTAATCTACCCTGTGTTTCTGAATTTGTCTGCTTTACACATTTCATGTAAGTGGGATTGTAAAATATGTATGGCTCATTTCAAAGTTCTTTATTTATTTGTTCATGGATACTTGGGTTGTTTCCAACTTTGGCTATTGAGAATGATGTTATAATGTCCAATTTCACAAGTACAAGTATCTTTTACTCTGCTTTTCAATTTTTTTTGAGGGAGAAGAGAAATGCTGAGTCATACAGTTTTCTATATTTAATATTATGTTTTTTTTGAAGAACCACCATGCTGTTTTCCACAATGTCAGCATCACCTTATATATTTCTATATATATATATATCAGCAATATAAAAAGCTTCCCAGTATCAAAATTCTTGCTCCTCCATACTCTGGAACTTGCTTAACTATCCTCAATTTCCTGTAATTTTTGCCACTCTCATGCATGTAAATAAATGTAGAAGTTTCATCTCATAGAAAGAGGTCCTCACACTTAAATAACCCTGTAGTATCTGCGTCTCCAACAACTGTTTGCATTCCCCTTACTTCCTAACTGGAAAAGAAAGGTCCTTCCCCTCCCAACAGGCCTCTTCTCCCATCAACTCCATTGAAATTCCACTGGCAAACTTCACCGTCACTCCTAGGCCTCACTGGATGTAACCTTTTTAGTTATTTTGAACTTGTCAATTATTTCATTCTGTCCTCTTCAGAGATTCCTATAAAACCTTTCATTACTGATAATTCCCTCTACTTCCCAGAGGGCGGGCTCTATCTTAATTGAATATGCAAGTTACCTTTTTTCCCCTAACAATGAGAATCTTGGCATTCCTCAGGCCTTGGCCTCTTACTCTTCCTTTTTCAGATGTCTTTCTCATTTATTCATTTACTCCCTCCTGTGGCTGATAACTCTCATATCTGATTCTAGGCCTCACTCTTCCCTTAGTCATCTGCTAGACAGATTCACTAGGATGACTTGCACCTAGACTCTTACACTTAATTGAGTGAGTAGGTACCACATACCCCACTGTCTTTGTTTTATAGCTGTCTTAATTGCAAATGAATGACTTAGACAACTGTGCGGCTCCTTTAGTTTGCCAATAATCTTTTCTATTTTAATAAAAAAATTGAAAAGTGTCTTTCCTTATCAGTTTTCTTTCCAATTTCCTTGGCTACATTACATTAGCATTACCCATGTTTTATTTATTGCATTTTTCCTATCATTTTATGAACTAATGATATAAAGGCTGCTGGCACGTTGGCTGGCCAGTGTGTCATATCCCCTATCCATTACACTATAGAATATTTTAAGTATTTCAGTAGCCATCAGTTGTTAAGAAATACCAGATACCAAAGCACCTTAAATATTTTAGCATGTAAAATTACTTTTAATATGCCAGGTTATAATTAGTCAAGTTCAGAGTTGAATTTATGACTTAATGTCCAGTTTAACATTTCTATTCATGGTTTTCTAATTTACTTTTTTTTTCTAATATACTTTTTAAAGGCATGCTCTTAGAATTGACAAATAACCTGAGTTTGTTTTTTGGTCAATTTAGAAACATGCATCTAGAAGACTGCAGTTGGGGGGTTGCCCCAGGACAGTGTGCTCATGACGTTGACTGCTGCTCCACTTCAAGGTAATTAGTGTTACCTGGCAATCTGCAGCAAAATGAAATTTTGTTTATCATTATTAAGCCGGTGACCTCAGAAGGGTATCCAAAGTTATCCACAAGGTGCCAGCTGAAAATAAAGTCTAATCTTTGTGTTTCAAATACCATCTTAACTTGTTGAATATGTAGAGTGAAAATAGATTCTAATTCATATGGCTTGGAAAAAGTAAGGAGGTAACAAGAGTAAAATTAAACTGTTACCTTGAGTTGCATATTACTTTGTCATGATACTCTGAGGGAAAAATATCCGAGATCTATATTGTTCCTAAAATAAAGTGACTGATATCACTCACTCATAAGAAATCTGAACCATCTGATGGTAACTGAATAACAGCTATCTGCCATCTTCTCCAGATATATTCTAAGCATGTGAATCAGAAAGAGGAAGACAGACAAAGTGACTGCTCCAAAGAAGATGTTTTGTGACTTGAAATTAAGAGTCCAAGTTAAGTGGCCAAGTTACTGCACTAGAATGCCACACAATTTCTCAAGTGACAGCTAAAAGGTTGCTTGGTTAGACTTAAGAATTTGACAAGGTAAATATTATCGTTAATGTTCTTTCTGAAGAAGGTGGAGGTATTTGGAAGTTATATTTGCCAAAATGGTCTTTTTTAAAAAAAAGCTCTTAGGAAAGAATTCTTCAGATGCCTTTGACTCTTAAAACAACAAACCAGGGAAGTCATATCCATGTTCAACAGTCAGTTGTTTTTAATCATCTATTCAAAAAAATCTTGCTGTCTCAAGTGGCTTTTGTGCCTTTTGCTGTGTCTGGGAAGTATGCTTTATGAGGACTAGTTGTAAAATGACTTTTTCTCAGATGAGGAATTTGAGCAACACTTTATTTAACTCAACCTTCTCTTTGTAGAAATCTGAGCTGTAGAAAGGCAAAAGTCTCCAAGATCATTCAGTGACTACAGGGAAAGTAGAAGAAAACAAACTAACAGTTCTCACTGGTACTCATGCCCTTCAGTATAGCCTAAACAATCTGTCTGCAAGGAATTTCGTGGGGGAACAGCCACTTCACCATCGTGATAGTGGAAAAGGGGGCTAGTAATGCTAGAATCCTTGCCTTTTCTAGGAAGGACACTACTGCCTTTTGCTGTCATCAACTATGAGGCCCTCTAGGGTACCATGTTAGAAACAAGTGGGCCAGCTCCACAAGGTTAACAGTTAGGACCTGATCACCCATGATAACTTGAGAAGTATGATATTACTGATCAGAAAAAAACTAAAACAATAATATAACCAACCTACAGACACTGGGTCAACAGTGGGCAGTGGACAAGGATTTAGGTCTTCTCTTTTTATAGTTCTTTTGGCTTATGACTGGTCCCCACAGAAGGCTCTAACAAGGCTTGCCAGAAAACTTGATAGAGATAATTGTACCAGAGGGAACCATGGATGGATATAATTGCTGTGTGGCAGCAGAATGTCTGCACAGGATGAAGGGGTTACGCAAAAATCAGCAGGCACCTCCTCACACACTGGAATGGCAGACATCACTAATGTCCTTCAGACAAACCCGACTCCATGGTGTAATGTCTTACAAAGAGGTACACTACTACAAAAGCCACACCAGAGTCTTGTTGCTATAGAAACACAATATTTAGTAATGTACTTTGAAGTCCTACTATGAAGACAGATACAGATTGTCTCTTGAAAGTAGACAGGTTGGTGGACACATTTGGTCACTATCTTGACCTGAATTTTGACACTGTAACAAATCAGACTGTGCTATGTAGCAAGTTTGTTATAATCTTCATCAGGTCTTGAGGATGACTCTTCTTGTTTACAGTTGTCTAGTCCCTCTTGTGTGATATTCTAACAGCATATGAAGGTGAGGGAGCCCGAGCACCGAGCAATCCAAAAAGAGTTGCAGAAAGTACATGAAACTTTCTGTCCTTTACTCTTCCTGCTCCTGTCAAAGGGCTGTGGAGAGTCTTCCCTGATATTTTTAAGATGTAATTGTTATGGTTTCTCAACTGCTATGGTCTAGAAGGTCATGAGTTTAGACTGGAGATGGCACACAGTCTTCATATCAGGCTGTATTTGTGAGTACTGACTGCTGTAGGGTCACTGCCAAGAAGACTCTGGAGGTAAGACCCTGATGCAGATTAATGTAGTTAACAATATGATCTTCAGTACAGAAGAAAATCACCATAGTTGTTTGCCTACCAGCTGAAGCCTAGCCAATGGGTCTCTCCTTGCCCTCTGCCCCAGTTCCTTTAATGCAGAGAGGGAAAGCAATAACAATGTCAGAGCAGGAGGGAAGAAAGGATAGACTGTAGAGAATTCAGCGGACACTCTGCATATACCCAATTACCCTTTGATGAGAGAGAAGGAACTTGAGCTTCTAGACCTACTTGCAAAAGTTTGGTCTTCTGGGAATTCATTTGTCAAACTCTCTTGTTGGCAGACCTAGCACAATAACTTAAAATATTTCTGAATGAAATGTTCTCTCTTGCACCCGTGTTCCTGGTACCAAAATGAGGTCATCATTGGCAAAAAGGGCCTGCTGCTAGGCCAACCTCAGAGCTGGACAGTCTCATTTCTAAGGTCATGTGCATAATCTATAAAGCCCAGAGAGTGCACTGTCACTCAGTCTGTTTGTCTACCTCATAGCAAAAGCACAACTCCAGAAGGCTTTAGGGTATCTGGGAACATGGCCAAGAGACCTTTTAGCTAAGCTAATTAAATAATATTCTACAATATTACATAAATTTAATTTTCAAAGAGAGCTACTCAGTTGCAATGACACAAATGAACATTATATCATTAAAAAGCAAAGTTAAAATATGTTCCAGATGATCAGCCTCCACTTTCCAACTGGATGTTTTTTTCCACCAGGATTTTGTTATTAAAAGTCTTTAGACATAAAGAAAAATTGGCAAGAGTTTTATTGTGAACACATAGTCCTACTACCTAGATTCTATAATTAATCTTTGCTACACTTACTTTATTATCAATCTACATTGTTTGATGCATTTCCAGGGTATTATATGCATCAGTATACTTCCCCCTAAATACTTGTTTTCATGGCATAGTTTAATATTTTTATAGCTTTTCCCCCTTTGAGGTAAAGTTTACAGGCCATATAATTACTATAAATAAGCTGAAGATGAATCATTTGACTATGTAACTTTACATGCACTGATTGATGCAGGTATCCGTGGTCCTGATTCTTACAATGATACAAAATGTCACCATTAGTGGAAAGTTCCTTCATATCCTTTCTCAGCATTCTCCACCCACTAACCAGAGACAACTGATTTTTTTCTACCATTCATTTGTTCTGAAACTTAATCTAAATAGAATCATTCAAGCTAGGAAGATAATGTTAAATGGAGAGTTCAAAGCTAGCCTGGATTATATCGTAAGTCCATGTCTCTAAACACACACACACACACACACACACACACACACACACACACACACACACACACAGACAATTAACATGTAGTTGAGTGCATTGGCTCACAACTGAATCTTGACTAAAGAGGCAGAGATTAGAAGGATCATAGTTCAAAGCTGAAATCCCATTTCAGGCTTTTTATTTTTTTAAAGAGTGGTAGAGTGACACCTGTCTGTCACTTCAGTTAGGTGGAAAGCAAAAATAGCAGGATGACTGTCCACACTGACCCTCACGTAAACAATTCAAAAAAATATTTAAAGCAAATGCTAGGAACATGGCTTAAGAGGTAGGGTGCCTGTTTAGCAAGAATTAGCTCTGAGTTCAAGTGCCAGTGTTAATCAAAAGAAGCCAATATAAACAAATGGACATATTCAGAATAAATTCTGTTATATAATGCTTCTCTCTCTTAGCATGCCATTGATCCATCCAAAATATTGTATCATATTCCATTCTTTTTTATTATTGGCTAGTGTTCCAGAAGAGTAATATGACACATTGCACATTTATGTGTCCTATTTCTATATACCTAGGCTTCCAATTTTCACACATACGGCTTTGGCATTAAGAACAGTTTTGAGCTGGGCCCTGGTGATTCACATTTGTAATCCTACTCAGGAGGCTGAGATCTGAAAATTGTGGTTGGAAGCCAGCCTAGGCAGGAAAGTTTGTGAAACCCTTATCTCCAATTAACCACCAAAAAGCCAGGAGTGGAGCTGTGGCAAAAAAAATGCTCAGGGACAGTACCCAGGCCCTACTTTCAAGCCCTAGGTCCAGCACACATATACACTAAAGGAACAATTTTGTAAAGTCTCTTTATAGACATGTTTTCCATCCCCTTGAGTAAACACCCAGGAGTGAAACTGCTGGATCATGGAGTAGATGTATCAGTGCTGATTTCACACTCCCACCAGCAAAGTAGGAAAGTTCTGGTTGCTATACATCATTGCGAACATTTGGCACTATCAATCTTTCTAATTTTAGTTTTCTTGGTGGTTGTGAAGTGACTTAAGCTTTTATTCTGGCAAATCTTCCAAACTAGCAAAAAATTAAAAAAAATACCTAGGGATCAAGTTTAAAGGAAATATATTGGTTGAAGACACTGGACTGTGTTGATATTAGGAAAGTTTCTTTGTCCAACCTCAGGCCACATAATCACTTGGTTGATACAAGCTGAATAGAATAAGCAATAGCCCAAGGGCTGTGGAACAAATATCCAGATGCATTCTTCAGGTTATAATTTTCTGAATTATTATAATACAAGGGAAACAATGTTAATGCCTAGACAACTGCAGCCCCCATTGATAAGCAGCTGGGGAACTCTTGTTTCCATCCAGGACAACAATTCCTTTCTCCAGTCTGCCTCCTCATGGTTAAGCCTCCTGAAGAACCAGACCTGCAGAAACAGTGCCATTCACAGAGGCATGAATCACCCCACACAACTGTCCTCTCTCCCTCTTTGCAATACCAACCATGAGCCTAAAAGAAAGGAAATGCATAACTTGCCATTAAAATGTCATAGCAACATCCTTACTTAGGTATCAATAACCTTGTGTTATAGATGTGAGGTAATAGATAAGAAACCCAGACTTGAATGGCTATAGTCACTTGTATGAGGTTATGCACATACAGAGAAACCAGAAGTTGACTCTACATCTTGTGCTTTTCCACTGTCTCCTGTGAAGTTGTGGAGAGCAAATTGCAGGTACCTAAATACTTCAGTGGGCCCTGGGGCTAGGAGTCAAAACACTTGCCTCTCAGGCTCAATCAGATTTGTCTTTTTCTTGTCTTTTTTTCTTTTCTGATTTATGTTTTCTAATGTGCTTGTTCTAAAGGCAGAGTTGATTTTCTGCAGCCCTGCATGTTGAGCCCTTGAGAAGATGCAGGTAGAAATGAGCTCTAGTCCTCCCATCTGCAGCTGTAGGCCTAGTTTTAGTTCTTTTTCTTTATAAATACTTGGAGTAAAATTTTATTTGTATTACAAATAGATTACAAAAATAGTTGAATCAGGATGTAGAAATTTACTGCGTATGGACCAATTTTTACCTATTTTTAAAATTTTGTTTTTATTATCTTTAAGTGGTTCTACCATGGGGTTAGCATTCAACAAATAAGTTTAAGGGAGAAAATTCAAACGGTGTAATTACTCAGAAAAAAATCTATTATGATCCAACAAGATAAGTACCAGAAAACAGGCACCTGGAAGGTGTGCGAAGAAGGTCAAGGGAGGAGGGGAGAATGCTGTCATAATATCCCATGCATATCCTATGCAATTAGGAAATTTGAGGGGAGGGATTGGGTTGGTGGAGAATAATGAAAAGGGTGATTTCCATCAAGCTTCGTTTTTTTGAGGGAATGAACCATGAGCGTGGCACTCTCATCCTCCTCTCCTGCAACATCTCAAGAGCCTCATTGTCCTCTCCCTGCTCTTTGGTCCACTTTCTCCCCATTCCCTTCTATCCACCATGGAAAGGGTGGTAGCTGTGTTCATCACATGTTTCTGTAGACTGAGTACCTGTTCCTGAAAAGCCCTAGCTTGCTCCTCAAATCCTGCTGTTCGGAAATAGTTGACCACATCCATCACAGCCCAGTCTGCAGGATCAGGAGGTCTCCCGTTTCCCATGGAACTGCAAAACAAAAATTCAGACTGTTGTCATGGCATTGGGTGGACAAGGTATTGCTGGACACATCACTGTGTCTCCCAGTGCCAGTCTGGGCAAGCTTTCCTGGTCTGGCCTGCTCTTCCTTCAGAGATGCCATTCTCAGTATACCTCTAGAAGAACTACAATCATTATTGTTTCCAAATATCTTATTTAATTGTATCACATTTTAATTATATTTCAGTAGTTGTACAAAGGAATTGCCACCTGACAAAGCAGTTTATGAACACACTGAATCTTGATCAATGTCACCCTTTTCCACATTCTCACCCACCCCTCTCCACCCACCCCTTCCCACACGTTTAATTCTGTAATATAAACAACAAATTCTTGACTGCATTTTTGCCTCCCCCTTCTCATTGGTTCACCCCTCTTCCCTTGCCTTTCTCCCTTTGCCCCCTCCACCCTCCCACCAAGCCCTTGCAAGTACCTATTTCCGGATTCTTATTTTATTGGGCTTTGACTTTGCCTTTCCAAGGAATTATACTGAGTTCACCCTTGAATCTACCTTCAAGTTTCTTATAATCATTACTCTCAGTGGTCGAGTCATTGCTTTCATAATAAACTACATAGCCTATAATATAAATTATTTTCTCAAGTACTATTTTTTAAAAGTAGGGACAATGGGAGTGACTGATAGCTTGATGTTCAGATAATAGCTTGCATGAATATTCATTTGATGGTACAATTCTTTTTTTTGTTTGTTTTGTTTTGTTTTGCCAGTCCTGGGCTTGAGCTCAGGGCCTGAGCACTGTCCTTGGACTTTTTCTCAAGGCTAGAGCTCTACCACTTGAGCCTCAGCACCACTTCCAGCTTTTTTTTTTTTTTAACATATATGTGGTACTAAGGAATTGAACCTGGGTCTTCGTGCATGCTAGGCAAGCACTCTACCACTAGGCCAAACTCCCAGCCCCTTGATGGTACAATTCTAACCCACCTACCTATCCCCAATTCTTGCCACCTTCCCCCACTCCCAACCTTACATATCCAGAGCTAAATCCATTCCTCCAGATCTGAGTTTTTTCACATTGTCCTAGCTGCTTAGGATGTTGACCTATCTTCCTGATGAAATCCTTTCTATCCTGCCACCAGTTCAAAGGCATAATGGAAACATTTTTTTTGTTGTTGTTAGAATCTCTTAAAAGTTCTAGTATTTCATTCAAATGCCTGTTGTAGCACCATCCAAACTGCATTAAACTCTTGTCCACTGGATAGTCTACAGTGGTAGTATGGGTTAGGGATATATTTTCATTTTTTTATTCCTGGTTCCAGCTATAGCCAAGTGAAAACTGTGTGGAATCTGGGTCTTGAGCTCAAAGCACAGGAATAAGCTGGAGGTAGACATCTGGGGACAGAGACATGTAGATAGCATTTGACATCTTGCGAGGATAGGCAAAAAACCTGGGCTCATATTTAAGCTTGGACCTAGAATTTAACACCATCAAAGTTGAAGAAAATAATGTTACTTTTAATAGAAAAAAGAATTCCCAGGCCTTCTTGAAGGTCCTCAAGCATCTCAGAGTCCAGGGTCTGGCTGTTTCACACCTACCATAATAGCTTTCTCATAACAGGAAGTTAAACACTTGATTAAGAAAAAACACACCTACTTCTGGTTTTGTTAAAAAATGCTGTTGATTAATGGCACATGTGATTGCTTATTTTGCAATAATACTTTAGAGACTGCACATTTTTATAGACTGTCCATGTACACCCAGACACACACAGACACACACAGACAGACACACACACAGATACACACACACAGACACACAGACACACACACACCCAGACTACCTAACATTTAACTAGGAGTGTATGTTACAGGAATACCCCCACTTTTCATTCTATCATTGTCAAAAATTATTTGTTATTTTTAAAACAAAAATTCATTCATATGCAGGAATTTTTCATTATTCTGTTAAACATAATCACAAGCTGACACTAGGAGTCTTCTTCAAAGCATCATTTTCTCTCCTCTTTTCTGTTCAAAGTGGGCTTGGAGAATGTTTGTCCAGAAATGCAACACTGTAACAAATCTATTAGGTTTTCTAATTGGCTTGCTTCTAGCAGTGAGAAAAGTCCCAACGGATAGAGACTTAAGTGCCTAGAAAGTATCTGAATTGACTTTCCTTATGGTTGATGGCTGATGTCAATTAGCCACCTCTCCTCTTAAAGAATAGTGACTCAATTATAGTAATAAAGTATGCTGCATTGTGATATTAGGATGGGACTTTCCAAATTCTTATTCTGTTGAGATTATTACACCATCACTTTTATAATTCTGAAGTATTATTGAGTTTTTAATTCCATGCCAGCAGAGAATAAAACCTATGAAACTGTTGGCAGGGTATCATGAAGAATGGCAAAGTAAAACTGGATGCCCTCACATGCATCGAGTGGGAAAGCCATCTCAAATAAATTAGAAGCGATTCATTATACATGTAATGATTGAGCTAATTTTAAGCTTGATAAAGAACCTTCCCCTTCCCAATGAAACTGGTAGCAAAGTCAAAAGGTGACTGGATCATGAGGGCTTTGACTTCATTAATCCACTGACAAACAGATAGCTTAATAGCATTACTGGGAAAGTGGTAGAAATGAGGAGGTCTAGTGGAGGAAGTAGGCCCCTGGAGGTATGTTCTAGAAAGTAACATGGTCCTGGCTCTTTCCTGTCTCTGCTTCCTAGCCACCATGATTTGCTGAGCTCCACTGCATGTTCCTGCCACCATGATATACTGCCTCACACAGGATCATAGTCATGGAGCCAGCTCACTATGGGACCAAGAGGTCTGAAAACCCGAGGCAAAATAAACCCTACTTTAAATTGTTCTTCTTAGGTATTGGTGCTGAAAGGCTGACTAGAATAAGGGAACTTAACAGATAAATCTATATGTGATTGCACAGCTTCATTATTTTCATTGATTAGCTTTTTACTTCAAAGTTGAAAGAAAAAGATACCTTAAGATTAACATTTCATGGTAATAGAGTTGTCATATTACTCTTTTTATAAAGCTGATTCTGAAATGTTACTTTTATACTTAGAAATGTACTCTATTTTTGTACTTTTTTCTGTTGTTTAATATTTTTAAAAAAGGTTTTCAGTATAAGGGTCAGAAAAAAATACATATGTGTAAATGCATCTAAATATATGAAATATAAATGTATTAGTTTATATATATGTACTTAAAGTGTTAACAGGGCTAATTAAAGCATTAAGGTACATACTATGGTGCATTTCTTTCCAAATGCATTGAAATAACATATATGAGTTAATATAAATGTTTAAGAATCCTGTATAAATTGAATATGAATAGACTTACTTTTAGTTTTGAATTCAGATTTAATATTTATAAATTACTGTAAAATTAAATTATAATCCTCCTTGTCCATGTTTTAAAACAATCTTTGGTTAAAAGTAATTTAATTTAGATTCTAATAAGGTGGTATTGATCTCTTTGGCTATGATAGACCAAAGAATGAAACATCTAAATATGCTTTTCTCCAGTTGCCTCTCCTTTGCCCTTCATGTATGGATCTGGTTAAAAGGCAGGCCCAGAAAGGGTGATTTAAGGGTTCTTGACAGGACTTTTTTCATTTTAAAATATTCAGATAAGAGCTGACTCTTAGCTTCAGCATGCTCAAGCAATAAAAGCATTAGAAACAAATAATTCATCAAGCCTTCTGCATATCTCACATTCTTTAGCTAAGCATTTAGAATACTTGATTTGAATATAACTTGCTAAAGATATGCTTGCACTGAAACTCAACTGAAAATCCTCATGGATTTTGCCATCTCTACAGCTTTGTTTATATCACTCAAACCTCTGTTCAACTTCCAGGATTAGAGTACTCTTAATTTTTTTTTTTTTGCCAGTCCTGGGCTTGAGCTCAGGGCCTGAGCACTGTCCATGAGCTTTTTCAAGGCTCTACCACTTAAGCCTCAGCACCACTTCTGGCTTTTTTCGATGTATGTGGTACCAAGGAATTGAACCCGGGTCTTCATGCATGCTAGGCAAGCACTCTACCACTAGGCCAAACTCCCAGCCAAGTTCTCTTAATTTTTAAAAAAGGTATTCCCTAAATGTTCCCTTTCAAGTATCTCTAATTTGTGTGTGTGTGTGTGTGTGTGTGTGTGTGTGTGTGTGTGTGTGTGTGTGTGTGGTGTCAGTACTGGGATTTGAACTCATTTTCTTATTCACAGGGGCACTCTTTCACCTCCACCTCCAGCCTAGTTTTTTTTTTTTTTGCTGGCTAATTAGAGCTATAAACTCATTTTTTTTGTCATAACTGACTCGGAATCTTGATCCACAGATCTTAGCTTCCTCAGTAGCTAGGAATACAACCATAAGCTATCAGCAGCTGGCTTCCAATTAATTTTTATGCCAATCATTAACAAATTTCAACCAGTCTACTATGAACCAAATTCTTAATAAGCATTGGAAATGCTTGGCGTAATACAGAATATCAAATTTGTTTTGAGATAAAGAGAGTCATATATGTTCTCTGCTTTACTCAAAAATCCATTAGGGAAAAGGGTGTATAGGAAGATGGAGGAGGGACAGTATGTAAACACAGCCATGTGAGATAGAAAGTTTTGGATGTATAGATGAGAAGCTTTGGAGACCTGAATAAACAGCAAGAGTAAATGAAAGATCCAGAGATAATGGTAACATATTCCTTCATCATTTCTGTCCTCTGTGTTCCCTCAGGCTGATAGAGTTAATTGGGGTCACACAGTGCACTCTTTTCTTGGATACTTTCCCCCAATACCCCATCCTTACTTTTGGAAAAGACAGGATCATATAAGCAGCCCTTTTTCTTATCTTTTTTGACTTCTAATAGAATTTAAACTCTCTGAACTATTGTAAATAAGAATACTACTTTTATAGGGTCACAATTGTTTATTTTATTCAGCCTCTTCTATAACATCAAAGCAAACATTTTACTGAAGCAAACATGGAACATTTTCCAGGACAGTTCATATATCAGGTCATGAAAAAAAGTCATAGCAAATCTAAGAAACTGAAATAATAACCAAGCAATTGTTTTCTTACACTAGAAAAAAAGAAATTAATAGCAGAAAATAGTTAGCAATCAACAGTAGGAAGAACACTGGAAAATTCACAGGTATGTAGAAATTAAATATATATTGTGAAAACCTAAATGATCAGAGAAGAAATTAAAAGGCAAGTGAGACACAGTGAAAATACAAATGGAAGCACCAAAATTTAGGAGATACAACAAAAAGATGGAATTTCATAATCATAAATGTCTATATTTCAAAGGAAGGAAGATCTCAAAACAGCATAACCTTATACATCAAGGAACCAAACAAAGAACACAAACAATCCAAAGTTAATAAATGGGAAGAAAAATAAGATAGTCCAACATACATAAATGAGATGCATAATAGAGAAAATAATACAAAATGGTAAATAAAGCTAAGCTAGATTTCAAGAAGATACAATGGACAAACTTTTGGCTACACTAAGAAAATAAGAAAGAAGATTCAATAAAACCAGAATTGAAAAAGATATTGCAGTTTATACTACAAATAAAATTATAAATTTCTGTAAACAATTTTAGGCCAACAAACTTGGTAATGTAGAAGAAACAGACAAATTACTAGAATCATAGACCTTTTTACCAAGATTGATTCATGAGTATAAAATATGAATAGATCTATCACTAGCAAGAAAATTTGAGTCAGTTATGATCTCCAACCCCCAAAAACCAGGTGCCAATGGCTCACACCTAAAAGCCTGCTTCTCAAAAGGCTGAGATCTGTGGTACAAAGCCAGGAGAGACAGAAAAGCCCATAAAAATCCATCTAGCAGAATGCTGGTCTAGAGGTATATAGCTCAATAGGGAGAGCCCTAGCTAAGATAAAGTGAGGCCCTGATTTCAAACTCTAGTGCTGACAAAACACAACAAAATCAAACAAGGAAAATTCCAGGGGCCAAGATGGTTTCACTGGAGAATTTTACCAATCTTTTAAGGAAGAGTTAATACCAACTAATCCTTTTCAAACTCTTCCACCATTTATCATGCTGGATAAAAGCCTTTCACTGCTTTCAAAGAACAGGGCAACTAAGAACTGATGATTATTTATGTGATGCTGGAGGAGAAACAGGTTTACGAGTAAGCAAGTGAAAGCTGAAGATAGTGATTACGTTACTTCTATCAATTTCTCATTCCTCTTTCCCTGAGGCTTCAGAGCAGACATATAGGCAAAGAACCAAATTTTCTGTGAGGTAATTTATTCAACCTTTGATGTGATGGCTTTCCTTAAAGATGGTTGATTGGCTGTGAGTCTGTCGTGGAAACACAAACTGCTTTAATGAGGTAACAGAAACTATTACATTGTTACTGTGTGAACTGATGACTACATAATGAAACTGGAGTTCTAAAATTCTAGCAGTAGCAATAATTTCAAAATATACCCTAATGTTTTATTTCTGCCATTTGCCTCCTATCCTTGCAATTGATAAGGGGAAAATTAATAAATTATTTTACTTAATTCTTAACTTACTAGGTAGAGTTAGCTGTGAATAGTGGCTATTTCAAAAGTTAGTGTTATACAATTTCCTTTTGGCCACATCCACGCCAGCATCTGTTATTGTTTGTTTTCTTGATAATTTCCATTTTAACTGGGGCAAGGTAAAATCTCAGTATTGTCTGGATTTGCATTTCTGTTATGGCCAGGGATGCTGAACATTTCCTTATATGTCTATTGGCCAGTTTTACTACTTCTGAGAAGTCTCAAGCCATTAGTCCATTTATAAGTTGAGTATTTTCTTTGAGAGTATTATATTTGAGGGTTAAATTTTTAGCTCTATGTATATTCTGGATATTAGTCCTTGTCTGATATATAGTGGGTAAAAGAAATCTCCCATTCTGTGGGCTTCCTATTTATTTTGTTAGCTATGTCCTTTGGTGTGCAAAATTTTTAAGTTTGATACAATCCCATTTATTCAGTCTTTGTTGTGATTCTGGATCTTAGAAAATGTTGACCTGTGTAGGAATCCTAGTTTTTCTTCTAACCCTTTCTGGTATATTTTCATGGTTTCTAGTCTTACATTGAGGTC
The DNA here is from genome assembly GCF_031878675.1 of Megascapheus bottae. Classification (NCBI taxonomy): domain Eukaryota; kingdom Metazoa; phylum Chordata; class Mammalia; order Rodentia; family Geomyidae; genus Megascapheus; species Megascapheus bottae. The sequence continues at coordinate 25,936,814 of NC_143514.1, forward strand.
TTTAATCCCCTTTTGAATTGATCCTAGTATAAGGTGACACATAAGATCTATTTTAAGTTTTCTGCATTTAGCCAATTTGCCAGCACTATTTGTTGAAAAGGCTGTCTTTCTTACATTCTTACATTCTATGTTTTTTGCTTCTTTGTCAAATATTTGATGGATATGGATATAGGTCTGTGAGTTCATTTCTGGGTCTTCTGTTCCATTGGGCCTCAGGCCTATTCTGTCATTTTTTCTAGTCCTGGGGCTTGAACTCAGGGCCTGGGCATTGTTCTTACGCTTTCTCAAGGCCAGTACTCTACCACTTGAGCCACAACACCTGGAAGTAAACCACCTCCTGCCTTTTTCTTTGTATGTGGTAACTAAGGAATGGAACCCAGGGTTTCATGAATGCAAGGCAAGCATTCCTCCACTAGGCCAAACTCCTGGCCCCCTCAGGCCTATTCTTGTCCATGAAGGGTTCTCAAAAAACTAAACAGAGAACTATGTCCTAGCAATTCCACTCCTAGGTATTTATCCAACAGAGCATAAACAAAGCCACAAAAAACTATCAGCACAACCATGTTCACAGCAGCATTATTTACCATAGCCAAGATGGAATCAGCTCAGATGCTCCTTAGTGAATGCAGGGATCAAGAATGTGTGGTATAGGGCCGGGAGTTTGGCCTAGTGGTTAAAGTGCTTGCGTAGCATGCATGAAGACCCAGGTTCGATTCCTCGGTACCACATACATAGAAAAAAGCCGGAAGTGGTTCTGAGGCTCAAGTGGTAGAGCTCTAGCCTTGAGAAAGTCCAAGGACAAGGCTCAGGCCCTGAGCTCAAGCCCAGGACTGGCAAAAAAAAAAAAAAAAAAAAAAAAAAAGAATGTGTGGTATAGATACACAATGGAATTCTACTTATCCATCAAAAAGAATGATATTGCACTATTCATAGGGAAATGGAAAGACTTGGAACAACTTTTATTAAGTGAAGTAAGTCAGATCCAGAGAAACATAGATTGTATGGTTTTCTTCATGTGTAGTAGCTAGACTGTGCCAATAAATCTATAAGTAAACATACCAGTAAAAAAGTAAGTGATTACAAATGAATTAACTGAAGTGTAATAGTCTCTATGGAGAGCGCAAATAATGCAATTCCTTTAAAAGACCAAGTCAAAGCCTAACTTACAAGAGTGGAAAATAAGGACAAGATGAGAAAGATAGAATAATGAAGGAGGCAAAGGAGTTGAATGCAGGCAATAATTTATTGTAGATACCAAAGAATTAAGAAATGTAAGAGAAAGGATTTGGAGAAATGGGGTGAAGATGCTGAAGTGATGACACAGATCAAGATGCACTGGGTACATAAATTGCATTGTTAATGGCAAAAAGTAAATAGCTTAAAAATATGAAAAATGATGGAAGGGATGGGTTGAAAGAGGTGGGTAAGAATGTTGAAATAGGTAATATTGATCAAGTTGCACTGTATTATATGCTGCTTTGGTGAATGGGAACTACTTTGTACAACTACTTAAAGACAATAGAAATATTAAGTTAGTGAGTAAAACTTTATAATCTTCATTGCCAAGAAAAGATACCATATTACTAATTAGGATGGAAATATTTATTCCCAAATGTTAAGTACTGCCTTTGCTTCATAATAATTTACAGTCACCTGCAAAATGGGAGTATGGTGAGATATATGTGCATAAGAGAGGACATAGCACTAATGCAGAAAAGCTTGCTAAAAAGACCTTGATAAACTTTGCTGACAAGGATCTTCTATTGCCTCAAAGTTTCTCCACAGAGATACAGAAAATCATGATGGGGGTAGAGGGTGATAATAAATCACCTCCTATTAGAAGGACATCTGATATATGTGTTTTGAGAATACTGGTTCTTCTTCTTGTCCTAGGATAAAACACAAGAGGTGGAGAAAGACCAACTGGTTAAAAAATAGGGGAAACGATGCAGCAAATGTAGAAAATGATGACATTGAATATTTGTGATTTAGACAGGTAATCTCATGTATGTAAAATACCCAGCATTTGTTTTAGAATTTAGTAAAAAGTCTAAATCAATCTAAAAGGGCTAATAATCTGTCAATAATAAGAGCAGGTCATGTTCTAAGGTTTATGATTAATCTGAAGTCTGTATATCAGGTTGAAGGTGAAGCTCAAGTGGTGGAATACCTGCCTAAAGTCTCTATATGAAATTCATAGAGAGAGAATAGTATGATTACATTTGTTCAATGAAAACTTACAAGAAAAGGCATAGTAGTGAATATTTATAATTTCAGTTAGTCAAGAAGCTAGGATAAGAGGATCACAGTTTGAGGCCAGCCTTGGAAAATTTAATAAGACCTTATCTCAGAAAAAAGTTGTGTGTGGTAATTAAAGATTGTAACCCCAACTATTCAGTAAGCAAAGATTGAAATATCACAGTTAAATACTAGCCTAGGCAAAAGTTAGTGAGACCCTATCTCTCAAAATAAGTTAATGTGATGGTACCTGATGTTAACCCGGATTCTGGGAGGCAGAGGTGGGAGGATTACAGTCCGAAGCTTGCCTGGGAAAAAAGCATAGACCTTTTCTGAAAAACCAAGAAAGCAAAAAGGACTGGAGATGACTCAAATTGAAGCACTTTCTAGGCAAACACAAAGCCCTGAGTTCAACACCTAATACTGTCTCTACCACAAAGCTATACAGGTGAGTATGCTTTGAATGTCTGCATACATTCTATATGTTTCCATCTCCATATATTCTTGAATATAAATGTATATGTAAATTCTTTGTGAGCACCTAAATACATGGATATGGAGAAAATAAAAACTAGAAGAGTGTATTCTAGACTAAGATGCTTCCTTTTATTTACTTTGTAATCTTTTTCTAATACTGCAACTATGGATTTGTTTTCACTAACACAGTAAGTAACCATGAACCCACCAGGCAAAATAAACACTGTAATTCTGACAAGTGGATGTGTCTGAGGCTCAGCCTGGCACCCAAGAGCTCTCTACGTTGGATACTCATTCTCATTTTCATTTCCTTTTAACTTTCCTCCTGGTACATTGTACAAGAGTTATCCTTGGGTAACTTGCTCTTTCCAATATGGCAGTCCATATGTGGCTAATGAGCATTTGACATTTGATTGAAGGACCCTAATTTTAATGAGATTTAGTTCTCTTACCAACCTAAAAACCTGAAGTGGTGCAAAATGTCTTTCTATGAAATACAATCCCACTGTTTACCCATGACTATATTGTACTATTTGGTCGTTAGGGCATTATTGAGCTGAAGTTCACACATCAGATTCATATGTCCTCCCTACTATGACAGATACACACATTGCCTCTCTAGTTTACGTGCATGTACTCACTCAGTACAAATGACATATTCATGTGCATCTAGATAACATGTGTGTTGAGTACATTTAAACAATATGAAGATTCATTTCTACATCTTTATTGAAATTAAACTGGTATCTGTTTTATGGCCTTAATATTGCATACATATTTTTAGTTATACATACATAGACAAGCAGGTGAAGTGCAATGGTTTACTCCTATAAGCCAAGCTACTCTGGATGTAGTTCCATTTACTTAGGAGGTGGAGAATGGAATGATCATAGTTTGAGGTTCAAAGTGGACCAAACGTATATATACATGTGGATAAATATATATACATAAACTAATAATAAATACATACATATATATATATGTGTGTGTTTGTGAGGCACCATCTTAACCAATAGGCTAGATGTGGTGGTTCATGCCTGTGATTTGTTACAGCAAAGAATAGGTAAGAAGATAATGTCAGTCTTAAGCAAAAGATAGCCCTTATTTCAAAAATATCTAAAGCACACACACACACACACACACACACACACACACACACACACACACACACACACAGTGGCAGCTGTGATTGAAGTAACAGAGTGCCTATCTAGCAAGTTTGAGGTCCTAAGTTCAAATCCCAGTACTGTCAGTAAGCAAAATAAGCACACAAATTGAAAGAAAATAGAAACAGGCAGAACTGAGTTGTGAAGAAATTAATATGAGAACAATAAAGAAAAATGGGGAAGAGGAAGAAACTATAAACTGCTGTTTTATGTGTACAAAATGGTAAGATAATAAAGTATATATTATTGGGTGGTATTAAAATAAAAAAGAAATTGATGAAGTAAAAATTAAACATCCAAGAAAACATTTCTAAAGAGATTTAAAACAGAATCTCAGCTGATCACTTCATTCAGGCATATATAATTTGGATTCCTGCACACAAAAGGAAATAATTTTTCAATGGACATATTATTTCAGGCATAAAAGTTCTATAAAACTATAAGAAAAAGTACCTCACAAAAAGTGAGAGATTTTCTAATTGATTTATCAGATCACTGCCTGAAGAACAGAAGGTTCCAACAGAACCTAAAGTAAGCTGATTAAAACCTGAAAAAAATCACATATACTTTTCTTTAGCTTTAGATGAAAGTGCAACATAAAAGATGCTGCCAATTAATAATTCAGGTATGCTTTACTCAAAATCCTTCCAATCTTATAAAGAAATGGAAATGTATAACCTGAGAAACTAAATTCATGTTCTAGATATTTTTAAATCAATTGCCTTTATCAAAGAACTTCAGCTGGATATAAAAACAATTCTATGCCAGCCAATGGTGTTTTAATCATATTAATTAAAAAAATTTAGAGGTAACTCCCAGGATAATCTGAGTTCAAGTCCCAGGACTGGCACACAAAAAAGTAAATGCAAATATATTTACAGTACTTTTATAACTCAAGATTTTATTAAATTACAGTAACACCTGCCAGATGTTCAAGAATTAGAGACAAACATTGCAAGGGTAATTTATGTTTACTTATTCAAGCTCCAGGACAAAGGAAAGCAGACTTGTGACCTAACTATATAGGGTTTTATATTGAAAGGGCAACCTTTCCACACACATACAATAAATAATTTCACAAATTTTTCTAACATGGATATCTAAGAGAAGTTTGAGTTGTTGATACTTATAAGCTCATAGTTGCTTATCAATTTGTATAAACCTCTTTGAATTCAGTGTTAAGAATGTTGCATTGATATGTGCATTAGTAAATTTACTGAACACATACAGTTTTGAAGCCAAAACTACAGGTTTGAAGCTTTTACTCCAAAGTCAAATCAAGATAAACTATTTATGCCAAGGTGTGAAACTATTACAAAATAATTTTGATACTTTAGTTACTAGGAAACTATAAGTTAGAGTTAAAATTAGAATGGTTAGAATTAGAGAAATATTTGATTATTTTGACTTCAAATTTTATGATTTCTAAATGCAGAAGTATTGTTTTTAATAAAAGGGTTGTATTTAACTTGAGATATATTATAAGTATACAAAAGGACTTTAGAAAGTTTAATACACAAGTACAAAGTATTTCATAGTATTATGATGATCACATGTTAAAAGACTTTTTGACTAAGTTAAATAAAATGTTGCTAAATTTAATTCTAATTTATTGCAATAATATATAAATATCATACAATTAAATATGATTACATTAATATATTGGTTATGTTAATGTATTAATTATATACATGATTTATACATTTTTATTTAATTTATATAACAATGTTTTATTTGATTTAAATTAATATTATATTACACAAATTAAACTACATGGGTGACTTAGGTTTCATTGCTATATATCCAAAAATAGAATTTCTGAGTTACAATATTTCATTGAGATTAGAAAACAACACAAAATGTTTTCCAAAGATACCTTACCAATTTACATTCCCACTATATACTGTAATGTAGCTACTCAGATTGGATAAGGATTAAGGACTGTGGTTCAAAGCCAGCTTGGACAGCAAAGTCCATGAGACTATTATCTCTATATTATGTCTAATGATTGGTATTTTAATTCATATTTAAAAAAATATTCTGAGTGGGGTTTTCATTAGGATCTTGTTTTTCATTTCTTTGGTTATTAACAATAATCAACATTTCTTTATATATTAATTGGTCACATATATTCTTTCTTTTGAATATTTTCTTATATTTTAGTCATTTTTGTTTTTGTTTTCACTTTTCATATTCACTTGCTGTTCAAGATCCCAAGCATAAAGAAAATATAGAATTCGCTTAACCTTGTCTTTCAGTGGTCTAAGCCTTGGTGACTGTCATGCCAACACTATTTTGATTCCTATGGAATTAATAAGAGATCTTAGCAAGGATTCATTCTGTAAATCTAAGGACAATTTGGGTCAAGCTTGAAGACTTGAGCAGGAATAAACAGATGAAAGAAAGGAAAAGTCCTATATTATGTTAGTTTAAATTTTCCAAAGTAATGCTCACACATTTAGGTCTACAAGTTTGCCAAATCAGAGCCTGATACTAGCAACTGTAATCATTCCTTTTCCTTCTTTTTGCAGCAATGACACAAGAGTCCAAGATCTAGCACACAAATAAGTGTATCCCAAGATTGTCTAAAAGCAAACCCATTTCTGTGCATGAGATGGAGTGGAGAATAGTTATAACAGAAATTGTACTGAGGGGGGAAAAAAGAGGTATTGTGGAGTCAGAAAAGCTGGGGAATTTGTCATTTTCCTAAGTAATTTCCAAATAGCTGAGCTCTGGTTAATTACATTTTTTAAAAAGGTACAAAGTATATTGCAATTATTAAAAAGTACTTGTAAAGATAATGACTACAAAGTACGGTACACAGTAGGAACTCTGATGTTTTCAGAATTGGGAAAGAAAGACTATCACTACTGTTCGTTTTTTTTTTCCTTTTGTAATTCTTTTCTATTTTATTTTTTATTATAATGTATAGAGGGGTTACAGTTATATTTGCCAGATAGCGGGTGCATTTCTTTCATACACTGACACCTCTTCTCATGTTTTTGTCTCCATTTCCCTCCTTCCACCCCCTTTCACTACTGTTTATTATATGATTTACAAATGTTTTCTTTTGATCCTCATAATTTTCCATTTCTATTTTACAGTTAAGAGAAGCAACCTACATAAATTAAGTGGTTATTCACTATTCTTCAGCTAAGAAACCAAAGTAATATTAAATCTAACTCTTCTGAACTTGGCTCAAAGTTGAAAGGCTAACCATTACAATGTCAAGATGCCTTCCTCCTGGTGTAGGGTTATTGCTTTCTTCCTAAAGAAAAATGCATTTTCTCTTTGAACTATTAGCTGTCTGTTTGTGCTGGTTCTGGGACTTGAACTTGGTGCCTAGGTGCTGACCTTGAGTTTTTTGTTCAAGGCCAGTGCTCTATCACTTGAGCCACAGCTCCAGTTTTGGGTTTTGGGTGTTTAACTGGAAGTAAGAGTCTCTCAGACTTTCCTGCCCAGGTTGGCTTTGAACCATGATCCTCAAATCTCAGTCTCTTGAGTAGCTAGGACTGCAGGCATGACCTTCCAGTGAGTGGATAATTAGTTGACTTTATTCTTATAGGGTTTTAAAACAGTGCAAAACTTTTCTATGTCCTTTGTTCAGATTCCCCAATTGTTGCTATCTTATCACATGTATTTTATTAATATTCTCTGAAATATTAAAAAACAGAAATCTCAATTGAAATATTTTTAAATGGATCCTTTTAAAAGATATTTAAGCAAAATTTCCTAGGAGCTACCCTGTTGTCCATTCTTAGTGTGAAGGTTAGCTAGAGTCATGGTTCTCAACTGGAGATGATTTTATCCCTGAAGAACACTTGACAAAGCTGGAGACAGTTTTGGTAGTCATGGTTGGAGAGCAATACCATGGCATTTAGTCAGTAGGGACTAAGGATCTTGCTAAACAACTTGCAATGCATAGCACAACTCCGTAACAGAATAGCCGTAAGCCTTTACGTTTTATGCGTTTAGAGATCTGTCAAGTGTTATGAACCTGACTTGACTCAAACACAAGTGCCCTACCTATTGCAATAATATGTTTACTTCTTGTCACCTCCAATTCTGCATTAAGAGTGTGAATTTTTTGCTACAAGCATTTATGTATCCTTATGTCCATTTGCCCTGTCCAACACTTGAGTCACTACTTGTGACCACACAGTAAAAGAAACTTCTATTTTCAGTGAACATGGAGTCCTAGGGCTATAAGCCTTTTGCCTTAGAAAACTGCAAAAGGCAGGCGGCATTTGTTGCTCTTAAACAGCATTAAAAAACATTGATTGTAGACATGAAAGGCTATTGATCCCAGAGAGATGAGAGATAGGAAAGGGAGATCTTTCTGCTTACTACCTGGAAAGGTTTCCAGGTGTGCACAGGGCAGTCCTAGAGAGGTTAAGATACAGAAAAGCACTCTGAAGATCTGCAGAGGATTTACCCTTCATTCTCTAGCAGAGTCCTGATTAGTATCTACCTCTGAGGAACTTAGCTGGAGAAAGAACAGGGGGAAAAGGATTAGAAGGTGCAATTATTGGAGATCATGCAAAGAAGATAGAACACCTCCTTGGCATTTATGCCAGAGAGGAATATCTCATAATTTACCACCACGGGTTAGGTACAAAGCAGGGTCTTGCCTCAGTAGTTATAGCTCTGGTATGGTTTAACAAAACTTAAAAGCAAAATTAGAAGATAAAACTGTTTCCAAGTAATTTAATGGTATACCAGGACAAAAATGAGGCATATTTCTAGGAGTTTAAACAAATAACCAGTGCCAAAAAAGGTAAATTTTATGCTACCTAGAATTCAATAAAAATTGTCATATATATAAGAGAGGTGCCAGTGGTTCATACCTGTAATTCCACTTACTCTAGAGGCTAAGATCTGAGGATTGTGGTTCAACGGCAGCCCAGACAGGAAGAATCTATGAAACTCTTATCTCCAATGTACCACACACACACAAAAGCTAAAAGTGAAGCTGTGACTCATGGGCAGAGCAGATGTTGTACTACTTAAGCCATGTCACTAGCCCTTTTGCTCTAGTTATTTTGAAATAAGGTCTTGCTTTTTTTTGGTTCAGGCTAGCCTGGACTACAATTCTTTTATTTATGCTTATCATCAGAGCTAGATAATAGTCATATGATATCATACTGGACTTTTTTATTTTCTGTTGAAATGGAGTCTTACAAAATTTTTTTAGTCACAACTGGCCTGGAATTGTGGTCCCGTTTTCAGCCTTCCTTGTAACTAGGATAATAGGCACATGTAACTATACTAGCTGAGATGATAATGTATCAAAATATTTCCCCACACTGGGAACCATAATTCTAGGAACCATAATTCTCCAGAGATTGCCAACTCTCCAACAGCTAGGCATCAGTCTCCAGTTCCTGGCAAAACATACTAACTTACCTCTTACATACATATAAACGATTTGTTTTACATACATTATACTTCAACTAAGCCAGTTTTTAAGTCAATTAAATTAGGTCCAATGAAAAGCTCAGTTCATCAGTTATGCTAACCACATTTCAAATACTTTAACCACATGGAGCTAGTGACTGCTGTTCTGTACAGCATGAGTACCCAGTTTTCCGTATGGCTACAAGGACTACAAATGGTACTTGCTCACCTCATGAGGAAGCAATCATTTTCTTTCATCTACTTAGCCTGAAGCTCCAGAATGGGAATAAGCATCGATGGATGACATTGACATAAAAATTACCGAGGCTTTAAAAAAATAGATTTCATTAACTTTCAATGTGACTTTTCTGTGAAGCAGAATACACTTACTTTCTGTTTAGAAACACACATGAAGATAGACGTTCCCTCTTCATTTGCATCTAGGGATTTTATAATCACAGCATCTAGGGATTTTATTTCTTTCCTCCCAAAGTGCAAGTTGACAAGTTGACACAGAAAAAAGTGAAATAGGTAACATCCTTGGAACTCACTTTTCCTTGTAATCAAAATGGGTACAATATTAATAGAATTCCTAAATGAGCATCTACATTTCCATATTCTCACAGATAACTTGCAAGTTAGTCTTTTGTTCTGTTTTAGAATATTATGTTACATAATTTGACTGAACTTCCCCCTATAAAAGAATCAAGTATACAATCCTTATGCAACAAATATAATCAGAAATGCCATACATTCAAGAAACAGTTACTTTTTAAAAGAATCAGAGGAGTTAGTAAAACTTAGTATTGATGTAAACTTTTTTCCTTCCCTTACCACCCTAACAATAGGTCTCAGTTCTGAAAGACAGAGGTGATGCTGAAATACAAAACACAAAATAAACCCCTTTAACTGTATTTCCCAAGCTTTCCCTGGCTAGTAGCTTATGGACTTGGAAGGCAGAGTATATGTGAGCTCAGTTTTTGTCTCAATTCAGAAAATTCACAGCTGGAATCCACAGCCCTCTTTGATCCCCTGCCTGTGATGCTAACCTTTGAGGCACATTTTGATGTCTGAGTGAGCACTATCTTAGGAAGAGAATGCAGAAGGTGGAAACTGGAGTTGGTAGGGAGAAGAAAGTTGGTGGAGAAACACCAAGACAACCGGACCTGTGTGTTGTGGCAGGTAAGGAAGAAGGATGAAAACAGAAACCAAGTCCCTTTTGTTCCACAGCTTCACTTACTTTTTTACACCGACAGAGCCATTTTCCTTGTTTTCCATGTCAACAGATAGCATGGGAAGGCTGCAGGGTTCCTTTACTTCAGCAACTAATCAATAAGGGAGAAAAGCTTGTGTTTAATTCTTAGGAAGTGAGAGGAGAATATATATTCTGAATCGGAAACATAACGATCCCTTTCTACAGCTTCACACTAGTCCACGAATGTTTGCTTAAATCTCCAGTTTCTTCAGCAATTGGAGAGATGTGATTAAACCTAGCTGTAGGACGGGTTGGGGTACTTTCCTCCCCCTGACACTCCTAGCTTCCACAATAAGCATTTGTAAACGAAACAAAATCTGTCTTCCAAAACAAGTGCTGTGTGACCTGGCACAGCTGCCTCTGGGTGCCAAGCTCTTACTTAAAGACATTGCAACTCGTAAATGAGTCAAAGTAGAAAAACAATCCCCTTTCCCTTCCATCATGGGCTGTGGTTTTCTTTTCTTTCATTGATTGATCTGTGTGTGTGTGTGTGTGTGTGTGTGTGTGTGTGTGTCCACTCCTCCTGCTTTGAGCTTTCACTGCAATGCTGAAGAGCACTTAAAGCTTTTGTTGCAAGTGCTCCTCTACCTCACAAATTCTCAACGAAAGCCTCAAAAAAACGATCAGGGAAACAATCAGACTGTGGTAAAGTAGGAAGCTCACAAAAATACTGGGTAGCCATCAGCACACATAGGTGATATCGTGTGTGTGTGTGTGTGTGTGTGTGTGTGTGTGTGTGTTTAGGCAGCTCTTCAATTTACATAAAATCGCCAAAATATTGAAGAAGATATAGTAGCACCTATCACTCTTTTTGTTCGTAGGGATGAGGACTGAGAAAAAATAAAAACACTTCACAATTAACATTTAGTTAACAAGATAAAACAGCTACCAAAAAAACCCTGCCTTCCCAAGGGGAAAAAAAAAGGGAAAAAAGAAAAGAGAAAACAAGTTCCAAAACATGCCTGCTCCTATCCAGCAGAAGCCATAAATTAAATACAGTTCCTCTGGAATCACTTTCTAGTTCGGCACTCCTTCTCTAGGGAGAACTACTCTGACATGGCAAGTGCATCGTTTAGTATAGTCAAAGATTTTTTTATCACTGTTAGAGAAGTAATTAACAAATAATACTGCAAGTGTGGGATAATCTCACTCCTGAAATACACACACACACACACACACACACACACAAACTTCCAGTCACTAAGCCACTTAGATCATTTTTAAAGAAACCCAACACTTAATATACATAGAGATATTAGCATACATTCACAGCCCGTTCCTTCCAGAGTAGACAGGAAGATAGTGCTAAAAGAATGACTGTACTTCAGTTGGAAACAGTTTACATATTCACCATTTTCTAAGCATCTCAGAAACCAAACCAAAACACTCACAATGATACTCTGCAAAATCACACTACATTGTCTTATTATTATTATATTTCTTTTTTCTGTGGAAAAGTAAAAAGAAAACCTACCTATAAGCAACTAAAATATATCATTTTTATACGTTTATCAAGAACAGCCAAAGAAACCCCAATGTTTTCTTTCACAAAGTAGGCTGGCAAAGGAATTCAATAGGAGGTACAATTTGACACAGTGAAATAAAACCAGGCTGGCTCTCAGCCAACATGACGTTAGGAATCACACACAAGCTGCACCAACTGCCTTCTGGTTCATGGCTGACTTTTTAAAGCTACAGTGTGCCTGTTCACTTGGGCTAACTACCACCAGCACAATTAGAGGATGTGAATGAACCCCAAGTCCAAACCACACAGAATTCTCCCTGCACCTGTCGACTACAAAGGAAAACCAGCTGTCTTATTAGTTTATTTCCTTCCTCCTCTTCATTGTTGCTGGCATCTTTACTGTTGCTCTGAGCATGACTGTCATGTTTCAAACTATTTCTTTTTCTCCACTGTGGGAAGAATAAGAGCAAACTCAGGATTGTTTCTGAGTTAAACTGAGTGAACACTTAGAAGCTATATGGAAAAAGTTCCCAGAGCTGGCTTTTAAGCAATCTCTTTGTAAGAATAAAGAAAACAGTGCCCACCAATACATTTCTCTACTTCATTATGTAGGAAATAACATCTTTAAAAGAGACTGCAAAATAGATAACCAAGTCTCCTAAAAAAAACATCTACACTTTTAATTTCATTCTATCCAATGAAACTAACCAAAAGTTAAGCTGAAACAAAATCTTATTCTACAAAAGGAGAACAGTTCTGGGATGTTTAATTTTGTTTATTCCAGTTGCATAAAAAGCATAATCCAATGAATAAGACCAACATTTATAACCCACAGAATACCTGGCCCTGGATGAGTCACGTTTACATAAGAAAGTACTTGCAAATCTCAAAACCCAGTGTTTCCCGATATTATCCTAAGCCCCAGTTCTGAAAATTACAAAATGAAATACGGAGTCTAAGTGATACCTTTTATTTAAATTACCTTGGCCAATGTCACAGTTCCCTGGCTTTGCTGGGAACCAATTCTAAAGGACATTCACTTCTTTTAAACACCCACAAACACGTTTGTCTCATAAACACGTTTGTCGTATAAACACCCACAAAACACGTTTGTCTCATTTAAATAAACACCGTATTTTGACACTTTTAAGTCAAGAGAGTCACAACAGCACTCAAAGTAGGTAGTAGACTACAAGGTTCCTAGAAAAAGTTCTGTGACAATGTATGGACTAGGAAGAAGGGAAGAGAAAGATAGCCACCCTCCCTTTCCCTTAATAATCCTTGAGGATACTAAGTGACCAATAAGTCTGATCTCAATTTGGAACTTGAATTCCAAAGTCAAAATCCCCAAGTCAAATTTTCCCCCTTATTCTGAGGAACAAAAATCTTCAACTTCCAAAAAAGCCATGGCTGAGAAACTTCTCATGTCATCTCAAAACTGTGCCATGGTGATCATAATTTAAGCACCAAGTCCAAGTGTTCAAATATGGTTGAGAACCAAGGGATACATAACCACTGTTGATCAAAAATGTTGGGGCTCACGCCTTTATGATCCTACCTACTGAGGAGTCGGGATCTGAGATCATGGTTCAAATAAAGCATGAGCAGGAAAGGCTGTGAGACTATTTCCAATAGACCCACAAAAAGCCAGAAGTGGAGCTGTGACTCAGGGTAGAGAAGAAGCCTTGAGGAAAGAGGCTAAGGGAGAATGCCCATGCCCTGAGTTCAAGACCCAGTACTAGTGTGTACACACACACACACACACACACACACACACACAGAGGTAGACTTTTATATAGAGATCTTCCATCAACACATCTACAATGCATTGAGGCAAATGGAAGGGAACTGGACTGCAATATTCCTGAGTTTTTCAGACAAGGGAGCAGAAGGAGGGTGCCTTGACAGCACTGCTCTGAACAAAAGCATGTTCCACTGATGACCACTCTCCAAAGGAAAGAGGCAAAGCAATGAAATCACACCCTTCTTCTTCAGACCCAAGCACAGGAGGAGGAATTCTGTCATGTTTCTCCAGGCATTTCTTCCTAGATTATATAAAAAGGATATCCTCTCCTGCCTTCCCTGCTGTGATCAAAAGTCTGCCACTTAGACAAGAACTGGGGTTTCAGAAAGTGTTACAGGAAATCGGTCCTGTTTCTTATAGGGTGAGCCCACGAAGGCATTCTAAATTACAAGAGGTTTCACTTACAGCTAGTGTCTAACCGAAGTAATAAACTGACATTTATGACTATAAATATGTAGTAGACACCAGTACTCACCCACTCCCTCTCACTCTCCAACACAGAGACGTCTGTCTACCCTTTTGGGTGATAAAATGATAGGTATATGCAGAGTGCACTATGTGGTGAGGAGTGCTGTGGGGTAACTGGATGTGGTGAGCCATCAAAGTCATGTAGAACTGTAGTTGAATGCTGGTGTGTGATAGAAGGGGGTGGGGAGAGGAGAACCAGGAGTTTTCTAACCCAGCACATGATGGCATGGGGATGCTACTTTAACTTAGAGGAACTTGCCTTGGAGAAAACCTTTGTGTGTGTGTGGGGGGGGGGGGGGGGGAGTGACTTGAAAGTGCACAGATGAGGAGAAAGGACACAAGTCAGGAAGAGAGGGAGGAGAGGCAAGTGGTGCCTTGATTGGCTGCTTTTATTGACTACCACACTCCTCCCAGGTGGGATCCGAAGGCCCCTCACCTGCCCGGGCCTCAGTCCTCTGAGGTGGGGCCTCCCAGGCGCCCACAGCCCCGGGTCACCCAGGGCAGGGCCGAGGCGCGGGAATAGCGAGGGGGGGCGCCCCCTCCCCGTGGAGGGGGCGGAGAGTCTCCTGGACACCCCCCCCCCCGCCTCAGGGGGCTGGGCAGCGGCCACGGAGAAGGGAAAAGTTCTAAGCTGAGACTTCCTTGGAGACACAGTGCGGTGGGTCTTTGGCTCCGGGACACCCGGAGAAGCCGGAGCGAGGAAGAGGGCGCGTGGGGGTGTGGCGTACTCTTCCGCCGGCCGGCCGGCCGGTCCCGCGTGCTCCGGCCCTCAGCCCGCGCACGCCGCCCGCGCCCTTCACTTACCTCCCGCATGGCCACGCCGGGAGGTTTGCCCCGTGCGGCGCTGGGAGGGGCGCCCGCCTGGCGCGGAGCCCCCCCCCCGCCCCCCGCCCACCACGGGTCCGCACGGCATGCCGGGAGTTGTAGTCCACCGCGGTCGGGGCTGTGTGTGGGGGGGGGTGGGGAATGGGGGGGGGAGACGTTTGCCAAACTTCCAACTTGCTGGTGAAGGGTGACCAGAACCCTCCATCCCGAAAATTATTATTTTTTTTTCCAAGTGGTGACTGTCAGGTTAAGACCTTTTCCTTTTCCTTCCTGTACCTACCCCACGTTTGGCAAAGCACTCTTTACTTAATTGGTCCCTTCCATTGGAACCCTAAAGCCACCGGTGGAATTCGGTGGGAAGAAAGCTACAGAGGCACCCGTGGAGGTTAGAGCCCGTCCTGGGCCCTTGTCCTCTCCTTAGCAACTGGGAAATGATAACGAAGAAAAGGAGGGATGGGGTCCGATTTGGTGGACACAGCCAAAGAGGGGGCTGATGTGCAGAATTTCCTTGAAATAGCGGGTGGACAACTCTACATACATGAGGAAAAAGATGAAGCACCTGTGCATCGGAAGAGTACAGGGATAGCAAAAGGCAGTGGTGTAGGGATGGAGATTTCAGCAGATTTCGAGAAGACTAGAGACAATACACGGAAGCTCTATCAAGAAGTAAGCAAAAACAAACACAGATTTTAGTGACCTGGGATCTTGGTGTTGTCACTTGTGAGTTAGCTCTGTGACCTTAGGTAGGTTATTTAATCTTCCCAAATCTCTTTGCCTTTTTTAAAAATTATAATAATTGTGTAATAATAGTGATGATGTGGCAGGGCAAATTAAAATAGACAGGAAGTGCTTAGAATAGTGTCTGGCACATGATAAGCTCTCAAATCATTTTAGCTACTATTATTATCTGCAGATAGATCTTGGAGAAGGCAGAAAGCAAATACTGCAAGGTTGAGTGACAGGAGAGCCAAGGAAGAGGGAAGTGGGGAGGAGGAACATGCCAACACAGTCAGCCACAGTGGAGAGGTAGCCAGGGACAACAGAAAAGAGGACTCTAGATACAGAAATGCGCTTATGAGCTGTTTTGGAAATTTACCAGAGTAATTTTGTTTTTCCTAGTGATTGGGAAAGATGCTACTGGTGGGCAAAAATGCTACACTCGAGGGACACAGTGGCTCATGCCTGTAATCCTAACTACTCAGGAGGCTGAGATCTGAGGATCACAGTTCAAAGCCAGCCCGGGCACTAAAGACCATCAAACACTAGAAAATGGGAAGTGGGGCTGTGGCTCAAGAGGTAGGGTGGTAGCCTGGAGCTGAAGAACTCAGGGACACCACCCAGGCCCAGAGTTCAAGCCCCATGACCCACAAAAAAGCAAAACACAAAACTAGACTCCTTCCATTGCCTGAGACAATCTTGCATAGCACACATACCGTTTTTCTTTTCTATTCATGTCAGTGGAAACCTATAGCTAATTATCTAAAACTTACATTGCATTTAAATATAAAGTGTTTTTCAAACCGGTTGAAACAGATTGAATTCTCTTCGGATGCAGTAAAGTGAATAACAATACCATTTGTAGAATTCGAATCATCAGCACAGCTCATTTGTTAGCTGTCCTTTCCATGTTGAGTCTACTGTTGGCCCCACATAGCTGCGTATACCACTAGTATTTATTATTCCTACCCTAATAGTTACACAGCATCCACTAATTAGTGTTTGCCTGTCTTTATCTTCTGCCCTCTCCAGACTCTAGTACAACAGTGTTCTTGAAGTTTCTGAGTGAGGAAACAGCATGGTTGCAAGTGTGGCTGGAATAGATAATTGGGGTTGGGGTAGAAAGACTAAGAGTAACTCCTGGACTGAGGGCAGGTAATGCAGCGTTTGTAGGTATTGCAAGGACTTTTGACTTTCACTCAATGAAATGGAGAGCTGCTGGAGAGTTTTGAACTGACAAATGATATGATAATGTATTTTTTCTTCTTTGGCTTATTGTATCTACACAGGGGAGGATTTCTTTTGCACATAAATTATTATTAATATTTTTCTTTCTAAGCTTGAGTTCAATAAACAAAATGCACTACTTATATTAACAATATTTTAATTGTGTTATTCATACCACCCACATCTAATTTTTTACCTTTTCTTTTTTTATTATTCATTTATTTGGAAGTATCAGGAATTTTTTTTAAAAAATTTAAAACTGTAATGTATAAAGGGGTTACAGTTATATTCGCCAGATAGGATATCCGGGATTTAAACTCAGAGTTTAACTCTGTTGGCTAGAGCAATACCATTTAATCCATGCCTCCAGCTCTGTTCTTGACTTTGTAAGGTCACAAGAAAATGATCAGTCTTATAACATTTCTCTTATTTTTTTTGTTTTTTTGTTTCAGGTTTGCTTTATGAATTTTATTTAAGAATAACTTTTACTTTTTAAGTCTTTTAAAATTATCTTTTTATCTTCTTAAATTTTTTTGCCACTCCTGGAACTTGAACTCGGGGCCTGGAGACTGTCCATGGGTCTTCTCAAGGGTAGAGCTCTACCACTTGAGCCACAGCACCATTTCTGGTTTTTTTTTTCTATGTATGTGATACTGAGGAATCGAACCCGGGTCTTTGTGCATGCTAGGTAAGCACTCTACCACTAGGCCAAACTCCCAGCTTTTTAAATTATTTTTAAGTAGCTGTTAAAGAAATTTCGTTGAACTTGTCAATTTATAAGCACAAGGCACCTTGATCAGTGTCACATTATTTTGTTCATGAATATTCATATTAGTTATAACATTGTTGTGAATTGTAACTTTTACCATTATAAAATGGCATGGTTGATATCTGTTATCTCAGGACTAATTCTAGTGTTATTGTCTAACTGTGTAGGATCTATGTTATCACAGAAGAATATGAACATTGCTGAAATGATTTAGTCTAGACATTTTACAAAAGAAGTGATGCTTATGCTATATGGGTTGGTTAGCTACTTACACCTGTAATCTCAGCTATTTGGAAGGTTGAGGTTGAGAGGACTATAGATTCAGGCCAAGTTAGTGTAACTCTGTCTCTGTGGTGATGTGCACCTGTCATCTCAGGTAAGGCTGCATGGCTAATTTAGTGGACTACAATCTAGACACATACCTTGAAAGGAATTGAGACCCTATGTCAAAAATAACCATTATAGAAAGAGACTGGAGGCATGGCTTAGCAGTGGAGCAAATGTCTATCAAGTGTGAGGCCTTGCATTCACACCTCAGTACTAGCAAAACAAAGAGAGAAAGAAAGAAAGAAAGAAAGAAAGAAAGAAAGAAAGAAAGAAAGAAAGAAAGAAAGAAAGAAAGAAAGCCGGAAGTGGTGTTGAGGCTCAAGTGGTAGAGCGCTAGCTTTGAGAAAATCCAAGGACAGTGGTCAAGCCCTGAGCTCAAGCCCAAGACTGGCAAAAAAAAAAAAAAAGAATGGTATATAATTGTTAGCCATAAATCAGTGAGAAATGTAAATGGTAAGCCAGAATTTATACATTGAAAGGATAACAGACAATTCTCTGACAAAACTATTTTCAGTCATGGAGATCTCATCAGTGTAGTATGTAATGTAGGATGCGTCCCCCACACACCCGTTATATTTTTGATAGTAGGAGCATTTGAATACAAAATTTCCAAAAATTGTCTTTCTTACTTCTTTATTTCTTCCCATCTGAAGATTATTATTCCCAGGCAGATGGTATTAAGAAGCAAAAGTTTGTGAAGTCTCATCCCCAATGCAAAGGTCAAAATTTTGGACATTCTCCAGAACACAGCAGCAATCTAGTGATATGAAAAGAGGGGCAGATCAGGCTGAGAGTTTGGCCTAGTGGTAGAGTGCTTGCCTAGTATGCATGAAGACCCAAGTTTGATTCTTTGGTACCACATACATAGGAAAAAAAAAAGCTGGAAGTGGTTCTGAGTCTCAAGTGGTAGAGCTCTAGCATTGAGAAAGTCTAAGACAGTGCTCAGGCCCAGAGCTCAAGCCCAGGACTGGCTAAAAAAAAAAGGTGGTGGGGGTCAGATCTCTGAGAATTAGAAAAAAAATCTCATAACTTTCCCAGAACTCATAACTTGCCTGTCCATAACTGGAGACAGCTCAGTGACAGGAGAAAGACACACTAATTGGCAGCTTCACAGTGATACTGGTTCACTTCTGGGTATTCTATAGCACCAGGATCAAACACCCTGGGACAGGGAAGATCCCAGGGGCAAGTATTTTATAAACTAAGGTATAAGCAGCTTGAACTAGTAAAATTACAAATTAAACGTATGTAGAGACTTCTACAGTAATGTAATAAAAATATTTTTCACATGCAAGCTAGGTCTAAAACTAAAATGTATATGATTAATATGCTAAAATAAATGATAAATAGAAATAAAAAATTGAGGAAGGAAAATACTAACATATTTCCATCTTAATTTCATTAAGTGAAATAAACCAGACATAAAAAAATAAGTACTGTATGACACCACCCATAGACAGAATCAACCCAAGTTGATATCATAGAGTTTGAGAATGTGGAATGCAGGTTACCAGAAGCTGGGACGTGTGTGAAGGGATAGGTACAAGGCAATAAATGGGAGGACAAGTTAGAGAGAAGCAGGAAGTTTGGGTCTGCTCTTGCATGGTAGGGTGACTAGAAATAACAGTAATACTCTGAATACTTCAAAGAGCCCCCCAAAATGACTTACATTTCTTTTTGTTGTTGTTGTTGTTCTTTTTTTCACTTATTTTTATTGTAATTAATAGAAGGGTTACATGATATTTGCAAGATAGAAGGTGCATTAATTCACATACATTGATACCCTTTCAAATGTCTTGGTCCTCTTTCCCTCCCCCCCAACCCCACCCGTCATCTTGTTTTACCTCTTCCCTATCCAATTTCAAATAACCAAATACAAATATATCCGATATATCAGGTAACAAAGTGAGATACTTTAATAATATGAGATAACTAAGGGATAGCAAAAGAGATGAGAGATAACATAGTACCTTAAGGACAACAATCATTCATTATATGGCTTATGTTTCTATATCCTAGAGATCCTTTCATTTAGCATCATACTGTATGGCCTTATGTATCAAGGTTTTGCTCCATTGCAAATCTCTGCTAGGAGAGCCTAAGGTTTCTACTGATTATGACAAATGAGGGAAACCATTGAGCCTAAGTTCCTTTGAGTCTGGCTTACTTCACTTAATATGATTTTTTCTAAGTCTTTCCATTTCCTAACAAATGGGGCGATGTCGTTCTTTCTGACAGCAGCATAGAATTCCATTGTGTACAAATACCACAACTTGTTGATCCATTCATCAACTGAGGGACATCTAGGTTGGTTCCATATCTTTGCTATGGTAAATAGTGCTGCAATGAACATTGTTGTGCTGGTGGATTTAGTATGTCCTTGTTTCTGGATGATTGGGTAAATCCCAAGTAGTGGAATTGCTGGGTCATAGACGAACTCTATGTTTAGTCTTTTGAG
The DNA here is from genome assembly GCF_031878675.1 of Megascapheus bottae. Lineage (NCBI taxonomy): Eukaryota > Metazoa > Chordata > Mammalia > Rodentia > Geomyidae > Megascapheus > Megascapheus bottae. Next base: position 25,957,407 of record NC_143514.1, read on the forward strand.
GAACTGCCATACTGCTTTCCATAGTGGTTGAACGAGTTTGCACTCCCACCAACAGTGTAGTAGTGATCCCTCCTGGCCACATCCCCTCCAGCATCTGTTATTATTCGTTTTCCTGATCCTGGCCATTCTAACTGGAGTGAGGTGGAATCTTAGAGTTGTTTTGATTTGCATTTCTTTTATGACCAGAGATGTTGAGCATTTCTTCATGTGTCTATAGGCCATTTTTGTTTCTTCTTCAGAGAAGACTCTCTTTAAGTCTTTGGCCCATCTTTTAATGGGATGGTTGTTACTTTGGAGATTAGTTTTGGAGTGATTCAATTTTTTGTGCTGTTGATATATTTTAGATATGAGGCCTTTGCCTGTTGTATGGTTGGTGAAGATCTTCTCCCACTCTGTAGGCTTCCTAATTAATTTATTAGCTATGTCCTTTACCATACAAAAGCTCTGCAGTTTAATGGAGTCCCTAGTGTATCTCCTATTCCTTCTTGTAAAGTTTCAAGTGTGTCAGCTTTTACCTCCAGGTCTTTGAGCCATTTGGAGTTAATTCTATTGCAGGGTGAAAAGAAGGATCCAACTTTAGTTTTCTGAAGGTACTTACCCAGTTCTGTCAGCACAACTTGTTGAAGAGGCTTTCTTCCATTCTGTTTTTTTTTTGTCTCCCTTGTCAAAGATTAGGTGGCCATAGGTCTGTGGTTTAAAATCTGGGTCTTCAGTTCTATTCCATTGGTCTTCAGGCCTGTTCTTGTGCCAGTACCAAGCTGTTTTGATAATTATAGCTCTGTAATAGAGTCTAAAATTTGGTATTGAAATTCCTCCTATGCTATTCTTTCTGCTAAGAAGTGGTTTTGCTATATGGGGTCATTATTCCATATGAAATTTTGGATAGCCTCTTCTATTTCTTTAAAGAATGACATTGGGATATTGATGGGTATTGCATTGAATTTGTAGATAGCCCTTGGCAAGATTGTCATTTTCATGATATTGATTCTTCCAATCCAGGAGCATGGGAGGTTTTTCCATTTCCTCAATTCTGCTTTAATTTCCTTTTTCAGGGTTTTAAAGTTTTCATCAAAAAGGTCCTTTACATTCTTAGTTAAGGTAATTCCTAGCTACTTTATTTTCTTTGAGGCTATTGCAAAAGGAGTTGCTTTCCTGATTATTGCCTCATTCCTCTCATTGTTGGCGTAGAGGAAGGCAGTTGATTTTTGAGGGTTAATTTTATACTCTGCTACCTTTCCAAAGTTTTCAGTCAGCTCCAGGAGCTTGGGAGTGGAGTCTATAGGATTCTTTAAATACAGGATCATGTCATCTGCAAAGAGGGAAAGTTTTACTTCCTCTTTCCCTATTTGGATCCCCTTTACGCTTGCTTCTTGCCTTATTGCACTGGCTAGGAATTCTAATACTATGTTAAAGAGGAGTGGAGAGAGTGGGCATCCTTGTCTCGTTCCTGATTTTAGAGGGAATGGCTTTAACTTTTTGCCATTAAGTATAATACTAGCTGTGGGTTTGTCATACACAGCCTTTATTATATTGAGGAATGTTCTATGGATTCCTAGTTTCTCCAGAGTTTTTAACATAAAGGGGTGTTGGATCTTGTCAAATGCCGTTCTGCATCTACTGAGACAATCATGTGATTTTTGTCCCTGCTCCTGTTGATGTGTTGAATTATATTAATTGATTTGCATATGTTGAACCAGCTTTGCCTCCCTGTGATGAAACCTGTTTGATCATAGTGTATATTTTTTTTGATGAGTTATTGTAGACGGTTGGCCAGTATTTTGTTGAGAATTTTGCATCAATGTTCATCAAAGAAATAGGTCTATAGTTCTCTTTCTTTGATGAATCTCTGTCTGGTTTGGGGATGAGAGTTATATTGGCTTCGTAGAATGAGTTTGGCAAAGAGTCTTCGTTTTCAATTTTGTTGAAGAGCTTGAGGAGTATTGGTGTGAGCTCTGCTTTGAAAACCTTATAGAATTCAGCATTGAATCCATCTGGCCCTGGGATTTTCTCAGGTGGAAGGTCTCTTATTGTCATTTGTATTTCAGTGCTTGAAATAGGCCTGTTTAGTTGGGTTAGTTCTTCTTGGTTCAGTGTGGGTATGTTAATATTGGCTAAAAATTTATCCATGTCTTGTAGATTCTCAAATTTGTTGGCATAAAGGTTTGACAATTATTCATGATACCCTGGATCTTGGTCATTTCTGTCGTGATATTACCATTTTTGTCTGTGATTTTGTTTATTTCGGTATGCTCCCTTCTTTTTTTGGTAAGATTTGCTAAGGGTTTGTCAATTTTGTTAATTCTTTCAAAGAACCAACTCCTTGTTTTGTTGATTCTTTCTATAGTTTTTTTGGATTCCAAATCATTTAATTTTGCTCTGATTTTAATAATTAGGGTTGGTTTGTTGCTCTTTTTCCAGGAGCTTAAGGTGACACATTAAATTGTTGGTTTGCGATTTTTCCAATTTGTTATTGTAGGCACTCAGAGTTATAAATTTTCCTCTGAGTACTGCCTTTGCTGTGTCCCAAAGGAGCTGGTATTTTGTGTGCTCCTTATTGTTAAATTTCATAAAGTATTGGATTTCTGTTCTGATGTCTTCGATGACATTCAACAATGTGTTGTTCAGTCTCCATGAGTTACAGGGTTTTCATTGGTGGAGATGGGTGTTCAGTTCCAATTTGATGCCCTTTTGGTCTGAAAGAGTGCAGGGAATAATTTCAGTGCTTCTGAATCTGTCCAGGTTTGTTTTATGGCCTAAAATGTGGTCTATTTTGGAAAATGTTCTATGTGCTGTTGAAAAAAAACGTATACTGTGTTGTTACTGGGTGGAACAATCTGCAGATGTCTGTTAGATCTAGTTGGTCTATATAGTTGTTCAGTTCTAAGGTTTCTCTGTCGAGTTTTTGCCTTGTTGATCTGTCCAAAGGTGAGAGCAGTGTGTTAAAGTCACCAACAATCACTGTGTTTCGATCTATGTATGGTTTCAGTGAAAGTAAAGTTTGCTTGATAAAATTCGGAGCTCTGGGATTAGGTGTGTAGATATTTAGGATGGTTATGTCCTCCTGGAGGAAAGATCCCTTTAGTAGTATGTAGTAACCTTCTTTGTCTTTTCTCACTAATTTTAGTTTGATGTCTATTTTATCTGATATGAGGATGGCAATTCCAGCCTGTTTATGGGGGCCTTTAGCTTGATAGAGTTTATTCCAACCTCTCACTTTCAAAAAATGTTTGTTTTTGGGGGTAAGAAGACAGCAGAATGATGGATCTTGCTTTTTGATCCAACTAGATAATCTATGTCATTTAATTGGAGAGTTAAGTCCATTGATATTGAGAGTCAGGATTGAGAAATATTTATTAGTTCCTGCCATTTTTACAAGCTTTCATTAGGGCCTGTGTCTTGATAGTTTTTGTGGTACTTGGATGTTATGAGTTTTAGGTGCCATGTCTTTCTCTGTATTACATTTGTGTTGGTTTTCTATTTGTAGAACATCTTTGAGAATTTTCTGTAATGTTGGTTTTGTTGCTACATAATGTTGGCACTTTTCCCTGGAATGGAATGTTTTTATTGTTCCCTCTGTTATGAATGAGAGCTTAGCTGGGTACAGTATTCTTCGTTGGTAGTTATTTGACTTCAGGGCATGACATATATCCTTCCAATCTCTTCTTGCTTGCATGGTCTCTGCTGAGAAATCTGGGGTTATTCTGATTGGTTTGCCTTTATAGGTGATTGTTCTCTTCTCCCTGGCTGCTTTTAGGATCCTATCTTTGGTCTCTATTGATCCAGCTTGGATTATAATGTGGCAGTGGGATGTCCTTTTCTGGTCAGGTCTGTTTGGGTTCTAAAAGCTTCTTGTATCTGGATGGGCCTGCCCTTCTGGATATTTGGGAAATTCTCTGAGATGATTGCCTGAAGTATATTTCCAATACCATTGACCTCTTTCTCCAGACCCTCCTCAAGACCAATTAGCCTTAAATTAGGCTTCCTAATTGTATCTTGGACCTCCTGTAGCATTTTCTCATATTTTCTAGATTTGAATTGACTCATTTTCTCTTCTTTCTCTATAACAACTAAATTATCTTCAACCCCGGAAATTCTCTCTTCTGCATTGTCTATCAAAGCTATCTACTTTATTCTTCATCTCCCTTGCTTCTAATTGCTCATTTTTGATGCCTTGCATCTCTTGTTTTAGATCATGTATGGATTTCTTTAGCTCCTTGATTTCCATTTGAGTAGTTAGCTCAGCAGCTTTATTTTCTTTGGACATTTGTTGGAGTTCAGTCACATTTTTGTTTGTGGATTCTATGAATTCATCCATTTTTCTTTGAAAAACCTTTATTATGGCCTCCTTTATGGCTTCCCCTTTTTCACATATCGCCTTGTTTATGGTTTCCTCTTGTTTAGCTGTGGCTTCCTCCATTATCGCTTTCTTTATGTTTTCACATTTTTCATTAATGATGTTTATCAGTATTTGTATAGCATTTGGAAGGCTCTCCTCTAGATTTGCCACTGACTGTTCCATTGCCTGTTTATGTTGGGTGGGAGATGCTATTCCTTGATTTGACATTTTTCTTGAGTTTCTAGTTCTGCCCATTTGAAAATGGGGGCAAGATTAATACTAAACAAGATTATAATTTTTCAGATATAACCAACCTAGACCTTTTTAGTTGGCTGACAATAGATGTTCGCTCTTTTAGATTGGTAATATCACTCTCTCTTTCTTTTTGTGCACTTACATTCAAATCTAATACAATCACAGATGACCAAAACAATAAGCCTCTCAATCCAATCTCTATTGTATTTACGTCCCTCTGGACCTAGAGTATAATTGAACACGTAGATACACAGCATTGCTCAACAACCATCAAATGTAGATCCATGCATTATAAGAGTTGAAGGATGAACAGAGGACCAGAGATAGAAAAATAATATGAAAGACGACAAGGTAGGTAGGAAAAGAATAATGCAGGAATGTAAGATTATTATAGTAATGAAGAAAAGGTATCGTGTAAGGATAACTGACCTCAGGTATAGACACGTAGAGTATTTGTGTAGAAAGTTTAGATGAACTTAGATAAAGCTTATAAAGATAAGAAGAGTAATAAGAAGAATATATAGAGAAAAGAGGAGGTAGATATAGGAGATTTCAATGATACAAATTTTAAAAAGAGAAAAAATAAAAAAGAAACAAAACAGCAACAAAATAAAAGAAAACACACACACAAATTTTAAAAAGAAAAAACAAAACAGCAACAAAATAAAACACACACACACACACACACACACACACACAAAGAAAAGGTGGGGGAAGATTCCTCACTGTTCTGAGTTTTTCCCCAAGAGATATTAGGGTTGAGAACCAGGAGTTTAAAAGCAGGTGACTGTATCAATATGGATATCATTTTTATTCATACTGTACCTAGAGCTGTCACTGTGTTTCTAGGAATGACCACAGTGACAGCAGGATTGCAGGTAAAGAGAGGAGAAAAAAAGAAAAAAAAAGGAATGAATCATAACATTAGAAAAAAAGGTGTAGGTTAAATGGCAAAGAGAAAAATAAGAACATCTAAAAATGCAAATGAAATGGGGTAGAAGGAAAAAAACGGGTATTCTTCAGGGTTTTTTTTGTGGGGGGGGTAGGATATGAAACTGTGTCTCTACTAAATTCGGGATATGAACACTTCACAAAGTCTTTTTCTCTTGTGATTTGGGTTTGTGGTTTTTCAGATCAGATTGCTTGATTGGTAAAACAAAGCTGAAAGATCTGCAGGCAGCTTTGTTTACAGGTCTGCAGGTGGCGCAGGGGATAGACTTCAGCAGCGCTGGGGCCGGATTTCTGGCTAAGGGATTTCTGGGAAATCCTTTGCCAGTTAGAAAGATGGCACTGTCAGCAACACCTCTCAGGCTCCAATTGCTTTGGCCAGCAGTCAAGATGGCACTGCTCTCAGCTGGAGGGGGAGGAGCTCCCTCCCAATGCCATTCCGCAAGCAGAAGTGGAAACTTCTCCTCGGAGGTACTCACAAATTGCTGGATTGTCCATGAAGCTGGCAGGTCCGTGCACGGCCGGGTGTTGGCTCTGGGCTCACGCAGGCTCTGTGTGGCTCTGTCTGCAGCTGGTGGGTCTGCGCTGTCGAGACAGCGCTGTCTCTGCTCTGATTCAGAAGAGCCTTTGTCTCTCTGGCTGATCCGCGGCTCCATGCTCTCTTCTCGCACTGGTATTCTGCCTTTTTTTCCTCTCTGAGTCTCTGTGGTCCTAAAGCTTACTTAGGATCAGTTTCTGTTAGAGGACTGTCTCCTGCCCTGCCAGTACATGAATCTTGACAGGAGGTCAATACGTCTCTCACTGAACTGCCGCCATCTTCCGCTGATCTCTCGACTTACATTTCTTTTACACCATAGAGAAGTGATACTTGTTTGAGGAAATAGAGACAATCAATTGATTGAAGTGTTATGCAATATATACATATGTTTATGCACATGGAATTCTTACTGCTAATATGTATAATTTTTTTTATTGTAATTAGTAAAAGGGTTACATGATATTTGCCAGATAGAAGGTGCATTAATTCACATACATTGATACCCTTTCACATGTCTTGGTACCCGTTTCCCTCCCCCCCCCACACCCCCCATAATATGTATAATTTTATGTTTATGTATTAATGAAAAACAAATTAAGGAATAATAGACCAAGAGGCAGGCAAAACAAGTGAAATATGTCTGTAAGTGCAGCTACTCAGGAGGCCAGCTCAGGCAAAAAGAAAGACCACTCCCCCATCTCTATCTCCACTCATAGACATAGTGGTGTGTTCCTTTTACCTCAGCTATACAGAGAGAGCACTTAAGATTGCAGTCCAGATCTGCCTAGACAAAAATGCAAGCTATTATGGGAAAAAATTATTGAAGCAAAAAGGGCTGAGGAAATGTCTTCTTTTTTTTTTTTTTCCATTGATGAGGTGTAACTTGCACTGTCTGTGAACTCATTTGCCACTTTGAGCCACAGCTCCACATCTGGGTTTTCTAGTGGTTAATGGGGGATGAGTTCACAGACATTCCTGCCCAAGATAGCTTTGAACTTTGATCCTCAGATCTCAGACTCCTAAGATTACCTGCCTGGGAAAATGTCTAAATGGAAGAGTTGTCTGCCTAGAAAATTCAAACTCTACTACTGTTAAATAAATAGAAAAAGGTCTATCATAGTTGAAAACGAGTCCGTAGAAAGAATCCTTGCCTTACACTTTGAGTTTAGCCCAACAAAATCTAACTTAACCTTTTGACTTCTCATCTATATGTAAAAGAAACAATTAAATTTGCCTTACTTTAAATCACTAAACAACTAAATTTTAAACTTTCCTAAAGCCAACAGGAGACAGATGCAGGACAATATACAATTGGAAAATTGCCCCAATTTTCATGGTTAGGGATAGGGTAAAGTGGAGTAGCGATATGATGGAATAGTATATACAGAGACATGAATGAAAAAGCAAGTAGAAAGAACATCTTATAATATCGTTTATATGGGCCAGGAGCATGGTCTAGTGGCAGAGTGCCCAAAGTCCTGAGTTCAATTCCTCAGTATCACATACACACAAAAAAGCCAGAAGTGGTATTGTGGCTCAAGTGGTAAAGCACTAGCCTTGAGAAAGCCCAAGGATAGTACCTAGGCCCTGAGTTTAAGTCCTTGGACTGGCGGAGAATAAAAGGAATATTTATATGAAGCATTCAATGTGTAGTTCCTCCTCTCCACTGCCACACACAAAGCTTACAATGTTTCTCATGGACTTCAAATTCTTCATAGTCTTCTACATATTAAATGCCTCAAGTTTACCTTCTTAAGTGAAGACAGATTCTTCATGATACAGTCTTAAATCCATCCAGATCTGTAAACTCATTTTTTTACTTCTAGCAATGCAGACAGCCTTTGAAGGTCATGAGTGTTGGCCGTTCCCACCTCCATGCTGAGTTTATGTCACCTTCTCTTTTTTTTTCCCAGTCCTGGGCTTAAGCTCAGGGCCTGAGCACTGTCCTTGGACTTTCTCAAGTCGAGAGCTCTACCATTTGAGCCTCAGCACTATTTTCGGCTTTTTTTCTATGTACGTGGTACCGAGGAATTGAACCCGGGTCTTCGTGCATGCTAGGCAAGCATGCTACCACTAGGCCAAACTCCCGGCCCTCATGTCACCTTCTCTTAGGTAGCATTGCCTCTGCTTATCTTCTTCACTCAAGTACCTTCTACCCAGTCTTCAAAATTCTTGAACTTCATTTTACACCTTTTCCCTACATTGATTTATAAGCTTCTCCAGTAGCACCCCATGCTTTCTTTTTTTCCCCCAGTCCTGGGGCTTGAACTCAGGGCCTGAACACTGTCCTTGGGCTTTTTCCTCAAGACTAGCACTCTGCCACTTGAGCCACAGCACCACTTCTGGCATTTTTCTATGTATGTGGTATCCAGGAATTAAACCTGGATCTTCGTGCATACTAGGAAAGCACTCTACCACTAGGACAAACTTCCAGCCACCCATGCTTTCATATATCATGGCACTAGTGGCACTTCATTGTTCTCAAGTGCCTTTTCTTCTAGTGCTCTTTAATGACAGCAGTTAGTGTTCACTGATTTTGTGTAATGTATATCCATTATTTCTAATTCCTCACACAACGCCCCAAAGTATCCATCTTTAGAAATATTTTAAAGTTGAGGGTAGGGAGTAAGATAATGAGCCCATGGCAATCTTATCATAAAGCTAACATCAGACTAACATCTGATTTTGTGGTATCTTATTGGCTCTGTTTGCCTAACATCTGGTACAGTACCAGACATTTACCTAGTTATGTATATATGAGTCAACTGATAAGCTGGCTTGAAATGAATTGGAGCTTAGAAGGAAAAGAAAGCCACATTTAGAAATCCTATCAGGCAGACTTAAGCTTGAGTTCCTAAATAGTTAAGCATGTTCCAAGGTGATTGGTACGGCAAGTGCACTTCCTAAGGCAGGGGGAGACAGGCAGGAGAGACTGCAGGTCAATAGAGAGGCTGGAAGAGAGTCGTAACTCAGAGGCCAGGTGCCTGCTGGTGGAAGTTTTTTTTGCAGAAGAATTCTGTTGTCATGCAATATTTATCTTAGTTCCTCAGATGGGAAGAGAGTGATTTGTTATCTGTGTGCAGCTGTGACCACTGAGATTAATGTGGGGTTTGGCCTGCACACTGTGTCTAAGGCTCCTGGTTTCTGAAAATAGAACTTCAGACTGCCTCTGATTCAGTCCACTTTCACCTCATGTTCTGCCTGGTACATTTGTTCTAAAAAGATCTATAATTGTTATATTTATCATATATAGAGATATATGGATCTGTCTGTCTGTCTGTCTGTCTACCTACCTACCTACCTACCTACCTACCTACCTACCTACCTACCTACCTACCTACCTGCCTTGGAGTCTATTCCATCTCAATTTGCAGGTGAAGTTTGCTTCTGTGTTAATTTTTAACTAGCCACGACTAGCTGAGACCTTCTTTGCTCTCTCTCCAGGAGTCCTTCTTGACTAGCTTTCTTTTAAGTGACTGGCTAGTAGACCTTCTTTGTACCCTAAGTAGCCAGCAGAGATTATGCTGAGCCCAGGTAAGTCCTGAGCACCTGTGAAGCTTTGTCTGCACTTTAGGTGGTTGATTCTACAGATCCATTGTATGCAGATCCATTGAAACATTGTGTACAATTCTGTCCCTATAATCTAGCCATTCCCATACTGACAACTCCCACACTGATGACTGCTATCTGGATTTTTTCCTTCTGTTTTATACACTTGTCAACTGGTTACATTCTGAGTATTTAGTTCTCTGTTAAGAGTTGGGATATAAATTCAAACACAGGCCCCAGTACCCCACCCCACCCCGCAAAAAAAAAAACAAAACTCATGTACTGAAGGCTTGATCTCAGCAGTTGCCATTATTTTGAGAGGTGCTGGAAACTTCAGGAACCTCCAATAGCTAGAGGAAGGAGAGTTGGGCACTTGAGGATGTCTTGGGCCTAGCCCCTTCCTCGGGCTCTCCACTTCCTGTTCACCTTGAGGTGAGTAACTTCTTTCACATGCTCCTGTCATCATGATATTCTGCCTGATGGTGGGCCATCAACAGAACCAATGAATAGAAACCTCTGAAATAAATCTCTCCTCCCTTAAAGTTGCTCATGTCAGGCATTTTATCACATGAAGGAAAGTTCACAATGATGTCATCTCTCTACTTTGTACAGAACTAAATCGTCTACTTCTCAATGACTTATCATAGTCAATATAGTTTCAGTTGGAAAATAATAAAGCCTAGGCTGTTTTCTGTCTCTAAATCTCATTACTCTCTGACAAGAAATCCCAGAGGGTGGGACAGGAAGGTGTCTGGTACATGTAATGACTAATGTTCTTTGCTTGTTTTTATATTTAATATTATGTTTATGAAAATAGTACATATTCCACCTCAGCAAATGGCTCAGAACTGTTAGAATTTCCCAGTCCAGTATGCATACTAGTGGAGTGATTAGTATTATTTCAGTCCTTGTTTAGATATGTACTAAAAATAAAACACAGTGAAATGAAATAAATTTTATAAAATGCTATCATAGGATGGTATCAAAGGTATTGTTCTTTTCAGTTATAAATAGCTCAGCTGATCTTTTCTTTATTTTAATGGGCATTTTGGCTCTCTTCTCTTTCTTTCACTCTCTTGCTCTGTGTGCGTGTACTTAAATTCAAGGTTTCCTCCTTTTGCTTGGCTTTTTTATTCATAGCCGACAGTCTAGTATTTGAGTTATGCTTTCAGCCTAGATTCTTGCTAATTAGATGGAGATAGAATCATGCATATGTTTTCCCTGGGCTAACTTCAACCCTCCACCTTCCAGGTCTCAACTTCCAAAGCAGCTAAGATTATAGGCATGAGTCACTGACCCCCTGATATTTTTTATGTCTGTATATTTATTAGTTGATCAGGTTTTAATATTCACAGAACTTTTTTTAGCTAGAACACTGTCAGATACAACTAATAACAACCTATTTCAAACCACTTCAAGTAAAAAAAAAATGGGGGGAAGGGGAACTGATTGGGCCTAACAGTGGAGAGAATAGTAGTGCATCTGACCTTGCAAAGGAATGGATCAAGGGACACATGGTGTCATAGGATTTCCTGTCTTTCCATTTCTCAGCACCAGTATTTTGGCCTCTTGTTTTGCTGTACAGCAAAGCAAATTTATACCATGTATTAGAGATATGAAGAATCGCTCTTTTGGGTACATTCTTTACTCTCATTCCAGATTTACCAGATTTAGGGTGATCCTAAACTGATTACTTCAACTTTCTAAACTGCAATTCTGTTATGTTAGGAGATATTTTTAGTCTCACTTTCCTCAGCTTTTTCCAGTGGTTGGCCAGAATAATTCAGGTGAGGAAAGTGGCAGTCCAGCAGGGTTGCCCAATATTTCACCGTGGGTCTCATGAGATGCAATAAACAGTGCTGCAGTCAAGAGGCATGCTCTCACCTTGAAGGCTGCCTCAAGAGCAGGGTTTGGGGTTGGAGACTTAGCTCAGTTGTAGAACACCTGAGGAGGTCATGAGTTCAAACTCCAATAGGAGAGAAAGAAACACACAGACAGACAGACAGACAGACAGACTCAATCTCTTCTCATCTATACCTGGCTTTAGAGATCTCAGGACAGTAAGTAAATAGATATCCAAAAACTAGACACTTAGATATATACAAAATACCTAGACTTTTACATTCAAAATAATCAAAGATAAAGGGGAAAATATTCCAAAAGAAGCTGAGAGAACTAAACACTATCTGTGTAGAACTCTATTTTCTTTATAAAATTTACACAAGTAAGAAAACAGTGGAATGAAATATTTGAAAAAATCTAATTACAATTCTGTATCCTCAAACTACTGATGAAATGGTATAGTGTTTTTTGAAAGTGGACTTAATTTTAAATATATATGCAAACTCTAGAGTGACCACTCAAAATAATGGGTTGTGGTTAAAAAGATAACACAATAGATATTCTGAACAAACAGAACAATATAAAATTCTCAGTTAAAATCACAAAAGGCAAAGAAAAGGAATATAGGGGATAGATATTAGCAGAATCAATAGACTAAACAGGATTCTAGATGGTCAAGAAAATCAGGATCAGTTGTCCATGGAAAAGAAACATCATATAAACTGTCACTTGAAGCATTACCATGGTCAGTTGGGATAGTGCTCAAAGCTGAGCAAAAAAGAGTAGAAGACAAAAATAGGAATAAATAAAAACAACAAATAGAAAACAGTAATAATGTAACTATAAGTTCAGCTAGATCTGTAATTATTATTATTCTTTTGCCAATCCTGGGCTTGAACTCAGGGCCTGAGCATTGTCCTTGGGATTTCTCAAGGCTAGAGCTCTACCACTTGAGCCTCAGCACCACTTTCGGCTTTTTTCTGTGTATGTGGTACTGAGGAATCAAACCCTTCGTGCATTCTAGGCAGACACTCTACTACTAGGCCAAACTCCCGGCCCCAATCTGTAATTATTTTGAACATCAATAACCTAAATGTACCAATTAAACTATAGAGATTGTCAATGTAGATAAAAATAGAATTTAACTCTGCTGTCTACAAGAAATCACTGTAAATATTAAGACACCAGAGTAGTACAAATTCAATGTACTCATCTAATAGAGAAAGATATACCATGCTAATACTAACCCCCCAAAAAAGTAGAAGGAGCTATAATAATTGCATATTCATTAGATTGGGAAGATTTCAGAAGGAAATATATCAGTAAAATATCAGAGATAAAGGTAGTATATAATAAACACAAAACAATATATATGCAGTAGCAACAGAATATCGGAGTACATTAAGCAAAAACATTACTGCAAAGAGAAATAGACAAACAGCATTACAGTTGGAGACTTCAGTTCCTCTATAAATGGTTAGAACCAGAAGACAAAAATCAGTAAGGATATAGTTGAACTCAATACTATCATACATCAACTGGATAAATAGATATTTATAGATTACTTAATGTAATAACAAAATTCACACTTCCTAAGCTCTTGTGAAACACTAAGACTCCAGGCCCTATGACATGCCTTGACACATTTAAGAATGGAAATGAGATTCTCCGTTGTTAAACTACAGTAAAATGAAACTAGAACTTAGTAATAAAAAAGATGAAAAATCAGTGAAGTAATCTGAAAGAAAACTTAAACATGCTATATTTTGAACCAAATGAGTATAAAACACAGTATTTTTGAGATATAATAAAAGCAGCAATATTTAGAAGGAAATTTATAATATTAAGTTTTTAATGAAAAGAAAAAAATTTGAAATCAGTCATCTAAGCTTTTGTGTTGAAAAGAAGAAAAAAATTCACTAAATCCAAAATAAATTGAACAAAAGAAATAGTAAAAATTAGAGCAAAAGGCCACAAAATTAAAGTAGAAATCAACATTGGAATTCAACCAAACTGAAAACTACCTTGTTTTGTTTTTTTAGATCAACAAAGCCCATAAGCCTCTGACCAAGTTTAGTTACCTTTTAGCAAAAAATAAGACAAGTAACAAACTGCTGATCTCAGAAGAGAAAGGACAGACATAAATACAAAGTCTCTCATTATTAAAAGCTAATATTTTAAAATCTTTGCCCACAAATTTCACTACTCAAATGAATCAGATCTATTATTTGAAAGATACAAGCTGTCAAAACACACAACTCTGAATAACTTTGCATCTGTTTAAGATCTCAGGAGGCTGAGATCTGAGAATTGTGGTTCAAAGCCAGCCTGGGCTAGAAAAGTCCATGATACTCTTATCTCCAATTAATCACAAAAAGCTAGAGATGGACATTTGTAATAATTAGTACACCTCTAGGACTCTCCTTGCAGAGGATTACAATAGTTTAAAACCTAGATACATAAGGTCATATAGGACTGGTCTAAATGAAAGGATCTCTAGGATATGGAAACATGAGCTTTATATTGTGTGATTGTTGTTCTTAATGTACTATGTTATTTCTTTTCTCTTTTGTTGCCCTTGGGTTAATCTCATATTGTTACTGCATCTGACTTTATTACCTGGTATATTGTATATAATTTTATTTGTTTATTTGAAATAGGAAAGGGAAGGGGGTAAAATAAGATGATTGCAGGGGTTGGGGAGAGAAATGGGAACAAAACCCAGGAGAAGAGGTTTCAATGTGTGAGAAGTAATGCACCTACTATCTGGCGAAAGTAACTATAACCTCTCTATACATTTCCCAGACAATAAAAAAATAAAGCTAGAGATGGAGTTGTGACTCGAGTGGCAGAGCCTTGAGTAAGAGAGCTCAAGGAAAGCATCCAGGTCTCTAGTTTAAGCTCCAGTATTAGCACACATTCATAAAAAGTAAGTTGAATAGTTAATGATCTCCCAAAATAGGACACACTAGAGTGAAAATAAGTTTACTGTGTATTGAATCAAATAGTTATGGAAGAAAAGATATCAATTATCTAAAGAATTCTTTAGAAGTTAGAAGGAGAATGTAAACTTCCTAATGTACTCTATATGACCAGCATGACAGTAACCTCAAGATTTACTTTAAATCTGTAGCCATCTCAACAATGTGGTTTGGATTTTAAAATAATAGGCTAATACGTTAAATAAAATAGAACCCTAAATAGATCTACATGAATGTGGCCAGCTGATGTTTGACAAAGGATCAAAACATTACAGTGAGGTGAAGATAGTCTTCAACAAATGACCGTCGATGTCCTGGAAAAACTGGACATTCATATGAAAAATTAAAAATAATCACTGACATAAGTGTAAAATGTAAAATATAAGATTACAAAACTCTGGGAAGATATGATAGGAGAAAATGGACCTTATTGTGCATATGGAAATTGCTTTTAAGATTCAATATGAAGAGTACAATCTGTGAAAAAACAACTGATAAACTGGATCTCATTAAAATTGAAATTTTGTTGTATAAATGGTAATTTCAGGAAGATGAGAAAATAAGCCACAGACTGAAATAAAGCATTTGCAAAAGATTCAACTGCTAATGGATGACCATCTAAAATATAGAAACAACCAATTATAATTCAACAAGAGGTTTATCTTTGTGATTTTTGTTCTTTGTGATTTATCTTTGTGATTGTTGTTCTTAACATACTATGTAAAGCTATTTCTTCTCTCTCCTTTTCTCCTTAAGGTTTATCTCATGTTGTTACTGTATCTGACTTTGGTACCTGGTACATTGTATATGCATTTATTTGTTTATTTGAAAAGGGGGAAGGTAAAGGAAAAACAAGATGAGTAGGAGGGGTGAGGGGAGAAAAACATGTGAAGGGGTAACAATGTTCAAGAAGTAATGTACCCACCACCTGATGAATTTAACTGCAACCCCTCTATATATCATGCCAGCAATAAAATAAAATTAAAAAAAATTCAACAACAAGAAACAAGCCAATCAATATGTGGTGTGAAGATCCCAACAGACACTTCACTTACGATATACAGATAAACATATGAAGAGAGTCTTCAAATAACATGTCATCAAGGAAATGGAAACTAAAACAGCAATGAAAATACCTCAGTGCACCTATTAGAATGGCTAAACACCAGAACACTAAATGGTGCCTTAAAATGATTACAATGATATAGAGAAACAGGAACTCTGATTGGGGTTATAAAATAGTACTGACACTATGGAAGACAATCTGGGAAATATACTCATCAGACACTCCTGCAGTCACACTTCCTTAGTAGTTACCCAATGGAATTGAATACTTATGCCAACACGAAAATGTGCATATGGATGTTTCTAGTAGCTTTATTCAAATATTCTCAAACTTGGAAATAACTAAGATGTCCATCAGGTGAATAGATAAACTAGTACATACAGACAATAGAATATCATTCAGTGTTAAAAGGGCTGAATATCATTCAATCTAATAGGGCTACCTACTGAATATTCCTTCTATGTTCAGCCAACTATTTTGGAAAAAAGCCGAAGTATGGAGAACATAAAAAGATTAGTGGTTGCCAAAGGTTAGAGAGATAAATAGATGGAATGCAGATGTTTAGGGCAGTGGAACTATAATACCATAATGGTGTCTCCATATATTGGGAAATAGTCTAAATCAGCATGAACCCTCCCAGGATTGGTTAAAAATGCCATTAGGAAGTTTAGGCTTTAGGATCTCTTGTTTGCGAAGCTCTCTTGCAAGGACTTCTGTACCTAATTTTGTATTCATAATTGACATTTCTTTTCTTTGGAGAAGTCCCCAACTCATAAAAGCTTCCGGATCCGTAAGACCTGGAAGTTCCCCTGGGTGGAGAGGCTTGGCACACCTGTGAGTTATGCATACCTAGCCAGGGCCAGTCATTTATGTTGCCGGAAAAACAGCAACACCTACCTAGCTGCTGCTCTGTAAAAACATGAAGGATTATGCCAGAAGATTTATAGGTTTACCCTTCCCTTACCTGGCTGCTCATAAACTCAGGTATGTTGATTTCATTAAATAGCCTTTACTATTTTACAGCATGTTTAAGTTTATAGTAAAATTGAACAGAAAATAGATTTCCTATGAATTTCCTGCCCACATACTTGTGTTGTCAGCATCCCCTCCCAGATCATTCTCTTCACCTCTGTATGCTTTCCTCATTTGGAAGCAAATCAGAACTCTGTTACTTGTCCACACCTTCAACAAATATTAAATAAAATCAACTGTAAAAATCCTTCCTCCAGCCCCACCCACAGGAATAGACCATTTGGGGTGAAAACTATACATACGTTCAGAATGAATGTGTCATTCACATCCCTGCACTCATAGAGCAATTGCAAGTTCTTCCTGTGTTCCCTCAAGTAGCTCCTAAAATTAAGGAATTGGAAGCTATTGGTTCCGAATAGAATTAACCAGAAGAGCAGAGCCTCAGTCTCCCATTCTCCACTGGAGGATAGACTTCTAACTTCAGTGATTTCCAGATAACAGGCTCAGTGCACTTAATCATATTTATACTGACCAGCATGGTCATTTTTCACTTCCCTGACTCCACAGATCAGACATAGCCTGTCCTTGTTCTCTCAGTCTCCCTTTTAAATGCCTATTCCCTTTGCAAATCTTTCCACACCACCATCAATTATTAAATTAAATCTGTTTCAGTCTTTTAATCAATATCTGGCATTGTTTGTCTTTGGCATGACCTAGAAGAGTCTGGAACAGCTCTCTTCATCATAGCTCAGTGGTACATGATCTTTTGCAGAATGGAACCTTCTATCTGTATCCCCTGAGATGGTAAGAAGAGCAGTAGTGTTCTGTCTTCCTTGCAGTCATTCTTCCTGACCATATCTATCATTTCTTCCTTACTTGCTCCTCTTCCACTACACTGACCTCATCATTCTTTCCCAAGTAGACTTGGTATATTTTACCTTAGGACCTCATACATGAGGTTCCTCTATCTTAAGTGGTGGTGTTTCCATTTAAAAAATTAAAGGCCATCTTGTAAAGTTTTCAGTGTGTTGGGTTTTACCTCGAGGTCTTTGATCCATTTGGAGTTAATTCTAGTACAGGGTGACAAAGAAGGATCCAACTTTAGTTTTCTGCAGGTGCTTAACCAGTTCTGCCAGCACCACTTGTTGAAGAGGCTATCTTTCCTCAATTCTATTTTTTTGGCTCCCTTGTCAAAGATTAGGTGGCCATAGGTCTGTGGTTTAATATTTGGGTCCTCAGTTCTATTCCATTTGTCTTCAGGTCTGTTCTTGTGCCAGTACCAAGCTGTTTTGATAATTATAGCTCTGTAATAGTCTAAAGTTTGGTATTGAAATTCCTCCTGTGCTATTCTTTCTGCTGAGAAGTGTTTTTGCTATACGGGGTCTTTTATTATTCCATATGAAATGTTGGATTGCCTCTTCTATTTCTTTAAAGAATGACATTGGGATATTGATGGCTATTGTGTTGACTTTGTAGATAGCCCTTGGCAAGATTGTCATTTTCACGATGTTGATTCTTCCAATCCAGAAAATCTAAAGACATTAGGCCAAATAGTATGACACTAAATGTAAGGACCTCCAGGATAAGGAAACAAAAGCCATATAATGAATGACTGTTGTTCTTAATGTACTGTGTTATCTCTCATCTCTTTTGCCATCCCTTGGTTATCTCATATTGTTACAATATTTCACCTTGTTATCTGATACATTTTATATGTGCTTAATTGATTATTTGAAATTGGATAGGGAAGGGGGGAAATCAAGATAAGCAGGGGAGGATGGGAGGGAAATGGGGACCATGTCGTGAGAAAAGGTGTCAATGTTTGTGAAGTTATGCACCTTCTATCTGGTGAATATAATGTAACCCTTCTATTAATCACAATAAAAAAGATTAAAGGCCAACAACTTTGGTTCAGAAATGCTCTGTGCTGTGACCAGTGGATCAATATTTGAGAAACCATCTGCCTCATTTTGTTCCACTGGCTTCATTCTTGATTTCTCTCTTTCCTCACAACCTATCCAAACATTCATGAGGCAGTATTGATCCCACCTTTGAACCCTGCACCATGGGCCACCACTTCTCCCATCTCCAAAGATGCTGTGTGCATGAAGATGACCTCCAACTCCTGTCTGCATTACTGCCTCAACCCTCCACATGTTCTCCCTGCTTCTCCTCTTTCCATTGTGCTGTTTCCCAACACAGAAGCCCAAAAGGTTCTTTTTCTGGTGCCATGTCATTCCTCAGCTCAAAACCGTCCTCCAGCTCTGCCTTTCCTCCAAAATAAAAGCCAAATGTGTTATGAAGGTCTAGAAAACTCTACAGTTATGCTGCCCAAAAGAATATCCATGCTGGCCACATCTCCGCCAGCATTTGTTATTCCTTGATCATGGCCATTCTAACTGGAGTGAAGTGGAATCTCAAAGTTGTTTTGATTTGCATTTCTTTTATGGCCAGAGATGTTGAGCATTTCTTCCTGTGTCTACAGGCCATTCTTATTTCCTCTTTAAACTCATTCAACCACTATGGAAAGCAGTATGGCAGTTCCTCAAATGACTAAACATAGAGCTCCCCTATGACCCAGCAATTCCACTCCTTGGCATTTACCCAAACATCTAGAAACAAGGACATACTAAATCCACTAGCACAACCATGTTCATTCCAGCACTATTTACCATAGCAAAGATATGGAGCCAACCCAGATGCCCCTCAAATAGGTGATTGGATCAAGAGATGTGGTATTTATGGAATTCTATGTTGCCATCAGAAAGAATGACATTGCTCCATTTGTAAGGAAATGGGAAGACTTGGAAAAAGTCGTGTTAAATGAAGTAAGCCGGACCCAAAGGAACACAGGCTCAATGTTTTCCCTCATTTATAATAATTAGTACGAATCTTGGACTCTCCTAGCAGAGGATTACAATAGTTCAAACTCCAGATACATAAGGCCATACAGGATGAGGCTAAATGAAAGGATCTCTAGGATATGGAAACAAGAGTTTTATATTATGTGATTGTTGTTCTTAATGTACTATGTTATTTCTCTTCTCTATTTTTTTGCCCTTTGGTTAATCTCATGTTGTTACTGTGTCTGACTTTGTTACTTGGTATATTGTATATAAGTTTATTTGTTTATTTGACAAAGGAAAGGGAAGGGGGAGAAACAAGATGATTGGGAGAGAGTGGGGGGAGGAAAATGGGAACAAAAACATGAGAAGGGGTATCGATGTGTGAGAAATACTGAACCTACTACCTGGCAGATATAACTGTAACCCCTCTATACATTACCCCAATGATAAAAAATAAAAAAGAAGAAAAAAAGAAAAAAAGTGCATCCAACAAAACACAGTTTATACAAAGTTAATATAACTTCCACTTTGGAGTCCACAGGATGGGGAGTTGTATTTAAAGGTGTGTCCCTGATGTCTGAAATTTCACCTATAAAATAGAATGGTAAATATTTGTGAATGGCATACTGTTGTAATACTGAATGAATACTGAGTTAATCTTAACCCGTGCAGCCAGATGTGATCCTCAGCTGCCATTCACTAGATCCTCTGTATCTCTATTTGTGTATCTTCACTGAATGCACCCCACACCTGCATACTTCTCTCATGCTTTGCACCCAAGGAAAGAAAGTAATCTATTCATCATGCCTAGGGGTATGATTTATAACCTCAAAAACACCTTTTATGATGATTACTCCTGTAATTCTGGATTGCCTAGGTCTAATAAAGCTAAAGATATTTCAGTAGTCTACAAATGCCTTGAAGGAAAGCATTATAATTGAATATATAGTAAAATGCATCCATGTACTATATAAAGGTATTTATATTAATGATGGACCACATATACATAGTTCAAAAGGCTCCCCCCACCCCCCTCTCTCTGCAAGCCCTGGGGCTTGTCTCCTGATAGGATTACAGTGTGAGCCTCTGGCACCCAGCAATCTTAGTCTTTTTTTTTTTTAAGAACTCTTTTGGATGTTCCCACCTAACAATGTATTATAACATGCATATCCCGGTTGTTAAATGATACATGACTGGAGGATTTAAAGTATTTAATTTATCTGAATAACTGAGAGTGTTTTTATTGGGTACTGATATATGACAGTTATTGCTTTAGGTACTGGAGGTAAAGAAATTAGACATCAATCAGATAGGGAAGGGGGGAAAATAAGATGAGGGGCGGGGGTGAGAGGAGGGAAATGGGGGCCAAGACATGAGAAAGGGTATCAATATTTATGGAGTAATGCACCTTCTATCTGGTGAATATAATGTAACTTCTATTAATTACAATAAAAATATATGAAAAAATAAATATGACATTTTCACATCTAGGGTGTGTATTTTTGAAAGGTCAACAAAAATGAAAAGATAGATTTGTTTCCTACTGTAACAAATTTGCTCAAGTTTGGTGGTGGTTTACGGTTTTAGAAGTCAGAAACCCAAAATGTCCCTTTTGATAGTTCTAGGAGTAGTTTTCTTGCTATTTTAAAAATAAAGAAACAAACTTATAGATGCCACCTTTGTTGTTGACTTGTAGCCCTTTCCTCTATCTTCCAGTCTCTGCTTCTGTTATCTCATATGTATTAGTTATTTTTGTATAGTCCTGGCCTGGCAGAAACGACTTAAACATTTCAGGTTTTGGAGTATTTAGTCTATGGTGGCTTGGCTTCATGGGCTTTTGCAGAACATCAAGACAATGGCAGCACATAGAGGGAGCAGTTCTTTGCTTCTTGGAAAACATGTGAAAGAGGAGAAAACATGTAAAAAGGAGCCCAAGAAAGATACAATCTCTGAGAACACACTTCCAGTGATCTATTTTCTGCACCTCCTGAAGTTTTCCAAACCTTCCAAACCACCAGCCAGAGACAACGCATGAGTCCACAACCCAGGAGTCTTTGAGGTATATGCCTCATATCCAGGCACAACAATGTAGTCTTCTCTCACTGTGACTCCTGGGTTGTCCTGGTGAAGCTGGACCCACCAAGGTAATCCAGTGCAATCTCCCTACCTCAGGATATTTTATTTAATCACACAACAAAATCCTTTTTGTGCCATGTTTGATAATAGTCACAGGTTTGAAGATTGGTGTGTGAATGGCTGACAGGACCTTTATTTAGCCTAACACAAAGGACAAAGTGACAAGAGCTTTGTAGGTAAGTGGTAAGAGGTTTGTGGGTAAAGTGCTCTTGTGAATGAAATCCCCCCTGGCAAGTGCATGGGAAGTGGAAGGATTTTACAATGGAGTTATAAACTTTATAAAGTGGAGTTATATACAATTGAGCTTTACTCAGTGTTCATAGTTTCTAGCTCAGGCTCATATGGTATCATATGGTATCATATGGTAGGAACATACCAGCCTTGGTAAAAACAATGAGGATATCAATAAAGATGATATTTGTCTTAGTTACCTATTGCAGCATCATAACTTATCCTCAATTTAGCAGTTAAAAATACTCTATGTTTAATTTCTCACACAATTTCTGAGAACTACAAATCCCTTATAAGTCTCTTGTGAAGTTGTTGTCTGGAATAGTCATCTTCAGGGAGTGTGGAGAAGGGCTGGACTTGCCTCCTTATCCTCTGTACAGAGGGTGTCCTCACCCATATGGCATGACAGGTGACTGAGGATGAATAACCCAAAACAGAGCCCACTAGAGAAGCCATGGTCATTTCTAACCTAGACTGTAGAAGTTGTGTAGTCTCAACTCTGCTATTCTATTGGTCACACAAACTATATAATGCAGATATAATGAGGTGAGCACCAGGAGAGAGGGCCACTGAGGACCATCTTAGAGTCCAGCTACCACAATATTCTTGAGATTACAAGGAAAGCCAGGGAAGTGTGGAAAGGATAAAGTTGGCATGTAAAGGAAAGGCTAGGGAACATGCAATTTGCACACTTGGCTGAGGAGTTAAGAGATAATCCCTTTATGGATATGGAGGGTTATACAGATTTAGTCATAGGAGCAAGATCCCTACATTGTTTTTAAAAGTCATTGTAGCAAGAGCATATGAGGGTGGAGCAGACAGCCATGAACCTAGGGAAAGGGAATGACTGAGAGGACATAGTATAGTTCGGGAGGCAGAGGTAAATCTTGGTATAAGGCAATTATAGTCAAGAAGTGGTTAAAAATCAAGGTTAGAACTGAGTAGGTGAAATGGTTGGGGAGTCAGAAGATAGGTGAGGATATGATTGTCAAGAGGGAGAGGTTACATTAAATGAATACAGAAAGAAAGGCATAACTGCTTACAGCAATACGACATCTTAGTTTGGTATTGTGCTTAAAGAACTTTCAAACATAGATATAACTAATGAGCAGTGTTGTATTAACTTAGTTTCAGGAGTGAGTAATGTCTAGATTGGAGGCCCTGGAAAGAATTTGGTACACAATAGGACAGATGTGTATGCTTCTTGTGTGTTTCTCTTTGGCTGCCCATCACCATCTGCTTGTACTTTTTTTTCTTTTCTATTTTTGTGGCAGCTCTAGGTCTTGAATTCAGGGCCCGGAGCTCTCACTTGGCTTTTTCACTTACAGCTGGTAATCTACCACTTGAGCTATCCCTCTAGTTCTAAATTTTTGCTAGCTAATTGGAGATTACTATCTTTTGGGTTTGTTTACTCAAGCTTGCTTTGGACCAAGACCCTCAGATTTCAGCTTCTGAGTGGTAGGTTCACCCCTGTAATTCCAAGATAGAGAGGTATGTGAGCCATGAATGCCTTACTTGTACTGATAATTTTGTATGATCTGCAAATAATGTTATCAATAGCCAGGTGGAACATTTTCCTCAATGGAAAATTTTTTTCATCCCTGTTAGAGTGAGTTTATATTTGTCCAGAGATAATGTGTATCTGGCAGAGGAGAATCATTCTTACTTTCTGCTGGTATTATGTCTCAGCCTAAGCAGAGTAATATTCTCCATATACCATCTTCATATAATTGTCATCTTGGTAACTATTTGCCTGCTTTAGGGAACACTGTGCTTCACACCTTGCATGCATTTATTTTAGCTCATTATTACACTGATTCAGTAATGTATGTAGCGTTGTGCCTTGCATTACCTAGGAAACTAAAAAAGGTACAGATGCATTTTATACTCATTATATATATATATTATGTATCACATATACCCATTATACAGATAAATAATAGGTTTAGACAGTTTCAAGAACATTGCTCATATTTACCCAAATAACTGCAAACCAGGCTGCACTATACTCACCAGCATAACTGTTTGTTGCTGCATTGTTTACAATAGCTAAGATTTGAAATCCACCCAGATGCCTCTTAGAGGAAGAATGGATCAAGAAAATGTGGTATCTATACATGGTGGAAATCAGCAAAAGAATGAAATTGCTCTATTCATAAGGAACTAGAAAGACTTGGAAAAAGTTGTATTAAGTGAAGTAAGCCAGACCCAAAGAAAGGCATGGTTTGCCTTATTTGTAATATTTAGAATGTGCTTATAAATTTATAAGAAAACCCAATGGCTAGTAAAAGACAAAAAATACACTTGGCCACGATAAATTAAACAGGACTCTAAACATTCACACAGTGAGACCAAAGGTGGATATTCATAAGAGAGGATCACAAGGGCTCAATAACTATGTGCATCTGATCATAGAAAATGATTCTTATCAAAATGAACCTGAAGAAGTGGAATCAAGGTTTGCTATTTTTTATTTTATTTTATTGTGGGGGTAACATATACAGGGGTAACAGTTACATTCATCAGGTAGTGGGCACATCTTTTTTATTGCATATTATTGTCGAGATAATGTATAGAGGGATTACAGTTACATTTGTCAGGTAATGAATGCATTACTTCTCAAAGGTTTGCTATTTTTTAACTTTACTTTTTGTGGTTCTTTTTCTGTTTTCTTCCCTTTTTTGGTGTGTGTGTTTTTTTTAATTTTCTGTACCTTCTGTCTTATATGTAAGTTTACCTGATTAGGGGCTGTGAAAGGGAAGCACAGAAATGGTGGGACAAAGGGTGAACGAATTCAGGAGTGACACTCACTAGATGCTATGTTGACGATGAACTGTACAAGTTGGGCCGGGTGGGGGCCTGATGGAAAATGAGGGCAGGGGTGATAGGGCTCAAAAAGAGATTGCACTCAGTACCTTATGTAACTGTACCTTTACAACAAAGACTAAAATTAAAATAAAAAAGAACATTATTCAAGGTTATACAGTGAATAAATGAACACCACTCCCAGATTTAGATATTCTTATGCTATATCCTGCAGTGTCTTTTATAGAATTAAAGACACTTTAGAAGGGTTGGAGAGATGTGATGATTTCTAAGTGGACATATGAGACATGGTAAATAAATGAAACAGAGACAGGGGTACTAACCTCATTTTCATTGCCACGAAGAAAGGGTCAAGTGCCTTCTTCTTGCTAAACATGTAGAGATGCCCACATATTGACCATATTTGCAACTTCTTTTCTAAAATCCTCTTCCTGCTTTTGCTGTTTCTGCAAAAAAGAAAAGGTGAGGAACTGCTTTTATATTTAAAAAATAAGATCAAACTGTTCACTTTCCCATTAGAAGAAAGCATCCCACTTTAGCCAGATGGAATTTTAGGTTTAGGATTGTTCAAAGTATTTTATTACTATTATTTTTTATTAGAAAGGAGAAGGAGAAGGAAGAAGGAAGATTGGTGATCCTATTTCCTCACAATAGCATGTATATTAGGGTGGAAGGAGTTTCTAGTCATTTCTTTATGTGAAATTTAATGATTTTTTTTCTTTTTTCTCTTTTTTTTGTTCCAGTCCTGGGGCTTTAACTCAGGGCCTGGGCACTGTCCTTGGGCTTTCCAAGGCTAGTTTTCTACCACTTGAGTCACAGCACCACTTCTGGCTTTTTCTGTGTCAAACCCAGAGATTCCTGCATGCTAGGTAAGCACTCTGTCACTAGGCCATACTCCTGGCTCCGTGAAACCTCATTTTTTCAACAAGTTCTTATACACAGATTAAGAGGTCAAAAGAATAGTAATCATGTGTGGTCATCAGTGGCTCTTAGCTTATTCATTGTCCCAGACGATACTCAACATCTGGACTCCCACATTCTGTAGGTCAGAGTATGAGTGCACAGGGTGTGCTGGAGTGTCAGAGTCCCTGTGCAGTTGTCTGGAATTTCCCAAGGAAGCAAAAGATGAAGCTAAATGTAGACTTTCACCTTGAAAGGCCATAAAGACAATAAAAGCAGAACCTAGAGGGTTATGATAGATTGGTCTGCAATGCTCCCACTTCACATTTTATGTGAGTTTCTAAGCAACATGGCCAGCTGAAACTAGAGAAGTAGGGAAATGAGTGATGAGTCTATGGAGGTCAGCCCTTGTATACACCAGACACCTCTGAACACAAGGGAACTGTGGCTTCCATCCTTGACCCTTGTGTGTAGGCAGCTCCATTTCTGTGGCTTCATCTCCCTCACTAGCTTTCTTTACTTTCACCAGACTGTTTCAGAACCTGATGCCATCCCCACATGCACTAACTATGCAATCAGTGTTTGTGTGTGGTCATACATCATTCTTTTATGTTTTATTTTTTGTTGTTTAATTTTATCGTCAGGGTGATATACAGAGGGGTTATAGTTACATACATAAAGTATTGAGTATATTTCTTGTAGGACATTTTTACCCCCTCCCATGTTTTTCCCCCACTCCCCCCAACCCAAGTTGTAGAGGTCATTTCCAACATATTGTCTTATGTGTATCGTTGTTACTTTGGTTAACCCCTTGTCCTTTGCCTCACCTTTTTGTTGTTCCCCTTCCCAAATTCAAATATACACATATGCAATATACCAGGTATAAAAATCAGATACAGTGACATACATCATTCTTACCTTGCTGTTTTCTGCCTCTGTAACTGCTGTGCCATAGCTTCTGTGAGCTCAGTTTACCTGGATTATTGTGCCTTCTTCTTTGTGAGAATTTAATTATCTAGCTATAGTACTTTACCTGAACTAGAAAACTTTTACAAGATTTCACTATGTTCTACGATGTCATTTGGTACAAAATCTCCATTTACTTATTAAATCTGCCTCTGTTCTTTTTTCATTAGACCGCGACAATGTAGAACATTATTCCACCACACTGTCATTTTCATGTTGTCCAAACATTCTGGATTTACTAACTAAATTATGAAGCTACAAAAAGAAACTAGCCATTGAGATACACAAAAACTCCAAATACCCCAAACTAAAAACTCAGAACTCAAGTATAAAAGGGGCTCAGACTTCAGAGGAGGAACTCTGAGCCTGCTGGTTCAGAGTTCTCTAACTTGAGTTCTCCAACTCTCTGAGTGCCTCTTGCATCTTCCGGAAGTATTTTCCACAAGACCATGATAAAAATTTTCTATGTGTAAACTTGTCCAAGTTTATAAAATTCTTAACCATTAGCATGCATTGGTGCTGTGCAATCATCCCCACTGCCTACCTCCAGAACTTTGTCATCTTCCCAAATGTGCACCCCTTACACACTGAACATCTTCCCTCCTCCCCAGGTCTGTAGCAACCACCAATCTAGTCTACTTCCCTTTTCCTTGAAAGATAGCTTTACTATACAGCCCAGGATGGCCTGGAACTCAATATGGAGTACAGGCTAGCACTGAACCTATCATTCCTTTAATCTCATGGTTAACTTTTTGGAACAACTGTTGTACTATTTTTTCATAGTAGCTTTATTATTTTACATTCCATCTGAAGCACAGGGTTCCAGTTTTCCATGTATTCACCATTTGCTATTTTGGGGGGTCTTTCCCTCCCTTGCTCCCTCCCTCCTTCCCTCCCTCCCTGCCTGCCTTCCCTTCCCTTTCATTCCTTTCCCTTCCCTTCCCTTCCCTTCCCTCCCTCCCTCCCTTCCCGCCCGCTTGCCTGCCTGCCTGACTTCCCCTTCCTTCCTTCCTCTCTCCCTCTCACCCACCTTGTCTCTGCTCTTTGTGGTTATTATAACGAAACTGATTAGCGATGTCTAGCGTCATCATACATATTGGCTATCATGAAGAGATTTATGCAAGTCCTTTTGCTGAGTTTGAATTGGCGTTTTCTTTGTTGTTGAGTTAGTTCAGAAATCTGATTTAAAAAAAATACCAGTTCTTCCTGAGTGTTAAATATTGATTATTAATTACACATTAAAAAAAAAGACCATAGCAGCCCAAGGCTGCCAGTTCCCCATCTGTGTCTCAGACAGACTTTAAGAGGCATTGTCCCAAGTATAATGAGAATGAAAAGACATGGATGTTACACTGTGGTCCTCACTCTTTAACACATGTACTCCTTTCCCAAGTCCCACTTCTCTCTATTATGAAAACCAATAGATAGTCAATCAAGTGAAGCAAATGATTCCCTGCCTTTACTTAAGTGAAGGCCTGATCTGCTGGCAGAATTAAGAGGAAATTTCTCATCAGCTGAATGTGAGATGTTAAGCCCTTCCCCATGCTACCAAGTTTTCATCAAGGAATATTCTTCTATATGACGTCTGTTGACTCACTCCAGGAGAAAATAGCACAGGGCTATGTAAGTATATTAGCCAGATAATTCAAGGAGACAGTGACTGGCCCCAAACTGATTTTCAGTGATGCTAGAAAATGGGCCTTAAGTGAGCTCAATGGAAGCATCCTGAGAAGGTCCTACTGCTGTTTTCTGCCCCCTTAGAGGCATACTGCTGTGTGAATTTACTGCTCTGATCTGAGTTTCTTCCCTCTGAAATAGGCTGCATAACACATCCCTAGAGAGAGCAAATCAGATTTTTAAAACAAAGAAAGCCATCCCTGGCAAAGGCACTGCTGCAGCAGGCTCAGTGGTCCTTAAAAACCTTCACCCTTTTCTTCAGGCTTCCTCACTTTCTTCTCTTCCCATCCTCTCTGCACATGCCTGGGCCTCTAGCATTCTGGGAAATCCCAGTCAGTCAGCTAGTGTAGCCATCTTGCCTATGTCTTCAAGGCCCACTTTGGCATTATTCCTCCCCGCTTTGGCCTGCAGAGATAAGAGGCACTAATTTTTATTCAGGGGCAACTACTCTACCACGATCTTGGCTTCTCTTGCCTCCCTGGAATCCCTTCTACCTAACAAATCTAAATACATTTCTTTGGAACTATCTTCTTCTATTCCCAGTCTATGTTGTTGAGTTGGCATTGACCACCCACCATTTCTTCCCCAAAGGTGGACATGTGACCAATTTGGCCAGTCAAAGTACAGCCATTTCCCCTACCTACAGTTTTTAGGTCAGGATAACTGAATCATACACCTGAAATTTGGACTGATCAGAGTCAACCCAAACTGTTACTTGAGCCAATAAAAGGTGGGTAATGTATTTTCTTGAGACTGTGGGCATCCACAGCCGAAGGACAATGGAGAAACTAGTAAGTTCCATTTTTGCCACCACACGGGACACCCCAACTCTGAGAATAAAGCCAAAGAAGAGGAATGTGAGGCTGAAAACCAGAGGAAGGGAGAGGGAAAAGAAAAAGAGGAAAGGACAGGGAGAGAGGGGAGAGAGAGAGAAAAAGAGAGAGAGAGAGAGAGAGAGAGAGAGAGAGACAGAGACAGAGACAGAGACAGAGACAGAGACACAGAGAGAGACAGAGAGAGACAGAGAGACAGAGAGGGAGAAAGTCCTCACACTTTGTTAAGTCTTTGAAGGCATCTATGTCTCCCAAGAAGAGAGAGAGATGGTCAATTCTCTTTGTCTTCGGCTTTTGGTTTTTCTGCTATTCATAAGTAAAAATGGACTGAGCACACTGTCTCTGGACCGTGGCTGTCACTGGGAGAGGATGGTGTCTCAGTCGTGGATTGCCAGTGCTTAAGACAGTGTTGACCATGGCACCACGGCTCAGTAAGTATTAATCAATAGCTGAAACTTATTAACTAACCTCATCAGTACCTACAGCAGTTCTCATCTCTTCATCTCATCTTACTCAACTGTCTTTGTTCGGAGCTTTATCGTTGTTCAGAGCTTTTCAGTCTCCATGTTCTCAGATAATATATTTGCTTAAGTCCCTTTCATCCCTAAAATTGAAATAAACAAATGACAGGAAAGTAAAATCATCCTTCTATGGCATTTTTGTTTCTAGCACCTCAACCGACTTTTCCAAACCATCAGAACTTAGTCTTCATCCACAGTAACCTGGCTTCTGTCCCAACTCTTTCAGTGTTGTTACAGGGTCTGTCATCACTGGCATGAAAGCACATCTCTCACTCTGTCAGCCTCTCTTCCCTTCTCCCCATGCCACTGAGCCTTTTTTTTTTCTCCTAGGAAGCGGTTTCTGTTTCCAGATTCTGTTCCTGGAACTCAGTTCATAACTCTTGGATCTACCTAAGGGTTAAGCTTCGAATTCTAGCCTTCTTTTACTTATACTTGGAATGCTTTGCTTGCATTGGACCCTTGGCAGCTCAGCATGCTCTCTCTCTCCCTGGCCTCCGGAATTTGTCGCCTGTGGAAAAGCAGGCCAGGCCTCTGTCATCAGGAATGCTGATAACTGGAAGATGGCTGCTGTGGCTCAGGCCTTTGCTAAGTCTGGTGCTTAACCCAGCAGGCCTCAGAGGCCAGGCTCTGAGGTTCGCTCAGCGGGATACTGTCTTCTACAATACCCAAGATTTGGAAAAAGATGCATTTTGTTTTGCCTGAGCTGGTGCGCTATTATAAATGGCAGTTTCACGAGTGTGACTGTGAGAGACAGTTCTTTGTCACCTAACCCAACTGTCTCTCTTGGATTAGCTCTGACTAATTCTTGTGACTTGACAAGCAGTAGGCAATTCCAGGCACGTAAATTGAACATTAGAGCCCACCCATGTAACAAAAGGGCATAAATAACTTTAACTATTTAAGTTACAGAGGGTTATGAGATAAATGATCTCTGCTTATTCTGCCAGCTTCAATCAAGTCAAGTGACAAGCTGCCTTTCAGTGTTCTAGTCAGCAAACATTTAGCAAGCACCGAGGGCCTACAAGGAGTTATCAGCATTGAAACCAAAAACTTACATGTAAATAGCTTTAATATTATAATGTATCATTAAATTCCAAGTGTTTTTTTCCCTATTAAATAGCTTCATGGAGTAGGAGTTAAGGAATCAAGGAAGAACATGCATTTAGCTAAACACCAGGGAGTTTCCATTGCTGATGGTTAAAGCTGGCTGCATAGTAGAGTTCACAGTAGCCTCTGGGGGGAATGAAGGCTGGGGTGAACTGGTCTTTCTGATGATGTTCTTGGGTGATCCTGATGAGGTCCTAGTTCATTTTCAGACATGGGTTTGACAAGTCACTGTCACTTAATGGCATATCCTTCGTTAAAATGGGTCCTGGTTCTTCAGCTGTACCCCCTTTCTGGTTCTTAGTCTACTTCTCCCTACCATGTACTAGTTCCTTTCCCTTCCCTTCCCTTTATTTTCTCTTTTTTTTTTCATTTACTTTGTTGTTGTTGGTCATGAGGCTTGAACTTGCTTGGGTGTTGTCCCAGAGCTCCTCAGCTTGCATTCTACCACTTGAGCCATAGTGCCACTTTCAGTTTTCTGGTGGTTAGTTAGAGATAAGAGTCTCATGGACTTTCCTTCTGGACTGGCTTTAAACTCCAATCCTCAGAGCTCAGCCTCCTGACTAGCAATGATTAGTTATGAGCCACTGGTGCCCAATGCTTTCCTTACTTTTACACAAGAACTTCCTGTCTAATCCAGATTGGCCCCACACTGATGCTCTTCTTGCCTGAACCCCCCATGTGTTGGTATTACAGGGGTGTGTTGCCACACTGGCTCATTTGTTATTTTCTATGTGTGCTATAATCTAACACTTAGTGGCTTGCAATGACGACAACTGTATGATCTTACAATGCTGTAGATTAAAAGGAGCTCACTGGATAAAAGCCAGTTGTTGTCAGGGTTCATCCCTTGCTAGAAGCTCTGGAGAAATTTTTTTTTGCTTTTCCAGACACAGTGTGCATGATGCCCTTCCGTCCTTATAACCAGCAATGGCTGCTTGACTCTTTTACACCTGGTGTTGCTTGGACCATGGATCTATAGTCACATCTCTGTCAGACACATTTCCTGTCTCCCACTTCAGAGCCAGCAGCATTTAGACCAGGCCCTTCTCACAGTGTATCATTCTCACCTCCCTCCACATTCAAAGATGTGTGGCTGTGTCGGGCTCTGCTGGGAAATCCAGGACACTCTCTCTATTTTAAAGATATCTTATGAGCAGACATCATGCCATCTGCTACCTTAATTTCCCTTTGCCATTTGTTTGTTATTGGCTGTTCCTACGTTCCAGGGATTTGGAGGTAGACATCTTTGAGGGCTGTCCTGTTATAGCAGGATCCTTTAGGGTTCATTAGCCCTCTCTTTGCCAATCTGGGCCATGATGGGCTGAACAAGCAGTCTAAGGGAATGACATTGGAAAGACAGAATTGAATGAAGTCCCTTTGAAGAAACAATGGCTTATACAATTGTTCTTCAGGGACGTGGGTCCCACTGTTTCCATATCTGATTTTTTTTCCCCCCAGACAATCCAGGACTTAGGATTTTATTTTTCTGTCTTCACTTTTGCTTTGTTATTTCCATCACCTTTTAAATGTTGGTAGTAAATTTGAATATTTGAAAGCATTACACAAACTGCACCGAATGTATTTGCAGCTCTATTGGGAAGTCCACATATAACTTCTGTTCTTTGTTTCTCTCCTGGAAACAACTTCATGATGTATAGCAATTTGACTATTGTCTATACCATGCAAAGTTGACTTGCAAACCTATTTGTGCATTCAAACCACTCTGACAAGCTGAGAAGGCACTGGGAACAGCATGCCAGCCAGTGCCATCGCCGCGCAGCATGTCTCATCACAGAGCTGCTTCGCAAGCTGAAAACCTGGGTGTCCTTCACATGCTGATCCATGCAATGTGCTCCTCCTCGACACTTTGCTTTGAGCCTTATTGGCCTCTTTTCTGGATTATTGCTATAGCGCTCAAATCATCTTTTAGCATTCCTTCTTGTTTACTATTCCAGACTGCCTCAGTTCATGCTGCTATCACAAGGTGCTGTCACATGTGGGTGGCTTACAAACATCTGTACTTTATTTCTCTTTGTTTGAGATTAGCATGTCTCATGTCAAGTTCTGGCAAAGTTCCTCTTCTGAGTTGCATCTTTGCTAGCATGACTAGCTACCACATCCTCACATGGTAAGAAACCCAGATAGCTTCCTGGCCCCTTCTTAAAGAGCCCTGATCTCATTAATGAGAACTCCCCACTGAGAATCTAATTACTGCCCTAATACTTCTATACTCATCTCAGTATCAATCACATTTGAGTATAGATTACAACCAATCAACTTCAGATAATCACAAACATGCAGTTTATAACAACCAAATCTCTAGATCACATGAGATATATATATATATATATGATATATATATCATATTTGTATGTTTCTACTTAACCTTCCATGGTTTCCAGAAACCTATCCCTTTCAATGAAGCACAAAGTCCTTAATAGATCATTCAGTGTCTCTCATGCTATGACCCCACATTTCCCTCTAATGTCATTTCTTACTGTTTTCACTGCTCTCCAGTATCTATAGTATTCTAGGACATTAACTGTAGTTATTAGACACCCCTACATCTAATGGTGTTTAGTGCTTTTTTTTGAACTGGAGTACTTTTTCCCATTGGTAAGCCTGGAGAGTTACTTATCCTTAAATCGATGCCCAGGTCTAACTTAGAGTAAGCTATTCTCCAACTCCTTCCCCTCGTACTTCTCATAGCCATCCCTGAGCTTTGCTCATGCATTTCTTTTTAAACTGCATCCATCTCTCTGGCTTCACTTGTCTGCAGGCATATCTCCTATCTTTGTTTCATTGCATTTCTGTATCACAGCTACTTTGTCCAGAACCCCTACACTTGTAGTAATATTTCTGAATGAACAAATGAGTGAATGGAAAAGTCACGGTAGACAGATGGCATCTGTCCTAGTTCTGATCAAAATTACCCCCAAGGAGTTGTAATTGTTTGATGAGTTTCTCACTCCTGTCTTCAAATAAGTTGCTGTCTTCCGGCAGCTGCAGAAGCTCTTTGAATGATTTCAGATGTAGAATTCAAAATTGGCTGCCAAGAAATGCCACTTCATTTCCTTTCTGAAATAACATGATTTTCCTCCATGACCCAGACCAAACAACAATCCTTAGCTAATGTTTCAAAAAATGGAGATCATGTTTTTTTAGGAGCAAAGAAGGGTTAACAAAAATAGAATTTGGCTTTGCTTGTTTTCTTGCTGTTTCCCAGATGTTCTTGTCTAGATTTTCTCCTCCCTGCCCCTCCTCCCCCATCTTGGTAGCATAGAGAAAGAAAACTACTCTAGGTCAGGCTTTTAGTTCTACTGTGACATCATCTCCGGAAGTGCCAGCCCCCTGTGAACCCTGCAGCCTTTTGCAATATAATCATAGATCTGCACAAGGACCACAGTTTGCAAAAGATTGCTTTCTCAGACTGAGAGTGGATTAGTCATCTTTCTAAAAATGGGAAAAAAGCGGGGCACAAAGGAGCACTTGTCTTCACAGGGAGCCCAGCCAGCAAAAACCTATAGGGCAAGTAGAAATGTTGGGCTGAAAATCAGCCTCCAGACAGTCCCAGGGTCACTCACATCAGCCTAGACGTAAGGTAGTGAACAGGTGCAAAAGCTGTTCCAACGCTATTACCAGATGTCACTTCCTTTTTTTTCTGTTCCTGATGTCAGGAACAGTGGGCCAGGCCACTGTTGCTGAGCTTCTTTTGCTCAAGGCTAGCACTCTATCTCTTGAGCCACAGTACCACGTCTATTTTTGTGTTTTTTCTATGATTAACTGGAGATTAATTAGAATTGGAGTCTTGTAGACTTTCTGGCCCAGGCTGGCTTCAAACCTCCATCCTCTGATCTCAGCCTCTTGAGTAGCTAAGATTAGAAGTGTGAGCCACAGGCATCTGGCTCCAGATGTTACCTTTTGGGTGTTAGATTTTCTTTGTGTGCTTGGGCATAGTACCTATCCATGTCCCTGATAGGAAAGAGAAGAAGGGGAGGAAAAACAATATTCACTGAATGTCTTCATGACATGAATTGGATGTTTTTAAAAATACTTGCTTGAAATTCATTTGTTTCTTTATGCAGCATTTGAGTTTGAACTCAGAGAAGCATTCTATTATAGAGCCATACTTCCGGAATTTTTCTGCACTGTTATTTTTGAGATAGAGTCTTACATTCTGCCTGGATGCACACTGGACAAAAATCTTCCTACTTTTTGATTCTGGCATAGCTGGGACTACAGGCTATATGCTACTATACCTACATCTTGCCATGCAGGTGGAGTCTGGGCTGTCCTGAAACTCTGATCCTCCCATTCTCAGCCTCCCTCAAAACTAGGATGCCAGGTACATACCACACCATTGCGCCCATCTGTTGGTTGAGATGGGATTTTTCAAACTATTCTTTATTTTTTTTAATGGGGTTGGCCTCAAATCACAGTCCTTCTGATCTCAGCCCCTAGAACTCAGCTTATTTGCATCTGACAAGGACTGGAGCTAAACAAGCCAAAGTCTTCTTTATTAATTCTAACCAGTAGTTGATAGGATTATGACTTACTTTAGAATTATTGTTCATTCTATTTATGCTGTTTCTAAGGTAGAAATTAGCTGTAAACTACAATTTGTGTACTTGTATATCAAAACCAGGACCTGAATGTTAGTCTATGACCTTACTGAGCTAATATGGGCAGGCTCTTCTCAGGTCTAAATTTGGTGAGTGAGTCAACACACCTTATGTGAAGGGGCTTCATGCCGAGGTCTAGCCCAGATCTGCCTACCATGAGTCCATTCTATCTATAAGATGTAGTCAATATGATTATACAGGAATTTCATTGAGTAGGCATGTGAGCAATTCTGCACATGTCTAGCATTCACAACACACTTGAAGCTAAGATTTTTTTTTTCTTGTCAATTGTGGGACTTGAGCTCAGGGACTAGGTAGGCACTGTTCCTCAGTTCTTTTGCCCAAGGCTAGTGCTCTAATACTTTGAACCACTGTGCCACTTCTGGTTTTCTGGTGGCTATTTGGAGATAAGAGTGTCATGGAATTTCTGCCTGGGTTGGCTTCAAACTGGGATCCTCGAACTGTGTTCTCAGCCTTGCTAGGATCACAGGGCATGGGTCACCAGTGCCCAGCCTGAAGATAGGATCTTGGGTGGGTGTTTGTGGGGCAGAGTCATCACTCTCTTTTTGCCCACTCAAGACAATGTGTTAGGTTGCAAGTGATAAGAAGCCTGTTGTTAAAGGCATTGCTCAAATCTGCTCTAAAGTTAAAATAAATCAATGGAAATCCTTGGTATTTTCATTATTAAGAACTGAATACCAGCTGCTATCTTACAACAGATGATACTACTTCCATGTGTTCAGAGTTTCTGTGGCTGCTTGAGACTGCCAAATGTCTATTGTCATGACAAAAGCTGTCACCAGCAGGAGGGGACTAGAGGCTGGAGCAGACTGGGATGTTACACAAAAGACTGAGGAGTTACACCAGTGCCTACCATAAGTGACTGATATGTTGAGGAGTCACACAAGGGAGCTGACCTGAACAACATAGAAGGTACACGTGGGCTTCCTGCCAAAGAGTGCCAAACCCTGGTTAGTGACAAAGTCCCAATCCTTCTGTACTTAATGAGTAAGGACACAGGTATAATCCCGAGGGTGTAGTATCTTAGAGTCATTTGGAGGAGGTGTTTTCTGAGTGACAAGTTTTAAAAATTACACTTGTATTCATTTTCAATAGTTTACAAAGGGGTCCCCATTAAATTTGCTTATGAATATAATGTATCTTAATTGATACCATCCATCCCTTCTAGCATTTTCTCCCATCTATGTCTAACCATCCTCTCCCTTCAGCTGTCCTGATTGTCACAGGATGTCCATAGAATATTATGATTGCATTTCTCTCTTCATTCATCTGCTCTCTTCCCTCCCTTTCACTTTCCTCCCTCACCTTCTAAATGGTTGGATGGAATGTTTTTCTAAGGAATTACACCATTTGAATTCTCCCCTGCAAACATCAGACTTCGACCAATACATCTATACATATGTATCCATGATCCTATATATGTTTACAAATTAGATCTAGCTTCCACATAGAGAGAAAATTTGTGTCCTTTGCGTATCCCTGACTTGTTTCACTGAACATAATTTATTCTAGGTCCATTTATTTTTCTGCAAATGATGTAATATTGTTCTTCCTAATGGAAAAGTGAAACTCCGTTTCTTGATTTATCAAATTATTACACTTAAAATGTATAGTATATAATTATTTTCTTCCTTGACCAGGTGATTGGGTTTTGTTTTTTCCTGAGGGAGGAAACATAGTGATAAAAGAGAGCTACATTTTCTCTGGGTGGAATATGAGATAAATATTGGTACTCAATTACATTTACATTGCTATTTGCTTTTTTTAACTTTAGATGTTATATCATTATGCCTCTCCCTCTTTATCCTAACTGTTGAAAGCTAGTGATATTATCTGCAGTTCTTTTGCTGGTAACTTTAAATTGTATCTCCTTAAATCTCTCTTGTTCCATAAGCTCTCACCAATGTGAGCTCTGACTTTGTAAGATAAGGACATTCTCCCCATCTGCTATGCCTTCTGTTTTCTAAATGATATCATTTGGATAATTATCATTTATCTTCTGTATAGTTTGAATAGTTATCACTTATCTTGTTTTATAATACATACCCTTTGACTCCACATGACAGAACCAAGGCTCTTCACAACTCCTCTGCATCTTTGAGTGTTCTAGATCAAGTTGCTGCTGTAACATATCATTATGGAGGCAGCATTCTCAGATTTCAAAGTCTACTTTGGGAAGTCATAATTCTAAGATGGAGTTTGTTAGGACAAAATCAAGGAGTTAGCAGATTTGTTTCCTTCAAGAGAAATTCTCTAGGGGGGAATTTGTTTCCTCGCCTTTTGTTTTAGCTGCTAAAAGCCACCTGTACTCCTTGTCTCATAGCTCCTCAAGAAACTTCTGTATGTTTATATTTTGTTATTGACATTTCCATTTGTTTTTTCTCCCCATCTTTTCATACTTTCAAATTTATTTTTTTGAGGATAGATCACTTTATTATTTTTCTCTGAGAGCTGACTTCCTATGTTCTTTGATTTTCTGACTCTTTCTGTTAGCCATTGATGTACTTGATTGCGTTTTTTTTTTGTTTTTTTTTTTGCCAGTCCTGGGCTTGGGCTCAGGGCCTGAGCACTGTCCCTGGATTTTCTCAAGGCTAGGGCTCTACCACTTGAGCCACAGCACCACTTCTGGCTTTTTGCTATGTATGTGGTACCAAGGAATCGAACCCGGGTCTTTGTGCATGCTAGGCAAGCACTCTACCACTAGGCCAAACTCCCGGCCCCTTGATTGTAATTTTTAAAGATCATTTTTAGATTTCTTTCTCAGAGGGGCACTGAGTTGTGTCAATATGGGTCTGTCATCATCATTTTGTTTTGTTTTTGTATTTATATCTAACATGGGTTTAATTCATCTCCAACCTGATTCTACTCAATTGTCCTGTTGAGGACTAAAACTCCACATTGGATCCCATCTATGTGTGAGTCCTAGGAGATGTTAGTTCCTAAACTGTCTTTTCTTTTCCCCAAAATGTCCTAAATGGCAAGCTTCTTTCTTTCCCTTGGTTAGGCATGGTGATTGGAGTTTATACAATTGCCATAGGTATTAAGTTTAATGTGAAACTATCTTGTTCTCTTGATATGTGCTTAAGCCACTGCTCCTAACTTTGGTTGGCTACAAAAATTCCACAGGGCTTCCAGGTGGCTTGTTACTCCCAAGACCTATGAGACTATTGGCTTAAAATTTCACTAGGATTTGAATGCCCTTTTCAGCACAGCAGTAGGGATACACCTTTATCTTCTTAGAAATCATCTGAAACTTTGAGCCATTCTTCTATTCTGTTCAACATTTCTGTGTTTATTGAGAGAGGCATCACCAAATTAGCTATAGAGAGGGACCATTTTACAGACTTAATATGTATGTTTGGTTAAGAATTTTTTCTCAGAAATCTTATACTTATTTTCAATAATATGGAATATGTAGGACATAAAATGTACAAACCTATAATGATCTACCTTATAAGAAAGGAATTGTTGAAAATGAAGTAGAAGTTTTCTGAATCCTTCTCTTGATTTTCAGATCCATCCCTTTTTTATCTTTTCCACCTTGGTGGTAACCCTTATCTTCAATTTGATGCTTAATATTTCCATGAACTTCTAATTATTAGTAGTAGGGTTTATTCACTATGTGAGTGCTCACAATGGTCCAGCCACTTTTTTTTTTTGCCAGTCCTGGGGCTTGAACTCAGGGCCTGAGCACTGTCCTTGGGTTTTCTGAAGGCTAGAGCTCTACCACTTGAGACATAGCACCATTTCCGGCTTTTTCTTTTTTTCTATGTATGTGGTACCAAGGAGTCAAACCCTGGTCTTCATGCATGCTAGGCAGGCACTCTACTACTTGGGCAAACTCCAGGAACGGTCCAGCCACTTTTTGAAGGGCTTTAAAAGTTTTCAAGTTTAGCTGAACAACAGTGGTCCCCCCTGGAATCCTAGCTACTCATTAGGCTGAGATTTGACAGTCAAAGTTTGAAGTTAGCCCAGGCAGACAAATCTGTAATTAACCAGTAAAATGTCACAAGGGGAGCCAGGCACTGGTGGTTCACACCTGTAATGTTAGCTATTCAGTAGGCTGAGATGTTAGGATTGCAGTTCAAAGCCAGCCCAGGCAGAAAAATCCATGAGATGCTTATCTCTAATTACCCAGCAAAAGCTAGAAGTGGAGCTATGGTTCAAGTAGTAAAGCATCAGCCTTGAGTGAAAAAACCAAGCAAGAGCCCAAGGCCCTGAACTGAAGGTACAGTACACACACACACACACACACACACACACACACACACACACACACACACACTCACAGTGCTAAAGCTTCATAAAATCTTCTCTCAGATAAGTAATATTATCATTAACTTCCTTTCACAGACAAGGAAATAAAAGTCTACAGGACTTATGCAATCTTTCCTAAAGAGACAGATATGTGTGTGTGTGTGTGTGTGTGTGTGTATTATGAACCCAATTGGTCTATCTTCATAACATATATTCTTAGATACTATTAAAAATACCTTATTTTATATAATATTAACCTATATAAATTATGTTTATTAATTTTTCTGCAGTTACTTTTTCCTAGCAGGCACTGTTTCTGAGGCTCATTTATATTAATGTTTATAGCTCTAATTCATATATCTTCTCTCCTGCATAGAATTTAATCGTATGAATGTATTTCTACTTAACCATCTTCATTTTTTTGGGTATTTTAGTCAGTTTTGTGTTACTCTTACAAAATACCTGAGGTTGTATAGCTTATATAGTATAGATAATGGATCATGAGTCTAGTGGCTGTAGGTAAAAATAGTACAGCATCTTAATAAGAATCCCTGGCTGCATCATTACATGACAGAAATGAAAAGAACCTGGTTACCCAAAGAAAGGCTTTTCATTATTTTTAGATACAGTTTTGCATTTTTGCCTAGGACTAGCCTCAGCTGGTGATTCTCCTACCTATCTCTCCCTTTGGCGACTATAGTTGTATACCACCATACCTAACTCTGAAAAATGAGATATTACTATTATTATTATTATTATTTGAGAATGCTAAAAGCAGAGGGGTTACAGCTATACAAGTCAGGCAAAGAATACATTTCCTTTTGGACAATGCACCCCTCCCTCACTCTCTCCCACTTTTTCCCTCCTATCCCCACCTACAAATTGTAAAGTTCATTTTCAACATAAAGTCCAGTGAGTACCACTGCTGCATTTGTTTAACCTTGATCTCTCCATCTCTGTGCCTCCCCTTAACACTCCTAAGACATAGACAAACAAGACAAAAAGAAAAGCAGCAAAAAAGAAAAAAAGTTTACGTTTCCATTTCATTTTGGTAAATATTATTTTGTATAAGATAGATGCATAGGCATTGTGCCTTTGTGTTCCTCTTCTCAGAGTGTGCTGCTTTGGTCTCACTGGGTGTGAATGCATGGAGACTTTATTGCATCCTAGTGTATTTTAGATGAGTTTTCTGGGGGTTGTTCATATGAGTAAAACTGATGGTCACAGGACATTTTACTAGAAATTTTCCAAACTTGTCTTCCAAAATGGCTGACCAGTTTCCATGTCCAGTGAGAGTACATGAGAGTTTCAACTTCTCCATATCTTTACCTTGTGTCATTTGGCTGTTCAGTTTTTGCCCAGCTGAACCCTAAATCTTATTGTGATTTTCCTTATTGCATTTCTAGCAGTTGAGCATGCCTGTTTCATGTATCTATTGCTGCATAACAATTTACCCCCATAATTTAGTTTGTTAAAACAATCTGATTAATTTCAGAAATTTCATGACAAAGAAATTCAGACAGGCAAGAGGTGAAGTGTTTTTTTTAATCTCTGCCCCCAAATGTGTGAGGTTTCACCTGGAAGTGAGTGAACAGAGCAGGATGGGTTGAGGGCCTCTTCACACATCTGCCCCTTGTTGCTATCAATGAGGACCTTAGATGAAGACACAGATGCAAATGTCGACATGTGGCCTCCGTGGATCTGGTGGGGACTTCCCCATACAAGGCACTTCATATTAGCTGAACTTCGTATGCTGTGGCTCAGGCTTGGAAATGGTGATTCAGTGGAGAGTAAAAAAATAGTAGAAAGACATGGATGTTGTCCTGTTTTCCTGTGTCTAACCCAGCCATGCCTGGGGCTACTGGTGCTAATCACGGTTAACAAGAGGTCCCATAGCGGTGAGTGAATAATCCATCCTCTTG
Organism: Megascapheus bottae; assembly: GCF_031878675.1. Lineage (NCBI taxonomy): Eukaryota > Metazoa > Chordata > Mammalia > Rodentia > Geomyidae > Megascapheus > Megascapheus bottae. The sequence continues at coordinate 25,998,759 of NC_143514.1, forward strand.
TTCACAGCCTGCCTCTCACCACCAGCATTGCAGCCTTCAATCCCTATAGTGCTATGCTACCACACCAGCACCATGGGGTGGAAAGAAGAAACAATTCCTCCAATCCTGGTATGGCCAGCCATTAAGAGTGCAGTCAGGAAGGCTTTGTGTACTTTGTGGGGATTTTTGTTTGCTTGCTTGTTTAATAGGTCCTGGAGCTTGAATTCAAGGTCTGGGTACTGTCCCTCTCTAAAGTTTTTCTAGCTTTTTGGTGGTTACTTGGAGATAGGAGTCTGACAGACTTCCCTTCCCCAGCTGGCTCTAAACTGTGATCTACATATCACAACCTCTTGTGGTGCTAGCATTGTAAGTATAGTTACTGGTACTTGGCAGAAGCCTTAATGTTTCCAGGGCCTGAAACAAGGCTAACCAGGGAAACATCTCCATCTGACCCTATCTTTCTTGGTTCTATCCTGATCTATAAGGGACCTGAGACTCACATGGAGGCATCTAACCCAAATATTAGGTAGAAAGAAGACAAGAAAAGCTTTTAATTTTCCATCAGAGAACTTATCTCTGACCTGTGGACTGGAACACCTTATGTCAGAGCTTTCCCTTAGCATGTGAATGGAGAAAAAAAGCCTGTGTGTTCACTAGAAGTATTGTAGGCCAGAGGAGATTCAGATTCCTGAGTCACCCCCCCCCCCCCCCGCCCCTGCCATCCTCTGCTCCTCTTCCTTCCTGTCTCCTCTTGATGGATGAGATGTACTTGAATCTCAGCTAAGGCCTAGAAGAATCATCCTATCACAGCAGCTACAATTTATTTTGTAAATGTTTATAAACAATGGCCCTTGTAGAGAATATGCACCTCAAAAAACAGAAATAGAAGAAAAATAATAACCAACAAACCAGCTCCAATGGAGAGCTGAAGTGGGATGCCATGTTTACTGGAGGAGAGTCAGGAGATAGGACATAAACAGACACATGACATGGCATTCTGTGTTTTTATGATCTACCATTGCTAGATCACTGTCACTTTTCCTTCAGTCTGTTGGTCAGAAACAAATAACTAAAGTAAGCTAGTTTTCAAAAGGAGGAGACACAGATTCCACTTCTCAGTGAGAGGAATGTCAAAGAATTGCAGAGAAGGCTAAAGCAACCATGGTGCCCCACCGAGATATTTATGCATTTTCCCTTCAGAAACATTCAGCTAACAGAGAATATAGTACGTTTTGAACAATATTTTACATGAATCACATACTTTTATTAAATTTCACATTTGATGGCTAAAATGTCTCCAAAATTTTTCCTGAAAGAGGAAAGGAGTGATGAAATGACAAAAATTTACTTTATCGCATCATAAATGTTAAGTTCTACATAGTGAAACTAATTCTACTAAAATATTGTGGATTTATATTTGGGGAAACCTAAACCTTGACTTTGATTTTCCCAATATAAGACAAATCAAAGTTGGAGGAAGAAAAATGTACAGATCTTTGAAAAAAATATTCAAGAGGATTGCACAATCATCCTAGAAAACACTAGAAAGCAGTATTTTCCAAACAGAATTATGATGTTTTGTTTGTAAAATATGAGATGTTAATAAATATCAACTATTTTCCTGTTTTCCCAGACCATTTTTTAAGGGGGGGGTGACGAACTAGCCCTTGGCCAGCTTACAACATTCTGTAAGGCTATAAATCAAGTCACTTTCCTCACTTCAGCCAGAGAAATAGGTTCCAGACCAAGCTGGTCTATTGTAAGTTCTGCTGGGGGCATTGGATAGTGTTGGGGAGTGGGTGGTGGCTTCAGAATTGTCTATTGATGTTGTCAGTTCTGAGGGGAACAAAAAAGCTCAGGAGAGGGAGAGAGGGCGAGAGAGAGGGGGGAGGTGCAGAAGTCTGATGGTAGAATTTGGATTTGTTCTTTAAGAGCTTGTTTGGACAGAAGCCTCTCCTTGGGCTTCTTGGTGATGTGACTCCTCCTCCCTCTCGCCTTTTTTTCTTGCTACAGCCACAGGATGTTGACCACTATCAGTTCCAAAAGTACAAAAGCAAGATTCAACATCTTGTGCATTACTGCAAAAACTTGTAAATAGCAAACAAAACCAAACAACCAAAAAAAAAACTACAAAAAAATACTCCACAAAATGTAAAAGATTCGGGAAAGCCTGAAGGAGAAACTGAAATAATCTCATGACATTGTTGCAGAGTTCTCTGTGAATACAGAGACTGGGGTAGAGGAGGCAAAAAGTTGGGTGTATAACAACATGGCATTCATATAACAAAAACTTGCATCTTACTTTTTTAGAAAAAAGTATGTTTTTTTTTACAAATACTATAGTCTAGTTTATTAGAAAAAGGTACAATGAAGAAATATAACTGAATTTCATGTAAGAAGTAGAAGTGAAAACGAAAATGGATGAGAAAGTTTCTTCCTGAAAGATTACAAAATTAACAACAAAAAGTCAAGAAGCTGGAGTTATCTTAAACCGCATGTACCAAGTTTAGACTCTCTTAATTGACTTTGAGCCACAATAAGAAATGAGAAAATTTTCAGTTGAGTCACTTCCTTCTTTCCCCATGTTCTAATTTTGTTTGTTATATTATCTGGACATGGGGAAGATTGAGAACATATACAATTGGTCTTACAATTACCACAGCTGCTTATTATCAGTACTTTATTTAGACGGACTTAGTGGTCACCACAGGCTTTATATTACTGCTTTGCCATTGTAAAGATTCTTTTCTTTTTATCATATGCATTGTATGTGAAGGGCTTATAGTTTTTCTAGTCTTCTCAACCTTGAGGACTTTTCTAAAACACTGAATATGATTATGGAAACATAGTCATTATTTCTTCCTCCCTCCTCATGTACAAACTTTCAATGGTTGAAACTGAAATTCTTCAATTGGATATAGCATAATATGAAAAGCCCCATGTCTTTTGCTTTTCCCCTGAAAAGCAAGAGTGCTCTTTAAACATGTAAATTCAGTTTATGTTTCATCCTAGGGAAACGTTTCTAACATATTTGAACACTTTTTCTATCCAGCTCATTAGTTTCTCAATTGAGGAGCTTATCCATTACCATGTCTGAATTTCTCTGTTTGTCAGTCCATCAACACACACTGAATGTTCCCACTGTGGTAAGTCTCTTCTCTGTTATCAGCTTTAGTTTCTGCCTTTAACATCTTTATTATCACTGTGTGTTTCCATGCTGTGTCTGCTCTGGGGATGTTTATCTTATTTTCACTGCAACAAATATCCTCATAGATATTTTAAAATATGCTTTATCATTGTTATGTGACATGGGAGAGAGAGAGAAGAAGAAAGGAAGATGTGTATGCTTTTTAAAGACTCGGCCTGTCTGGAGTTCTCTTCTAGGTTGTAAAAAATTTGTTTTAAGTTTTGTGTGTATTTCATTTCTTATTTCTAATGATCACGTAAGTAAATACTGGGACTTTAGCTTCTATCTTTCACTTGTATTTCCTACAGCCTTTTCCCCCCTGGAATGGCATTTTCTTTTCTCTGAAATATAGTTTTTAAGGTTCCTTAATGAGGATATGTTTGCAGAAAATGGCTTTTATTTATTTTTACCATTCATGTACAATAGAAGTGGTAGTAATAAGAATATCAGCCATGGGCCGGGAGTTTGGCCTAGTGGTTAAAGTGCTTGCCTAGCATCCAAAAGTTCGATTCCTCGGTACCACATACATAGAAAAAAGCCGGAAGTGGTGCTGAGGCTCAAGTGGTAGAGCTCTAGCCTTGAGAAAGTCCAAGGACAGTGCTCAGGCCCTGAGCTCAAGCCCAGGACTGGCAAAAAAAAAAAAAAAAGAATATCAGCCAGGGTCTTAGTCAAGAAAACAGGGACCACTTCCATTATTTGAACAGAAATTTTTTAATGCAAGAAATGGGTTTTTAAGATTATGGATGAATAGAGCAAGGACAGAACCATAGTCTGGGTTTTGTTTATAGACAATTCTGCCACATATCAAGCACATTCTATATGTATTCTGTGAGTTTCATGCAGGAAAGGGTGAAAGAGAGAAATGGGTCAGTACAAAGACACCTAGATGACCAGTGACAAGGAGGATCTTTCTAGGCTTTCAGGTCTGACACTGCTTACTCTTTAGATTCTGAAAGAATGTACTTTTGACATGGAAATCTGTTTAAACCTCCATATTCTTTGAATTGTGAGACTGTTTCTACTTCCATCTTTCAAAGTATTGTGTTTTCTCCCTACCGTGACTTTAATGTGGGAAATAAAACAGTATCTCCCTCCCTCTTCTAAGATGTGCAGGTGGTTCTTCAGAAGCTGCAGGTATGTTAGGTTAAATGTAAAGAAGGTGTCAGATGGAGCTACAGTGGGTCATCAACTGATCTTAATAGTCTTCATCAAGGTGGTCTAATTTAATCACAAGGGTCCTTAAACATAACTGGAGGTACAATTGATAAAGCATGAGAACTTAGCCCAATGTTGCTGGCTTTCAAAATGGTGATACAGGGTTACAGATGAAGAAGAGTGGGTGACTTCTCAAAGATGGAGAAGACAAATGAATTCTCTAGAATCTCTTTTAACCCAATGAGATGCATTTTGGGTGGGAGACCTCCAGAGTTGTAAGATAGTGATTAATGAGTTGTCCTTAGTTTAAGCCACTTAGCTTGTGAAGATTAGTTAGGGCAGTAATAAAAATACCTTAGTCATTTACTGTGAGCATTACTAAACCCTGAAAAACCAGAAGACAACTGTCAACTTTTTATTCCCATTCCTTTTGGACAAGTCACTGCTGGCATCACTAACAACAGGTGCACAGAAATCCATGCTGTGTTTGGGTTTTGATTGTGTATTAATTTGAATGGACACTTGATGCCAAAGACAAGTTTTTGCAGGAGTCAGTGGTAATTTGAGTAACCCATGATTTCTCCAACTGCCATTGTGAGAAGCGACAACTTCCTCCTTCCTACTAATATTGCATGAAAGCATGGAAACAAGATAGCAAATACATTTGTGAAAAAAATTTCTTTTGACCACTTTCTCTTTTTTTCTTTTCAGTTTTTTTTTTTTGCCAGTCCTGGGCTTGAGCTCAGGACCTGAGCACTGTCCTTGGATTTCCTCTAGGCTAGAGCTCTACCACTTGAGCATCAACACCACTTCCAGCTTTTTTTCTATGTATATGGTACCAAGGAATTGAACCCAGGTTTTAGGGCATGCTAGGTAAGCACTCTACCACTAGGCTAAACTCCCAGCCCTGTTTTTTTCAGTTTTGGCCAGAGGAAAAGCATGTTAAAGCAGATCAGGGTAAGCCTCTCACTGTGGGAAGGCATGGTCCTATGGGTATTAGTTCACTAAGAACACAACAACCACATGGCTTAACAATAGCTTAAACACAAAGCACAACACACCACACAACAAGTATATCTCTTTCTTTTTTCCCCACAGTTCTGCAGCTGGACAGCCCAGGATCAGGATCTTGGCATAGTTGGCTTCTTCTGATAGCTCTCTTCTTGCCTGACTGAGGACCATCTCCCCATGATGTCAGCATAATAAAACACTGATCATACTGGAATTCTTTGCCATCCACATGACATTTTTTTTTTTTTGCCATTCCTGGGCTTGAGCTCAGGACCTGAGCACTGTCACTGGACTTTCTCAAGGCTAGAGCTCTACCACTTGAGCCTCAGCACCATTTCTGGCTTTTTTTTAGGTATGTGGTACCGAGGAATTGAACCCAGGTCTTCGTGCATGCTAGGCAAGCACTTTACCACTAGGCCAAACTCCCAGCCCCAACACATGACCACATTTTTACCTTACTTCCCGAAAGCCTTTCCTCCAATTATAATTAAATTCAGAAGCACTGGGGATTAGGGTTTCAATATGATATTTAAAAATTTGCTGTACTAGGGTTTGAAGTCAGGGCCTCTGACACTTGAGCCATGCTCTTGGCACATTTAGTTTTAATATTATTCAGGGAGTGTCTTATGTTTTGTCCAGCTAACCTGGGCTGTGATTCTCCTATATGTACCTCCCCTATAGCTGAGAAGACAGGTATGAACACCAGGCGTAGCTTTGTTTACTGTTGTTAAGATGAGGTTTCACTTTTATTTACTTTTGCCCCAGGCTGGCCTTGAAGAACAATCTTCCTGATCTCCACCTCCCATCTAGTTGAGATTACAAGCATGGTCCATGTCTGGCCTGCAACATATGAATTTTATTCATTACAAAATCAACTTTGCCTCTAACAGTGGGCACAAAGGCTAATAAAAAGTATAGGAAAATAAAATTAGAAAGGCTATAATGAAAATGTTCCTAATCTCATATCCAATACTTGTACACAAGGGAAAACTCACTGTTAAATAAATTTTAAAGGATTATAAATCTGGAGTAAATGCATGCTCATATTTTTGTTATTAGTTTTATAAGGCAATGAGAACATTGGAATTTATATTCAGCTCCGATAAACCTAGGATAAAGCAAGCACTGGTATACAAATAGTAAGCACCATTGTACAAAACCGCACCAATATTCATGTTTACTGTAACTGTCAGACAAAATTGGTAAACTACTACAATAATTATGTGAAAATGGTTACTTCTTGAGGTAAAGAAGTACAGAAGTACACACTAAGTGACCTGACGAGAAGAGGTAATGTGCAGTTCAGAAGTGCTCCTGAAGGCAAACAACAAAGATTTATTTACAGTCATTACAAGAGAAGGGTGAGGACACTTTTTAGAAGCCAGTGAATGCATCTAGCAGTTCCTCAGTAAAGATCTAGTTTGAGTAGACTGGTCAATATTCCTTCTGCTACACTGCTTCTCTGACCAAAGCACCAACCCAGGTATATAAAATTTATAAACATCCATTGTTTAAATCTGGACATAAGATCATCAAACAGAATTCAAGACTCCATTCCTTTATCCTTTGAAGATGCTTTAATTTTGCAGTTATTGATTAATTAAAAAACACAGTTGTTTTCAGCATTTCCTAGCTATAATAGTGCATAGGAAACTCATTCTAAACAAAGTAATTAATGAAATAGCACACACCTTTATAATTTTACATTAACAGCTTACAGTTTACAAGGTGCTTTCACATACATCATTTGATTCTTACAACAAGCAGAAAAAAATAAATCAGTGGGAAAGAGAAATGATTTATTTTCAGGTTTAAAACAAGTATTTTCAGGCCAATGGGCTGCCAACACAAGAATATATCAGGAAGATGGTTACACCCAAAAGCCACAGTATCATTTTTGGTAGGTTGACAGTTTAAGTTTAATATCAACTGTGTATTTAGAAACAGCAAGTGAGTAAGGAGTCAAGACAGACACAGGGTTCTCATGGTAATCAAGGAGTTGTTAGAACACTGTCAGAGAGATATGATTCCCCCCAATTTACTACCTTGCTGAGGAGCTTTCTTCAAAGCACGACAGTCCTTCCAAATAGGAAATAGAAACAGAATCTTGTCATAGCATGTGGAATCTAGAAAGGACCCTGCCAATGTCTAATTCAACTCTGCTACTGCACAGAGTTTCAACCGTCAGTCTAGGGCTCTTTCCCATACAATGTTAAATCTTAAATATTTGCTGGGCTCAAACTAGTTTTATTCTGTTTCCTTTCATTTGAGGCTAAATACTGTTGTGTTTTTTTTGCCACTAATTTCTTATGCAAGTTTTTTTTTTTTAAATCATGTTCTTAGCTACATTGTGGCTGCAAATGAGACTGTGATATACTTCTGAAATCTAATTTAGTGTACTTGATTAGTCAGAAATAGATTCTTCTGACATATATGACATCTTGCTCATGTTCTTAAAATAGAGAGTAAAATAGAAAGGCTGAATAGCCCTCAAAAACCAATGCATGCCTATGGGTTATCTAACTGGGTAGATCTGACAGCTGGGCATTAGTAATTTCATAGAAAAAAATAATTTTAGAATTCATAGAAATCTTTTCAATTCCTGAAAACTGAATTACAATAGTCAAACTGTCATCCCCATGATTGAAATAATTTTACAGTAATGTACAATAAGGCTACCATAGAATTTGTAGCATACATAGAGAATACAATGATGAGCACATTCTTGGGTTGAAATGAAATAGAAAAACTGAATTAAGTTTCTTTATACAAACAATGCTTTAAATTTATTAACATGATGACATGTTTTTGTTACATAAAACTTGCTACAGCAGAGTATTTCAAATTTTTCTTGCACATTTTAAATATAGGAGGACCAACTGAAATCACTATTAGCCTTTATATGACATTACCATGCAGAAACATGTGACAACCAAAAGACACACAGACTGGAGGAAAGCATAGACAAGGCCTTCAAGGTATTAGAAAGGGTGGAAGAGATGAACAGACAGTGCTTGTGACCTACCTGCACCAGTAAGGAAGCAAATAAAATGATTATATACAGTAGGGTCGATCTGACCAAAAACAATTCATCTTGAATGTACGTAAAATGATCATAAGAATGAATGCACGCTATTTAAAATTATTTTGGTGTGTTGCTGTAAGATAGGTCACTGAGACATGGAGATTAAGTCAGCTGGTATAATTAAAAGCCAAGAAAAAATAGTAAAAAAAAATAGTTAAGCATGGAATCCCAACAAACACTGAACTAAATGTGCAAAAGTGCTTGAAATTTCCGCATGACAGCAACATTGTTAAATCAAGTTGGCAAAAATGTATAAAAAAGTAAACTCAAATACTAAAATTGTATCTGCATGATCATACATTCTGTTTACCCAGAAAAAAGTGATTAGAAATTAGGACATACCTAAAAATATCACACCTCAAAATTAAAATACAAATGTGGCAGTTTTATAAACCTTCTCCCCTGTCCTCACTGTTGAGAGGCAGGGGCATAAAAGCAGAAGTTGCAACAGTGCTCCTAATTTAGGCTTATAAATATAATACACCAGAATAACAAGCAGATAGCAACTTCCTTTGTTCATAATTGTTACAAAACAACACAAACGAAACAAACCTCACTTAAATAAGAGTACCTCTATATTGATTGCAAGAACAAGTCATTTGTTTGACTTAGCAAAGTATTTATCCAAACCGAGTCTCTTTTACTTTGTTTCTTTTCCTTTAAAAAATTTACAGTGAGTACTATTTGAGAAACTTTAAAATCTATCACTCTTATCCATCATGTTCTATGAAAATACTGGCTAAAGCCCCAAGAGAAAGCCAAGGTTCAGAAACCTTCACTGCACCTCTCTCCTACCCACAAACATGCTGCTAGCAAGGGAGACAGGCTAGGGGGATATGCATCATTCATTGTTCCCAACCAGTGAGACTTCACTATCTGGTCCTGCAATTACTCAAGGGGATGAAGAGATAAGAAGAAGCCAAACCTTTGGGCCTAGAAAATTCTACATTGCTGGGACGAGCAATTTTAAATTTGCCATATTAGGAAATTCTAAGCAAGTTATTGTCTTAATTTGAGTAAATTTCCTTGGTAATAAGACCTTCTCTCTTTGAAAATTATTTAAAGACTTTTGGCAAAACTGAGTCTGAGCTACTCAGTAAAAATAATAATTAGGCTTCTCTTCAAGCCATTGGCTAACACAAATATTCCTCCAAACTACTGAAAGCATTTATCCTTCCTTTCAAAGATCACAGAGCCATAACACTGCTCATCTAAAACACCAACAAAATAAAATGCAGCACTGTTCAGAGAAAGAAATGAGGAGAAAGAAATGATGGAGGAGTGGGGAGAAAGACAACTGAAAGAGTAGGAAAGTGGGCTGGCCTGTGTGGTGGCACCGACAATGCTCACGGAGGGGTGCCTGGTGACACAGGTGGATGCAGAGTGCACACACGGATGATGGCATAAAGACCTCACTCAGTTGCTGGAATGAAGGAACTAGGTAACTGCTTCAACAAGGACGCTCTCAGCTCCACCTGATACCTCAACAGAGTTGCAAAGGCTGACTGTGAGCTCTGATGGCATCATGTTCCTCTAAAATTCACAAAATTCTTTCGCACATTTTTCTGTAATAGAGACACGAATATCTTCTTCTTCATAGTCATCAAAGTTGCTGGTATCTCCAGAGCCTCTGAACTTTGGTATGAATGGAGCTTCAACCTATAATCGACACAGAAATACGAGGGAAGAGAAATGCCCACTGTTACTATGTAGTGACATTTTTTTTTTTTTGGTGGGTCATGGGGCTTGAACTTGGACTGGGGGCTGTTGCTGAGCTCTTCAACTCAAGGCTACCATCCTATCCTTGAGCCAAGCCCCACTTCCCATTTTCTGGAGATTAATTGGAGATAAGAGTCTCAGGGGAAAAAAAAAAAAAAGAGTCGCAGATTCTCTTGGCCAAGGCTGGCTTTGAATTTAGATCCTCAGATCTCTGCTTCCTGAATAGCTAGGATTACAGGCATGAGCTACCACATCCAGCTATGGTGGCATTTTAAAGTCCCATTAAATCCTTATATATGATACTACTAGAAGAAGAAATGTACAGTAGATTTGCCAATAATGTAATAGTTTTATCAGGAACTGAAGCAAATCAACAAACATTTTAGAAATCTCTAAGATAATTAACTAATGTTTATGTTTCATAAACTTACACTGGGGTAATTTATTAAGTACATTAACTTTTGAGTTATTATTATTCCACCATCCAGGTAGGATCTCTACTGCATTAGGCATTTAGGTATATAGCTTTCCATTTTTAAAAAGTTTTACTGTTGGGGTGACATAGAGAGAGGTTACAGTTACATTTACCAGGTAGTGGTGGGTGGGTATATTACTTCTTGAACAGTTACCCCTTTCCCATGTTTTTCTACCACTTTTCCTCCCCCCATCCTCTCTCACCCATCGTTTTTCCCTTACCTTCTCTTTTTCAAATAAACAAATAAACGTATATACAATATACCAGGTGCCAAAGTTAGATACAATAATTTTTTATCCTCCGCTTTCTATCACTATACTGACCACTTCAAACCTTGTTACTCTCCTCCCCACTCCTTTCCTTCCCACTTCAGATCCATATAGCATATACATTACCCCAAAAAAGTATTTGAAACATAAATGGAAAGGAAAACTGGAGCCTGAATCAATTTATTTAATCCTTTTCAACAAAGTTTTCTTCCTTTGTCATTCTTTATTTTGTTCTAAACTTTTAAAGATAGAACTGACTTTATAAAGCTTAGTTTGGTTGATCTGAGACTCGGACCACATCTGCAAAATCTGAGTTCATTTACTGTCTTTGCTGCCTTTTGACAGGCTTCCTCCTTCATAAATACTCAAAGCATCAAATTTTAATAGATGATAAAGAGAATGTAGGAAATAATGAGTTGTTCAGTGGCTTGCAGCTCCATTTTAATAATAATATTGAGGACTTTGAAAGATAATATGATCTTGGGGTTGTTTGACCCTAGGTCAAGTGTTATATGGCAGCTGTCTCACTACGTCAAATCTGAGCTGATTTCCTTATCAGTACAATGGAGAAAATGGTAACACCTAGTTCATGGGGAGGTGTAAATGTCTAGCATGAGAAGTTACAGAAGTACTTTGTTACATTGAGGTCACTAAAGTTAGAAAATATATAAACACATAGAATGGGTTTTTATGAACTCTAATGTCTTTTTAAATGATTATAGAACTTCTTCAATCCATAACAGACCAGTTGAGATAATATGATAATGGTTGTTTCATGGACTTATTAGATTCTGGACCCTTTCTTCCTTTTTTACACTTCCTATATTTTACACTTTAACTTTTCTTTTGCTTTGCTTTTATAGGCTTTTGAAAATTTAAAAATTTAAATTGATAAGATTGTTTTTAATAAGAGTAGTAAGATTGATATGTTTACTTTGAAGGTAAATTTATCTATGTGGCTATACAGCATTATAAAGTATCATAAATCTCTAAAACATTGGAAGTTTAATTTAAAAAATGGGTTATCTTTGTGACTGTTGTTCTTAATATACCATGTTATTTCTTTTCTCTTTTTTTTCCCCTAATGGTTAATCTTTTGTGGTTACTGTATCTGACTTTGTTACCTGGTATATTGTATATATGTTTATTTGTTTATTTGAAATAGGGAGAGGAAGAGGGGAAAACAAAATGATTGGGAGGGGGTGGAGAGAGGGAAACGGGGGCAAAAAGATGAGAAGGGGTATCAATGTTAAAGAAGTAAAGTACCCACTACCTGATGAATGTAACTGTAACCCCTCTATATATTACCCTGACAATAAAAAAGAGCTATTTTATTTAAAGATCATTTTAAGATAGTTCAAATGTCTGATTTGGCTAAAGCTCATAAAATACAATTTCATTAAATCATGCTTTTATTTAAGTAAGATGACTGTCACAGGATGCTATTTTATTGTTAGAGAATGTATAGGAGTATGGTATATTGTTATTGAATTATGAACATATTAGGGTGAATACTTTTAAAGTAAAATATACTTAGCTATACTAATTTATTTATCTATTTCATAAATAAAAATTGAGCATCTTCCAAAACAATGGAAAATAAATAGGGTTAATAGGAAAACATTCCATACAAGTTACTTTTATCTCTGCATTTACAAAGAAAAAGGTGAGATAAAGGTAATTCTACACAGCAAAATATTTTCTTATTTCAGAATTTATTAAAAAGTTGAGATGATAACTATACTTAGCTTACTACTTACCACAGCTTTTACATTGCTGGCTTGGCCAATAAGAAAGAAGGAAGTCATTCTTCTTTTTTTTTTTTCTTTTATTGGTCATGGGGCTTTAACTCAGCCTGGATGCTGTCCCTGAGCTCAAAGCTACCGCTATCCCCTTGAGCCAAGCCCCACTTCCCATTTTCTAGAGGTTAACTGGAATTTGAACCTTGATTCTCCTGAGTAGCTAGGATTACAGGTGTAAGCCACTGCGCTGGGCTAAGGTAGTCACTCTTAAATTTGCAACTATTTAGGCTTGGGTGTTCTCCTTGTTTCATTATAATGGTATACTAATGCTAGAGATGAACTACGTTTAGGTTGTTTGAATTTCTAACATGTACAAATACTTGTATCAAGAAAGCAGACAAATAAAATCTAAAACTCTTAGCTGCAAAGTTATATCTTCTGTATTCCTTTTACAGGAATTTTAGAGGACCATCTGATTAATTTCCCCATCTCTGAAATTAGCAGTTTCATGTGGGAAGGCAAGAGGCAGCTTTTGCTCATCATGGCATTCTCGGCACCATGCAGACTACCTTACCAAAGAAACAAGCATCTACCAGCTTTTTTGCAGAAATACAAGGCAAATGATTTACAAAAGATAAAATGCAATTGTTTCAGATAATTAGGTTTGACTTCCCACAAAAGCATTAAATCTCTCATTTCTATTATTTATGTTCAAATTGACTTACAAATGGAAGAAGGGAAAGTTGTATCTGAACAAAGACTAATTTAGTGAACATATTGGTCTTTGCCAAGATGATAGAAATATAAAAATGTTCCAATGAAACATTGCTCTGATGTAGTGTGTTCATAAACTCCTTTTGTACAACAACTACATAGAGACAATAAGAAAAATCATTTCCTGTTCTCATACCTTTAACATGAAAATATCTAGAATATGAAGAATATGCTTCCATGAAAATATTCCAATAGAGATGGTATTTAAGTTAATTCTGAAAGGATTAATAAAGTGCGTGCACATATTTACTGAAAGCAAAGGAAAAAAGTAGTATTCCGGATATACAAGATTAAAAAAATTGGATACTGATCAAGGTATACTGCATTCACAAACTGCTTTGTTAAATAGCAATTTCACTGTATAGCTAAAGTTAATAATAAAAAGTAAGTAGGCAAAGGTTCTAAAAAGAAAACCAATTGGAATCCTGATAAATGCCCACAGGGAGGTCAATATAAAGGCTGAAAAATGCCTCCAGAAGTAAAATTAAATTAAAGCAATTAAATATTATATTTGGATTTAACTAGAATGTGCCAATTTTGGGTAGAAGACTGTATTCATTCATGTATTTTCTTTTTTTATACAGCTGTCCATCAATTTTACAATGCAAATCCTTCTGATACTGTAAGTGACAGGAGACATGGTTAAGAAAAATTTAATAGGGGAAACTTCTCAGATTAATAGTCAAAAACATAGTCTTTCTCCTTTATCTGAGAGAAAACTAATTGTTTTGTTGTTGTTGTGGGTTGTAAGGTATTTTAAATCCTGGAGAGAATTAGTTGAAAAGGTAAAATACATTTAGCTTCCTGATACAAGCTACATTAGAATAATGTACTAGCTGGAGGCCAGTGACTCCGGCCTGTAATTCTTGCTATTCAGGAGGCTGAAACCTGAGGATCACAATTTGAAGCCAGTCTGGGCAGGAAAGTCCATGAAACACTTATCTCCAATTAACCACCAAAAAGCTGATGAAACAGAGCTGTGGCCCAAATTGAGTGCACCATCCTGAGGTAAAAAAATCTAAGGGACAGAACCCAGGCCCTGAGCTCAAAGCCCAATAATAGTACATACACAAAGAGAGTTAGAGGCTAACATACACTTACATTTTTTTTCCCATTTGATTTAAAAAAGAAAAATACATCTGACTTCCATTCAAATGGATACTGGTAATGGAAATGAGAGCTTTTTTTAAATTTTACTTTTTGTGATTTTGTTTTGTTTTGGTTTTCCCCTTGTGTCGCTATTCTTCAGTTGTGTACTTCTTTTCCTGTATGTAAGTTTATTTGTTTGGGGAAGGGTGGGGGGAGCACAGAAATGGTGGAACTAAGGGTGATGTAATTCAGGAGTGATATTCAGTCGGCTCTATGTTGAAATGAATGGTACAACTTGGAGGGTGGAAGGATGTTCTGGAGGGAAAAATTGGGAGGAAACAAGGAAAGCGGTGACACTATGCAAAAGAAAATATGCTCCTTTTCTGATCTATGTTATGCAACTATAACCCTTCTATACATCAACTTTACAATACAAATATATTTTAAAAAAGAAAAAAGGTAAAAATAATTTAAACCATATGTTGTATATCTTTAGTACATACAATTGCAACTGCAACTTTTAAAAAGTTTTTATGTCTTACCTTTCTCTGGTAAATAGCAATCCAATCTGTTGTGGCAAACCACTTGTGAGTTTTTATATCACTCACACCGTTCTTTAGATTCCCAAATCGCTTGGTCAAATCCACCTGGAGCAGGTTCCTGAGAAGGTCCTTGAGATCAGAACTGAAGTGGGATGGGAATCGGACCTACAAAAACATAGCATTGGTGAAGCACATAGTAAGAACTCTATAGTTTTTGCTAAGATGAAAAGATCATGAATAAGGCCAAAATACTTAGTGCTGGTCTTCATTATGCATTAAAGTGCCTACAGTTGTCTTAAAGAATGAGGGTTATTTGAATGATTAAGCTCAAGCTGATCTCGGTCTTGATTTAGTCATGAACTCCCTGTAAGAACAGACTCATCTCTAAACTGAACGTGCATATGTAAAGAGCTTTCCCAACAGTGCCAGATGTACCCAGCTGCAAGAGAGATCCTCTGGGTCAGTATACAACTTGAACTATATGACTTGTAGGTGAGGATGGGTGAGAAAAACTGGGAGAAAGCAAAGGAAGGGTGACATTGGTCAAAAACAAATACATTCATTGCCAGGTGCTGGTGGCTCATGCCTGTAATCCTAGCCACTCAGGAGGCTGAGAGCTGAGAATCATGCTTCGAAGTAAGTCTAGGCCAGAAACTCCATGAGACTCTTACCTCCAATAAACTACTCAGAAGAGGTGGAAATGGTGCTGTGGCTCAAGTCGGAGAATGCTCCCTTTAAGCAAAAAAAAAGCTCAGGACACTGCTCTGGCCCAGAGTTCAAGCCCCAGGATAGGCAATAAATAAATAACTTATGAAACAGTAAACTCCTCTGTACATCACGCCACTTTTATAATAACAATTTTAAATAAGAGATCCTTGGGGATCTCATTATAAACTTCACCTCAAATATGTACAAATTAAATTTAGGAACAGAGCAAGGAACAAATGAAAGGAACCAGTAAGCACATTCTGAAAAGTGATCTACCAAAAAAGGAAGTCTAAAAATGATTATAAAATCCCATACTGTTTTTCACATCATAGGAAACCATTTTTTAATTTGTTAGTGATGACATTTCAAGTATAATTGAGATTTTATGAAACAGTATAAGATGATTGAAATAAACTAGAAGGTAAGATAACAAAATATAGACTTCTGGGGCTTAAGTATGATTTTTGTGTCCAGCGTACATGTATATGTGAAGCATTTGAGAACTACAATGATTAAATAATTTGTATAAGGTTACAGAGTTACTAAGTAGAATAGCTACAATTCCAAACACTGACTCTAGCACATATACTTGCATATACTGACTCTAGCACATATACTTGTAATTATTTTTGCTGCTCATGTGAGTGAAAAACCTGAAAGTATTGTTATTATTATAAAGAATGAAAATTTCAATTTGAAATATTTTTCTCACATTTTGTGGTCTGTGCCTATAATACCAGCATTCAGGAAGTTGAGTTGAGAGGATTGTGAGTTCAAATTCAACTTGTACTATACAGTGAGATAACAAAAAACAACCAAAACCATATTTTTCCATTTTATTTCCTTAAAGTAATACACTCAAGGAAAAATTGAAAGCCATAATATACACTGTAGACAGTAATGGACAATACCTAAGTGATCTTCTGAATTCAAGTAATACATAATGAATGGAATGCATGAAAAGTATAATTACCTAGCCAGGTCCTGGTGGCTCATGGCTGTATTCCTTATGACTCAGGAGGCTGAGATTTGGGAATAACAGTTCAAAACGAGCCTGGACAGGAAATTCTATGAGATTCTTATTCCAAAAAATTATCAAAAAGTGGAAAGAAGAGCTGTGCTTAAGTGGAAGTGATAGGCTAGCGCAAAAAAAGCTCAGAGGCAGTGCTCTGAGTTCCAGCCCAAAGAACTGTGTGTGTGTGTGTGTGTGTGTGTGTGTGTGTGTGTGTGTGTGTGTATACATATGTATAGGTATATACATATATAATTCTTCTATGATATATACTCCTTACATATAATATACACAATATGTAATTCTTTATTTTGAAGTACAAATAAAATGATGACCTCAAGTTAGTTAAATGATGAATATACATGTGTGAATAGAGATGTCTTTTTAATCTTCAGAACAGTGATTTTTCCATAGTGTTACATCCCACCCTCTCCTGAGAGGGAGCACACATTCCCATAATGATCCATGTTAATGGTGAGAATTTCTCATACCTTATATTGGAAGAGAAATAGTGAGTCATTGTGAGAATATTTTTATGATTGTTTAAAAATGTAATATGAACTGTCATAAAGAGTCTCTAAACAGCCATGTTGACTCACTAAATTGAAATAAAAAACAGGAAATATAAACAAAATTATCTAATCCTATGAACTTGGAGATACTAACAGTTTCTATGGTATGAAGAATGAATAACTTTTCCTTCAAAACTATCAATAAAGGTATTTTTTATCATTATTATCAGTTTTACCTCTTATAGAATATGAACTCAGAAGCATACGATGACTAAACCTTCATATAAACACAAGGAACCTGAACTCTAGTGAGACTACCAACTCTGAGGAATTGTAAAATAAATCAGTCTTCCTGACCTCTATATTTATGAATGTCTGTGACACTGTGCTAGAAAGAAAAATGTCCAAGTAGTTAGCTACAAAGGGACAGATATAGGAAGGAAAAAGACAGTTTCATTCCATTATACCATTAATTTGAGAGCTAATGTTATCAGAAACTGGAATCACTTAACATGAAAAATGTGATTGTATGACACAAAAGTTGTGCTTAGGATTGGGAATTTGGCCTAGTGGTAACAGTGCTTGCTAGCATGTACAAAGACCCAGGTTCAATTTCTTGGTACCAAATACACAGAAAAAGCTGGAAGTGGTGCTGTGGCTCAAGTGGTAGAGCTCTAGCTTTGAAAAAGCCCAAGGTCAGTGCCCAGGCCCTGAGGTCAAGCCCCAGGACTGGCAAAATGAAAAAAAAAGTTGTGTTTATGTAGGACAGCATACATTTCCCAGAGTGCTTCTCCTGGTCTGTTTTCCCTAATTGTATTTCCTGTTTAGAGTTTTTTTCAACCTTCAGAAGTCATGCTTCTGAATTTCTCAATGATATATTGAGACTAAATCTCAATATGTCTATAGAATAAGCTCTCAAAAAAGGATATATGACAAAATTCTGTGATGTTTAAGATCCACACAAGCCCTAGTTAAATCAGTATTGATGAGGGACACAGAAGAAGGAATCTCCAGCATGTACATGGTTTTGCACATACACTGAGTTTAACAAATATTTAATGAATACATGAATACAAATAGTTTAAACACCTACTCTGACCCAGGCACTGATGTCCTTGAGATATATTCATAAATAAAATAATACAAAGATTCCAGGTTTCTTAGTGTTTTCATTCTACTGAGAAAGTCAGAAAATGGGGATTCAGTCTAAGGTTTTGTTTTTGGTGCTAGGGATTGAATCCAGGGCCACAAGTGTGTTAAGCATGTGCTAAACCACTCAGCTACATTCCAACCCTCAAATTATGGAGCTTTAAAAGGAATAACAGGATATGATAACAT
Organism: Megascapheus bottae; assembly: GCF_031878675.1. Taxonomy (NCBI): domain Eukaryota; kingdom Metazoa; phylum Chordata; class Mammalia; order Rodentia; family Geomyidae; genus Megascapheus; species Megascapheus bottae. The sequence goes on from NC_143514.1 coordinate 26,017,356, forward strand.
TTTAAAAGAATCATTCTAGGGACTCAGATGATTGTGGTAGCAGTAGTGGTTATAAAAATTGGCGGAATTCTATATACATTCTAAAAGTTGAGGCAATTTTTTTTTTGTGAATTAGATGTGGAGAGATGACCTTCAATGTAGTCTGACTTGCCCAATTAAAGGATGGAATTGCTATCGCTTGAGGTTGACAAAATTATGCAAATAATAATTTTTGAGGGCAAATAAGTATGTCAGTTTTAGAAAGTCTGTATTTAACATACTTATTAGTCATTTTAGTAGAGGTAATAAGTAGTAAATTGAAAACAAGTCAGGTAAGAATTGCAAAAAATGAATTTGAAAATTGTGAGCAGTCATTTAAAGACTTGAGGCTGGATGAAACTACTAATAGAAAAAAGCAGATCAGCCAATGAGATTGACAAGAAAAGGGCAGTAATTTAGGAATTAAACCAGGACTGTAAACTGAAGCCAAGTGAAAGGATAATGAAGAAACTACAGTACTAGATTCTATTTCTTGATTTGCAGCAAACCACCTTTTGTTTTGGGCGTAATCCACAGTCTTGGTTTACCTATACATAAAATGAGGGGGTTAAATGAAATAAATTTGAATATTTTTGCATCTCAAAAGTGATTATCAAGCTATTTCTTTTATGGCTTTTCTCCCAACCCCTCCCTCATGTGTCTTTCTCCTCTGTTTTCTATCTCAGAAGACAGAGCCTTGCCTATGTGGTTCAAGATATCCTCAAACTCTTGGGCTTAAAAGATACTTCTACTTTAGCTTCTGAAGTAGCCAGGATCATTTAGAAGAATTCCTGGCTTTCAGTTTCAACTTTAATTACGACCATGATCTGCGATCTAAGAAATGCCTGTATACCTTTCTGAGCCAACTCTAAAATGATATTAGTATGTTCTGTCTGGCAGGAAGCAAATTAGGTAACGTCTGTGAAACTGGCTTGTATTTTATGCCTATTGTCTCGTACAGGCACTAATTCAAATTATTTTTCATTTTTTCAACCTTTCAGTGAGACTGTTTTAATGATCTGAAATAGAATTTTTGAATCAAGGAAGAGACCTGGATGATAGCAAGTTTGTACTCTATATTTATAATTTCCAAAATACTCAGTCTGTATCAGAAGTGCCCACCTGGAATACATAGAAAGCTTCACATTTTTGTTGGATCATTTCCCACCTGTTAAATTACTGAACAAGTTTAATTTTTTTCTTAAGGTCTTCACTTTGACAGGCAAATGAAGAAAATGGATAACTATAATGATTTTTTATAAGGACAGTACTGTGAATACAACTGTTGTCTAAAATCCTTTGTCAGACTGTGTTAGGTAACATGCAATTTATTCAGAAATGAGCAAACTAAGCAGAATATTTCTTCTTTTTGAATCAATTATAAAGTCTTGCACATTTCAGTTTTATGACATTTTATTAGTTATAAATATAACAGAAAGTTACATCACCCCAAAAATCAAACCAATTCATGCTGGTATGGTATCTATGACTTAAACTCATTAACTGGTTTTATTGACTATTTACTTTTAGAAATGCAGTAAGACCAAATAAATTTTTCTTTATATTGGGTTCAATTGCAGAAATTATAAAGTCAATCTTTGGCTGATGGAAGAGAAAAATCTTAACTGCTATTTTATAATTACTGACAGAAGAAAAGATTGTGTAACTAGTATCATTATCTTTTATGCATAAGGATAAATTTTAGTAGGTTTAATCAAGCATTTACACGCAGCCAACAAGCAATAATATATCAATGTTATTTTTATTTATACTTTGTTTTGTTACTGGGACTTAAACTATGGGTCTTGAGATCTTGATCTATCACTTGAGTCACAGTTCCATTTCTGGCTTTTGGCTGGTTAACTGGAAATAAATGTCTCTTGGGTTTGTCTGCCTGAGTTGGTTTTGAACCATGATTTGCATATCTAAACCTGAGAATCTCAGCCTGAATAGTTAGGATTATTGGTATGTGCTACTGGTGCCTGGCAATAATCTACTCATTTCTAGCTCTAAGCATGTTGAAGTAAATTTTAAGAAATTACTTCCCTAAATTAGAGACAATAAATTCTGAAAGCTCTGTAATAATAGCAAATGACCTATACAGTTAATTAGTAAAAAAAAAAGAAAATTGTGCTGGCATTGAGACTTGAACTCAGGGCTTGGGTGCTGTGTTGTCCCTGAGCTCTTTTGCTCAAAGCTAGTGCTTGATCACGTGCCACAACTCCACTTCTGGCTTTTGTTGGTTAACTGGAGATATGAGTCTCTCCAATGGTTTTCTTTTTCCTTTTTTTTTTTGTCTAGGCTGGCTTCAAACTGTGAGCCTTAGATCTCAGCCTCAGAGCAGTGAGGATTACAGGTGGAAGGAATTGGCACCCGGCCTATTAGTCAATTTTAAAGCAACACTGTTTTTCACACACTAGACTTTCTATAGTCATAGTAACAAGCTCTAACTCTGCCTTACCAACTCAGAGCAACTTCCATCAGCTTGTATTGCATAAACAGAAATAAAGAGCTGGGACAGTAAACTATTTACAAATATCAGTATCATAAATATCTTCAATCTCTTACTCTACACCAACAGTAGTAGTTATAATATATGTTAATAAAAATTTTAAGTGACCATAGCAAAGTGCTTCAAAAAGGCTCTAGATTTTATTAAAGTAGTAGAATTGTGTTTGTGCATGCGGTACAGACACACACGCACGTACACATTCACATAAATACACATTTTTCATGAAAATGACTTCTTAAATTTTCTAAAAAATGCATTAACAACTATGTAAGAAAAACTATCATAGTCTATATAGACACACATATGTTTTTAGGAAACAGTATGTAAAGAAATGTTAAAATATGAGGACTGAAAGCCTAGTTCATAAAAAGAACTGCTTTAAGTATGTAGGTACTTGGGAAACTGAATGGTTTAATTTTTTATACTGCATGAAGCCTCCTTTAAAGAGAGCATGATGAAAGGGGGAGAAAAACATGGGAAGGGGTATCAGTCTTCAAGAAGTAATGTACCTACTACTTGACGAATGTAACCATAACCCTTCTATTACATCACTCTGACAATAAAATATAATAAAAAAGAGTGTATGATTCACTGTGCCATGGGTTGTTACGACAAACTATGATTTATGCTAAATCTCTGTTCATTCTGGGAGTCTGGAATTTTAGTGTGTGTTGGATACATGGTGTATGGGATGAGCTGCCAATAAAAATGTTGTGTGGTGTGTCTCTAATGACTTTCACTGGTATGTAACATTTCACAAGTGTTTTATAATTGGTTGCTAGAAGAATTCAAGAACATCATTGGAAACTCACTTGGGGAGGGGTACTGAAAGTTTGCAGTCTGCCTTCTCTATTTGCTTTCTCCCTGTGCTAATTTGGTTTGCATCCCTTGGCTGTAATAAATCTTAGCTGTGACTACTGGTGTATGCTTTTCCTGTGGGTCCTGCCCATGAAGCTCCAAGCCTGAAGATGGACTTGGGACTCCTTTAGAAGGGAATGGCCATTTTACTGGTAATCTATTTATCCTTCATGTAAATACTGATTTCCCTGCAAACAAAAACAGCTAACAGCTGGGCGCGATGGCTCATGCCTGTAATCCTAACTATTCAGAAGGCTGAGATCTGAGGACTGCAGTTCAAAGCCAGCCTGGGCACTAAAGACCATGAGACTCTTATCTCCAATTAACTATTAGAAAACCTGAAGTGGCACTGTGGCTCAAGAGGTAGGGTGGTAGCCTTTAGCTGAAGAGCTCAGGGACAGCACCCAGTCCCAGGGGTAGGGCAGTAGCCTTGAGATGAATAGCTCAGGGACAGTGCTCAGGACAGAGTTCAAACCCCATGACCACCACCCCTCAAAAAAGAAAAAAGAAAAACAGCTAACTCTTTGAACATTTAGTATACACTTAACATTTATGTACCTATGCTTTCTGCAGTGTCTTCTTGTAAATTGTTAATAATATTTACATTAGATACAGTGAAACTAAGAATTTTGTAAATTGTGTAAGTCAAATATTCTGAAACTTATGGTTTCTACAACAGCTGTTCTTTGATTACTTTACTGGGAAGTATCATCTCTGAATACAATATTAACTTGTATATTTCCATGGGTAATACAGCCTAGATAGAGATGCTGTGGAAACCATAGCTAATTATTGTCATAGAATATATGGTATCAAGGCATAAGACATATAATATTTACAGAAATTCAGAATATGTATTGCAAGGAGGAGAAAAGTGAGTGTAGAAGTATAAATTTTTCCTGTCAACTATGCATTTTTAAATCAAAGCCTTAATACTGCATGAATAATTTGACATTTAAATACCACCTCCTCTGTTTTTTAAAGACAAAATATGTGGAGGAGAGAATCTAACAAGCTGATTGATCATCTTTCTGTGCATTTAAAAATATAGTTTGAGTTAAAATACTGTAACAAAGAAAATACTTAGCAATATAATGTTAAAACGCATATATTTTAGTGAGTCAATGAATGGACTTAATAATGTTTAGTGGGTACCATTAATTTTTATATCATGGTTTCAGAATGAAAAATACAATTGGCATTAAGTATTACTGCTTTTAAAAGTCACAAAAAATAATTCTAATTGGAGCATACATTCATACAGGACCTATCATTAGAACCACTGAAGTTTCAAACATATGATCCAGAAACATATGATCAAAACCAGATTTTAATGAATAGTTAAATGAAATTAAAAACTTGTTAGTTTCAATTTGGGGTTTGATAATAGCTTTGTGATGTGGAAAGGGAAACATTTCAGGGTGGATATGAGTGCTAAGGCAGGCAGTTTTCTTGGGAATGTGAATATAGCCAATATCTCACATAGCACAGTTATGGCAGTGTCCCAGTCCCAAGAGTCCTGTTTTGTCTTCTGTTTTTTTTTTTTCTCCAAGAGTCCTGTTTTAATGAACAAAAGTTTCAGGGCTGGAAACTGCTGGAACCCAACACAGAGAAAAAAAATCTGGCACTGATTGAAACAAGAGTATTTCAACTAATCTGTCTTATTTTTAAATAAATCAAGACAAAGTACTCATTCCATGATATGATAGAATACTACATTGTTATTTTCCCAAGATCAAGCTGTTATGATTTTAGGATATATATAAATTATTGAGCACAAAATATTAAAATTTGATACTAATGAAAACATTCATAAACAGATAAAATTTCTTGCATTGCATTGTCTTAAAGTTGTTTTAGGGTATTTTTTATATTCTTTTTTATTGTAACTAATAGAAGGGTTACATTATATTTGACAGATAGAAGGTGCATTACTTCGCAAACACTGATACCCCCTTCTCAAGTTTTTGTCCCCATTTCCCTCCCCACTCCTCCTCTCATCTTGTTTTCCCCCTTCCCTAACCTATTTCAAATAAACATATATACAATATACCAGATAACAAGGTAAGATATTGTAACAATGTGAGATAACCAAGGGAGAGCAAAAGACATGAGAGATAAAATAGTACATTATATGACTTTTGTTTCTATATCCTGGAGGTCCTTTCATTTAGCTTCATACTATATGGCCTTTTGTATCTAGGTTTTGTTCTATTGTAAACATCTGCTAGGAGAGCCCAAGGTTTCTACTGATTATGACAAATGAAGGAAATCATTGAGCCTATGTTCCTTTGAGTCTGGCTTACTTCACTTAGTATGATTTTTTTCTAAGTCTTTACATTTCCTTGCAAATGTGGTGATGTCGTTCTTTCTGATGGCAGCATAGAATTCCATTGTGTATAAATACCACTAGGGTATTATTTATTTATTTATTTATTTGCCAGTCCTGGGCTTAAGCTCAGGGCCTGAGCACTGTCCTTGGACTTTCTCAAGGCTACAGCTCTACCACTTGAGCCTCAGCACCACTTCTGGCTTTTTTCTATATATGTGGTACCGAGGAATCGAACCCGGGTCTTCATGCATGCTAGGCAAGCACTTTAACCGCTAGGGCAAACTCCCGGCCCCATAAATTTGAATCAATTTTTTTTTGCCAGTCCTGGGCTTGAGCTTGGGGCCTGAGCACTGTCCTTGGACTTTCTCAAGGATAGAGCTCTATCACTTGAGCTTCAGCACCACTTCCAGCTTTTTTCTATGTATGTGGTACCGAGGAATTGAACCTGGGTCTTCGTGCATGCTAGGCAAGCACTCTGCCACTAGGCCAAACTCCCGGCCCTACTAGGGTATTTTTTTAATTGGGATGAATTTTCTCAAAATGATTCTATATATCATGCTACTCCAGTTATGTTCAGTAATGGGTTTAATCAGTTTCCTAAGTAGCATCTAAGGTACTTCCTGAATCTAGACTTTAATTTCTTCTTATTATATGGAAAGCTGATTTAACAACATGAAGACAATTATAGAAAGTTACAATTCTTGGAACATACACACTCAAAGAGACCATGGAATATGAGTAATTGAGTAGTGGAAAGGAGACCTGTATCTTCTTTGTCCTTCCCTTTTTCCTTCTTTGTAAGTCTTAATTATTATTTATCTCAAAATCTCCCTGCTTGGCTCCACAGTCTGAAGCTGCTCTCCTCTGAATCTCTTTTTTCTTTAACTTCCTTCTCCAGGTACATACTCTTTTTGCTGGCTATACTTTATAATATTGATTGGGACAGTCTTTCCCCCACTCTCTGAATAACAACATTTATATATTCTCTAGATTAACAGTTTGGAGAAACATATGACCATTGAACCATAATCAAAGGCACCTTCAGCAGTTTGATTAAAATTTGTCTTATTTTCCCTTTTCCATAAACAGATAAATTTTGTTCCGTTAAAATCACTGTCAAACTGAGGGTATTTATAATACTGATAAAGATGTTCATTCTATCTAACTTATTTTTTTCCTAAGCAAATGTAAATGTAGTCATAGCATCGTTGTTAGAAAACCTGATTTTTAGTTTTCTCATAATTCTTTATTTGACCGTTAGCTCTTAGTCTCACTTGAAATGTAACTATTCACTTTTAGAAATGCTTAGAAAATAAATCACTGCTTTGTCTATTCACTTTTCTCAATGTCTTATTTTGTGCATGTTACAAATATTCCATATTCTGTTCACAAAAACAATGACAAAGATGAGAAATTTGAAGTCCAGAAATCTACAAATGTAACAAGGATACTTAAGCACTTAACATAAATAATGCATTGTCTTTCTGTGTTGCCTTTATCAATTCAAACCTTTCAATACCTATTGTAGTTTATCTGTAAGAGGCATTTACTTTTAACCTGACATAATTGAGGTCATATAAGGTCTTTAATTAGTGAGCCAATTTGTGAACACTGACTGAATATCAGAACATGATGTGTAATACAAGAAAAAGACCATGACCCTTACAGACTACATATGCTATGGAGCTATGTTGAGCCATGGCTACTAAATCATTGCATAAACAACATTGTACTAGTAAATATCTATTTCCTCTTTCTTAGCTGTACATCTGTGATTTAACTTGGCATACTGGCAAAATGATAATTTTTTTCATATATTTTTATTGTAATTAATAGAAGGGTTACATTATATTCACCAGATAGAAGGTGCATTACTTCACATACATTGATACCCTTTCTCATGTCTTGGTCCCCATTTCCCTCATCTTGTTTTCCCCCCTTCCCTATCCAATTTTTATATAACACACACACAGTGCAACTTGTAAATATTTAACAATTAACATTTTAAATTCATGGGTACTGAGGTCGACTCTACATTCAATGCAGAACTTGAATCTGGCTGAGATAAAACGTGGAGAGTTGATTAGGGTTATTACTGACTCAAAAGGTCATAAAACACAAAAAGTGTATATCACATCTCAGGTGATTGTGATATCTATATCGATGTCCTATTTCACAGTCATATTCTAAATGAGGCTATGTAATCTAAAAAAAATACAGAAAGACTCACAGATAGTGAAACAGGATAAAACTGTTATAAGAAGCAGGGATGAGAGTGATAAAGGGGTGAGTATAATCAAGATACAATATAAGCATATATGGAAATGTCACAATGGAATCCCTTGGACAGCTAATGAATGCTAACAAAAATGTTTAAAGAATAAAAAAGTGACAAGGTTAAAAGGAGTACCTTATGCAAGAAGAGAAAATGTCCTTTCCTATATACTTTATATCAATGCTTAAAAAGCCTCCTGAGAATGCACAGAAGTCTATATGGTAGGAAGAATCAGCCTCACCTCTTGAAATCAACTATGGTACTTTCCAAAAAGATCTCAAGTGCACATGAAGTTAAGAGTGACTGACTACAAACAAAATTAGAAATTATAAATAAATAAGAAAGGGAGTTTATGCAGAAACTTATAAAATGCAAAACACTGTGACCTAGTAAATCTACTCATGGTCAAGAGTAAGTGTCAAAATATATATTACATGACTTCGGGCATCTCAGTGAAAGCTGGTGATTAATGAGGGTTATGGGTGGAGAAAGGGAAAACAAAAAAGTACTTTGACTAAAATATATGTATTTCTGAAGTACACATATTAATATACACTTGAAAATAAAAATCCAGAATTATAGGTAAGTAAAACAGGCTCTGTTTGAGGTAGGCAGATAGCAGGAACAGGAAGGGAAAATAGAGAGAGTAAATAAAGATGAATATGATTGAAGTAGTTTATTTTAAGAGCAATGAAATCTGTTCCAATTGTTTTAGCAAGGAGAATGTTGGACGAGTTGAGTTTGATGTGATAGTGTATGTGTGTATGGAAATATTACAATGTAATCTAATAAAGAATCTTAAAAACTAAAAATGAACAATTAAGGCTATTTTTATATTTTCTAAAAGTCAATAGCTACTATAATCACAATTAGCTCCACCAATTCTATAAAAATCAGTTCTATGAATTCTTATAGTAAAAAGGCATCCATTTTATATTTACTCCAATTTTGTCATGTGTGACATAATGTAAACCAGAAGTTTTTACTGAAAGAGAAAGGGCACAGAAATAGCCTCTGAAACTTTTCAAGTAAATATCTATAACACCGCCAATATTTATTTACTTAGTGGACCATTGGATTTGTGACAATGACACCTTGCTTTGTAAAAGAATGTGAGTACTAAACAAGAAGCTCACCTATACTTTTCTAGCTTGTTGGTACAACTATTTTTTTTTAACATTGAATCTCTCTCCCCAATTTAGGATAACAGTCAGATAATACTATCTGGTTTCAATCCAAGAGCCCTAAAATTCATATGCAGAAATAACAACAGGAAAAGATATGTAAGTAAATGAGTGATGAACCATATTACTTACCTTCCCAGAAACAATCTTTTCATAAATCTGAATCGGTTGGTCTGCAAAGAATGGGGGGTAGCCAGCCGCCATTTCATAGATCAGTACTCCTAATGCCCACCAGTCCACCGCCTTATTGTAGCCCTGAGACAAACCCACCACAAAGTCAGTTAGTACCTCAGGTACCATAGAAAAGAGAAGCGAACTGCGATTTCAAGACCATCTGGAAACTTCTAGGAAGCAATGCAGAACTGGATTTTAAAATGCAGAAAATGGATCCTTCAGATTTATACTATACAAGAGGGAGAACTTCTAAATATTGCATATTGGAAAGAATTACTAATTCTTCTTCCTAAAATCAAGAAGAATATTATTGACCCTTTCTTCTACTTTACTGTGGCAATTGTTGCTCAACAATAGAAAGGGATGTAAACCAATTTGTCTTTGACAGCTCATTCTAGGTCATCTTAAGATCAGCAAATCGAGAAAGGTCTAAAGTTTTGAAACAAAATAGTGGTACCGGAATAGTAATAACATAATTAACTTTAAAATAGTCTACATTCTTGGACTGTGAATATTTCAGGGATAATCACATCTACATCACAGTATCTAGAGAAGGCTAAACGTTTAATATAAAATATACTTTTTCTCTGTACTGTTCTGCTGAACTCTAAAATATATACATGGAAGAGAATGAACTTAGGGCTGTATAACAAACGGAACTAAAGAACATGTATACAAACTGGTTTGCAAACCAAATACATAATCAAAAGAATATAGGTGATTTTTTTAACATCAAACTTACCAAGAATTCACATGCAAAAGTATTTACAAGTTAATAAATAACATATTAGTATATTTTGACAAAGTTTGCTATCAGGTATGATCTGTGCCAATTAGCCAAAAAATTAGGGCAAGAAAAAACTAGCAATGATCTGATCATGGAAAGAAATAAGCTTAGTTCTTCCTAGATCTGCTGTTTTGTCCATGAGTATACTCTCTGATTAACATCATTACTCCTAACATTCTACCTGTTTGTTAGAATATTAGCTTTACAAATGACTTAGTATTCCAGATTATTAACCAAAATATAATAGTAGAAATTTCCAGTTTTTCTTAATTCTGTTTTTTTATTAATGCAGGATACAGAAAGAAGGATTATAGAAAGACCATTTTATTTTACTAATAGAACTGGGCATTGGGTTTGCTTAACTCTTCCATTTCTGCTATTAATTCCTTGCTAATGTTTATACTAAATATGTCAGATACAAGTAAATATCATAGGTATAGAAAAATACTAAGTCATAAACAATATACAAAGAACATGGACAATTTATACACATACAAAGAAATACTAAATGACTACTAAGCATTTAAAATATATAATAATATCAATGCAGAAACTGACAAATTATTGCCTATTAAATTAGTAAATATTTTTCTTTTTTTCTTAGGTCAGAGACTGGGACTCAGATTCAGTACCTGATGCTTCACTCACTGGCTAGTGCTCTACCCACAGAGTCATGTGTCCAACTCCTAGTAAGGATTTTTAAAAAGGAGAATGACCTGTGCTGGAAGGCAGGTAGTAAAACAGACACTACCCTACTGGCAAGGATGTAAAATGGTACTATCTTTTTGGAGAGCAACTTGTAGAGCCTTAAAAATGCTTAGGTCCTTGAGCTAGTAATTTTATTAGAGGAAATCTATCATAAGGTAATAATGCAAAATAACAGAAAAAAAAGTTAAGCACAGAGATGTTCTATTGCAGTGATTCCTAACATAAAAAGAAACAAAAAATTAATCAAATCCCAAACTGTAAGGCAACAACCCCCCCCCCAAAATCTAAGACAATCAATAGCAGAATAGCTATTGAATGGAATGTTTGCACACAAGCAATAGCACCACAAAACTCAAAAGGATTCATGCTTGATAATATGCACACGAAAAAAAAAAGCCAGACACAAAACTATACATTCAACAGGGTCTCAACTAGGATAATATGCATAGAAAAATATACCAAAATGTTTTCCTTTGAAAGAGCTGCTTAGGGTAGTACAATTACAGCTTTTTCTGTCTTTGTATGTTTCTGACTTTTCAAAATTTTATACAATGAGCATTATTACTTATACAATATATAACATTTGTTTAAGTTTTGGTGCTTATTTTGTGGCGACATTATTTGTTAAATGCATTTAAAGAAAAAATGTATTAACATAAATAATACTTAGATTATTAAAGATTTAAAAGGTTTGTATGATTTAAATTATGAGAAATAATAGGAGGAAATAGGAGGAAAGCTATGAGGAATGTTTTATTTTTATCAGTCTCTCATTTTAGTAGGTTTGCCAAATTGGAATTTGTCTATGACTCATCAGATGTTTCTTATATCTTTTTATTTCTTTGTTTCTGTTTATGATCAATTTCTGCTAACTTTCTCTTTTTTTTTTTTTTTTCCAGTCCTGGGTTTGAGCTCAGGGCCTGAGCACTGTCCTTGGACTTTCTCAAGGCTAGAGCTCTACCACTTGAGCCTCAGCACCACTTCCGGCTTTTTTTTCTATATACGTGGTACCAAGGAATCGAACCCGGGTCTTCATGCATGCTAGGCAAGCACTTTAACCACTAGGCCAAACTCCTGGCCCTAACTTTCTCTTTCTAGCTTGAGTTTCTTAGCCTTTAAGATGATAAGGGATGATAAGGAAAGGAAAGGAAAAGTTAAACATGCACTTAAATATACTAACAATTTCTCCTGCATTCTGCATTCAGAAAAATAGAATCCTTTCAATAAAACTGAAACTATCCATTCATGTAATATTTAACATACAATTAAAATTATTTTCCTATTTTCCATTCATTTAATTGATAAATGTGAAACACGAAGAACTGACAACTGATCCATAGCAACTTGTTTTTGCTTTCAAGGCATGGAATTAGAGTTAAGTTTATTCACTTTAATTCTCTAAGATCCAGAGTTAACACTGATAGAAGTTATGGGACTAGTGGTAGAATCTAGATAATTATTTTGTAATAATGAATGTTTAAATTTACAATATAAATCAAATAAATACATACTACTAGGAAAATAAAGGTTTTTTTTCCTAAAACCAAAGTCTCATATTGCTACTTCTCATATACAAATATTATGAGTATACCTTGCTGAGGATTATTTCTGGAGCCAAATATTCTGGAGTGCCACATAATGTCCAAGTTCTACCTTTAACTCTTTTGGCAAACCCAAAGTCTGTAACCTATTAAAAAAACAATGTGAAAACTTATTACTTTACAATAAATATAACTACTGTACCTAAACTGAAAAATAATAATTCAGGATTAAAGTTAAAGCCATGAAAGAGTGGGAAAAATTAGTTACAACTACACCCTTGATGTGATTTTTGAAACAGAATTGTACGGTCAATTTTCCTTTAGAGAAGGAATTCAGTATTTGTAGCTGGAGTTAAATATGTAAATGTATTGCTAGGTACTTTCTCAAATACAGTGTAATATAATGTGATCAGGTCATACCTGGATATAACCTTGATGGTCAATTAAGAGATTTTCAGGCTTCAGATCTCTGTAGATGAGGTCTAATGAATGGAGGTACTCAAATGTTAGCACTATCTGAGCTGCATAGAACCGTGCATGGGGTTCACTGGAAAGAAACAAAATATTTACTTCTTTTGTAAAATGGGCAACAATTACTAGGTAGACTAAACATAAAAGGTAACATGGGGTGGAGGTATGCTGGGAAAGAAAAGAAGTTTTGTTTTTAAATGTTATGTACAGAACTTACTAGTTTCCAAATATTTAGTGAATTTCTAAATTGCCCTCAAATAATACTTTAATACATTCTGAGCATGTATTTTTTCTATATATCTCAGCGTCTTTATGTTTAATTATGTTGAATAAAAACCTAATCTTAAAATCATCTTGCTGTAAATCACTAGTTCTCATAGTATACAGCATTATCTACATAGTTAACTGATTATGAAAATATTATCTAAAACTTGATAGGGAAGGGGGGAAAACCAATACGGGGAGTAGGTGGTGGGTGGGGGGAGGGTAATGGGTACCAAGACATGTGAAAGGGTATCAATGTATGTGAATTAATGCACCTTCTATCTGGCAAATATCATGTAATCCTTTTATTAATTACAATAAAAATATATATTAAAAAAAAGAAAATAATTGTTTTTAACTGTGTCAGCTGGAATATCTACCAGACCCACTGCTACAATTAGGAGACTCTCCTTTACTAACACATGATTTTTGCTTAAGGAATTTCATTATATAGCTACCCTTTAATTGCATGAATCTGAAGATTAATAGCACCTGACCCATTTTTATGAGACAATTTGCATTATTTCAAAAGCAGGAACCAATTTTCTAATTGAATTATCCTTTGCATTTAAGAATACATGGTTCAAAGTCAGCCTGGGCAGTATCTCCAATTAATCACCAGAAAACTGAAGTGGTGCTGTGGCTCAAGGGGTAGAATGGTAGCCTTGAGCTGAAGAGCTCGGGGACAACACCAGGCCTAGAGTTCAAGCCTTATGACCCATAAAAAACAAACAAAAAAATAAAGAAACTATATCCTTTGTCAAGTTACAAAAAGAAAAACTGTAAATCAAGACTGGAAAACACATCTCCAGTTATTACAACATAACCCTTTAAACTTGAAAGAATTGACATAGGAAAGTTCCTTTCTAATTTCTGTGGGTATCAGTAAGTCAGATTACTCACCATCCTATACTAATTGGCTATCCACTGATGTTTGATTAAAGAAATATGGAATACAGACTTTTAATTGTTGAAAGAGTAAAATATTCTGAATTCAGTTTCTGTATTGGGTATTTCTACTTCACTGAAGAGAATGCAGAAAGATTGATGCAGTGTGGTTTGAAGTTCAGACATCTTCTAAGTAGATACTTGAAATGATTCTATTGATTCTGATTAAATCCAAGCTAAACAACTTTTCAGCTTCTTATTGCCTCACAGTTTCTACAGTGGTAATAAACAGTATTGAGAGTACATATGTGTAAAAGTTTAGAAAAGACAATGTTAGAACGAATTATTTCAGTCAACTTGTTTTCCTTATAGTACAAAGTCAATATTACACGAGTATTATTTCAAAATATTTTTTTCATCCTTGCCCTTTTACAAATCTGTTACAAAACAAAGTATATACAATGTATATACTATTATTTATTCAATAAAGACTTTAATTAATGCTTTAGTTAACTTCTGAATTTTCTTTTTTTTTTGCCAGTCCTGGGCGTGAGCTCAGGACCTGAGCACTGTCCTTGGACTTTCTCAAGGCTAGAGCTCTACCACTTGAGCCTCAGCACCACTTCTGGCTTTTTTCTATATGTGGTACCGAGGAATCGAACCCGGGTCTTCATGCATGCTAGGCAAGCACTTTAACCACTAGGCCAAACTCCCGGCCCAACTTCTGAATTTTCTATAAACTTTAAAAATGATCTCCCAACTAGCAGTGGCAGAATTTTAGATTGATTTTTATAGTGCTTTCTTTTTTTTATTTTTATTGTAATTAATAAAAGGGTTACATGATATTTGCCAGATAGAAGGTGCATTAATTCACATACATTGATACCCTTTCACATGTCTTGGTACCCATTACCCTTCCCCCACCCACCACCCACTCCCCGTATTGGTTTTCCCCCCTTCCCTATCAAGTTTCAGATAACCAAATACAAATAAATTCAATATATCAGATAACAAAGTGAGATACTGTAACAATATGAGAATTTGAATTTTAAAACATTTGAATTTTAAAACACATACATTCTATAGCCTCTTATAAATGTTTCTACCTCATGCTTCAATAGCCAAATCATGGTTAATTAAATTTTTTTCTCATTGGAATTTAATAACAATTTGAGTTTAAAACCAATACTAAAACTCAAGGTAGGGAAAAGTACTGGGTACCTGAACCTTCCAATTCTTCTTAGATGTGAAAACATTTCCCCTCCAGGAACATACTCCATAACCATGTATAAATTAGAATTATCCTATGAAAAATCAAAAGAAAACAAGTCAAATTTATGAAATCTAAGCAAAGTATCTCAAACTTACATCGGGCCCAGTGAGAATGTGGCACTTTTCCCAACCTCTTCTCTACATAATATTCATTTAGGACTTGTGTGATTCCCGTTTTTCCAAGAACACCTAATTCCCGAACAATGAAAATACACAAAGCTATGGCACATACAAATCAATTGCAAAGCCAGAAAAAAAGCTAGTAAGAATAATTACATTTTATGTCCAGAAGAATAGTGTTTTCATTTTTATTTCTGTCTCCTTGGGCTTTAATTCAGGGTTTGGGCACTGTCTCTGAGCATTTTTGTTCAAGGTTAGCATTCTACCATTTGAGTCACAGTTCCACTGTAGCTTTTCCTGGTAGTTAATCATACAGGAATCTGATGGACTTTCTTGCCCAGACTAGCTTTGAACTTTGAACCTCATATGTCAGTTTCAAAAGTAGCTAGGATTTATAGGTGTGACTCATAGGTGTGTGCCTGGGAACAATGGTTTTAGTATCTTAAATACATAGATATTTATTTGATTTAAAGAACAAAGCGGTAAAACAAAGTCAAAATGTTTCATATGATTCAACAGTGAAAAGATGACAAGTTGATTTCATTCCAAAGAATTGAAAAGCCTGCAATTTAGAAAAATAAATATTTCCTACATTATCAGATACATAAAAGTGGAGCAAAGATTCCTCTGTATGTATACTGAAAGAGTATTATGTAAAATGATATGAGAATTTTACAGAAAGGTTCAAGGGAATTACAAGGTATGTTTAGTGTATTCATTTGCATGAAGAGAAGAATTGCTAAATAAGGTATTACCATGTTTCTGTATCACTAAAGTATTTGATTTTGTATTATTTTCTCATGAAAAACTATACATCCCCTTGAACAACTGCTCCAGGGAGAACTAAAACTTTCCAGTGTTATAATGCATAATAGCATTTAACTACTAAAAAATTGAAAGATATTTCTTTGCTGCCCTAGTTTTATCTAATGTAAACTTTTCTTTCTTTTTTTTTTGGTCAGTCCTGGGCCTTGAACTCAGGGCCTGAGCCCTGTCCTTGGGTTTTCTCAAGGCTAGAGCTCTACCACTTGAGCCACAGCACCACTTGCAGCTTTTTTCTATGAATGTGGTACCGAGGAATTGAACCTGGGTCTTGGTGCATGCTAGGCAAGCACTCTACCACTAGGCCAAACTCCTGGCCCTGTAGACTTCTTTTAAAATTATTTTTATTATCCTAAAATAATTGTACAATAAGGTTTCAGCTCAACATATCAATCTGTATTCAATGTATCCTGACTAGAATCACTCCTTCCATCATTCTTCAACCTCATTCTAACCCCACTTATCCCCTCAAGTTTGCTAGTTCCATTTGTACAGAGTATGATGAGTTAGTATTACGAGATTATTCTCCCACCATTCTTCCCTCTGTTCATCTACCTTCTTCCCTTTCCGTCCAATGTGTCTAGCTGGCACCAATTTTTAGGTTTGTTCCAAGGACATTTGCTTGCTTGATTGTTTATTTGAGACTATTGCAAATGGAGTTGTTTCCTTGATTTCCTTCTCTATGTGCTCATACACAGAATGGCTATTGATTTTTGTGGACTGCTTTCATGTCCTGCTCCTTTGCTGAGGGTACACCTCAGTTCTGTGAAATGATGGTAGGACATTTAGGGTCCTTTAGATAAAAGATCACATCTACAAATAGAGATAATTTGACTTCTTCCTTCTCTATTTGGATCCCTTTTATACTTTGTTCCTCCCTTACTGCTCTGGGTAGGAATTCCACTGCTATGTGGAATAGGAATGGAGAGAACACACACTCTCATGGTAGAGGAAGTTTTCCTATTTCATTATACAGTATGATACTGTCTGTAGGTTTGTCACATATAGTCTTTATATTAAAGAACAATCCTTCTATTCCTAGCTCCTCTAGAGCTTTTTATCATAAAGGATTTTGTCAAAGTATGGTAGAAAATGTTACCTAGATATTACTAAAATTTACCTTAAAAGAGTACTCCAGTCGGACAAGAAAAGGAAAATTCACTGCCTGTAATATTCTTTTTTCATTCAAAGTATGCTCTATTTGCTTCAGTTTAACAACCTGTCACCAAGAGATAAGATATATTTAAAAACTTACATTTTAAAAGAAAGAAATATTTCCATATAATAATAAACATGAAAAAGTAAAATTTTAGGCTTGAGAAAGAAATATAATTACAAGTAAGCTTATAAGATTTTCAATCTTGGTCTTAAGAATATCAACTATGAATTAAGGTAAAAAGGAAGAACTAAATAGAGATAAGAAATAGATAAATAAGTATTACTTTAAAAGTTACTTTAATGGCCAGGAGTTTAGTCTAGTGGTAGAGTACTTGCCTAGTATGCACAAAGACCTGGGTTAGATTCCTCGGTACCACATACATTGGGGAAAAAAAAGCCAGAAATGGTGCTGTTGCTCAAGTGGTAGAGCTCTACCTTTGAGAAAGTCCAAAAACAGTGCCCAGGCCCTGAGTTCAAGGCTCAGGACTGGCCAAATGAAATAAAAAATAAATAAAAGTTACTTTAAAAGCTGAAGTCAACCCGTTGAACATGAATAAGGAAAATAATTAAAAATACCAGCCAGTTATTGATATACTGCAAAAAATTAGAGGTAAACAATACTGAATTGATTGGCACTAAGAAAATCTATCTATTCTAGGCCTTTTTATTCAACCAGCTTTGTAAGTGAGAAGTTTTGTTTCAACTCTTTGAGCCTCAGTTTCTGAAATCTATAACATTAAGTAGTTTAGCTGCTATTATCCACATTTTTTTTTTTTTGCCAGTCCTGGGCTTGAGCTAAGGGCGTGAGCACGGTCCTTGGACTTTCTCAAGGCTAGAGCTCTACCGCTTGAGCCTCAGCACCACTTCTGGCTTTTTTCTATATATGTGGTACCAAGGAATTGAACCCGGGTCTTGGTGCATGCTAGGCAAGCACTCTACCACTAGGCCAAACCCCTGGCCCTACTATCCACATTTTAAATAGTTTTAATATCAGTTAGTACAGAATTATTACAATAAATTATATAACATTGTCTGGGAATTATTGACTTACATTTCCTTTTCACATTATTTTGTACTAGTTTTTAGGCATAAATGTGTCAGCTTGTGAATTCATGAATACATACATAAGTGAGGCTTTCTGTATTGTAGTCCTATATCAACTATGTATGTGTGGGATATAATACAATTAAAGCTAGAAAGAATAAGTATGTAAGTAAATAAATAAGTAAATAAATCAAAGGTTTTTTTTTTTTGATGGTTAAGGAAAATGAAAGAAAGAACTTTATTGGCAGTAAAGTAGGTGAATTAGTAAAGGTGAAAAGGCTAGCTGAAATCAATTGAGGATCAAACTAGTTAGTGGTTACAGTATCTCACTTTGTTATCTGATATATTGAATTTATTTGTATTTGGTTATTTGAAATTTGATAGGGAAGGGGGGAAAACCAAGACGGTGGGGGGGTGGGTAATGGGTACCAAGACATGTGAAAGGGCATCAATGTATGTGAATTAATCCACCTTCTATCTGGCAAATATCATGTAACCCTTTTATTAATTACAATAAAAAATTAAAATAAATAAATAAAAAATAAAATAAAAACAGAAATACTCGGCTGGGAGTGTGGCCTAGTGGTAGAATGCTTGCGTAGCATGCACAAAGTCCTGGGTTTGATTCCTTGGTACCATATACACAGAAAAAGCTGAAAGTGGTACTGTGGCTCAAGCATCCTACCTCTTGAGCCATAGCTCCACTTCTGGCATTTTGGTGGTTAATTAGAGACAAGAATTTCATAGACTTTCCTGTCCAGGCTGGCTTTAAACCATGATCCTCAGATCTTAGCCTCCTGAGTAGCTCGGATTATAGGTGTGAGGCTTGTGGCAAAAAAAAGCAATATATTTTTAAAGCAAAAATTAATATGGAGGAAAGGCATAAAATAATTACATAAACCTAAATCAGCTTCTTATTTCAAACTCTTATAGATCTTTGACAATGGAAAGAATACTGAACTGAAATAATGAAGTTACAACTTTTTTTTTTTTTTTGGTGGGTCACGGGGCTTGAGCTTGGCCTGGGCGCTGTCCCT
The DNA here is from genome assembly GCF_031878675.1 of Megascapheus bottae. Classification (NCBI taxonomy): domain Eukaryota; kingdom Metazoa; phylum Chordata; class Mammalia; order Rodentia; family Geomyidae; genus Megascapheus; species Megascapheus bottae. Next base: position 26,036,821 of record NC_143514.1, read on the forward strand.
GAGTTCTTCAGCTCAAGGCTACCAACCTACCCTTGAGCCAAGCCCCACTTGCCGTTTTCTAGAGGTTAATTGGAGATAACAGTCTCAGGTCATTTTGTGCCCAGGCTGGCTTTCAACTTTGATCCTCAGATCTCAGCCTCCTGGGTAGCTAGGATTATAGGCGTGAGCCACTGCACCCGGCTTGGAAGTTACTACTTTTAAAGGAAGATCAAAGCCATGGAAAGTTGTGAATATACACTGGTACAACATGAAAGACAGCAATACTTGACCCACAGCACAAGTAAGACCTGTGTTGACCTTAATTCCTTCCTGCACTGACATTTTCCCTTGAGGCCCGCCATCCCACCAAGATGAGACAGTCAAGTTTAATTGAAAGATTTCTTGTATCTTCCATAAGTAGTTTAAAGAATAAGATGACATACTTTGCATCTAACACTGCAAAGTAAAGCAGTTATTTTAAATTCCTTTAAAAAATAACGTAAAATATTAGGAGCAATACAGACAAAGCAAGTATCCAATAAGTGGGTTTAATAAGAACTTTTAACAACAACAACAACAAGAAAAAAATGTTTAAATTAGAAGTGGAGATCTGAAGAAGGACTTGAGGATGTGGGGTAAGAATGAGGGATACAGAATAAGGGATGTAGAATGAGTGAAGTCTGGAGATCATCCACAGCCTAGAGATCTTTAGAGAACGGATGAATGGAGGTGGGGGGACAAAATAAAACAGGAAAAGAGTAAAAAAGAAAGAACTCAGACAGATAGGAACAAGAGGTTCCAAATGTTGGGAGCAGACATTGTCAAGGGAGTGGTCATCAAAGTCTCTGACTCTTCAAAGGTCAAATCAGAAGAGCAATGAGTCCACTGAGCATGGTGACAGCAGGCAGAGCCATTTCGGCAGGGCATGAAGAGGTGGCTGAAGTGCTGTGGGTTGAAGAATGAACAGGAAGTGTGTTGACAGGGTGACTAAACTGTCAAGAAGCATGGTTGGAAGATATATGAATGATGGCAGCAGACAAAGATGTGCAAATAAATGTGTCTTTAATATTCAATTTAGAGACTTAGCCACTTCTCTTTCCTACTAGAGTACAGGTTCTTCTGAAATCTAATACTATAGACACTGTTCATATATAATTGTATAAAAGCATCAATGTTTAAGAAATAACATACCCACTGCCTGACAAATGTAACTATAACCCTTCTTTACATTACCCCAACAATAAAACACAATTCAAGCAAAAAAAACCCAAAATATTAGATTCTAAACACAGTATAAAAATGTAAATTATTCTAACAAGTTTGTACTCATTACAAGTTAAACACTAGGCTATTAAAACAATTATGATAATTCCAAATATTTTTACTTTTGAAAATGTGTTAGAAAACTAAAAACTACAAGCATGGTTCATATTCTGTTGGACAGCATCAGTCTGGACATATTGATAACTGGCTATTAGCGAGCAGTACTTCCTCCATACTTTCCTACCTACATCTCAGTAAGTCAAAAAGTCACATATAGGAACAAAATAACTCTAAGATAATACAAAATTTACTACAATTCTATCTCATTCTCTTAATTGTTAGATGATTACTTGGAAAATAAGACTAATGTTTAGAGCCTAAAATACTTAGTTTTCCCAATTTGTTTGTATATCAATATGTGATAAATAACTTTCATAAATAGTATAATAGTTCTTACACATTGCCCCTGGTTTGCTAAAAATTTAAATGTGCACAGCTCAATTACATTAAATATGTCATAAAATAAAGTTTTACACCAATTTAAGGTTTAACTGCTTTCTACATTTTTCCAAAATGCAGTATGAATGTTTGTTTTTTACATGTTGAATGCAATCATTTGTTAGTAAAAATATGTGTGTATATATGGGTTATTTGCAAATAACTTCTGAAATATCAAATTTCCATATACTAAATATGACAATAAAATTATTTAAAGGTGTCCATGGTAGGCCTAATTCATCTATTTAAGTATACGAGGCAAACCTTAAGACTACTCATATGTAAACAATGAGAAGCAGCACTAACCTTCTGCTTGTCTAAGATCTTCATAGCATAATACTGCTCAGTGGCTTTATGTTTCACCAACATGACTCTTCCAAATGAACCTGTTCCAAGGGTTTTTTTCCTTTCAAAATCCTCAAGTCCCGCATTATTCTACAAATGCATGGAAACATAAATTAAAAATTTAAATTAGAAATTCCTTTAAGAAGGCTATAATCGGGCTGGGAGTTTGGCCTAGTGGTAAGAGTACTTGCTTAACATGCACAAAGACTTGGGTTCAATTCCTTGGTACCACATACATAGAAAAAGCTGGAAGTGGTGCTATGGCTCAAGTGGTAAAGCTCTAGCCTTGAGAAAGCCAAAGGACAGTGCTCAGGCCCTGTGTCCAATAGAACCGACAAAAACAAAAGAAGGCTACAATCACTTTAGTAATATATAGCAACCATGGATAAATTAACTTACAACTATCCACTTAGAAGAAAACAGAAAATGATGATTTAGATTCCAGGTTATTAATTCTATCTTTTCCCTTGAATAAAAAAGGATATGATAGCAGAAAAGAGAAATATTACAAAATACAGCATCAAAGTCAACTGAAATATTACAGGTCATTTTCTAATATAAAATTCTAGTACTTGACTCATAATAAATTCTGCTTTTTAATAATTTGCAAATTGACCAGTAATATATTGATGAAAGGAGTCATGCAAAGCTTGAGTTGTGAGTTTGGCCTAGTGGTAGAGTACTTGCCTAAAATGCATAAAGCCCCGGGTTTGATTCCTTGGCACCACATATAGACAAGGCCAGAAGTAGTGCAGTGGCTCAAGTAGTAAGTAGGGCTCTGGCCTTGAGCAAGCTCCACGACAGTGCCCATGCCCTGAGTTCAAGCCCTAAGACTGGCAAAAAAACAAAAAAGCCAAAACGCTCTCTGTACACTTGTAAAGAACCATAAAAATGAAAAACTGAGAGATCAGTTTTATTGGAGTTACCTCTGAAAAAAAGCACATTTACTTCATTTCTGTGCTTATACTAGATTACAGACCATATAATAATAACATGAGAGAAAGCCTAGTAGCTTTCAGTGGCTTTCTCTCTTGTGGTTTAATAACCCAGTATTACCTAAAAACATAACAATAAGGAAAGTGTTCCTCTTCTCACAAAGAAGCAAAAGCTAGAGTCTCAGAACAATAATCAAACTCTTTTTTTTTCTCCTTGAATAGATGTTTTGTTACAGACAAGCAAACAGCTTTGTTTGGCTTTGACTACAGCACAGAAACAAAGAATCATAGGCATCAATCTATTGAATTTGTTGCTGCAACAACAAAATGAAAATTACTGGGAACAAATTATGTGCTAAACAGCAACAAGTAGTAATTGCTGACCCATTTGCTAAATAGGTTTCACGACAAAGACATCATGAAGATTTCAGAAAAAAAATATTTCCAAAGCTTAGTCTGTAGTGTTTGGCTTTAAAAAGATGTACTACAATAGGGTTCTTGAAATTCTGAAAAATCTGTTTATTGAATTTAATTTCTTATATAAATCAAATCTTACTTTTAAAGATATCAGTTTCTTTTTGAATCACTGGAAAAATAAAACAATGCTACTTTTAATGTAACATTTGTTGCATCATGTCATTCCACATTTATTGATATTGTTTGTCAATAAAAAAGGCCCTTAAAATTGTAATAGAATTCATTTTATGGATCAATATCTGAATTAGTTTTACCTAAATAAATGAATTGAAATGTTTAATACTATCCAACCAAGTAACAGAAATAATCTCATTAGTATACAATAAATAATTTTTTTGTGTGTGTGTGTGGGGGGGTGTCATGGGGCTTGAACTCAGCCTGGATGTTGTCCCTGGGCTCTTCAGCTCAAGGCTACTGCCCTACCATTGGGCCTGGGTGCTGTCCCTGGGTGCTCTTTAGCTCAAGGCTACCAGCCTACCCTGGAGCCAAGCCCCATTTCCCATTTTCTAGAGGTTAATTCGAGATAAGGTCCTTTTGTTATGCCTGGGTTGGCTTAGAACCTTGATCCTCAGATCTCAGCCTCCTGAGTAGCTAGGCTTATAGGCATGGGTGACCGTGTCCAGCTTATAATAGATAACTCTTTATGTTAATGATTTTCATTTGTGTAGAAGTATGCCATCTGCCTCATCCTCTCAATATTTCATGTTACACATGCCTAACTTTTTTTTTTTTGTGGATCATAGGACTTCAGCTCTAGGCCTGGACACTGTTCCTGAGCTCTTCAGCTCAAAGCTATGACCCTACCCTTGGGTCTGGGAGTTGTCCCTGAGCTCTTCAGCACAAGGCTACTGGCTACCCTGGGGCCACAGCCCCACTTCCCCTTTTCTAGTGATTAACTGGAGATAAGGGCCTCACTAGTACCCAGACTGGTTTTGAACTATGATCCTCAGATCTCAGCCTCCTGAGTAGCGAGGATTACAGGCATAAGCCACCATGCCCGGCTACATGTCTAATGTTTTTTACTTAAAATATCTTAGTGTACATAATCAAAGATACAATTTCAAATTAATATATTATAAAGTATCTAGCAAGTATAGCAACTTACAATTATTATAAAAATTTTATTTAGGTAGTATATAAGAAGTCAGTTCCTTCTCCGATTTAGGTACACATTCAACTATTAATCAAAAAATTAAATAAGATTATAGTATCACTTGAAAATAAAATTTTCTGTAGTAGCAAACTACTTTGGAAAGCATTATAATTATATTTAACATGGAAATTTTAAATTGTATGAAAAGTAAATATTCCTTACCGGAGGAGGATTCTCCCACTTTTTCAGAAAATCTTCTTTTGCTTTGGCTAGAAATTCTTTCACTAAAAAGAGATATAAAAACAAATACTTTCATATTTATATATGAGAGTACTTTTATCATATATACAAATATTTATATTACACATAAACCTTATAAAAGACATATCAACTATTGTCACGAGAAGTACTTTACTTAGCTATTTAGAGTCTCTAAACAAGAAGTACTTTCTCATATTGCTAAAAATGTCAAATGTTATATATTGGGATCACTTGTGAATTTGAAATCTAAGAACAGTACTGCTCCTGAAAACTTTTAAAGTAATATAGCAGAAATTCATCCACAATAAAATAGTGATTTTAAATATAAAACCAGCAGTGATATTAACAGAGGCTTTCAACACAGGAACACAAGACATTTGGAGAACATGATGTTCTCATTTGTGGAGTTACAAAAATAATTGGCTTTGATGAAGGGCTGTTTTCAGGTATATAATATGTTACTATATTTGTTTTCTCTATAAGAGAAAGAATAAGACAGGACAGACTAATAGACGCATAATGGATGTACTCAAAGGCTTAAAAATAAAATGGAACAAAACATCAACCAAAAATATAAGCACCTTTAAAATCTTATTCTAAGCTTGGAATAAAAACTAAATATTCAACGCTTTCAAGCTTACACAAAAGTAACTAAAAACGAAATGTATGCATAGTAATAATAGCCATACTAATAAAAGCTGTGGCTTTAAGTTTTAAAATTGCTAATTAAATGAACTATTTAAAAACATTATTGCTTTACACTATCTTCCCACATATTTACTAGCAATGGTTTGTTTCAAAAGAACTCTGGGTGTTTTAAAAACAAGTACAGAAAAAAAATCACAAAAGATAAAATAACACCAACAAGAAGTAGTTTTACTCTTAATGTTAGGAATCAGAATAATAACGGATTACATAATAATCAACTACTTTAATATTTTTTTGGTTAAGAAAGTTAAGGACACTTTCCTATCTGACTCTATAAAGAAATGGTGTGTGCAAGGGCACAGAGACACACAGACTGAAAACAAAAACAAAAAAACCCACTAGAATTTACATACTGTTAAAATAGCAATCAGTTGGAAAATACCAAGCTAAAGTAGAATGGCACATAGAAAATTATTTAAGGAATAATGATGAATAGACAGAACTGTAGTGAAAGTGTGGGCTCACTCTTTAAAATCCCAAATTACGTAGTAGTTTAAAGCAAGGCATTTTAGGATACACATGGATATTTCTCTCCTTATTGTTAGTGCAATTCCTTTACAACTAAACAAAAAGGGTATTGGAACCCTAAGTTTGTTGCACATTCAAAGTGCCTATAATATCAACAGTAGAAATTAGTTTTCAGGTAACACTAAAACATGCATTTCTAAAGACACTATTTTCTGTAAGTACCAATTTAGAAAATTTGAGAAGATTAGGATCTTTATGCACCAGAACAATGAATCAACTAGTCATACCTAATTATCTAAATGAGACCTAATTCTTTCTAGGGTTTAGAAAATTCTTACATTTTCTTAAGAGTTTAGGGTGAGCTAAGTCATTTTACAAAGCTCATACACTAGTTATAACTGAGAGTGGCTTGATGAATAAGATTTTAATAATTTATTCTGGCACAGAATGAAAATATCTGTACACAGCCTTGACCTGGAAATGATAGCTATGAAGTAAAATAAGAATTCATGGCAAACTATATAATGAATGACTGTTGTTCTTAATGTACTATGTTATCTCTCATCTCTTTTGACATCCCTTGGTTATCTCATATTGTTACAATATTTCACCTTGTTATCTGATATATTTTATATGTGCTTAATTGGTTATTTGAAATTGGATAGGGAAGGGGGAAATCAAGATAAGTGGGGGGGAGAGTGGGAGGGAAATGGGGACCATGTCATGAAAAAGAGTATCAATGTTTGTGAAGTTATGTACCTTTTATCTGGTGAATATAATGTAACCCTTCTATTAATCACAATAAAAAAAATAAAATGTAAAAAAAAGAATTTATGGCAAACTATAACTATGGCAACTTGTGGTTCTTAAAATATATCTTTAATTTTTTTGAAAAACATTTTTAGTTAATTGTTATATGCAGGACTTTCACATCAAGTTATAATTCTGTGAAGGGGAATTCCAGACTTAAAAAATTCAGTAATATACTCTTTCAACAAAATACTGGCCAACCGTCTACAACAACTCATCAAAAAAATTATACACTATGATCAAACAGGTTTCATCACAGGGAGGCAAAGATGGTTCAACATACGCAAATCAATTAATATAATTCAACATATCAACAGGAGCAAGGACAAAAATCACATGATTGTCTCAATAGATGCAGAAAAGGCATTTCACAATATCCAACACCCCTTTATGTTAAAAGCTCTGGAGAAACTAGGAATCCATGGAACATTCCTCAATATAATAAAGGCTGTGTATGACAAACCCACAGCTAGTATGATACTTAATGGCGAAAAGCTAAAGCCATTCCCTCTAAAATCAGGAATGAGACAAGGATGCCCACTCTCTCCACTACTCTTTAACATAGTATTAGAATTCCTGCCCAGTGCAATAAGGCAAGAAGTAAGCATAAAGGGGATCCAAATAGGGAAAAAGGAAGTAAAACCTTCCCTCTTTGCAGATGACATGATCCTGTATTTAAAGAATCCTATAGACTCTACTCCCAAGCTCTTTGAGCTGATTCAAAACTTTGGAAGGGTAGCAGGGTATAAAATTAACCTCAAAAATCAACTGCCTTCCTCTACGCCAACAGTGAGAAGAATGAGGCAACTATCAGGAAAGCAACTCCTTTTGCAATAGCCTCAAAGAAAATAAAGTACCTAGGAATTACCTTAACTAAGAATGTAAAGGACCTTTTTGATGAAAACTTTAAAACCCTGAAAAAGGAAATTAAAGCAGAACTGAGGAAATGGAAAAACCTCCCATGCTCCTGGATTGGAAGAATAAACATCGTGAAAATGACAATCTTGCCAAGGGCTATCTACAAATTCAATGCAATACCCATCAATATCCCAATGTCATTCTTTAAAGAAATAGAAGGGGCAATCCAAAATTTCATATGGAATAATAAAAGACCCCGTATAGCAAAAACACTTCTTAGCAGAAAGAACAGCGCAGGAGAAATTTCAATACCAAACTTTAGACTCTATTACAGAGCTATCATGATCAAAACAGCCTGGTACTGGCACAAGAACAGGCCTGAAGACCAATGGAATAGAACTGAAGACCCAGATATTAAACCACAGACCTCTGGCCACCTAATCTTTGACAAGGGAGCCAAAAAAAAAAATAGAATGGAAGAAAGACAGCCTCTTCAACAAGTGGTGCTGGCAGAACTGGTTAAGCACATGCAGAAAACTAAAGTTGGCTCCTTCTTTGTCACCCTGTACTAGAATTAACTCCAAATGGATCAAAGACCTGGAGGTAAAAGCCAACACTGAAAACTTTACAAGAAAGAATAGGAGATACACTAGGCCTCCTTGGCACAGGTTGAAACTTCCTTCATAAGGACCAAGAATCACAACAAATCACAGAAAGGCTGGATAAGTGGGACTGCATTAAACTGCAGAGCTTTTGTATGGCAAAGGACATAGCTAGTAAACTAATTAGGAAGCCTACAGAGTGGGAGAAGATCTTCACCAACCAAACAACGGACAAAGGCCTCATATCTAAAATATATCAACAGCTCAAAAAATTGAATCACTCCAAAACTAACCTCCAAAGTAACAACCATCCCATTAAAAGATGGGCCAAAGACTTAAAGAGAGTCTTCTCTGAAGAAGAAATAAAAATGGCCTATAGACACATGAAGAAATGCTCAACATCTCTGGTCATAAAAGAAATGCAAATCAAAACAACTCTAAGATTCCACCTTACTCCAGTTAGAATGGCCAGGATCAGGAAAACTAATAACAATAGATGCTGGAGGGGATGTGGCCAGGAGGCATCACTACTACACTGTTGGTGGGAGTGCAAACTCGTTCAACCACTATGGAAAGCAGTATGGCAGTTCCTCAAAAGACTAAACATAGAGCCCCCTATAACCCAGCAATTCCACTACTTGGCATTTACCCAATCATCCAGAAACAAGGACATACTAAATCCACCAGCACAACAATGTTCATTGCAGCACTATTTACCATAGCAAAGATATGGAACCAACCTAGATGTCCCTCAGTTGATGAGTGGATCAACAAGATGTGGTATTTGTACACAATGGAATTCTATGCTGCTGTCAGAAAGAACGACATCGGCCCATTTGTTAGGAAATGGAAAGACTTAGAAAAAAATCATATTAAGTGAAGCAAGCTAGACTCAAAGGAACTTAGGCTCAATGGTTTCCCTCATTTGTCATAATCAGTAGAAACCTTGGGCTCTCCTAGCAGAGATTTGCAATAGAGCAAAACCTTGATACAAAAGGCCATATAGTAGGACGTTAAATGAAAGGATCTCTAGGATATAGAAACATAAGCCATATAATGAATGATTGTTGTTCTTTTTTTTTTTTTTTGCCAGTCCTGGGCTTGGGTTCAGGGCCTGAGCACTGTCCTTGGACTTTCTCAAGGCTTAGCACTCTACCACTTGAGCCTCAGCACCACTTCCAGCTTTTTTTCTATGTACATGGTACCGAGGAATCGAACATGGATCTTCATGCACGCTAGGCAAGCACTCTACCACTAGGCCAAACTCCCAGCCCCTGATTGTTGTCCTTAATGTACTGTTATCTCTCATCTCTTTTGCTGTCCCTTGGTTATCTCATATTGTTATAGTATCTCACTTTGTTACCTGATATATCGGAGATATTTGTATTTGGTTATTTGAAATTGGATAGGGAACAGGGGGAAAACAAGATGAGGGATGGGGGGGGGAGGGAAATGGGGACCAAGACATGTGAAAGGGTATCAATGTATGGGAATTAATGCACCATCTATCTGGCAAATATCATGTAATTCTTCTATTAATTACAATAAAATATATGAAAAAAATATATCTTTCAACTTTTATTGCCATTTTATGCTAAATGGATCTAGAGCTAAATTTAAAAATAAAAAGCTGATCAAAGAGTAGAGGGGCAATTTTTGCCAAAATTGGTTGAGTTGAAAAACACAGTACTCCCCTGTTGATGAGTTACTAAAAAAGGATGCTGCGAATTATTTTATTCACTCATTTTATTTTGAGAAAACTCTCTGAAATATTCTCTGTATTCATCCATGTTGTGAAGCTTACTGAAGAAAGTAATCAACAGATTTCACAAAGATCCTACAGGAAATTTATTAAATAGTTGTATTCATTAAATTATTAAATTTGTGCATTATTTTTACATACACAGGTTTTGAGAGTAAGGAGGATCATTAAATTATGTGTTTAAGTAATTTATGAAGAAAATGTTCTTGAAACTTGTTTTTGTCATATAAAATATATACAAATATTAAATCTCTGGGATAAATGCACTACAAAGGCAAACATAATAAACTATTTGTAAAGATATAAATCAACAAAATGCATATCTTATCAATATAACATGATTACCAAAAATAATAGTTTATAATATGCTTATGAATAATCATAAAATAATAGATGATCCAGAACCACATATATTTGTTCTGAATTTTGTTATTTTTAGACCACTAATGAATTTAACTTCCAAGTGTTTTCTCTGGCTATTTTTATATTGCTATCCACTGACACAACAGATTAACAGTTAATAATAACAGCAGATGGGAGTCATATTCAAATATTAAACCACAAATGATCAAATGCTTTGAGTTTCTTAATTTTTTGAGTGAGTTGTCTTGTATTCTAATATACAAGGTATTTATATATATATATATGCATATACACACACACACACACACACACACACACACACACACACACACATATATATAGCCATAAATAATTGTGATAGCTTGAAAGAGCCAGTTTGGGAAGCTTTGGGAATTAGAATATGGCATCTAATATTTCTTAGCAGTGTTGTTGTAATAAGTACCTATTCACAAATATCTAATATTACTATCTCTTTAAAAAAAAACACTTTGCCAGTATGTTTTGTTCCATATTGGTCCCTGACAGGGAAAACTAGGAACTACAAACATGAGGATATATCAAGAACTAAGTATTTATTTCAGTTACCAATATCTACTGAAAATTAATTTATTTTCCAAATTAATTTTCTCTTCAGTTTGCATCGTTTAAAAAGATGGTCACACTGCATTTAGAAAGAAGTAAGCATACCAAAAGAACGTATATGTGCACCCAGGTTTGTTTTCAGGAACATTCACCCATATGTATGATATAAAGAAAGAAGAAATGAGAGCAATTGTATCCATTTCCATAAGTAATAAAACACAATTTAACTCACCTTTTCAGTATTTTTATATACACAAAATGGATTATAAAATTCATTATAAACAGTTCAAAATTTGACTACAAAACTAAAGCATGATATGTTTATATATAACACATAATTATGAAAATTGTACAGTGAGTAAGACTTCCACTAATAGCATTTAGGAACTTCATTTGGTGCTTTGGGGGTACCATGTGTGATAAACTAGATTACTGCTTATCAAAAGAGTATATAGTGTAAAGTTATACTGTATGGTCCAACCCTTCCAAGGTTCTCATTCATACTTTGCATGAAAAATTTATAAATCCATTCCTATAGAAATGACAACTTGTAATGAGATACATTTTACCTCCTTTATTTACATCACTTTTACAATAAAAGCACAATTGTAGCTTTCATTCAATATATGTTAGAAAAACAAAAAGAAAAAGAGTAGAACCCAATACAACAAAAACTTCAAAGGACAAACACAATTAAAATATATGATTATCTTTGTGGTTATTGTTTATAAGGTACAATGTGAAGTTGTATCTTTGCTCTTTTATTTTATTTTTTCTTTCCATTAGGGCTTATCTTCTGTTTATGCTGTATTTTACTTTGGTACCTAGTGTATTGTATATACTTTTATTCATTTATTTGAGTCAGGGAAGGGAAGGGGAAAAACAAGATGATGAAACAAGGACAAAGGGTGAGCCAGTGTAACAGTGATATTCACATGACATATGTTGGACTTGTACTCTACAACTTGGGAAGGGTTGGAGGGTTGCGGGGTGGGTGGAGGGGGTGGTGGTGGAAGTGAACCACAATGGTGCTAATGTAACCAATGAGGGAATAAGCTATTCTTGTAAAATTTCGTTTTAGGGAAGAAGCAATTGTCAATTATACAAACTTATCATTTTGTGTGTGCATTTTAGTAGCTGTGGTTATTTTGAAGAATTTGTGTGCCCTCTCCTCAAACACACAATGTACAACAATTGCTCATAATAAATAAAACTGATTTATAAAGCTGTAAATATAAAATACATTTGTTGCCACAAAATCTCATCATAAAATTCACCTTAATCAGTATAAGATTATTCTGTTAAAAAAGTGGTTTATCGGGGCTGGGAGTTTGGCCTAGTGGTAGAGTGTTTGCCTAGCATGCACAAAGACCTGGATTCGATTCCTTCGTACCACATACATAGAAAAAAAGCCAGGAATGGTGCTGAGACTCAAGTGGTACAGCTCTAGCCTTCAGAAAGTCCAAGGACAGTGCTCAGGCCCTGCGCTCAAGACCAGGATTGGCAAAAAAAAAAAAAAGTGGTTTACCATCAGAACCATCAGATGACCTAAGGGGTCAATCAGAAAGTATGAAGTCAGGCCCAGAGAGACATGGAGAAGCTATAACTCATTTATCGATGTACAAGTAAGTACATACCAAGTTGTAGGCAAATGTATACAAATAATATTAACCAAAGTATACTCTTTTCAAAGAATAATTCAAATGGTGTAATTCCCTGGAAAAGTTAACTCATTTAAGTCTAATAAAATGAATGTCAGGAAACTGGTACTTGTAAGCTATGGGAGAGGGTCCATGAAGAGGGGTAGAGGAAAGAAGAAAGGAAGAAAAGGGGGAATGCAGTCATAATACTCAATGTATACACAGCCTATGACATTAAGAAAATTGAGGGGAAGGATTGTCTTGGGAAGGATGAGAGAAAATGATGAAAGGATTCACACTGACCAAGATGCACTGCACTTAAAACTTGATTTGTTGAATGGTACACATTTCAAGCTGGAAATGGTGCCGTGGCTCAGGTAGTAGAGCACTAGCCTTGAGAAAGCCCACAGACAGTGCCCAGCCCCTGAGTTCAAGCTTCAGAAATGAAAAAAAAAAGGAAGGAAGAAAGAAAGAAAAAGAGAGATTATATGACATGTAAAATGAAAGATCCACAGAAACTTCAATGCTGAAATTATATTTGTTCGGTTTACTGGATGACATCATATCTACAGGAGTAGACTTCTTAGATACTAGGTATTCTTATAAAGAGTGAGTGACACAGGAAAGTTTTGTAGTTTAGTAAGTATAAAAGATCATTTCCCACTTTAATGTTTGTTTTATTCTTCTTTTTTCACTACATGTTTAATTACTGGGTTTGTTACAAGTGAACAGTATAACTGATGGACCCACGGAACTGTGAAAAAAACCCTTATGTAAACTATGAAACACCTATCTACATAATGAAAATCTAAACATATAGTAACTTCATTCACTAGTATTTATGGAAGCAGATGGATACACTGCAAATCCACATAGTATATTCATTATAATGTACCATGTATGTACTTTCTTTCCCAAGTTGCTCCCTATCTGGGGATGCTGTGGATATTTTTTATCAGTTAATTTATTTTGCCAGACCTGGGGCTTAAACCACTCTACCACTTAGGGACATGGTACCATTTCTTGCTTTTTCTGTGTTTTGGTACTGAGAAATTGAACCCAGGGCTTTGTGCATGCTAAGCAGGCACTCTACTGCTAGGCCACACTCACAGCTCTGCTGTAGATTTTTGAGGTCATCCAACCCATATCTGAATAAGACCATTCCAACAGGAGTTTTGTAATGAAACATTTAAGTTACATTTTTAAAATTTTTTGACATAAAACTACTAGCCCCAATAGATTGTGAAATGCTCTTTGAAATACACCTTTGTTGTTTAAATGTTCACTGAAACTTCTTGTAGGAACAATGTATCTACCAAAATTATATAGCAAAGGATTTACAGACAGTTCTGAATACAAATACTCTTGTTGCTTGACAGTCCAGAAGTATAACTACATCACTAGAGGACATAAAATATACATTATCAACTTAATAACAAGAGATCCAATGAAAGTTATCAATTCATATTCCTACCACATTTTTATATTTCATAGTAACAAATGTGTAAATGATATATTTTCCAATTTTTACTAATGATTATGAAAATACATCATTGGTAAAGATTGGGTAGTTATCTGTAAAATTTCATAATTTTACCCTTGAAGTAGTTAGAAATATTCTTAGGTTCCTTAGAGCTCTGGTTGTAAAGACTTTAAGGATATACTAAATCCACTAGCACAACAATGTTCATTGCAGCACTATTTACCATAGCAAAGATTTGGAACCAACCTAGATGTCCCTCAGTTGATGAATGGATGGACAAGATTTGGTATTTGTACACAATGGAATTCCATGCTGTTGTCAGAAAGAACCACAATGCCCCATTTGTTAGGAAAAGGAAAGACTTAGAAAAAATCATATTAAGTGAAGTAAGCCAGACTCAAAGGAACTTAGGCTCAATGATTTCCCTCATTTGTCATAATCAGTAGAAACCTTGGGCTCTCCTAGCAGAGATTTGCAATAGAGCAAAACCTTGATACAAAAGGCCATATAGTAGGACGCTAAATGAAAGGACCTCTAGGATATAGAAACAAAAGCCATATAATGAATGATTGTTGTCCTTAATGTACTATGTTATCTCTCATCTCTTTTGCTGTCCCTTGGTTATCTCATATTGTTACAGTATCCCACTTTGTTACCTGATATATGGGATATATTTGTATTTGGTTATTTGAAATTGGATAGGAAAGGGGGAAAACAAGATGAGTGGTGGGGGTGGGGGGGAGGGAAATGGGGATCAAGACATGAAAAAGGGTATCAATGTATGTGAATTAATACACCTCCTATCTGGCAAATATCATGTAACCCTTCTATTAATTACAATAAAAATATATGAAAAAAATTGTATTGTATGTTTATTGCCAATACACAAAACCTAGTTGACACATAAGTATATAGCAAGATTCTCATCAATTTTTAGACAATCACAAATCATCTATAAATAATAACAATTTGATCCTACTTTTCCTTTTTGGTCTTACTATGCTGGTTTTGCCCACAGTGTAATGGTACAGAGAAACAATTTCAGAGAAAGTGTTCTGCTTCCTCTATGTCCCTTGTAAAACTATACTAGATGCAATAAATATATTCTGGAGTATGTCTGTCTCTGGAAGATTTCATACAAGTTAGAAATGTTTGGTTCTTTCACTAAGAAACTGGACAGTATTAATTTATTAAGTTTGGAGTCAAACTTTAATTGATCAGAATCATTAAATAAGTTTAGTTGCAATCAGTTCTTTAAAAATTCTTTCCAAGAACTTGTGCCTCTTATGCATCTTTACATTCTGTTCCACTCATCGTTGGTGTCTTCATTTTTTTTTAATTGTCTTGATTTACAAGTCACACATCCACAACTTCTTTACTTGAACACTTAAATTGCAAACATCTCTTTTTCTGAATTCAACCATTTAAATTTGTCTTTAAATCCAGTTTGGCTACATGCCCTAAGTTTTGCTTAGAGAGTTGAATTTTCAACTTCTTGATCCATAAACTATTTAGAATTTTTAAAAATCTTTAGTGATTACATTGAGCTGGATGGTTTTGATTTTGTTTTGGTAGTACTACAGTTAGAACTGAGAATCTTACTATTGATAGTGGTGTTACTACTTGAGTCAAGGCTTCAATATTTTCTACTGTAGTTCTTTTTGTTAGTTAAGATCTAGCATTTTTATTTATTTTTGCCTAGAGCTGGCCTTTTAGTATGATCCTATTATCTGTGACTTGTGTTAACTGGGATTAGACATGAAGCACCTCATACAGACTGTTAGTTGAGATGGAATTTCTAAACCTAGGTTAGCCTCAAACCATAATGCTCTCAATCTCTACTTCCTGTGTAGCTAAAAGTATATGACTACCCTAAAATACCTGGCTATTGGTTTAATTAGCCTTTTATTATAGATTGAATTTAACTGACTTGTAGTAAGAAATTATAACTGTATATAAATTCTTTGCAATTTGTTGAATATGTGTAATAACCAATTTTGGAAGCATGTATATTTTTCTGTGCCTGCTCTGATTACATCAGCAATAATTACTCCTCTGTATTTTTAAGTATTATATTTTATAATTTTTTAAAAACAGGTCGATTTTGCTTTACATACTTAGAGGAATTCATTTTTGACAGCATGTGAAAATTCTATTATTTGATATTCTTATGAGAGTCTGAATATTGCTCTGAATATCAAATGTAGTAACTGTGGGTACATGCTTTGTGTGTGTGTGTGTGTGTGTGTGTGTGTGTGTGTGTGTGTATGTGTGCATTTTATTCTTGGATTATGAACTTTAGAGTGTGAGAATCCTAAAGGCTTATCCCATCATAGGATTTTTTTTTTTTTTGTCATGGGACTTGAACTCGGCCTGGGTGTTGTCCATGAGCTTTTCAGCTCAAGGCCACCACTCTACCTCTTGAGCCACAGTACGATACTTCCTGTTTTCTCATGGTTAAATGGAGGTAAATAGTCTCATGGACTTTGCTGCCCTGGCTGGCTTTGAACCTATCCTCAGATCTCAGCCTCCTGAGTAGCTAGGATTATAGGCATGAGCCACCAGTGCCTGGCTCCAGAATAGGATTTTGCTTGACATATAGTATAGGTTTCCAGCCAGGAACTGACAAAATAATGCATTTTATTGGTGGTTTCCAGACCACACAATTAATTCAGATTAAGGAAAAGCAGTTGATTATCAATTCTCAGGAGGTATCGCACATTCAAACACCCACAACTGTCCCCCGCCCCCAGGAACCCAAGCCAAGAAATACAAGCTTCCTTTTATTTGGCAGGTTCAGCAATGATTTTATCTTCTAATCTGTGTTTTCATTAGGGTTACAGTTCTAGGACTGAGATTTATCTAAAAACCTACAAAATCAAAAACTATTTACATCCATGAAACTTGTCTTCTATTTTTTGGGGGGGAATTTGAAAGGAAAAATCTTAGACCAGTTCAAGTATGTATGCTCTCCTACCGCTCTGATGTTCACTGGCCATTACATTTTCTGCATCATAGGGATTTCTTTTACTTTTTGTAAACTCAGAATTCACTAGGAGGCATCTTTGCTATAGTCTTTTCAGCATTTCATGGTGTGGTTTTACCTTTACTATTTTTTCCCCTAGAAGAATCTTAAGTTACCTGGTCTCTAATTTTGGACCTCCCCACCCCCCCCGTAGGTAGGTGTCAAACACAGATGTTTGTTCAGTTCATATATCAATCCTTAAAATTCAAATTGTTTTTACCAGTAGACTCAGGTATTGATTGGTAGCACTGTTAATTTTGTCAAACCACACTGAAATTCTTTTTGACATATTTAGGCTTTTGTTTAAGAGACTTCCCTAGGTCTGAAAGTGTGGGTTCAATCTCCAGCACCAAAAAAAACAAAGTCTTCATTTTATTTTTGATTTTTTGTTTTGTTAATCAGATTTGCTCTCTGGAGATACTAATCATATAATCCCTACAATACCTATACTTTTATCTAAAGTGTTGGTTCTTTTTTTATAATTTTTGTCAAAATACAGTGAGTTTCCATCTCATAATTCTTTTCTGGTTCATTTTTCTCTATATTTTGGCAGAATATTTCAGGCCAGTTCTTCATATCATTATTTCACTTTCCTATGTGGATTATTTTGCTTTCTACTGTCTTTCATACCGCATTCTATTCAGCAAACATCAATTATGTTATCATCTTTCTTTGTCACGACATTACACTTTTTCTGTAATCCTACCTACCTTTCAGCCAGCTGTATTCACCCTATTCTCCTGAGTCAGCTCATCTTTCCTTGACATTCTAAAGAATTGAGTTGTTACCCATAATTTTTATGTTTATAACCTTTCTACAAAAATATTTTCTAAATATAAATTCATTCTCTTCCTTTTAAAGGTGTTTTAATTTTTTTAATACTGCAAAATCTCCCTCTTTTTCCTCCTTTGGCGGTATTGGGGTGTTTATGGTCTCTCATTGTCAGGTAGGCACTCTACCATTTTAGTTATACTGTAACCTCTTTTTAGCTTTGTTCTTCAGGTTGACCTTGCCTTTTTGCCCAGACTGGCCTTTAAGAACCACCTTCCACGTTGTTTTATGCATAGCTGAGATCACAGGCCCATGTCATCATTCTCGTGTTATTTGTTGCAACATAATCTTACTAACTTTTTTGCCCAGGTAGCCTCAAATCATGTTTCTCCCCATCTCTTCCTCCTGGGTAGGTAAAAGGACAAGTGTGAGCCTCTATACCAGCCACATTACTTCTCCTGTAAGCTCCACGTTGCTGTTGATTTTTTTAAAATCCCAGACTAATGATAACCTTTTTTTTTTCTGGTCATGGGGATTGAACTCTGGGCCTAGGCACTGTCCCTAAGCTCTTCGGCTCAATACTACCAATGTACCCCTTGAGCCACAGTACCACTTCCAGTTTTCTGGTGGCTAACTGGCGATAAGTTTCCTGGGCTTTAGTGCCTCAGCTAGCTTTGAACCACAATGCTCAGATCTCAGCCTCCTGAGTAGCTAGGATTATAAGCAAGAGCCACCAGCGCCCAGCTTACTGATAAACTTTAAGATTATTAGAAATATTCCCCAAATCAGGTGATGCTTTTTTTTGGACACTCTCATTTCCTATGCAAATAGAGTCAACAAGAGTCTTTCGTCTTATCCATAGTCACATTATTAAATAATTCAAAGATCTTCAGAAACTACAATGTAGCCAGTTTTAATAGAGCTTGTTGGGGTGGGGAGAGACCTACTTTTTTCCAACCTGAAGTAGCCTAAAATATTCTTAGTAGTCACAATGTAGCTATTTAAGAACAACAGTAATTAGTATTGTGACCCTCCACTCATTTACCCTACAGTCTTATGAGCCTCATCTTGCTAAGTGAGGGTGAAATATTTCTTTCTTTCCCAAAGGCAAGCTACTCAAAATAAATCTGTCAGTTCTATTTCTGGGTAAATATCCTTAACTCTAGGACTACTGTACTGTTTTCACAAATCTGTTCTCATATTTTCAGTCATGTTCTAGAAAAGGAAATTAATTCAGTGCTTGTGTTCAAGTCTGAGATATTCTTGAGATCCAATGCCTTCTTCAGAGGTTTGCCCTCAATTGCAGCTAGTCCAATGAGAATTCTTGTTTGGGAGGTTTTAAATTGATACATAAAGAACTGTACATATTAGTGAGGTCCCATATGATGTCCTCATCATTGGATATACTGCATAACTTTCAAATCAGCATAAGTATCAATGTCCTAAAACATTATTTCTTTGCAGCAAGAACATTAAAAGTCACCTAAATAAATATGCAACACAGTATCATCATCTAGAATCACTCAATGGAACAATGGAACACTAGCAGTTACTTCCGTTATACAACTGTAACTCAACACTTGTTGACTACCCTTTCTCCATCTCCTCCAGTCCACTCTACAGCTAGGATTTTGGTATTATTATACCAGTCAATTTGGTAAGTACACAGCCTACAAATACGTACTACAGAGGATTAAAAACCATCTTGCAGAAGGAGAAACCTATTTCATACACAGTAAGGATAATACAGAGATATGAAAAGAACATAAACATGTCACGTGATTGCAGTGAGAAAATCTGAGCAGGATGCTTCCCAAATCCCATCACTGGTGTTGTTAAGGCTCAATTTCTACATTTTGGCTTTTGAGTTCCATAAATGTATTATGAAAATACCTGGGCTTTAGTTGGCCTAAACCAGTTTGAGTATTTGCTATTATTTTTCTAAATGAAAAGGACTTAAGAGACTTTTTCTGACTTTTTGAAGAGTTCCTTTAGTATTCTTTTACCAAGTTTGCTTACTTAACAAGGTCAAAAACTTTACAGAACAGTCGAAAACCAAAAATTTAGAACAGGAGGATAAAGATTTTTTTTTTTTTGGTCAATCCTGGGCTTGAACTCAAGGCCTGAGCACTGTCCTTGGGCTTTCTCAAGGCAACAGCTATACCACGTGAGCCACAGGGCCATTTCCAGTTTTGTCTATGTATGTAGCACTAACGAATCAAACCCAGGTCTTCATGCATGCTAGGCAAGCACTCTACCACTATGCCAAACACCTGCCCCTAAGATTCTTTTTACATCTTCAACAACCAACTTTTTAAATTCAAGAAAGACAGAAGTTTAGATGGCTGTAATTCAGATTCTTAATTTTTAGAACTGTCAGTCTATAAATTTGATGTGGGCATGGTTTTTTGCATTTTCTAAACCAAAGCACACAACTGATATATTTCACTGATGATGTAACAAAAATGTTAATATTTATTTTTGAAATGAATAATATTTACTCATTCACTTAGGGATATTCATGTTTGGAATAGTAAAGTTACCACTGGAAAAGCAAAGATGAACAAGCCACTGTCTTTGACTAATGGAGTTGAAATTTAGAGATTGAAACAGATATGCAAATATGTAATTCTAGATAATAAAGTTATTGTTTATAAGATTGCTTTGATAGTACAGAGACAAGAGAGTACAAGCAATTAACAGCATAGTGGGGCTCAGAAATGGTATGACAATATAAATACAGAAAGATTACAAGGCCACCTTTATTTAGCTAGATCAAAATTCATGAAGGAGATTAAAAAAAAAGCAAGAAATGCAGGTCACTGACTATACGATCAACTAAGTTCTTTGATTTTCATTCTAGTGTCAATAGGGAATTTGATGTGATCATATTGAGTTAAGAATGGGAATATTTGCAATTTACCAGTTTCAGTGTGAAAAGAAAATATGGAGAATATGAAACTGATTAACTGGAGAAACAGGCTGAAAAAAAGAAGATACACAGAATACATGATCTGAAAGAATTCCTACTGTCGATGATGAGATTGGAGAAAATAGTGATTTTTGAGACATTTCTTATGTCAAATTGACAGAAATGGATGACTAAGTATATTTCTGCGGGTTGTAAACAATTTAAGAATGACTCTAAAATTTCTGTTTTAACACCCTCCATTAGCTGTGAGATCATCAACAGAAGTCAGAAGCAATAAGAAAGGAATAGATTTGGGGAAGGAAAGAGAAAATTTAGTGTTGAATTGGGTATTCAAGCAGTGATTGAAGATGTAGGTATGGATAAGATCGTGCAGAAAATACATATGAAAAGAAGGCCAAAGAGATTCCCAGAGAAAGGAACGTTTAATTAGGAATAGAAATGAAAAAAGATTAGATGTATAGTTATTTGCATATATACATGCATATAAATACAACTAAGATAACAAGGCCCAGCATTTGCCTACTTTGTACAAATAAAGCTACACTTCATTTGTAATTTCCATCCTTTAAATGGCCAAGGCATTTAATTTCTCATACCATAAAAGTAGTTGAAACTGAACAATTTTGCAAAGTTAATATTTATTTATTATTTGCTGTAATTGTTTTTAGAATTTCTAGGACTAGAAAAGAAATGTAAAAAAAAGCTAAACATCTGTCACAGAAAGTAAAAACTATCTCTCATCTATTGCTTTCTGCTGAGAGAAAAATCAAGCAATAGTGGAGCAATAACATTTTCTTCAGCTAAAACCATCATACCACATTGTAAGATCTCCAGAAAACATACTAGCTGTCTAAAAATTATAAGGAATTATGCTAAACTTTCAATGAGATAACATATATTCAAGTAAATTAACCAGATAATGATATCAGTTATCTTCAGTTTTTATATCTATAGAAATCCTAAGGAATGTTAACATGTTAATTTGAACTAATACTATAAAATCAACAACACTAGATCAGAAATATATACCTTGATAATGGGAAAACACAACTCTAGTCATTTTTAATATTTCACATGTGAAAATGTTCCATTAATATCCAATAGCACTCTATAACATTTATGTACTCTATAGCTGGATAAAAATACCTATTAGTGATAATAAAGGGATCTCTAGAAAAGATTCATTGACTTTGAATTTTATTATGATATACCACAAATTGAACTCTCTCGGGTTTGGAATTCCAATTCTAAATCTTTTAAGTATAAATAGGACTATTATGTTACAAGAGAAACGATATAACACTTTTGCCAAAAATTATATCTGAATCAAAGGTTAATTTGTAAACAGCCTCTTTTTTTAGTAAAAAAAATGCTAATGAATTATGCTCTAAGCAAACATTTCTCACTCTAACAACAGGATATCTATTTTTAGCTGCAGGTTTGGCTTGAAGTGAACAGCTTTTGCCTTGTGATAAGCTGCAGTATCTACTGTAGTATAGTCTTTCAAAAAACACTTCTTGACTGGTTTAATAAAGTAAATCACAATAACACCAACATATTTATCACAAACATATTTAGTCTAATAAATTATTTCTTCAAAGAAACTATTTCATAAAAATTTTTAACAAAGCTTCCACAGCCAAAATGCTTATGTTTATTTCATCATTTGATACCTATTTCTCAATAAATCATAGTTAAAAGCAACCAAAAATATCAACAAAATTTCGACCACATCATATTACCAAGACCAGTAGACTAAAAAAAATATATAACCCATGGATGACAAAACTAACCAAAGGAAAGTTAAGCTTATTGTTAAGGATTAGATATTAAAATAAAATTAACTATTAAGGTCTTCTACTTACTAATTTACAACAATTAAGAGCAGTGGCTAATGAATGTAATAAATCAAACCATAAAAACTGGTCATTGCTACTATTAGTAATGACATTAATTATTTACAGTTCTTAGTGGTTTTTAAAACCAATTTACTCTAATGCTTAATTGTGAAAGCATCAACATAAAATGTAATTCACTCTGGTCGTGGCTTTTCTAAGCATCTCTTTAAACATGTTTTTCTGCTTATAGATAAATATTTTTTAAAAAATATCTAGCTGAAGAGTCTCAGAGAGCATACTTACCACTCATGATGAAAACCAACCTTTCCAAAACATATTGCTCAAAACAACAATCCAGCAGCAAAGGGAGTTATGCTAATCTCTAGAGGTAGAAGAAGCGAAGCAATGGTGTAAACACATACACTGGAACATGCAGCACACGGAAAATGAAAAGAGCTTTCTTTTGTTTTAAAAGAAAAGCTTCTACAAACGAAGCATAACTGCCCAGCATGAGATATCAGTAGTAAACATTCAGTTCATGCTAGAGATGCATATAACAACTGAATTTCTTTCAAGCTAGCTATTCTCGCCTCCTTCATATACCTCTACAACAACTCAAAATGGCAGGGAGAAAATTTCGAGCCAGGATGTATAAGATGTTCTCATTATATCAGCATGAGTTGTTACCACGGCAACATTAGACCAGAATTATCGGTTCACTTGTAACAAGCAGTAGCTTTTCTAAAGCTTTAATCAACCAAAACAAATAAAATACCTTTTAATCTAAAGCCACAGGGTTTTAAAATAACCATATTCTTTAAATTAAGCACCAATCTACCCTTTTCATCTCTTTCAAAGATATAAAAAATAATGCTGTTTTCTTCAAATACTCACACAATCCCATGTTGAATCTGGCAAGGAACAAACAGCACAATGATTGCACCTAAACGTCTTTCAATTACACCAGCTCTTACTGCTAGCTGTGGACCTCACTGATATTAAAATGCTGTGTGCTGTTGCTAGTGACTATTGGCGATGAATCTTATTGCCCAGATCGCTGATAGCTTTCATTTTTCATGAGCCAAAAAGCTACATTTACTGCAGCACAAATGTTAACCATTTAAACATTTTGTAGGATGGAAGAACGAAACATAACACTATATAGAGAGTATATCTATGAAGGAAAATAATGGATGAACTTATTTATAAACTTCCACTGGATTCAGCATCACAAGCAGTATCAAATGCCATCCATGTGGTATGAAAAGTACACAATGCACCACAGTTACTGGCAATTATTACAGAGGTGCAAAATTCCCCGATCAAACAAGATTATGACAGGTTGTATAACAAAGGTGGGCAGACTAGAGGGTGGAGCACATCCCAATCCCTAAGACTCGAAATCTGAATCCTGATGACACATACACAGGATCTAGAGAATTATGCTTTCTCAGGTAGAACTTCTGCAAGTAAATTTTCTGCTTTAAAAGTTGTCTGGTGTGGCAGGACTTCTGGTGACAAGAGTAGTAAATCAGAAATTCTTCCTAAGAAACAACTAGGAAGCTGGGCAAAATTGTCAGAAACAATGACTCAGTGTTCTGAGAATCAGCAATCATAAACAACAATTTGAGAAGCATTTCATGAAAAACTGCTGAGCTTTGCATGGGAACACTGGGAGTTTGTGACGTTCCTGCCCCGGCTACTCCCCCTTCCTTCACAGCATAGTCAGTTCAGTTCCCTACCCAGTGAAGCTTGTTATGAAAACTAGTAGACAGTTCACTGCTAGATAGCTGACTCCATTTGTACTGAAAAAACTTAAGCTCTGTATTACTATTTTCTTAAAAAAAAAAAAAGTGGAAGACAATAGTGGAAGAAGTGCCAGCTCTATCAGTCTAAGGTTGTGACCCTGGTAGGGAGGGCAGCAGACTGGTGACTTAGCAAGAAATTCAATAGGAAAAATGGAACTGAGACAGAGAAGGACTGGATAAACTCTCCACACTCTGGCTGAGTAGGAGGCTAAGACCCTCATGGAGGAGGCCACAGAGGACTCCATGGAGAGGTAGAGAAGCTATTTAGTACCGTCGTGAAAAATGCCTGCACAGTGTGCTCCTCTATAGCAAAAGCATCTACTTGTACAACTAAGCCATGGCAGTAAAAAGCAATCTTCAAGTAGGTAGATTAAAAATATTAAAATCTAGAAGAACGAAAAAAATCAGAATTGAGATATCAGTAGTCATATATCATGGAGGATCTAGATTCTATGTGTTATAATCAAGAAAGCTACTAAAATAAAATAGACAAAACCAATCCTCAAAAAAGAAAAATAATAAAATCCAGAGCTGCTAGATATACATTAGGGAGTTCCTTTGTGACAGAAATCTGTGTACTTTATCAAAATGATCAATAGAAAATGTCCCTGATGGGTTTAGATATAGGATTTCTCAGAGAAGGACCTCAAAACTGGTATGATAAGCATGATGAGAATCCAAAGGATACTGTACATATAAAAATTAAAGTAAAATGATAGTAATGACATTTCAAATGCAAAACAAATCTCAACATAAAAAGAGAACCTTATTAAAAGTCAAAACGTAAAAACAGCTGGATGTGGCAGCTCATACCCGTAATTCTAGCTACTCAGGAAGCTGAGATATGAGGATCGTGGTACGAAGCCAGCTGGGCACTAAAGTCTGTGAGACTCTTATCTCCAATTA
The DNA here is from genome assembly GCF_031878675.1 of Megascapheus bottae. Lineage (NCBI taxonomy): Eukaryota > Metazoa > Chordata > Mammalia > Rodentia > Geomyidae > Megascapheus > Megascapheus bottae. Next base: position 26,062,228 of record NC_143514.1, read on the forward strand.
ACCACTAGATAAGTGGAAGTGACGCTGTGGCTTAAGGAGTAGGATGGGCTAAAGAGCTCAGGAACAGAGCCCAGGCCCAGAGTTCAAGTTCTATCACACACACATACACACGCACGCACGCACGCATGCACGCATGCACGCACTACAGACTTGAAAAGTCAATAAGAAAAAAACCAAACTCATTCAGTCCAACAGTAGATCTGATAGGGCAAGGATCAAAACAATGTACTTAAACATAAATTAATTTTAAATACCCAACATGGAGAATGCAGAAAAAAAGATAAAAAAATTAGCACAACCATAGAAACCTGTAGAGTTGAAAGGTTATCAACATACTTATAATGAGAATTAGGAGAAGAGAGATAAAGGGCAATGGAATATTTAAAGAATTCCCACTTTATAAGAAAAGAATAACTCATAATTCATGAACTATACCATGAGATGTATACCTAGAGTTCTCACATGCAAGTTGTGGAAAGATAAAGACAAGGAAAACATCTTAAAAGCAGTGAGAGAAGTGACCAAATACATACAGGGGAAAATATAACTAATAATGTGTTCTCTCAAAAAAAAAGAGACTCTAGAAAACACTGAAATGATATATTCAAAGTGTTAAATAAAATATTCTACTAATAATTTCACCAAGGCAAAGTATCCTCCAAAAGCAAAGGTGAAATAGAAATTCCCCTAGAGAATTTATAATTGAGGACATCTATCATAGGCAAAAATATCAGATCATGTGTGTACACATAATCATTATGTATGTGTACATATACATACAAAGCAATACTGAGGATCAATACCAGGGCATTGAACATTTGGGTATAGGTCTATAAAACAGATGATGTAATACATGTAAAAATAAAACCAATTTGGAGAAAAATTGTGGAATAATTGGCTCAATGTAGTTTTATTTGATTAGAATTAAGTCAGTACTTCTCTGAAGTAAATCATGTAAATTGAGACTGATAAAATGCATGTTAAAAGTCGTAAAGCAACTATAAAGAAAAATAAATATTTTTAACAATTAGAAAAAATCAACATGACTCATGCCTATAATCCTAACTACTCAGGAGGGTGAGTTTGGGTGAATTGCAAGTCAAGACCAATTAGGGCAAAAAGTTCATGAAACTGCTTTCTTAACCAATAGCGAGGCGTTTTGATGCACATCTCTCATTCTAGCTACATGGGAGGCGGAGATTCTAACAGTTTGCAAGATTCTGTCCCAGTACAAGAACCTGGACAGGGGGTACCTGATTGTCATCCCAGCTATTGTGGTCCTCCTCAATCTGGAAACTATTTATGTGGTTTCCACTTCTTCAGCTGTCATCACAGCAGCACTTTCAGACTCGCCACTCACTATCATGGCGTGTAATGAATAATTCTTCCCTCACTGAAACCACCTAGTAAATTCATTCAATCTCCCACTACAAATATTACAAATACACACACACACACACACACACACACACATACACACACACACATATATATACATATATACCTCTCCCTCCCTCCCTCCCCCCACTCTTTCTCTCTCTATATATATGGCTTTGGGTATGATTATCATGGTCTAAAAGAGATATTCTTCTGTGCTTGATTTCAATCCAAGTCACTTCAAGTCTCTCCCAAAGTTCTGTAGGTCTTTCGGGAACTTCTGTTAGTTTTCTTGTCTACAATGAAACAGATTCCTTTAATAACTTCTGTCTCTTTGTTCTGGTTCTTCAAGATCATGGCTGTGCTGGCATGGGTCATGTCCAACTAAAAGCAATACCCATTACTGATTTCTCACTTAAGTCACCCTTAGTCACTTTTATTTTTATTTCTAAGTCAGTCACTTGAAATGTCCTCTAACTGGCAACATTACCAGTAGATTTTGTATAATTAGGGCCTCAAGGAACAAAAAAATGAGATAAAATCAAGCACAAAAGAAAATGATGCAATCGAGATGTAGTGGAAACATATAAGGGTGCTGCTGGTATAATCTGGCACATTATTTTATAGAAAACTTGACATACATATATATTTTATACACATATATATAGTATTTATGTTCAGAAAGAACGTATTCTAAAACACTGAATACCAGTATAGTATAGAAAATACATAAAGCAAGAACATAGTTGTTAATGATCATCTAATATTATGTATATAATTTTTATGTACCATACTTTTATACATCTGGAAAAATAATGAGTTTATACCAGTGTCACTATAAAAATGTGAATAACAATTGTGTGTGTATGTGACCGCGCACATGTGTGTTTGTGTGTTTGTATATGTTTATGTATATGTGTTTCCAAATCCTGAGGCTTGTATTCAGGTCCTGGGTGTTGTCCTTGCACTTTTTTTTTCTCAAAGCTATAGTGCTCTTATCATTTAAGCCACAGTTTCATTTTCAAGATAAATGTCTCAGACTTTCCTGCCTGGACTAGCTTTGAACTCTCAGGTTTCAGCTTCCCCAATAGCTAGAACTACAGATGTGAGCCACCAGTATGTAGCTTAGTTCCTTTTTTTTGTTTTTGTTTTTTTTTTTTTTTGGTCAGTCCTAGGGCTTGAACTCAGGGCCTGGGCACTGCCCTTGGATACTTTTTGTTCAAGGTTAGCGCTCTGTCACTTGAGCCACAGCACCACTTCTGGCTTTTTTTTTCCCTGTGTATATTGTATGAAGGAATCAAACTTAGGGCTTCCTGCATGCTAGGCGAGCACTCTCCCATTAATGCTACTCTCCCAGTCCTCAGTTCAATTTTTTGAACATGAATATTTACTTTTCCTAACATTATTTATTGAATACTATTCTTTTCCTCTTTGATTTGTCCTCACAGTTTTATAAATTAATTGGCTATAAGTGTGTCTGCTTCTGAAATGTATTCCAGTGTTGTGTGTTTGTCTTCACACCAGTACCACAATGATTTTTTAAATTATAGTTTTATATTAAGGCAGTCCTCTAAATTTGGCTACTTTGTCTATAAAATATCCCTTGCATTTACACATGTAAAAACAGGAAGTAGGAACAAGTATTTTGACTGAGACTAAATTTGTAGATCAATTTGGGCAACACTGCTATCTTAATAACGTCAAGTTTTTTCATCTGTGAACATGGTTTTCTTCTGATTATTTTGGTGTGGACAAAGCAAGATCCTAACTCAATATCTATGGTTCCAATTGTACAGTGCCTGTCTATAAGTACAAGTCCTGATTTTTCTTCCCTCCCCAAGGAAGGAAAAAAAAAGTGAGTGCTGTGGAACAATGAATCAATGCATACTCACAAGTATATGGCTTACATAAGAATGTATGGTGCAGAATATTTCTTTTGGAGGTCATTTTGACAACAGTATTTAATTTGGGTACACGATTGGGTCTCTGAGCTAATGAAGATGGGGACCACTAATCATCTTTCTTCCCTATGGCAAAGATAATCCTATCATGAGTCTAAAACTTTGTTTAGATTCAGAGTAACCATGTAATATTCTTTTACAACCTTAATTTTAAGAGTGGGAGACTTTGGATCCCTATGTCTGTCTCTGCACACTGCTTTAATTACTGATTTCAATAGTCTTTTGGATAAGAGAGTGGTACTAGTGATGGAACTCAAGGCTTTGCACTCTTACCATTGAGCTCTGCCCATCCCTGCAACAGGTTTTCATTGAATTAACTTACTTTACAGTAAAAAGCATGTGAATCACAGGAGGCTAACATTTTAGAAATAGTTTCTTGGAGTCAGAATTAAACATATTCTCAATCCAAAAAATGGGTTCAAAAATTGTTGAGATAATAATTTATTTTGCTATGCAAGAATATTACCTTGAAGGATTGTCTCAGGATACAGTTAATTTTCCATTTCAGTATTCTCAGCTTAGATCTCTTATTTAGTATCCTATGCCACATTTAACTTTTAAGAGAACTTACCTGATTTCTTCTTACATAATTAAGAAAAAGAAGCAATCCTTTGTTTCTTTGGGTTTCTATCATATTATCTAGTCTGGCTAGATTTATAAGTACACACACAACAAATATTTGATCCTAGATTTAAATACGAATGCATTTTCAGGATGAAATTCCAGATTGTGCAATGTTGGGTCAGAATGGAGAAAACAGGGCCTTAAATATTCATACAGATATTCAGAGGTTAAACAAAGAAAGATGGACAGGAGAACAAATTTGGTCACTGAATATGGTGGCAGAGAGAGTTAATATCTGTGAGTGTTCAGGGTACACCATCTGTGAGCCTGAAATTTTGGATACTTGTGGGAACCATTAATTTAAATTGGTTAGTAAATGTAAGAATTCAAGATCCTAAAATATCCAGTAAAGTAGCTGACCCTAGACCTAACTCTACACCTCACTTACATTTTCTGTGATTGTATGTTTCATGTCTTCTAGAAATTAGTGAGCCTGCTTAAATATGGATTAGTTATCTAGCTTGGACTACTATAATAAAAATTACTATCAATCATGTGGCCTCAGTCACATAAAAGCATTTATTTCATTATTCTAAAGACTGGAAAGTTTTAAGACCAAGGTTCCTGTATATAGACATTGTTTTTACTATATGTAAAAAATGAGAGAGGGATATATTATCTTTTTGCCCTCTTCTCTGTACATGAATCCCATCTTGGAGCTTCTTAACCTAATCTCCTCACAATGCTTATTCGACTATGAAATTATGAAACTTTTTTTAATGATAGATGACAGGAATTTCACTCCATTATAATCTAATAAAACTACTGTGATAGGGGCCAGGAGTTTGGCCTAGTGGTAGAGTGCTTGCCTAGCATGCACGAAGACCTGGGTTCAATTCCTCGGTACCACATACATAGAAAAAAGCCAGAAGTGGTGCTGTGGCTCAAGTGGTAGAGCCCTAACCTTGAGAAAATCCAGAGACAGTGCTCAGGCCCAGAGCCCAAGCCCAGGACTGGCAAAATCAAAAAAAAAAAACAAAAACTACTGTGATAAATGTGGTTAAGCACCTACTGAAACATAATTACAGGTGGAGATTTCAATACTTTTAATAATTCATGAGAAAACAAGATAAAAATTAGCAAGAATAAACAACATGAATAACACCACCAAGAAACTTCGGCATTCATATAATACAGCATCTAACACCAAAAGAATGTTTTATTAAAGTACACATGGAAATTATCCAAATTGAACTACAAAAGAACTATTTTAAGTAACAGAAGCCAGAAACATGCATGTTGTATAATCCCAGTTATATAAAGTATCTAGAAAAGAGAATTTATGCAGACAGAAAGTATATCAGTGTTTAGTGAGATTGGGTTAAGAGTAGATAATGGTTGCACTTGGATATAAAGATATCCTCTGGAGTGATGGAAACATTTTAAAACTGAACTGTGGGAATGGTTGTGTATCCAGAAATTTAACTAATTGTCATTGGATCTTTTTTTAAGTGGGAAAGAGATGTATATTTATAATTAGCCAGCTAGATGTAGTTTAGATGATTCCAATTTTGTTGGCAGCATCTAAAGCATCATAGTCAGGAGCCAGTCGAACATAGGCCTTCTTCTGTCCACCAGGACTGACCAGAGCATTGACCTTAGCCACATCAATGTCATTTTAGAGCATTTTCACGGCCTGTTTGATCTGATGCTTATTGGCCTTGGCATCCATGATGAACACAAGTGTGTTGTTGCCTTCTGTCTTCCTCATGGCTGACTCAGTGATCAGGAGGAACTTGATAATTGCATAGGGGTCAAGCTTGTTTCTCCTTGGAGCACTCTTCCGAGGATATTTGAGCTATCTCTGGAGCCGTAGGGTCTTGGGCCGCTGGAAAGTGGATGAAGTGCATATCTTCTTTTTGTGGCTGTGGATGTCTTTCAGCACTGCCTTCTTGGCATTCAAAGCCTTTTCCTTGACTTCGGCTTTAGGAGGGGCAGGAGCTCCCTTCTTTGCTTTCGGCACCATCTTGGTGTAAAGGTATCACTGGATTTTATACGTATAGTGAGTGAATGCTATGGCATCTAACTGACTCCATTTTTTAAAGCCAAGCTCTTATCCACAAAGGTAGAGACAATATGCTTGATGCAGGTCTTTGCTGAGGAAAGAATCACTTCAGTGGGTAACTTAATTATGTAAATGTAATGCTAGTATGCATCATTACCTTAGGGAAATGTTCTCATAAAACCTTTTGGGGCTTAGTAATGACTATTCCTTCTCAAAACTGGTAAACAGAGCTAAGTAAGGGGAAGAAGATAAGTAGATTTGCCTAGAAACTAAAACAAGAATTCAGAAAGGGAAGAATCAAAATCTAGATCCATATTTCCAGAAGTTCAGAATTACCAGAACCTCTTTGGTGAATTTTAGTCATGAATCTGTGAAGAGGCTCTTATCAAAGGAAAGGGAGATCTGGGTTGCTGATTTAGGCTTGAATGTGTTGATTATAAGCCAAATCCAAGTGAAGGCTGGAGACCATTAGACAGTACAATACTGTTTATAGAAGATGGTTTTCTTTTGTATTTGTATTGCTATATTTTTCTTCTGTGGGAACATGGTCTGAAAACAGTTTTTCTGATGTTTTGAGAAAATTAAAGATTAGATCATCAGAGTAGACTTTAATTTTACTTTTATTCAGCTAGTTAGAGCAAACAGGTATGTCAGCTTTGAATATTTAAAAGATGAGACCCTATTTATAACAAATGTGCCATATTTGTTAAATGATAATAACTAGTCAGCAGAGCTTTCCAAAAGCAAACATTATTTCAGGACTTGCAAGGAATATTTAGCCTGTCAGAAAACATGACTTTCTTTCAGATTCAATTTATTATCTTATTTTCAAAGTACTTTCATAGTTTCTATCATGAAAGGATGTTGAATTTTGTCAAATGCCCACTTCTATCCACTGAGAATCACAGGATTTCTATCCTTAGTTTTGCTGCAATATAATATCTCACTTGATTTTCATATTGAGCTTCCTTGGATCCCACAGATAAATCAGACTTGATCATGGTGTATGATCTTTTCATGAAAATGGTTTTTTGTTGAGATATATATTAATTGCACAGAGAATTTTACTGTGATATTTCCAAACATGTACAATGTAATCAAAACTCATCCACTTCACCACTCTTTTAACCCCCCTCCCTCTTCTTAAAACAATTTCAAAACATTAAATTGTTCTATTTTCAAACATGTACACAAAGCACTTCGACTGAATCAATCCCCACTCACTATCCAGTGGCCTTCACCTCCTATGGGTACCACCAACAGATCCGGTTTAGACTTTTTTTTTTTGGTCGGTTTTGGGTTTTGAATTCTGGGCCTGGGCGCTATCCCTGAGCTCTTCAGCTCAAGTCTACTGCCTACCCCTGGGCCTGGGTGTTGTCCCTGAGCTCTTCAGCTCAAGGCTACCACCCAACCCCTTGAGCCACAACACCACTTCCAGTTTTTCAGTGATTAATTGGAAATAAGAGTCTCACAGACTTTAGTGCCCAGGCTGGCTGTGAACAGTAATCCTCAGATCTCATTCTCCTGAGTAGCTAGGATTATAGGCGTGAGCCACTGCGCATGGCTCTGATTTTCTTTTCAAGTATATATTAATTGCATTAAGTTATATATGCATATATAATTCAGTCAGGATAACCCCTTCTATTGCTTGCTCCTTATCCTCCCACTTCCTATTGTTTCATAACTTTTGGTGAGATACTATATGTGGTCTTTATACATAGACACAATACATTTTAATATTATTTGCTCACCCCCATCATTCTTTCCTTCTCCTTCCCCTATTCCTTCCCTCAAAAAGTCCCATAGTTATAATATCTATCTTTCAAGTCTAGGCTCACACATGTATAAAAAATAAAAAATCTATGCTATTTGTCTTTGTAGAATGTGCTTTTCTTGCTCTACAGGATGATCTCCAGCGGTTCCACTCATATTCTTGCAAATAACCTAAGTTCATTTTCCTCAAGGTTGAGTAATACTCCAAGATGTACATGTAATATACTTTCTTCATCCACCCATTGATTGTTTAGTATCTCCACTGATTCCATAGTTGACAGTATTGACAATAAATATGGGTATGCAATATCTCTCTCGTATATTGATTTACATCCCTTCAAACGTGTACCCAAAACAAGTCTGGTGGGGTCTATTTTTAATTTGGGGAAGGATATTCAATGGTGAGTTCCATAGCAGTTGTACTCATTTATTTTCCTATTAAAAATGTATGATAGTTCTTTACTCTTTCCTCCAGCTGGCATTCCCACCAGAATGTATTTGTTTTGTTTGATGACTGACACTGTGACTGGAATGAGATGAAACCTTAGTGTTGATTTGTTATTTCCCTTATGGTAAACATTTCTTCATATTTCTATTAGATATCTGAGAGTTTGTCATTTTACTGACTGTTCTTGTGTTGTTTAATTTTGAGCTCCTACTTTATTTTGGGCATTAATCTTTGATGAATTAAACAACTGGTGTAGATTTTCTCCCATTCTATGTGCTGTCCCTCAATTCTGGTAAATCAGAATCAGTTTCTTTAGCTGTGTAAAAACTTCCCAATTGATATCAATTCTTATTTTTATTTTCTGGGCAACTAGTCATATTCAGAAAATAATTACCTCTTCTTTCATCTTCCAGTGTTTTCCCTTTTTATCCTACAATAGTTTCTCTTGGAATTTATAAATTTCTCCAAGTTATCAAATTTGCTTCTATATAATACTTAACAATTTGTTATTTTTCAGACAAAGAGAAAAAACAATCCTAAAAATTGTTTTGAACCACAAAATACCCCCAAGTAGCTCAAGCAAACTTAAACACATAGAACAAAGCTGGAACCAGCACACTAACGGATTTTAAAATATGTTAAAAAACCTGTAGTAATCCAAACACGGCATTGGAATAAAAATACAAACTAATGGAATACTGTAATAGAGTCCAAACATAAATTCAAGCACCTATAATTAATAAATTGTGTGGGGAAATTGGATATTTACACTCAAAGTAATTAGGCCATATTTTACATCATTATAAAATGAATTCAAATTAGGTTAAATCTTTAATCATATGGACTGAAAGTGTAAATCTAGTAGAAAGAAAAACACAAGAAAAATGTCTGGGCAATGAATTTTCAGGTATGTATAACAAAATGCTCACTATACCCAATGATCACTTAAGTTTCGATCAAAATCACAATATCATATCAACAGTTCTTTTTTTCCCGATAGTCTAGCTATTGTATAAAAAAAGCATAAACTATAAACTTTTAGAGAGGATGTGGAAAAGGGGAGCTCTATCCTAGGCTGGCTTTGAACTTATTACACAACCCAGATTGTCTGTGAAGTCACAGCTGGTCCCTGAGTGTTAGCATTATCTATGTGTCACTATGCCAGAGTAAAGGCAACTTGAGATTGTGGTAAGAAATTAATACATCTGTTATAGAGAACAGTAAGGGGATCCTCTAATTTTTCATACGATGCAACACTTTTGCATGTATTTCTAGTTATATAGTAAAAGGAAATTCAATCAGTATATGGGAGAGATTCCTGAACTCTCAGGTTTGTTGAGCATTATTCATAAAGATCAGTATCTGTAATTAATCTAAGTGTCCTCTGAATGGATTCTTTAACTTTGTTCCCAAAATATGACAATCTTGAATATGTACAAAGACTGCTACAAGGGTGTTTATGAGATTTTTAATATAATAGTATAAATTTAAAAAAACAGAAAAATAAGTTAACAGTGGCAACCACTTGAGAGGATCTTACACAACTTTCAATTCTTTTCTCTGTTGCTCTGTATAGTTTCCAAATTTCCTTATTCTAATATATGCACTCAGACTAAAATGTTATTATAGAATAAGTGATTCTCAAAACTCAGTGTATATATGAATCAGCTGAGAAATCTTGTTGAAATGAATATCCTGACTCCGAGGTCTAGATGATATTTGATACTCTTTGATGACTTTTGATATACTTTTGTAACAAGTTCTTGGGTAATGCTAATGATGCTGGGCTTAATGCGCGTGTGTGCATACAGACACACAGACAAACAGACAGACACACACACCTTTTCCACCAAAATGAAAGTAGGCAGTCTATTGTTGTATTTCATATTGTTACATAGCCCATAGAAATATTTTCCAGTTTCAAATCATTTAATATGCCAAACACTTCAGCTTCACTATAAAGCTTGTTGGATAATCCAATTCTTATTTAAAAATCATGATAAAAATACATGGATAACACTAAAAATACCTAGGTAAAATTTGCAATACAGTGTTCACCACGGTCAGGTCAAAATTTTGCTATTTTAAGCTAATGCTCTTAGACCTTTCACAATAGGAAAAAGTTAGAGGAAGCTTGTGCTAGATGACAATACAACAAATAACTCAACATTTATAAAAAATTATGCTAGCAATAGCAAATTTAACAGACATGTTCTATACTTCATAGAGTTCAAAATCATAGATGACATGTGCAACACAAGGATAGTAAACTAATTTTAATACTATAAAACAAGTCTTATTAAGAGTAAAAGATAACCCAAGTACCAATAGTTCAGGCCTACAGATCCTAGATACTTGAGAGGCTGAGAATTGGAGAATTGAGGTTCCTGAACAGAACAATTCTTGAGATGTCTTCAGAGCTGATAGCTATGCCAGGCAGCCTGAACTATGTGTGAGGCCGAGACTGTGAGGACTGTAGTTCCAGGCCAGTCTTTATGGAAGAGTCCCTAAGACTAAGTCATAGTGGAAGAAGCCTGGTATGACAACACAAACCTGTCATCCCAGAAATGACTAGAAGGCTAAAATGGGTAGATGGCAGTCCTAACATATAATGCTCTAAATAAAAAATAACCAGCATTGGGCTGGGATTTGGCCTAGTAGTAGAGTGCTTGCCTAGCATGCACGAAGACCAGGGTTCAATTCCTTGGTACCACACACATAGAAAAAGCCAGAAGTGCTCATGCTTGTAATCCTAGCTACTTAGGAGGCTGAGATCTGTGGATTAAGGGGCAAAGCCAGCCCAGGAACAAAAGGACCTAGAAAATGGGAAGTGGGGCTTGGCTCAAGGGTAGTATGGTAGCCTTGAGCTGAAGAGCTCAGGGACAGTGCCCAGGCCAAATTCAAGCCTCATGACCCACAAAAAAAAAGAAAAAAAAAGCCAGAAGTGGTGCTGTGGTTCCAGTGGTAGAGCCCTAGCCTTGAGAAAGCTGAAGGACAGTGCTTAGACTGTTAAGGGGAGCAAAGACTGGCATCATCTTGAATGTGCTGAGTTCCCCGCCCCACTGTGGAAGGCCAAGAATGTTAAAGCAGCCCAGCCACCTTTGCCCTTCTAGGGAGGGGCAACCTTATCCCCGCCCCCGCCATGAGGGTTAATTTAAACACTAGGCTGTAACCCTATTGGCTACCTGTGTGTGGTGGGAGCTGACTTTATGGTTCCTCTGTGTATGTAACTATCCTATTAGCCATTTATGTGCGGCCAGGTTCGACCACATGGTTTTTGCCCTTTAAAACCCAGTGTGAAAACTGCTCAGGATCACAGTGTCAGCTCCCGAGTCTGCACTGTGTCCCTGGCTGGTCAGTTCACCATCTACTTCCCCAATAAATTCACCTTTTTTTTTTATGAGACTGTCTCTGTGTGGTGGACTCTGGTGAGTCATGGAATCCCCTTCCCTGACCCCATAACAGGACCCTGAGTTCAAGCCCCAGGACTGGCAAAAAAAAGAAAAAAAAAAAAAGCACAAAAAAGGCTGGAGACCCAGCCTAGTACAAGTGTGACAGCCTAATAAGAGTGAAGTCCTGAGTTCAAATCCCAGAACTGTAAAAATAGGAAAAAAATAAACAGAAGATGGCAAAATTGATATTTAGGAGATGATAGTACTGAAATCTAGGAAGAGTCTTAGGTTATGAGCCAATCTTGCCATTGGTAGCAGCAGTAAAAGGAAATTCAGACAGAGTATCAGACAGACTCCCTTTGTGCCACAAGTGACACAAAGGGCTATTCTCTATTCCTTGCCATATTCACAGTAGCCTCAAAAACTTTGTTTCTAACAAAGCACTCAGCACAAACAAAACACATATGATAGCTGTATGCATTTCCCAGTAGTAAAATAAGTTATCTTGTTCTCTATTATGCTAGGTAAAATTCTTTAGGTGCTTTTAAATAAGGTTGCATTGCATTACTTTCTACTTTAAAAAAAATTACATTCAAGTGGCTAGAGATATAGATCAGAGGTAGAATGCTTGTCCAATGCCCTTGTTTGATCCCTAGCACCACTAAAAACAAAACAAAAATGCCCTGACTCCTGACTATTAGATTCTGATCTAATATTTTATTTATTTAGTTAATTAGTTAGTTACTGGCAATGTTGGGGTTTGACAATTTGAGCCAGTCTTTATGCTTTAGCTATTTTTTTAGGCAGGGTCTTATAGTTTTGCCCAAGGCTAGCTTCAGTCTGTAATCCTCCTACCTAAAGCTTCCAGCATAGGATACTTGCACAGGCAAGTATCATCACACCCAATTATTGACTGATATGAGGATCTTACTAACTTTTGTCAAGGCTTGGTTTTAACTCCTTAGCATTGAATTATAGGCACAAGCCATTGTACCTGGCTGCTCTCTCTGACTCTTGTCTGTAAGGATGCAAACTACATCTTATTTTCTTCCTCAGAACCTTGCATACTGACTATGAGTTAGTAAATACTTAAAAGGTTAACCAATAGGGCAAAAATTGTTTGCTATCAATAAGCTAATACAGGTGGGCATTGGTGGTTCAGATCTGTAATCCTTGCTACTCAGGAGGCTGAGAACTGAGGATCATGGTTCAAAAACCCAGCCTGTGCCGTTAAGTCTGTGAGACTCTTATCTCCAAATAACCACCAACAAAACCCCCAGAAATATTGCCCAAAGTGATAGAGAAGTAGCCTTGAGCAAAATTGCTCAGGGACAGTGCCCAGGCTCTGAGTTCAATCCTCATAACTTGGGGCGGGAGGGGGGGGGAACTAATAAAAATTACAAATGAAAAAGTAGAAAAGTAATGTGGAAAGTTTATAATTTGAGAACTAGAATGATACAAAGTGGATAAACAAAGGAATTAAATTATTTGAAAGGTTTACTTCAAAAAGTGAAACTGGAAAAAGTGTATTATAATTATAATCACTTGCTACCAAAAAGCTATCTGAGAAAAATCCTTGTTCAAATTCATTTGCTCAATACAATATTTAAATCTTAAATCTAAAATTCATCTACCAGAAAAATAGCCTGTCAGTTCACAGGACTACAAGGTAAATTATTTGATGCTATTAATTTAGTTATTTTTCAAAACTCTAGAATTAACATTTATATACTTCTGCTATCAAATAGAAATTGTGACTTAAGTATTTGGTTATTTGAAATCAGATAGGGAAGGGTGGAAAACAAGATGAGGGACAGGGGTAGTGGGGGTGGGACTAAGACATGAGAAAATATATCAATGTATGTGAAGTAATGCACCCTCTATCTATCTGGTGAATATAATGTAACCCTTCTATTAATTACAATAAAAAATATATGAAAAAAATCGTGGCTTAATAGTAACAGATGAAACAATTGGGAATCACTATATATTTTCCTATATTTCATATAACTGGGAAAGAAACAGTTTATTAAGTTTTGTACATGTATAAATTGATAATTCATCTTTACTCAGTAGCTCAGGACCCCAACTTTTACAAAAATTACATGTGGTTTCTGCACTTAGTTGCTTCTCAATATAGCACTTTGGAATGAGTATATTCACATAATTTTATCACTGGCAGATACTGCATTCCTTTTTCTTGTTAAACAAGTCAGACAAGAAATTTCTTTAAATAAACTTTGAACAATGTTTTGTATGAAAGCTTCATACAGTCAAAACTCCCTCCCTGACTCACTGCTAAATGAATAAAGATTTGTACTTTTGACACAAAAATTCCTGGAATTCCTAAAGTGCAGGATCCCCAGGTTTGCTGTCTCACTTGACTTCTGTTTGGACGTATTCCACCACAGTAAACAAAGTGCATGCTCACCAACAGCTTCCTCACCTGCTTTTGGTCATCACTATGAGCATTTTCCATATGGAGCGACTAGGCTGATGAGTAACCAACTCCAGCTGTTCTTTTAAGTATTTCTTATATGAGTATTAGTCATACAGAAGGACTCTATTTGCCTACGTTTTTAACTTCACAAAAAGAAAACTTTATCAGTCTGCTGTTCTAAAAAGAATCATGGCTCATGATACTATATCCTTTGCTTGACTTTAAAATGTATTTCAAAAAACTTAGGTCCCATACATTAACATTTTTTTAAAAAGGTCTAGTTCAAATATAACTTTTAATTATTAGAGTCTTTTGGAATTTGTTCAAGGTATTTATTAACATTCACTAAAGTCTCACTGTGAAACATAGATAAAACAAATTAATTTCAAATTTTTGTTGTTGATGTGGTCCTGAGAAATTGAACCCAGGGCCTCATGTCTGCTACGTAAGCATTCTACCACTAAGCCACATTCCTTCTGTCCACATTCCTAGTATAATTTTTTTTTTAAATCGCTGAAGTGTAATAGAAAGTTTTCCCAAAATGATACTGGCGACTATAATTTAACAGAAGAGGGGAAGCAGACTAAGTGAAAAGCTTCTGTTACTATGTAAATCTCCATCTTGTACATTATTTTAACTTTTTCCAGTTCATTAATTTAATAACATGATATACGTCAGGTGTCAGCTTACTATGCAGTAATAATTATAAATAATATTTTGAGGATTTTTTTCACACAAATAAGTCTTTATTACTGACTCATTAAAGTAGCTTGGAAAGACTTTAAAAATTCTAACATAATAGAACAATAATTCAAATAAACTAACACAATTATCCAGATGCTATTTAAGATATAAGAAAACATCTGTAAACTATTTTTAGTGAGTTTTCCTTCATAACTCCCTTGAATACATAAACAAAACGACAAACCCTAATGCTATTTGATCCAGCAGGGCAAGAGTGCCAAAGGTAACTCTACTGTTCTTTTAATGAAAGTGGCAAAAATACTTTTGGGAGGGTTCAAGGTGAGATTGAAGAACTAGTATTTTTTATATGTGAAATTTCTCTTTTAAAATTATGTCACCAAAAATGGCTTTATATCACTGTTTTAGGAAGCAGTAAGCCTCCAGCATTTAATATGTCTGAAATAAACTCAATGAAAACATTAACAGCATTCCCACTTATAGTCACACTCATAAATATCACAAAATATAATTACAAAAATTTACATACCCATGTTAATAAAAGTATGAGTTTAGTAGAATAATCTGCTTTCAGTTTAGAAAATCTTGCATATAACAATTGAAATAGCATTCATGTATGCATTTAAAAATATATGATGGCAAACATAGGAGAAATTTAAAGCAAACTCCAGGTCTTCTTGTCTTTTCAACATTAAGAGGTTGTAAACAGAAGAAATTGTAAAAAACAAAAAAAAATCAATTCTTTTTAATTTTTATAAAAGCAAAAAATAAAAAACAGAAATATTGAAATATGCTAGAAATGATGTAAGAATATCACAAAAACTGTTCTCATTGACAGTCAACCTAAGTAGTCATACATGAAACAAAACAATGAATACATGGTTCAGCATAACTGATATTCAAGTTTTTGTGAAATTCTTTCAATTTCATGTCGCAAAATATCTTTGGACTAATCACAAAGAGACAAGGCAGAATTCTTTAAACTTGATTCTAAAACTCCAACTGAGACTGTGGCTCCTAGTTTAATATATCATTTTTTGAAAAAGAACTTACTTGATCTGTCCCATAAGGTAGTATGTTCAGAGAAATGCAGACTGTCATTTTCCAGAGCTGTTTTCTGGTCATGGGTAGTACCTTTAGAGTGTCTATGAAATAATCGGCTAGCAAAGCCTTCCAGCTTCTGAAGAGCAGAAGAGGTACCTGTATACTGGTTACAGGGTAGTTCTCTGTAAGTTGCCATTCATGTACATTTACACTTTGTTGAGAGAAACTGAAAATATTTCCAGAAGGAGCTTAACAACTTCTTACAGAGACGCTAAAGAGCTCTGCATGTGCCAAACTTCCTGTTTGCATGGCATTCAAAACCACTACTGCTGTTCTGTTTCCTGTTAATATAAAACAGCATATCACCGAACTTCTCTTAAACAAAACTTTTTTCACCTCAACTAGAAAGAGGAATTTTTAAAACTCGCACTATCTACCTAAAGGACTCTATGTTTGAATGTTTCTTATATTAGCACAAAACCTCATAAGGGCACTAATTATACACATGGTTAAAGTTGCTTAGAAGGGAAACTAGTTAAACATGTATTACAACCCTATGTAAACGACTAAAGGACAACACACCCTCCAGACAAAACAGTTTAAAAAGACAAGTGGGTTTTTTCCAGGAAATGACTAAGATACAGATTTTATCGTAAGTATTTCACTCTCCCTCAAAAATTGGTATGGAATGTATTTAAGAAAATTGTCACAAAACAAACTGATAACATATGCTGAAACTAAGAAAAATATGAACTGATCATTTCAAAAGAGAACTGAATGTTGCTTACTAGCTGAGGTAAGTGAAATGTAACAGAGATGACAGAAATTCAGCCTGTCAGTGCTGTACCACACTCATGCATTGACAGCTACCTACCACAAATGTATTTTAAAAATTCCAAAATGTGAAGGGGTATAAAACATGAGATTGAAAGTTAGCACGAGACATGCTAATTTTAAACCTTAACACAAAACATTACTGTTTACCTGATCCAATGACTGGCTGATCTCACCTAGGAAAATATCCAACTCAAATTAAATAAGGTTTGCCATGATCAATTTGCAGGAAAGAATGTTACCTATAGCATTTGACAAAGATGGTATTTGCCTTTTGATGCCAATTAATGAATAAGAAATTCTTTTTTCTCTTTGACAGAAAAACAGAAGAGGGGAGAGTAAGGGAGTGTAGCAGAGTGGAAGAAGGAGAATGGAGGGAAGAGGAAAGGAAATGGAGAGCCCAAAGGAAAAGGCCTTTTAAAAATCTTAAAAATGTATATATGTGTGTATGTGTGCGTGCGTGTGTGTGTGTGTGTGTGTGTGTGTGTGTGTGTTCATCTAGATTTCTGTTTTCTTTTTTGTCTGCCTTGTGGTTTGAACTCTGGGCCTGGGAGCTGTTCCTGAGCATTTCAGTTAAAGGCCAGCATTCTACCACTTGAGCCACAGCACCACTTCCGGTTTTTTGGTGATTAATTGGAGATTGAGTCTCACAGACTTTCCTACCCAGGCTGGCTTTGAACCATGATTCTCCAACCTCCGCCTCCTGTGTAGCTACGATTACAGACATGAGCCACCGACACCAGGCCTCTGGCCAATTTTTTGACAAATTGCTTTAACTGTTACAATAATAAAGCAGAAACAGTAATGATACATAAAACAAATAGGAGAAATGATATAATAAAATTAGGATGTACACAGACACAAAGACACAGACATAGTCCACTGTGGTAACTCTGACTAGGGAATTTTGCTATTAAGTTTTGAATATTGTACATATTGTAGGCAAATTCATCTAAACAAGCAAGCTACAATATAAGACTAAGCTTGTTAAATGTACAGCTTTCTGTATAAATGTTAGATGCATACTAATTGATATCTGACAGTGTTTCACACAAATACAGTATCTGTAGAGATTTATAAAATCACAGAGTATAGACTGACTCAATATGGTAAGAAGTGTTTAAAATTTCTGAATTTCAGGGCTGGGAGTTTGGCCTAGTGGTACCACATACATAGAAAAAAGCTGGTTTAGTGGCTCAAGCCTGTAATCCTAATTACTCAGAAGGCTGAGATCTGAGGATTGAGTTTCAGAGCCAGTTCAGGTACTAAAAAGCCCGTGAGATTCTTATCTCCAATCAATCACCAGAAAACAGGAAGAAGCACTGTGGCTCAAGGAGTAGGGCAGTAGCCTTGAGCTGAAAAGCTCAGGGACAAGGCCCTGGCCCAGAGTTCAAGTCCCACAAAAAAGTCCTATGACCCACAAAAAAAAAAATGTACCTAATACCTTGTGAATGTAACTGTAAACTCTCTATATGTTATCCCCAACAATAAAAACGAATATTGTTTAGTGTAAAAAAAAAAAAAGAAAAAGAAAAAAGCCGAAGTGGTACTATGCCTCAAGTGGTAGAGCGCGCTAGCCTGAGAAAATCCAAGGACAGTGCTCAGGCTCTGAATTCAAGGTCCAGGACTGGTAAAAAAAAAAAATCAGATTTTTTTTGACTTGTTCACCTGACACACAGTCTATCATACTTAAGGTTTACTCTAAATTTCACTTCTTATTTGTTATTGTTACAAGGTTTTGAACTCTGGGTTTCACACTTCCCACTTGCATTGCTGGTGCTCTACCACTTGATTCACATCATTAGACTTCTCTTTACACTCACTTTATATGCTTGCCAAAGACACAAACTAATCCTAAAGCAACAGGTTAGGCTGCTGGCCTTGAACCTTGATCCTTCTGCTTGCAACTTCCAGAATAGCTAAAATGAAGGTGAGCAAACCAGCACCTGTCCAAATGCTGGCTCCTCAGTGTAGGCTCCACATAGCTCCTATGGAAAAAAAACCTATTTTTTCTTATCACTGGTCTTACGATTTTGTGTTAAAGCTTGGTGTCTGGAAAGAAAATCCTGCTGTCTGAATTTGTATGTCAGGAACTAGGAGCTACTTAAATTTACAAATGGTACACACCATTATAAACTCAGTGAATATATGAATAAAGTATTCATTCATTTTTTAACAATTTCAATGTATATGTGGAATGAAAATACTGGAAAATATATTTATTTATTTATTTATTGCCAGTCCTGGGCTTAGGCTCAGGGCCTGAGCACTGTCCTTGGGTTTTCTCAAGGCTAACACTCTACCACTTGAGCCATAGCACCATTTCTGAGTTTTTTTTTCTATGTATGTGGTAACGAAGAATCAAACCTGGATCTTTGTGCATGTTAGGCAAGAATTCTACCACCAGGCCAAACTCCCATTCCCTAATATTATTTATGATAGGACCATAATTATATAAAATCCAACAGTCATAAAATTGCCTATATAGAAAAAAATGAAAGCATCTTTGGAATGTTTTCTATATTGTTGCTGAATTCTATTCATCCTTTGAGTTCCTTTTTCTCTCAGTAAAATTAACCTGTTTTTTCTGCATCTAGTCACCACCTTTAATCACTCATCTATGACTAGCTTTCCCTTAAGTATTATATTCAGAGTATCTGCTTGCCAGTGACACAAACTATCCTAACATTGATATGCATGTTTTATGTGTGTGTGTGTGTGTGTACGTGTGTATGTTTGTGTCAGTCCTGAGGTTTGAACTCAGGGCCTAAGCTTTGCTTGTTCAAGGCTAGCACGCTACCACTGGAACTCTACTTTCAGCACCTTGGTGGTTAAAAGTCTCACAGACTTTTCTGCCCTGGCTTTGAACTACAGTCCTCTGATCTCAGACTGTTGAATATACAGATTATAGGCATGAGTCACTCACTAAGCCTGGTCAGACTGATTTTTTTTTTTTGCCAGTCCTTGGGCTCAGGACATGAGTACTGTCCTTGGTTTTCTCAAGGCTAGAGCTCTACCACTTGAGCCACAGCACCACTTCTGGCTTTTTTCTATGTATGTGGTACCAAGGAATCAAACCCAGGTCTTTGTGCAAGCTAGGTGAGCACTCTACCACTAGGCCAAACTCCCAGCCCACCAGACTGATTTTTAACCGATGTCTAGCCAGAATTATTTACATTCAAAAGTAATTCTAGATCTCAAACAGGAACACTAGTACTTATTTGTTTAAAACTATGCATAACGCTAAAACCAAGTTAATACAGAAAAAAATTACGAGGTGAGTAGTCATTTGCCATCTTTTTGTTGCAGTAAAAAGGTTTCCACACTACAAAGTCCTTGTAGAAGGTACACAATGCTTACTTCTTAAAGCAATGTTTCTATATATGGTAATTTGACCAGCACACTGTTGCTATGGAAATTCGCAGGCAATTCGGTTTTTATTAAAAAAGAACTCTACTGGCATCTACTGCTAGAAAGAAACAACTACAGCTTTAAGTAAAACTGAATTGCTTTAAAAAATGATAGCAACTTCCAGAGTGAAACTTGCTTTATTTGCCATGATACCACAAAATATTGACTTCTTATATTTAAGAATAAATAGTAGTGGTATATTTTTCCAGCACTTTACCAATATGTCAAATATTATTGTAAGGTTTATGAAATCCCTACAAATGAAGTAGCAGCAGTATGAATCCTATTTTAAGCTAGAGAGGAAACTCACAAAACATTTTGTAACTTGCCCAGAGTAAGTCTTCTAATTCTCCATCAGGACTGCATGTATGTATGAGCATGATTTTCTCTACAAGGAACAAATATTTTCTCAAGCCTAGTATTTTTCAGAGTTGCCAGGCCCATGTGAAGGTGTGAGGATATGCCATGAGAACATCTCCTCTTCTGTAGTCATCTACAGAATTTTTAGCATTCATTTCTACACTTATAATCACATGGGAACTCAGCCCTTTGTATTTTGTTAGTTTGAAGGTCAGATAAAAAACATATAATCTATTTATATATAAACGAAACAGTATCTCCATATGGAAGACAAACAGCATCACTATGAACTGGGTACTCAAATAAAAGTTTTAGGGCAATAGCTTTGCCTTTTCTAGAATGTTAAAAAGTGCTTCATTCATTGTGCAACATTTGCCATAGCATAGTAAATCAAGATTCATCCATGTTGTAAACTTCAATGCTCCACATATATTTATTGTTGAAAAATTATTCCTTTATATAGATTAATAATAATTTTATCTACACACACACACACACACACACACACACACACACACACACACACACACACACAGTTTTGCATTTGTCAAAAATGAACGTCAGTTCATGGAGGTGAGAGTATCACCAGTCTAGGCCAGTCTAGGCTAAAGTGCTATCAAGATCTACTCAATAAAACAAAATAGAACAAAACCTGGGTAAGGTAGTACATGCCTACAATTTCCTGCTGCATGGGAGGCAGAAGTACAAGGATTGAAATTGGAGACAGAGCTGGCCAAAAAGCAGGAGACACTATCTGAATAACAAATTAAGCAGGTTGCGCCAATCACATCTGTAAGCCTTGCTACTCAGGAGACTAAGATCTGAGGACTGTGGTTCAAAGACAACTCGGGCACCATGAGACTTATCTCCAATTAACCACCAGAAGACCAGAAGTGGCACTGTGGCTTAAAATGGTAGCAACTAGGGACAGCTCCCAGGCCCAGAGTTCAAACCCCAAAGCTGATAAAAAAAAATAATTAAAATAACCCAAAGCAAAAGTGTTTGTATACATGGCTCAGTGGTTAGAGTACTTACGTAGTGGTAGAGTGCTTACATTGAAAATGATCGTTAGTTCAAATGCCAGGATAATAAAGTGATCATATAAGCATGGTTCTATTTTGTACTGTATTCCATTGATTTATCTACATATCGGTTCTTTCTGGTTAAGTTTAGATCTAATTGGTAAACTATAAAACTTGCCCTTATCCCCATTATTCTAAATGGTTTGGGAAACTATGGTTTCTTTCATTGTATATACATATACACACAATTTATACAGTAGAAAGTGAATTCAGGACCAAATCAGTTTGTGGCACATATACAATTATCATTTCATTCTACTTGGGTTTATTTCATCAATGTTACATAACTTTTAGCAAGGAGAACTTGCACATATTTGTTAGATTCATATCCAAATTTTATTTCAGTCCTGGGGCTTGAACTCAGGGCCCAAGCACATTATGATAATCCCAATACTAGATAGGACTCAATCAAGAAAAGAAGTATAAACCTATCTCTTTCATGAACATAGATGTAAAACTTCTAAACAAAATAATAGGCAACTAAATTAAACAACTAATCAAAGAAATAATATGCTATTATCAAAAAGGATTTATCCCAGGACACAAAGCTGGTTCAACCTATGTAAATCAATAAATGCAATACAACACATAAATGGAAGTAAGGACAAAAGCCGCATGATCATCTCAATAGGTGCAGGAAAGGCTTTGACAAGATCCAATATCCCTTCAGGATAAAAGCTCCCAAGAAGCTAGGAATACATGGAACATCCCTCATATATAACAAAGGCTGTGCATGACAAACTGACAACCAACACTATACCTAATGGTGAAAAACTAAAATAATTTCCTTTAGAATCAGGAATGACACAGGATGTCTACTCTCTCTACTCCTCTTTGATACAGTAATGCAACTCCTAGCAAGAGCAATAAGAGGAAAACAAAGCTGTTCTAAATAAGGTAGGAAAAAGAAAAAACTATCCCTTTCTGCAGATGCATAATGCTGTACATAAAGGACACTACAAACTGCTTCCCCAAGCTATTAGAGCTATTAGAGCATAAATTCCTCGGTGTACTTCATTTATTGAGTTCCACACCAAATCTATAATAGCCAGAAAACATTTTGCAGGATTTTTAATTCTTTTTAAATTGTTATAATTTGTCTTGTAACTCGGCATAAGGAATTTCCTGTTCCAATTTTTAAGTTGTACATGTAAAAACTGTTTTCTATTTTTAAATATAAGTATAATTGTAAGCAGAATTTGACTGAAGGTCTTTAATTTTATTTTTTTCTGGGGTTTCTACTTATTTTATTCTATAGATTACTAAGAGATTATAATTCTTCAGTTTGGGGATTATTCTTGGGATATTATTTTTGGGAATATTTTTCTTCTGATATATCGTTTTGCTTATTTAATTTTGAAGCTCCATGTTAGGTACACACACATTTAGACTTAATTCTATCTTTCATCATTATCATGTTTCTTAATCCTTGCTAACTGTTTTTGTTCTGAACTATGTGTGATAGTTGTCAGCCATTGCAGCTTTCATTTAACTAGTGTGCGTGTATGTTTTTCTGCAATCCTGATGATGGAAATCTCAGTTCTTCGATAATTCTAAGAAAAATCACTGATTCTGTTTAGTTTTTCTTCTTGTAAGAAAACTTCTAGTTTCTTTATATGACAATGCTGAGTTCTAGGTCTCTTCTCTCCTGTTTGGAATGTCTTCCTTCTTTGGGGTTACTTGAATGTCTGTATATTGCACAGTTGATTTTTTTCCCATTTGTTTTATTTTCTAAAGATTTGTGTTCTGTCTCTCCATTATAATATATAGCATGTTATGTATAGTAAATTATATATAATGTACATATCTATATCATTTAAGTCTACTTAGAATTAAAATTTTACCACTCCAAAGAAATGTGAAATCCTGCTAAATATTTAGTTCTCTTAAAGCTTTTCCCCTCCTGATATTCTACTTTTTTTTTTTTGCTTGTTTGTTTTGTTTTGCCAGTCCTGGGCTTGAGCTCAGAGCCCGTGCACTGTCCTTGGGCTTTCTCAAGGCTAGAGCTCTACCACTTGAGCCTCAGCATCACTACCAGCTTTTTTCTATGTATGTGGTACCGAGGAATTGAACCCAGGTCTTTGTGCATGCTAGGCAAATCTCCGGCCTGATATTCTAATTATTAATGTGTATATTTAAATACACTGGGAACCCACCAGATAATATTATTACTTTTTATTTAAACCATAACAAATATCTTAGTGAACCAAGAACAAATAGTATGTTACATCTATGCAGATATTCATAATTTCTTTCCTTAAAGACATTCCAAATCTGTTACCTTTTCTGCATGGAAATACTTTTAGCGTTTCCTTTTAAGTAAGACTGCTCGCCAGTCTTGCTTTGAATTATATTTGAATTATCTTGGTTTCCAATAACTTGACTATGATGTGACTGCGTGTGTGTGTGTGTGTATGTGTGTGTGTGTGTGTGTGTGTGCGTGCACACACATGCACTTGCATGAGCATGGAAACATGCGTTACATTTCTTGGGCTTAATTTTAATTATGTTCTAAAATCTATATGCCAGTGATTGCATCTAGAGATTCCCTTACTTGTTTGTTAATCATGACATTTCAAATATGATGTAAAAATCAGTGTTTCAAAAAAAGCAGTTTAACACAAAGTGTGATTTCAGTGTGAAATTAACAAGTAGATCTCTTAATAAAGCCAGTCAAAGGATAGTACTTTTGTCACAGAACATTATATAAACTTCAATAGTTACTTATATCAAAGGTAGTGCCAATATTACTATGATACTGGCTGTTTCATTCTTGGAAAACTGCTATGTTTGCCACCAAAAAGTTTTATAATCACCTTTAATACTTTTTCATCCATGCACTATCCTTAATGCCTAAAATAACACATAATTGTACATATCAAAGCATAACAGTCTAAAAACTTTGTAATCTTGCTAAATGTTTTATCACTTTAAACAAAAACAAACTCAAGTAACTTCTATAACCTTCAATAATCATGCGCTTTCTATAATCTGTGATATTTCACCCATTTCTATAGTAGAACAGGAGTACTAACAACTGCCATTCCTTGAGCCATCATATCCTTTTTTAACTCTATGCCTTTTCACATACCATCTTCCCAGAAACCTGGTAAGCAGAATGGTGCCCTCTGCCCACTAGGTTCATCTGTTCTCTGGAGCCTATGAATAGGCTGAAATGGACTTTGCAGATATAAAAAAGGTTACTAATTAGTGACCTTAAAATAGATTCTGGTAACTTAGGTGACTCCTGTATAACTATATTAGTTCTTAGAAGTGGAAAACTATCTATGGCCAGAAGCAGATGGAAAGATATGACAAGATGTCATCAGATTCCAAAGCTAACATAATTCAAAGCAGATTTACAGGCTCAGAGATGTTGAATCCTTAAACAAGCACAAGAGAAAGACCTTCAGCAGCTCAGGGAAACCCTCAAATAAAAACCTGTCCTACGGGCCAAAAGAAAATATGAGTTGTGCTTTGACAATATGAATATTCTTGGAAGAAAATTCATTTCTAGAAACTTCTAATTGGTGCCTGCCAGAATGATGACCTATAAAACTATGAGACGATAAAATGAATGTTGTTTTAAGTCACTTAAGCTTATGGTAATCTCTTATGGCAACAATAGAAAACAAACAAAGACTTAAATGTAGTAATGTAAGAGGGGTGGAGAGTCTTAAAAATACAAGAAAGATGAAGATATCCAACTATTCATAGTGAACACAAGACTATCTTCCTCTAATCTTTCTAAAGCCCTTCATGTTAATGAGAACCTCTCTGTTGATCTACAAACTTGCTAGAAAAATATATGGCCAGGTGGCCCATCTAAATCACCATGAAGGGGTTCTCTACCTGAAACAGGAATGAAGATGCTATTTCTCCTCTCAATCCTTACTACTACAGACTAACTGAACAGGGCATCACAGTCACTCCTCTTGCCTACAGAACCCACATAGTACAAGGGGAAGCTAGATTTGATGGCACTGAAGTTAGTGTGACTAGAACACAGAGGTAAATATATCTATAGACTCATAAAGCAACATTATAAATGCCTGCTCGTAAAACACATTACACTCGCATTACAAATCTCATAGAAGATACAACATGGTCTTCTCCCCTCAAAAACATCAACTTATAAACATTACTCTCAGGGTGATGGATGATAAAAAATACTCTAGATAAAAAAGGTTGTGGTAGTTCCAATACTGACTGTGGAAAAGTGAAGACAGACAAACCAGTAATCAAAAATCAAGCAAAAAGTTGTGTTTAACAAGATGAGGGGTGGGGATGGGGGGAGGGAAATGGAGACCAAGACATGAGAAAGGGTATCAATGTTTGTGAAGTAATGTACCTCCTATCTGGTCAACTCTTCTATTAATTATAATAAAAATATATGAAAAAAAGTTGTGTTTAAGCTGAACACCAATAATCTGAGCCAATTGGGGCTGAGATCTAAGGATCATGGTTCAAAACAAGCCCAAGCTATTTTTAGTTAATCACTAATAAAAAAATAATCACTAATAAAAAAATGTCAAGTAGCATACTAGCTTTAAGTAAAAAAAATCTCATAGACAATGCCCGTACCTTGAGTTCAAGCCCCAGTACTGGAGAGTACACAGACACACACACAGTTCCATTTATAGAAGATAACTTTTTTTCTGGCAAATTCACACTTATTCCAAGTTATTTTCTCTATTCCAAATCCTAATAAATACATTAACACCCACACTGTTACAGTGACTACATTACACAATAATTATGTTTATACTTTACACTTCTAATTCTGAGAGTATTGTTTTCTTTTTCTTCTTTTAATTAAAGAATTTATTAATATTGATTTTTACATCATATTTCAAATGACGTGTTTAACAAACAAGTATTCAAGAAGGGAATCTTTATATACAATCACTGACACTTAGATTTTAGAACATAATTAAAATTAGGCTGAGGGTTTGTATGTCATAGATACATATTAATCTATGTAATAAAACATGTCTATAGAGTCATAGATTTTTATGTCTATGTAGTAGTGTTTATATTTCCAATACCATGTCCATACCATTGGGTATGCAAATATTGAGTCTTTGCTCTTATACTGTTTGGATCTAATAGCCACATTGAGAGTATCATTTTCAACTTCTAGAATCTAATGCAATAGTGATCATGTAGTATTCAATGTTTTTGATTTTTCTAAATTGATTGCTTGTACACACTAAATTCACATCATCTTTTGTGCAAGTTTGAAGGATCTCGAATCATTGATCAAACACAGACAGAAAAATCTTTATTATGACTCACTATACCATATCTACTTCTATACTACTTTAAGGAGCAACACTTTTCATTATTTTTGATTACTCTGTTTTAATTACTATTCGATGCATAACCAAAAGAAAAAATAACATATTATATTCACTATTTTGGAATCCACTTAAGATATTAGCTTTGGTTGGTGGTAATGCTTATTACATCTGACATTTTGTATGTTATGTAAACAAATGTATTTAAAATTTACCTTTAGATTAGGTATTTTACTTCATCTTCAAGGCAAACAAAGAAGATAACGCTGTTGAGAAGTTATTAAATGGCAATACTCTGCCTCTATGTTCAAGTTTTGAAGGTTTACTCAAATTCTTAAAAAAACTTACTTTAAATATAGATGTACTCTTTAGTGTCACAAAAACAAGGATTTAAAGTAGCAAAACTTCTGAGAAGAAGAGAATAATGAAGGGATAATATCCATCAAGATGAATTAAACTAATAAATTACTTTGTTGAGTGGTGACTCCTTTTTACAACTACTTAAACATAAAAATACAATTTTAAAAAGATTTAATTTAGAAATAGCAAAGTTTTATCAATATGCATAAGTTTTACTAAGTGTAACCAAACCTTAGTTTTTCTATAAGAATTTTGGAACAATTTCAGTAACTTTCATCTTAATCACTTCCAAAGCAATTTTTACTTTGACCATGATGTATATTATAGCTAACAAACCTGATGTAGTTTTAATGCCAAATGATACATGCAGGAATTTTACCATAATGGCAAAGTAAAAGGAAGTTATAACTACATACTAGAAGGGAAACAACCTCACATACCACAATGTGATATCGTGTTTAACAAAAATTCTTAACATATTTCAAAACTAAGAAACAAATGTTAACCTGACCTTATTGACATCTCCTGGGTCCCTCAAATAAGTGATCTGGTACCGATCATGGCATTTAGAACACTTGATTCATAGCAGTACACGATATGAGGTTAGCCAGAAGGTGGCAGAATAGAGCCAGTCTTCACATGCAAATCCAGAAACATGAAAATCACTCATAAATATGTCAATGTACTAAAAACACATATATTAGAATATATATTTTAGTATATATATATAGCACTAAAATACAAAAGAACTGTATTTTAGGCATACAAACAAAACCATTAAATTCTCCCTTTCTTATAAATTTATATACACGACAACATGAAAAAAATGAAGTCCTCCAAAATCCTTCCCATTGATCCAATATCGTTCTTGAATTTTAACAATTTAATGGAGAACTAATTGCAAATGTTGCCTTATATAATATACTTACTTTGGTAAGGTTAGTAATAGTTACTATTACATTTCATATAACTATCAAGGAACCTTACTTTTATACTGAATTTTTAATAGTGAATAGGGCTTAGGCACTATGGTCTGATACATCAGACTACATATTTGTTGAATTTTATTTGACTATTTACAACAAATCCATTTATCTCTACACTCCTGGTAGCTACCATGGGACCTGCAACATATAAATCCTGAAATATCAAGGAGAAAACAAAAGAATGAAAGCAATTAAATAGACAATACGTCACTTTGTATCAAAATAGTTCTTTTCATTTTTCCATTGGATTACCAGCCATCTCAAACTGAACACAAATAGGTTTGAATTGCCCTCCAGTAAGAACTAGGTTACTTGCTGAAACCAAGTGAACAATTGTAAAACCAGGTCTGTCAACAGTAGCCAAATGACAGCAGAGGCACAAGGTGAGTCCTGGAGGGACTTGGTGATGGAGCTGTGAGGTTTCAAACACTATTTCGGAGAGTAGGTGTTTCACCCTGCCTCATACTAAAGAACTTCCAGGGAGCATTCAAATTTGAAATTTATCTGTCCTCTATAGTCCACAGGAGCTCAGGAGCTGTTTGGGGGTCTCATCAAATATAGAAGCACTAAATGGAGGATAAAGCTACCTCTGCCCAGGGGCGGAGTGGAGGGTTGTTTCAGGAGAGGAGTCCACTTGGAACAACCGGGGAAAAACACTTCTGTTCCATAAACTGCAGAGACGAGGGTGTGAGTTGCCCAAGGAGAAACATATCTCTTGTAAAGGGAACTGGAATCCCTGGTCCACAGATTTAAGGAAAGCTAAAGAAGTTTATGCTTTGATTTGGTATTTAAAGAACCCTATAGACTCCACTCCCAAGTTGCTTGAGCTGATTCAAAACTCTGGCAAAGTAGTGGGGTATAAAATTAACCCTCAAAAATCAGCTGCTTTCCTGTATGCCAAAAACAAGAAGAGTAAGGCAGAAATTGGGAAAGCAATGCCTTTTGCAATAGCCTCGAAGAAAATAAAGTACTTAGGAATTAACTAAGAATGTAAAGGATCCGTTCAATGAAAACTTTAAAAACCTGAAAAAGAAAATTAAAGCAGAACTGCGGAAGTGGAAAAACCTCCCATGACCCTGGATTGGAAGAATTAACTTCGTGAAAAGGGCAATCCTGCCAAGGGCTATCTACAAATTCAATGCAATACCAAGCAATATCCCAGTGACATTCTTTAAGGAAATAGAGGAAGCAATTCAAAAATTCATATGGAATAATAAAAGACCTTGTATAGCAAAAACAATCCTTAGCAGAATGAACAGTGCTGGAGGAATATAAATACCAAACTTTAGACTTTATTACAGAGCTACAGTAACCAAAACAGCTTGTTACTGCACACAAGAACAGGCCTGAGGACCAATGGAATAGAACTAAAGACCCAGAAATCAACCTGTAGACATATGGCCACCTATTCTTTGATAACAGGGCCAAAAACATAGGATGAAAGAAAGACAGCCTCTTCAATTAGGGGTGCTGACAGAACTGATTAAGCGCCTGCAGAAATTCTAAAATTGGATCCTTCTATGCCACCCTGCACCAGAATTAATTCCAAATGGATCAAAGACTGAGATAAAAGCAGCTACCCTGACAACTTTACAAGAAGGAATAGAATAGGAAGTCTCCATGCACAGGTTGAAACATTCTTAATAAAGAACCAGAAACACAATGAATGAAACAAAGTTTGGACAAATGGGACTGCATTAAACTGCAGAGCTTCTGTATGGCAAAGGATATAGCTAGCAAGTTAAATAGACCACAGAGTGGGAGGAGATCTTCACTAACCACACAACAGACAAAGGCCTCATATCTAAAATATATCTACAGTTGAAAAAGAGACACTTTCCTGAAGAGGAAATAAAAATGGCCTATACACACATTAAAAAATGCTCAACACCTCTGGCCATAAAAGAAATGCAAATCAAAACAATTTTGAGATTCCACTTCACTCCAGTTAGAATGGCCATGATCAAGAAATCTAATAACAGATGCTGGAGGGGGTGTGGCCAGGAGGGATCACTACAACAATGTTGGTGGGAGTATAAACTCGTTCAACTACTACGGAAGGCAGTATGGTGATTCCTCAAAAAGACTAAACATAGAGCCCCCCTACTACCCAGCAATTCCACTCCTTAGCATTTATCCAAATGTCCAGAAACAAGGACATACTAAAGCCACTAGCACAATGATGTTCATTGCAGCATTATTTACTATAGCTAAAATATGGAACCAACCCAGGTGCCCCTCAGTAGATGATTGGATCACAAAGATGTGGTATTTATACAGAATGGAATTCTATCCTGCCCACAGAAAGAATGACACTGTCACATTTATAAAGAAATGGAAAGACAGAAAAATCACATTAAGTGAAGTAAGCCAGACCCAAAGGAACATAGGCTCAATAGTTTCCCTCATTTGTAATTAGTACATATCTAGGACTCTCCTAGCAGAAGATTACAACAGCTCAAAACCTAGGTATCTAAGGTCATATAGATGAGACTAAATGAAAGGAACTGTAGGTTATGGAAACAAGAATTTATATCGTGTGATTGCTGTTCTTAATGTACTGTTATTTCTCTTCTCTTTTTTTGCCCTTATGGTTAATCTCATATTGTTACTGTATCTGACTTTGTCACCTGGTATATTGTATATATGTATATTTGAAATAGGAAAAGGAAGGGGGAGAAACTATGATTGGGAGGGGATAGAGGGGAAATGAAGACAAAAACATGAGAGGGGGTATTAATTTGTGATAAGTAATGCACCTACCACCTGATGAATGCAACTGTAACCCCTCTATACATTATTGCAAAAAGTTTCTATTTTAGACCCCACTGGCTGTACAGGGTGATCTTCTACCACACTGTGGTTCAGGATATAATAATCACTTTGGATGAAACACTTTTCCTTCCAAATTCTCCTCCTTTCATTCCATCAGGTACTAATGGAGTGGCTAGTGGTGTTTTGGAGATTTTTGTTAGAAGGATTCTCAGATGGGATAAAATTATTTTTACTGTAATTGAGAATAAGTTCTGAATTTTTCAAGAAAATATAATAAAATTACTGACTTCTGAGTTGAATATAGATGAGGAAGATGACTTACAGAGTAAAACTCTAGGTAAAAATGATGGAAATTTCAGATTATTAAAGATAATAGAAAAAATAAACTAAAAATATTCAAAATATTTAATGAAGAAAACTAAATTTAAAAAAATGTATAGAACAAAACAAAGCATTTAAATGGGCAAAAAAAGGGGGTCGGGAGTTTGGCCTAGTGGTAAAGTGCTTGCCTAGCATGCACGAAGGCCTGGGTTTGACTCCTCAGTACCACATACATAGAAAAGGTTATATATAAGTGGCACTGTGACACAAGTAGTAGACCTCTAGCCTTGAGAAAGCCCAAGGACAGTGCTCAGATCCCGAGCTCATGCCTAAGATTGGCCAAAAAAGAAAAAAAAGGGGGCAAAAAACTTCAAACTGTAGTAGATTCTTTGACTATTACACAAATCTAATTAATGAAGATAATATGAACATTTTAGCTAAGGATGTAAAAATCTAACAATGAGTGGCTGGCAGCATAGCTTAGTGGCATGCGCAAAGCCCTAGATTTGATTTGTCAGTACCACATACTAAAAAAAGCTGGAAGTGGCATTATGGCTCAAGTGGCAGAGCACTACCCTTGGGCAAAATTGTAAAATTGTCCAAGGACAGTGCCCAGGCCTTGAGTTCAAGCCCAAGGACAGGCAAAAAAAAAAAAAAAAAAAAAAACCATGACAAATATACATAAACCTTAGAATAGCCAGTAAAACAATAAAGACAAATAACCAACAAATAATTGGTAACTCAAAAAATTTTTATTGTATCTTATTATCAGGGTAATTCAAAAATTATTTATTTAGTTAGTTGTCGGTCTTCAGGCTTGAACTATGGAGCTGGGTTCTGTCCCTGAGCTCGTCAGCTCAAGGTTAGCACTTTCCCACTTGAGCCACAGCACCACTTTCGGTTTTCCAGCAGTTAATTGGAGATAAGAGTCTAAGAGACTGGACTTGCGTAACCAGGCTGACTTTGAACCACAATCCTCGGATCTCAGCCTCCTAAGTAGCTAGGATTATAGGTGTGAGCCACCAGTGCCCATTACTTCAGATTAGATACTGACAAGAAAACTTGAAATTCCTAGATTTTAATTAATTAATTTATTTATTTTGGTCGTGGAGCTTGAATTCAGGGTTTGGGCACTGTCCCTGACTGAGTTCTTTTATTCAAGACTAGCCCTCCACCACTTTCAGCCACAGCTCTATTTTCGGGTTTTGGAGATAAGAGTCTCAGGAGGACTTTTCTGTCTGGTCTGGCTTCAAACTGAGATCCTTGGATCTTAGCTTCCTGAGTTGATAGAATTACAGGGTAAGCCACGGGCAGCTGCCACAAATCCCTGAATTTCTTACGTCATGTATGAAAGAAACCTGCCAGGTTCTAGCATATAATACTAACTCTTCAAACACACCCACACCCACACCCACACCCCCCGACACATACAGCAAGAAGCAAAAAGGTCCGGCAAGTATACTCCAATATGCTACAATTTTTATTTTCATTTATTAAGAGGACATGTTTTAGATTTACTTAAGAACTATTTTTCACATGGCTCTTATACATACAAAGATGAAAAAAACAGGCCAGGTACAGCGACTCATGTCATTATCCCAAATACTTGTTGGAGGCTGAGATTTGGAGGGTTGTAGTTTGGGGTCATTCCAGTTCAAAAGTTAGTCAAATCCTTACCATAACCTAATGGAGTATGCTGGCAAAATTCTGTACTCCAACTTTTATAGGAGGGTCGAGATCTGCCTGGGCAAAACACATGAGACCATAACAAAAGCAAAAAGGAGTAAAAGTATAGTTCAACCATAAATTCCTGAGTTCAATCCCAGTAACTTCAGAAAAGAAAAGAAAAAAATGGTTAAGAAATTCTTAAAGCTCATTATTGGGTTTTTATATGAAAAATATGGCATACATACATACATGTGTATGTATGTACAGGTAGATATACATATATGGTTTCTCTCTTTTTTAAAAACTTTATAAATAATCCAAGTGATCTTATGACTAAATGATAAGTGAATATCTCCCAGAGATAGAAAGACTGATGGGACTCTCCTCTTGCTTAAAGGTGTTTCAACTACAGTAGATAGTAACCCTAACTTAAGTGGAGCACATTGTAATTACTAATTGGAACCAAGAGTAGGATGGTGTGAACAGGTGAACAGGTGAGTGGTGACTAAAGGAATCATGTTGTAGAGTACACACCAGTTCACTTAGTATCTTTCCATTCCCCTGTAAATAGTAGAAAAGGATGGAAAGCTACAAATATATTTTGTTCTATTTGTTTTAGTTGTAAATCAAGTTCTAAGTTCTATTTTATTATTTTTAAGTAGCTGTACAAAAAAGTTGCCATTCAAATAAGCAGTTTATGAATATAATGCATATTGGTTAATATCATCCCTTTCAACATTCTCATCCATCCCTCTCAGCTACCCCTTCTCTCATTTTTAATTATTTTTACTGCACTCCTCCTTTTGTTCTACAACCCCTTTTTATTCCCCTGATCTTGACCTTGACCTTCATAAGTATCCATTTCCTGTTTATTTTTGATTTAGCCTTTCTAAGGAATTACATTCTTTGTTGTCTCTCCTGAATCTACTGTATTTCTGTTAAAACATTTGTATATATTTGCATGCCTCCCAAAATATTTACTTATATGTGTTTATTAACTAATTCTAGCTTCCACAATTGAGAGGAAACATGTAACCTTTGTCCCTCTTTTATTCAATGCACTTGTATAATATTTGAATGTAGTTTCTGGCGAAAGGCTTATCCTGAACAAAATGTTTCCCGGAAGCAGTATTTCAATGATGTGCTGCTCTAGCTTTTCAACAGTGACTAAGAAAGGAGTGAGGCAGAGCCATAGAAAGAGAAGGAGAAAGAGACATCAATCTAATGGCTCCATCTGAGGTCCAGGATATTGCAATGCTTAAGTCCATTCTCACTCCCTGAGCTTTCAGATTACTTCAGGTAAGTATTTCCATTTGTTTTAATGTTTGGGTGTGCATGTATGTTGCTGTTACTATCTTCATTATTGTCTTGAGACAGGTTCTGGAGAGAGTCCAGGCGGGCCTTGTATTCAAGATTCAGCTCTCCATTGCCAGGATTATAAGCATGAACTACCTCCCATACCCAGACTCCTTTCTGTTTTAATCAGCTTGAATTGGGCCTCTGTCTCTTAGAACAGAAACAAACTCACTAAATTCACATACCAGAAAGAAATTCTAGATTATTCTATGCTTTACATATATCAACCACTTCCTATAATATCTGAACTTATTTTTATGAACTGATAGGTAATAAGAGATTTATAAGAAAATTTAGTAACTAATTATGAGTAAGAAACAGGAACACTGCAAAGTGTCACAAATGGCAGTAAAATTTTCAAATCATTATATTCTAGAAAGTTTGCTAATAACATATACTATGCCAATAAAACATAGTGATCCCTAAAAGAATAAATACAAAAAAAAACAAAACAAAAAACCATAGTGATCCCTGAGCTTGCCTGAGGACAGTCTTAGATTTTCCTGCCTTGGTCACTGGCATTATCCTCCAAAGGTCAATGACCTCCATGGCAGCTGCTGTTCTATTCTTGCTGCTGTCCTCAGTTCTGCTTTGGACTCAGAGGTGTCACTGCCATTTTTTTTCCTTTGTGTTCTCTCACTTTACACCTCTATATTAGGTAATCAAAGAGTGGTGGTAGCCTTGCACTTGTTTCTTGAATTATGAGTTTTCTTTTCTTAACCAGCAATATCACTAATACCTCAGAATATTTGCATCAACTCCATTTTTATGCTTATACTTCCAAAAATAACACAATTTTTGAAAAATAATAATTGTGAATTCTACTATTGCAAATAATACTAAAGGCACTCTTGGCTACTCTCTCTCTTACCTGCATTCTTCTTCTCTGCTCCCAAAAAGTAATCATTATTCTAATTTTGCCTATAGCCTTCAATTTTGTTTTTTTTTACAGTTGCTTATACACAATTACACAGAAAAATATGCTGTTGGGGGCCAGGAGTTTGGCCTACTGGTAGAGTGCCTGCCTAGTGCCTGCCTAGCAAGCATGAAGAGTGAGATCCGATTTCTGGGTACCACATACATAGAAAAGGCCAGAAATGGTGCTATGGCTCAAGTGGTTAGAGCTCTAGCCTTAAGAAAGTCCAAGGACAGTTTTTAGGCCATGAGCTCAAGCCCTGGGACTAGCAATTTTTTTTAATGTACTATTGTGTGTGTGTGTGTGTGTGTGTGTATATGCATATGCATACACAAATGAGTACATAGCCTTTCATGAGTTGTTTTTAAAATTCAGAATATCTCATCCATTTCTCTGTTGATGGATTTCTACCCTATTTCCCATTTCCATTATTACAAGTAATTTGAAAATGTACACATGTTCCTCTTATTCTCTGTGTGTGTTAATATGAAGTTAAAATGAAGTAGAAACTTCATTTGTTCTAATGTCATTACTGACCTCAAACTGTGATTTCTTTCTTTTCCTTCACACAAGTATCAGTCTACCATTACAGGCTACAGTAATATCTATAGAGCTCTTAGCAATTAAGTCATTTTCAACAGTTTTATTAAGCTATAAGTTACACAGCATAAAATCCACCCATATTATGTGTATGTCAGTGATTTTTTTCAGCATGCATATTATGGTTCATTAGACACTCATGTTTGAGTTCCTACATTACGTCAAGACATAATAATAAATATTGAGTTCATGAGCTGGGGATCAGTGGCTCAAATCGCTATTTGGGAGGCTGAGAACTGAGGACTGAGATTCGAAGCCAGCCCTAGCAGTATGTCAATGACTTTAAATTATTGTATTTATTACAAGAGCTGTACAGAGGGGCTCTTATTTAACATGTCAATTCACATGTACAATGAATTCTGATCAGTATGACCCCTTCCATTATCTCATCTATCTCATTCGCCCATCCCCTCAAGTTTCCCAGTTCCAGTTTTCACATATACTTAGAACTTTATGACTATATTCAGTAGTGCTTTTTGTATTCATGTCTCCCTTCCTCTTAGATATCACATTCTTCAGTCAAAATGAACTTCAGCTTCCTGATATTCATCCCAACCCTGTACATAACACTTTAGTCAATTTGATTATATATATATATGATTCCGTATGTGTGTTTTTATATATGTTTATAATTTGAGTCTAACTTTCACACATGACAGAAAACAAGTGTCCTTTGCCTCTGAGCCCGACTTTTCTCAATGTAACTATTTTTCAGATCCACAAAAGAATGGACAAGGAACAGCAGGCTGACCAAAAGAAAACAGGTAATTTTAAAATTAAACTTGCAGAGTTCTGCAAAGGTTACCACTATTTAATTTCAGAATACTTTTTTCTTCATCACCCCTCAAAGAAATCTCAAGCTTATCTGTAGTCACTCTCTATTCCATCTCCCTTGGAAACCCCCAATCTATTTGTCCCTCCAGATTTGTCTTTCTTTTTCATCTATGGACTGTGTGTCTCATTTATTCCATTTAGCAAAATTTTGAGGTCAATCCAAACTGTAGCATACCTTAATAACATTTCTTTTTATTGTGACATTGTATTCCATTTAACTAATAAATTACACTGTTTATCTAGCTGTGTCGTGGATATGCTTCTATGGGTCTTAATGTATAAATTCTGTGGATATATGATTTTATTTTTCTTGAATATGTTCTCTTTTTTGGTGGGAGGGCAGTCCTGGTGCTTGAAACTCAGGGCCTGAGCACTGTCCCTGGGCTTTCTCAAGGATAGAGTTCTACCAATTGAGCCACAGCACCACTTCT
Source organism: Megascapheus bottae (assembly GCF_031878675.1). Classification (NCBI taxonomy): domain Eukaryota; kingdom Metazoa; phylum Chordata; class Mammalia; order Rodentia; family Geomyidae; genus Megascapheus; species Megascapheus bottae. The sequence continues at coordinate 26,099,228 of NC_143514.1, forward strand.
GGCTTTTTCTATATATGTGGTACTGAGGAATTGAACCCCAGTCTTCATGCATGCTAGGCAAGCACTCTACCACTAAGCCAAACTCCAGGCCTCTTGCATATGTTCTTAGAAGTGCTTGATGGACATGGTAATTTGGTGTTTCACATTTTGAGAAGCTGAAGTTTCCAAAGATGTTAAATCATTTCATATTTCCACCAGCAATGTGTGAGATTTTCAATTTCTTTATATTATTACACAAACTTTCTATTATCAAAAAATAAAGACAAAAGATGCCTATCAAGGAGGTTCTTTGGTCCCATTTTATACCCATTTCCAGTTTCAAATGATATATTTTCTCAGGTGCAATACCTCAATTTCTACACAGTGTGTATGCCTGTCAGGACAGTGTGCACTTTGACCAATGTTTGTTAATCCAGCAAAAATAAAAACACCTTATTTTAACTCACATTCTAGTAACACTACAATGAATTGTATTTTCATATATCAAGCAACTAAACTCAATTTTCAGTAATTTATCTACTTGTTTTTACTGTATTTTTCATTCCTGTCTTATTTTTGTCTTTTTTATAGCTTGGAAAATATTTACTAATTCTACTTCATGATTGACAATACTTCCTACTAATCTTTATTCTTAGGGAATTATGAACATTATCTTTCAGAGTTCTTCCATGTCAAAGTATTTCTCTGTACTATCAGTAAGTATTAGGTATCTTGATTCATGAGTATAACTGTTTAACTGTACAAGAGTATTTTCCAATAGTTTTCTGGGAACTCAATAAAATACACTAATAAGATTTTTAGCTGACTTTTCTGTGAAAATATAAAAATTAGGGCCTACTAGAATAGTTGTGAATGGTAAAACAAAAACTAACACCTAAGAAGAAAATAAGTGTATTAGATGAGTGACATGATCAAATAGATGAGGAGAGTGAAAATCTGGTTAAGGTAGTTACCAGCGGGGGCAAGACAGACACAGTTGAGAAGCAATCCTCTTAGACTTTGTATACCATGAGTTCATAATTATCTTCCAATACTCATGACAATGTCACCAAATGAACAGCCATCACTAAATCACTATATTCTCCATTTCACTATTGCCATTTAATCTCCTCACTTTGAATCAAGCACATAAATCCCACTGACAATATTCATTTATTGTTAAGACATTGTTTTTGACACAAGAAAATGCTGAGCCAAGCGTGGTACTATTGTAATACTAGTTACTTGGGAAGCAAAGAAAAGAGGATTGAAGCCAACTGGGGTAAAAAGTTAGTGAGTTTTTTTTATCACAAAGCAACAAGCTACATCTATGCCTACAATTCTAACTACATCAAAGGCAGAGGTAGGAAGACTGAAGTTCTTGAATGGGTCCAAATGCAAAACTCTTATCTGAAACAACTAAAAGCAAAAAGTCTGGGGGATGGGGGTTGTCTCAAGTGGTAGAAAGTCTGCCTAACAAGCATAAGTACTCAATTAAACCCCTACTATTACCAAAATAGAAAAAAAAAAAGTAAAGATATTTCCGGCCTGAAGCTCAAGTACAGAATGGAAGTATATAAATGCTTAGTGGTAGAGTGCTTGTCTACAATGCATAAGGCCCTGGGTTCAACTTCCAATACCTCAAAATTTTAAAGTATCAAACATAAACTAAAAAATCTTCAAAATTACTAGAAAATCTGGAGATTAAAATTAAAATAACTGAAATTATATCAAGAAATTTGATATATACATATAATGGTATTCCATTACAATGAAATGGGAAAAAGACATATTGGCTGAAAAACTATCTGGAACAAAAATGAAAGGCATCAAGCTGCAAATCTGAAAAGCTGCAAATAGTAATCAGAGGGAATAAAATCATGCAGGCATTTTATTGTAAAAGTGCTAAAAAAAAAAAAGAGGAAATCATAAAAAGCAATGAAAGGGAGAAGACATCTTACCTGGGAAGAGGGAAGAGGAGGAGGAGATGAAAGAGGAAGGTGATGACACTCAAGATTCATTATATATAGGACTACTCATATATAGGTTAACATGAAATTCCTTGTACAACTAATTCATGAGAAGAGGAGGAGGAGGAGGAACCAAAATTGAGAGTAACAACTGGTTTCTCAGTAGAATGGCAAATAAAATATGATAAAACATCCTCAGCATGTTTAAAGAAAATAACTTTCACACAGAATTCTATCCACAATACATATCACTGAAAAATCATGATAAAAGCTGAACATAGGGGAACATGCCTGTAATTCTAACACTTGGAAAGCTGAGACATGAAGACAGTGACTTCAAGGCTAACCTAGACTACAGCATGAGATCTTTTCTCCCAACAAACAAAAAAGTGATGATAATGAATATATAACTCCTCATTTTACAAAACAGACATAATTATTCTGAAAGTTATCTTCATTAAAAGAAATATAGATCAGTGGCATAGTACTTGCTCAACACAGAAAAGGCTCTGGATTCAATTCTAGGCAAAGAACAATCATAATAATACAAGATGATGTCTTAAACACAGGCAAAGTTAAAAGACATGAAACATATACACACACACAATCTGAAAGGACTTGGCCAATGAGATTGGACATATCTAGCAATCTCTAAAATTAAATTTTATCATACACTAAGTCAAGGAAAAGCACTAAAAGGTCTGGAACTATAAAAACACTGTGTGTATGTGTGTGTGTTTATGTGTGTGTATGTGTAACTATCAAGCAAATGAAGAGAAGGTGTGCAATACTAAAAACTGATTATCTGATTAATTACAAACAAGATAGAATAAGTAAATCAAACACTACAAATAATAAAAGCAGACAAAACCGAATGTAAGTAAATATTCAAAACTATGGCATCCAGATGCTAACAAAGTAAATGCAAATCTAACTATATTAATATCTGATTTGTTTTATAAGAATAAGGGATAATGAATAATAATAAAAGAAAATAATCATATATATGCATCTAAAAACAATGCAAATGACAGTGGCTGAAACCTATAAAACTAGTTGGGAGGTAGAGACTGACAGAATTGTGGTTCAAGGTCAGCAAGCATAAAAGTAAATGAAACTCTAAGAGGTTGATGTGGTAGTATCCTGTCTATTACCTGAGCTGTAACAGGAAGTGTAATGTAAGTAAATAGAGGCTCGTGTCTACTCAGGCAGAATTTGAGGTCTGATCTCAAAAACAGACAGTATACAAAAAGAGTGGAGATAGCTGAGTGGTAAGAGAATCTGCCTTGTAGTATAAGGCCTGAATTTAAGCTAAGTACCAGCCCTCAAAGAAAAAAACAACACACTGAAAAAACAAACTTGAGCCAGGTGCGGTGGCTCCAGAGGCTGAGGTCTGAGGATCAAGATTCAAAGCTAGCCTGGGCACAAATGGACCTGAGACTTATCTTCAATTAACCCCAAGAAAATGGGAAGTGGGGTCTGGCTAAAGGGTAAGGCGGGTAAGCCTAGGGCTGAAGAGCTCAGGGACAACGCCCAGGCCCAGGAGTAGGGCAGTAGCCTTGCGCTGAAGAGCTCAGGGACAGCGGCCAGGCCCAGAGTATCAAGCCACATGACCCACAAAGAAAAAAAAAATTAAAGATTGAAAGGAAAAAAACACAAAATTATAGTAAGAAACTTTAAATACTTGCTATAACTATGAAAATGGTAAAAAGTAAATAGGAAAAGGAATAATAATAAATAACACTAATCCCCAAAACAACCAAAGTTGCCATAACATATAAAATATGTTGGGGACAGGGAGAGGGAGAGAACACTGCAGGCACAAAAGCAGAATACACATAATCAATGGAATGTGGGATCACGTTGTAACTTTACAACTACATGGGGAGCCACAGAACAAGTCTCAACACATTTTAAAGGATTGAACATCATTCCAAATACATTCACATCATAGGTCAGGTATGGCTCAAGTGGTACAATGCCAACCTTCAGGGAAAAAGTCAAGAAACAAATAAGAGGCCCAGAATTAAAGTCTCAGTACAGGCAAGAGTGTACACACACACGCGCGCGCACACACACACACACACACACACACACACCAAAAACTATGAATGCTGATTCAATCACAATTTTTAAGAGAAAAAAAGAGACATTCAATGGTCAATACAGGTATGAAAACCTCATCACTCTCAATCATCTATGATATACAAATTTAAATCAGTATTTTTTTTGCCAGAAAAGGTACGATTAGAAATACGAAAAACACCTAATTTGGGAAGGATTATAGGGCAATGAAAACCCTGATGCACTTCTGTTTGGAACAGATTCACCTGCTCTGAAAATCTACTAGGCAGCATTTCTCAAAGCCATATACTATATAATCCAGAAATCTAGTAATCAATTTGATTTCAACTTAAATATACCACTCCCTTTCTTCCACCCTCTGTCTCTTTCCTTCCCTCTCTTCCTTCTCTTCCTCTTTTCTTTCCCATACACTTCCATACACATGCAGAAATACATACATGCACGTAACATTTTGCTGTATTTAAATAATGACATATCTATGAAAATTAATGAACTACTGCTAACGAAAAAACACAGTTGTCACAATATTTGAGTGAAATAAAGCAGGCACAAAGGAACAGATAATATTGTATCTTTTAAAATTTAGTAATGAATGGAAGCAAGGAACATTTGGAGATATCAGCAAAATAATTTGTTGGTATGAGTATTTGTTACATGCTTGATTATTAGAAGGTACATTAGAGCATGGAGATGAAAACAAACAAAAGATTTATTTCCTCCTCTCTTCTGTGGTGTTAGCTTTTACCCAGACACATCCTTCCTGATCAGTCAATTGAGTAGGCCACATATACTGCAAAAAAATAAAATAAAAGTCAGTACACATTTGTTCATGAAAGATAAAATGAGTATGTATGTCAAATAGCAAACTGAAAATTAAGGGTGAAAAGGTATATAGTTTTAAAATAAAATGGGAGATAAAAAGAATATGCACAGTTTGTTCCTACTTATCATTTTTATTTAGGAGGCTCAGATTGTTGGAAATGCATTTCAAAGCCAGCTTGGGCAAAAAAAAATAATAAAGTTCTGAAGACACCTTTTCAAATAAAGAGCTGGACAGTGGTGTTTATCTCTTATCTTAGCTACAGAAATCCTATCATAGGTGTATCAAACCCAGGTATACACCTGGGTTATATGTCTAGGCAAGAAAGCGAGACCCTATTTCAAAAGTCAGGTGGCAAAAAATCAGGCCTGAAAGTGTGGCTCAGAGGAAGGAAAATTTGCTTAGAAAAAGCAAGGCCCTAAAATCAAATTGAAAGAAGAAAGGGAGGGAAAGAGGGAGAGAGGGATAAAAAGAGAAACAAAAAGAGAAAAAGGAAAGGATGTGAGAAGAGACAGTAGGGGAGAAGAGAGAAGAGGGAGGAGGACTCCTAAGAAAGAAAGAAGGGCTAGGAAACAAAGCAATAATGGAGGGATGGCTTTTCATGCGATGTGGTAATTTAAAAAACTTGACCAACGATCTCTTTTATCTTCTAGTGAATATGGACTCTAGTTAACACAGCTTTAATAAATAAGATGCAGAAGATGTAATTGACTCTAGAAGGTCAGTCAGAAAAGGTGATAGCTTCCCCAATGTCACTTACTTCCTTGGAATTCATCCAACCAAGTTGCCCAAGCCATATGCAGAAGTATGCACAAGTATTACAACTTACAATCTACAACTTGTATCAACAAGAGACAGGTAAATTAGCAAATCTTTAGGTGATTCTAGTTCCCAGCCTTTGAGCTACAGCAGATGCCAAATAGACCAGAAATAAGCTCTCTGCTGAGCTCTGTCTAAATTGCACTTTCATAAACAAAATAAATGTTGTAAGCTAGTAAATGTAGGGGTGGGTGTAGAAGCTTCTCTATTACAGGAAACAAAGAAGAGAAAGTTAAAATACAGTAGGTGTAATGATTGATAGAAGTTAAAGGGATTCCCACAGGGATAGCTTTTATTTCCCTTTTGATGTATGAGGCCTTATCATTTAGAATGACAGAGTAGAGAAGTTAGAGGGAAGAACAAAGAACATAAGACTGAGCCAATCAGAGGAGTATGGTCCAATTGTCAAATCATGTTGACAGCCAATTTGACATGATAATGAGTTTACAGTGCACTTCTGTGAGGCTTTCTCCAGCACTGACTGATTAGCTCTTGACTGAAAGTAATGAGAATGTGGCTAGCTGAATTTATCAGAATTGAACCGAACTGATGCATGATACAATATATGATAAAATAAGTACATGCAAAGGACTTGGGGAACCCCAAAATCTTAACTAGTTGAGAAAGAAATAAAACTAGGAACCAATGGCTCAAGCCTGAGATCCTAGCTACTTAGGAGGAAGAGATCTGAGGATTCCAGTTCAAAACTAGCCCCAGTAAAGTCTTGAACAAATGGTTAGCCAGTCTGGTTAACTGCTTATTTCTAATTGACCAGTAAAAAGCTGCAACTGACAAATGAGGGAGACTATTGGGCCTATGTTCCTTTGAGTCTGGCTTACTTCACTTAATATGATTTTTTTCAGTAGTCTCCCTCATTTGTCATAATCAGTAGAAACCTTGGGCTCTCCTAGCAGAGATTCACAATAGAACAAAATCTGGAGACATAAGGCCAAATAGTACGACACTAAATGTAAGGACCTCCAGGATAAGGAAACAAAAGCCATATAATGGTGATTGTTGTCCTTAATGTACTATGTTATCTCTCATCTCTTCTGCCATCCCTTGTTTATCTCATATTGTTACAATATTTCACCTTGTTATCTGATATATTTTATATGTGCTTCATTGGCTATTTGAAATTGGATAAGGAAGGGGGAAATCAAAATAAGCGGGGGGAGGGTTGGAGGGAAATGGGGACCATGTCATGAGAAAGGCTATCAATGTTTGTGAAGTTATGCACCTCTATCTGGTGAATATAATGTAACCCTTCTATTAATCACAATAAAAAATATTTTTTTTAAAAAGCTGCAAGTGGAGTTGTGGCTCAAGTGGTAGAGCTAAGCAAGAGCTTAATGCCCTGAATTCAAACCATAGCGTGTGTGTCTGGGGGGTAATGGATGTCTGGATAAGATAGGGATGTGTTATTCTCCTCACAATGTCTTCTCTTTTTGCATTACTTTTTAAAAGTTTCCATCATAATGCATGCACGCATGCGTGTGTGCGTGTGAGTGTGTGTGTGTGTGTGTCGGGGGGGTAATGGATGTCTGGATAAGAAGTTGTGATGAATAATTATGATGGAAACATTTAAAAAGTAATGCAAAAAGAGAAGACACTGTGAGAATAACACATACCCTGGTGATTCTTGAGCAGATAACTAAGGTTCTTAGTGAACTAGATATCTGAAATGAAGTACTGAGAAGGTAAATGGAGGAATATGGTCACAGAACTGAGGAGCAAAGCTCATAGAGGGAAGATCAATATACAATTTGAAGCCTGAATATTGAAAAACACCGAGAGCCAAATATTACATTTTCTGATGAATGAGAAGGAGCAGAAGATTGGCAAATGTCAGCTACAAGAATAAGGCAGAACACTGTCACTCAGTTGAATGACAGGAATCTCAAATGACAGGTTTCTCAAAAGGTAAGCAGCATAATAGGTTTTCCTAATCTAATGTCTTCCTACTTTCCTAAGCGCAGTCTCTTCCTCCCAATTATTAAGTGCTGTAATTCTGATATGTTAAATCGAACAATTATGTTCTAAAAAGAGAAGGAAATAAGTATTTTCTAATCAGGTAAAACAGCTATTTTCTCCACAAAGTTAATGCATCTCAGAAAAAGTTCTTCCAGCAAGGTAAGCAGAATGTGATTAATACTTTTGAAATAGGGTTTACCCTGGTACCAGTGGCTCAAACCTACAACTACTCTAGAGGCTGACATCTATGGATCACAGTTCAAAGCCATTTCTAACCAGAAAATCCATCATACTCTTATCCCCAATTAACACCAAAACAAAAAATAAAAATAGTTAAGATGTGGAGATGTGATTCAAGTGCTGGAGCACCAGATTTGAGCAAAGAAAAAGCTCGGGGGCAATGCTCAGATCTTGACTTCAAGCCTAGAACCTGAACAAAATAAATAAATAGGGCACAATTTCTGTATCCACTAACGTATACATGATACTAGCGTCCACCACGACTTGAGCTGGGCACTGTAGTAAATTCTTTACACACCACATCAAATCATTACAGTTCATAATATGTAGTGGATGATACAGCTGGGAAAACAATGCAGCACAACTACAATTTCAGATGTGAACATTTCTGGAATGGAGTTTCCATCTCAGGTTTATTCTTATATAAACTCCTATGTTACATTTTCACTCTAGGGTGGATCTGAGTCACATAATACATATGTATCATAATATGCTTTATCATAAATAGCAGTTAAGCATCTGTCTCTCAGTTTAAGAACAGAAATTAAGCCATATTTTAATTTGCAGCTGTGCTCTAGCACAGTGCTGGTTTAAAGTAGACATGCATAAGTACTGATGAGTTGCTTAGTGATCTCACAACTACAGTCCATAGAACAGAAAGACTGTAACTACAGCTACTCAGAAAGCAGAGATAGGAGGATTTCAGTTCAAGGCAACCAAGACAAAAAGTGACATTCTATCTCAAAAATAGCCCACAAAAACAGCCCATAAGCATGGCAGAACACACCTATAATCCTAACCATTTGGTAGGCAGAGGCAGAAGAATCACAGTCCAAAGTTGACAAAAAGGAAGAGACATTATCCGAAAAACAAACTACAGTAAAAAGTACTGGGCATGGCTCAAGTGCAAGTGTGAGACCCTGAGTTAAATTCCCAGTAACATGTGTTTGCAGCTCCCACTCACCCACCCATCCACACAGAGGGAAAGGAATGAGAGCCTAAAGTGAAACAACATTTTTTGCAAAAATTAACCTTTTATCTCATTTTATCACTCATACTCAACTAGTAAACAAAACTGGTATTAAAGGAGCTAAATTATCAACATGGCCGGCCTTTATAACTGAAGCTGTATTGACATGTTATCTACAATCTGTGGCTTACAACAGCCTCCACATGCTCTACAGTAATCTACTTATGAAGCATGTAGTACAGAAACTGAATACTCCTGGCATAAAGTAGGCCCATAAACTGCTTACATTTCAAGATTTTTCTTCAACTTTTTGAGTATAAACTCCACATGGAAGAATTAAGTTTGTCACAGATTTAAAGGCTTCAACAGTTGCCTTATAAGAAAATGAAAGTTTCAGAAGTCACCAGCGTCAACACCTGAATTGCAGGTAATAGTGAATATAACATTAAACCATGGCCATAAAATCTGAATTTACACCTTGTTACAGCAAATCAAATAGAAGATGTGGCCTCTACACCGTGTTTTCTAAGACAGACTAATTTCAATTAGGCAACTGCATCAATTTAGTTAACACATTTGTCTTTTAAAAAAATGAAGATTTAATTTATAAAGTTATCTATGGAGAATTATTAAATCTACTTTATAACTGAAAAGTGAAAACAAAATATCACAGAAAACATCCAACATTCTATTTCATGCAAGATTCTGATAACTGTGTTTTAACTTATCTAAACCCTTTATTTCTCTATGAGCGACATGCAAATATTAACTCATTATATGCCATACCATACACTAAAAATACAACGAAAACCAACTTATCTTTACCTCGATATCAAGGTAAAGTATTACTTAGAATAACAATAATAATAATAATAATGAACTTCCATATTAGCAAGATCAAATTTAAAAAAACTTCCTAAAAGAATAACTTTTAAAAGAAAGACTACGTATTCAAAATAATGTAGTGCTATAGATAATAGTCTTGTAAGATATACTGTTTCATTTCATCAATTAAACAAAATATCAAAATTGGTTATGGTTAACCCTTCTGGCTAATAGTATCTTAGCAGCTATCCTGGATTAACTAGTAAGCCATGGCTTACTTTTTTAAGCTGGCTTTCATGTCTCTTAATTATCCTGCTTCCAGCAACGCATAACAATCTGCCTACATACTAAGTGGAGGGCCTGATCAGAACAGGACTGATGACTTCTGAATATGAAATGATCTTCTACAATAGGTAACACTGCACACAAAGAATCATTAAATCATGGGACTTAATTTAAGTAAGGTAGTATGTATATAGCATTAAAGCATATCCATCAGTTTCAATTTTTTTTTAACTCAAGGAAAATGATTCCCAAGTACTGTTGCCAATCTCTGCACCAGATTATCCTTTAAAAGCAAGTCTGGCAAGCCACACACTAAAGCTCACACCTGTAATCAAGTTATTCATGAGGCAGAAATCAAGACTATTTTGAGGGCAGACCAAGCAAAAAAAAGTTTGAGACGCTCCCCTCTCATCGTTTCTCAACCAATAAAAAGCTGATGTGGTGCAGTCCAGGTTGCATAGGGCATAACCTCAAAATCCTATTTTAAAAATAACCAAAACAAGTAGGACTTGGAGGCATGGTTCAAGTGGCAAAGTGCTTGACAAGTTTAAAAAAAAAAACCCAAGTTCAAATTCCCATACTACTAGGGGGAAGAAAGCTTTTAAAATTTTATATATATATATATATATATATATATATATGATGAGATCACTGAATTCATTACTCAGCAACATTCAATTTATAGAAAAGTTGAATGAACGTTTAAACACAGACATTCAGTATTAAAACTGTACCTGACTTTGTTATCTGATATATATATACTTTTTTTGTTTATTTGAAATAGGAAAGGGTAGGGGGGAAAACAAGCTGATTGGGAAGGGGTGGGGGAAGGAAATGGGCACAAAAACATGAGAATGTGTGAGAAGTAATACACCCACTACCTGACGAATGTAACTGTAACCCCTCTACAAAATTATCCCAACAATAAAAAACTATAAAATTATAATTTTATCACAAACCCAAAAGAAATTTACCTTTGTCATTAACATTATAGAGTATAAACACATTATTAAAATAAAATAATTTGTTCACTAAGTTTATGTCTAGTTATCAAAAAGAAATGTTGAGGAATTATAAGAAAATGTAAATTCAGAATTTTGTGGGGGTCTATAAACACTTGTGAGGATCCACAAATTACAAAAATACAGGAAAGCTCTCATTTTTATTACATGCAAAGACAGCTATTTTCTAAACTTATGGTTGTCCAACAACAATGGAAGTTAAAAATTCAGTTCTTCAGGGGCATGGTCACATTCCAAGTCATCAAGTGCTGCATGTGGCTAACTATGCACAACAGAGAGTAAGGAACATTTTCAGCATCACAGAAAGCTGGAATGGATAGCACTATGTTCAACCAGGGTAAAATAAAATGGGAAGTTCTAAATACTTATAAAATAGTAGTACAAGTTCGATTAATAATTTGAAGGCTAGCTATTTAACAGGAAGGAATGCTAAACATTTCGAAAAGATCAAAAACAAATAACAGTGAAGATTTTAAGTATGTAAATTAATTTAATATGGTTAAGTTGAAATTGTACCATGTTGAATGTGAAGGTTTCTAAGATAATTTAATGTTTGAACCTCATTTTACAATGAAACAATTCACTTGAAGAATGGTACAGGGAAAACTATTCTTTCTTATTAGATACATCCAAATAATTATTATTGAAAAAGTGTCACCAAAATAATAATGAAATGAAACAAGGTCTATGTTATTCTCTATCTCTTTTACACTGGATACAAAGACCTAACATACTGTTAGGATCCTAGGCTTTGGAATCTGCCTAAATTCAAATACTGGTCCTGGATTTACTCACTGAGCAACTTTAAAAAACCATTTAAGTTGTTTGAGTCTCTAATTCCTCATCATAAAATGAGTAATAAGTGAACTGCTTCCTAGAGTGAAAAAGATTATGTAAATGCATACATGCAAAACATTTGAGAAAACTTGGCATGTAATAATCCTCAAGGAAGAAAAAAAGTCAATTGTTCAGAAACTAACAAAGAATCAATAATCCAACTGACAAATGAACAAATGAACTAAGTAAAGACTTCTCAGGGGAAAAAAAAAGTAAAAAATGGCCAAGAGACATGAAGAAATACTCAACACCTCTGACCATAAAAAAAGAAATGCAAATCAAAAGAACACTGAGATTCCACCTCACCTTAGTTAGAATGGCTCCATCAAGAAAATAAACAACTGATGATGGCAAGATGTAGGGGAAAGGAACCCTAATATACTCCTGGTAGTTATGTAAATTTCTTAAACCACTGTGGAAAGCAGTGGTTAAAAAAAAAAAAACTAAGAAGGAACTACCGAATAATTCAGCAAAACCACTCTTGGGTATTAAAAAGATTACAAGTAAAGCCCCTTGCACAGCCATGCTGTTTGCGGCAGTACTCAACAAAGCTATGGTATGGAAACAGCCTAGATGTCCCCCAGTGGACAAAGGTATCCAGAAAGTGTGGTATATGTACCCAATAGAATCTTACTCATCAATTGGAGGAAGAATGCTATTACATCATTTTCAAAGAAATGAATAGACTTTAAAATATTACGTTGGAGCTGGGAGTTTGGCCTACTCATAGAGCGCTTGCCTAGTATCCACAAAGACCTGGGTATGATTCCTCGGCTGTGGCTCAAGTGGCAGAGTGCTAGTTTTGAGGAAAAAGCCCAATGACAGTGCTCAGGCCCTGAGTTCAAGCCCCAGGACTAGCACAAAAAAAATAACAATAAATAAATAAAATATTATGTTAAGTGAAGTCAGGCTCAGAGAGACGAAGGAAGGATGTTTTCTCTAATATGTAGAAACTAATTTATAAATGTATAAACAAACACATACACAAGTTTCTATAAGTATATACAAATGTATTAACCAAAGTATGGTATTTGCAGGGGAGAATTCAAATACTATAATTCCTTAGAAAAACTAAGGAAACTGTTACCTAAAAGGATGGGAGGAGGTAAAATGAGAGGGGGGGTAAACAAATGAAGAAGGAAAAGTGGGAGAAGATGTAGTCTTAATATTTAATACTTATGAAACTGAGAAAACTGAGGGCAGGGGTTGGGTTGGGAGGGATGGAGAGAATGATGAAAGGAGTAATATAGATCAAAATGCACTGTACTTATGAACTTGTTGAATAGTAACCCCTTTGTACAATTACTTAAAATTTAGGGCCAGGAGTTTGGTCTAGTGGTAGAGTGCATGCCTAGCATGCATGAAGACCCAAGGTTTGATTTCTCGGTACCACATACATAGAAAAAGCTGGAAGTGGTGCTGCGGCTCAAGTGATAGAGCTCTAACAAGTCTTTAGAAAGCTCAAGGACAGTGCTCTGACATTGAGTTCAAGCCCCAGGACCGCACACACACACACACACACACACATGCATATATATTTAAATGATAGTTGTTTAGGAACTTGCATCTTCTTACTGAATTTAATGTATAAATGACTTTCTCTGATCAGTTTCCTCTGGTCTTCACATTCAAAAACCACTATATAACCATTAGACCACAGGTTAATTTTATTCTTACAGTCATGGAAGATTCCATATCCAAATTCCTGCAGCACCTCTAACCATAGTCCTCAATATCTTTACCATAAGTGTGTAATACAAATTTCTGTAAGAACCCTATAGCTATATTTTTCTCATTGTTTTGCTGTAATACATATATAGTTATAGTTATAGTTATGTGATATACAGAGTGGCTCTAGTTACCTAAGTCAGATAATGAGTACATTTCCTTTTGAATTGTCACCCCTCCCTCACTCTCTCCCTGTTTTTCCCTCTCATCCCTACGCACACGCTGTATGGTTCATTTTCAACATAGGGTCTAGTGTGTATCACTGCTCCATTTGTTCACCTTTTGTCCTACTCTTTCTGTGCTCCCCTTATCCTCTCCAAAACAGATAAAATTACAAATGAGGGCAGGAGCGAAGTCTAGTGGTAGAGAGCTCGCCTAGCATGCATGAAGCTCTGGGTTCGATTCCTCAGTACCACATACACAGAAAAAGCTGGAAATGGCACTGTGCCTCAAGTGTCAGAGCACTAGCCTTGAGCAAAAGTGTCCAAGGATAGTGCTGAGTTCAAGCCCCAGGGCTGGCAAAAAAAAAAAAATTACAAACGAGACAAAGGTAACCTGTAGCTATATTTCTAAAAGGAAACGAAAGAATATGCCAGGTTAAGAGATGTGGCATGTGCTTTAGTGTTGATGATTCTGAGTGAAGAAAAGTTAGGCACTTACTCAAAGTAAGGCAATTTTAGATGAGAAAAGTTTAAAATGTCCCAGAAAATTGTATCCTCACTTTAATTTTTTTGAAGTTTAGACACTATGTTAGTAGACCTTTAAATAAATATTCAAATTTTGAAAGGCATTCATTTTCAGAAGCAATTTTGAAAAGAAACTCATAGAATGACTACATTCAAATTTCGAAAAAACTTATTTTCAGAATTTTGAAAAGAAACACATACAGTAGGTATGCAATACAGATGATTATTATTTCATTAAGTTTTGAAACATAGCCATATAACTTCTTAGTTCAACAGAGAAAAACGAAGTATCCAAATTAATACTGCCTCTACAAACTGTGGAGATGAGAATGGAGTCTCCCTGGCTTTAAGGTCTTATCTGAGAAAGTATTTATTCTATGACTAAAGGGATAGGTTTAGCCAGGTACTGTGGCTCATGCCTATAATCCTAGTTATTCAGGAAACTGAGATCCAGAAGATCCTAAGTCAAAGTCAGGTAGGCAAAACAATCTCCAAAATAACCAGCAAAAAGCAGAGTTGGAAGCATAGCTCAAATGGTAGAGAGCAATAACCAGGCATGAGCAAGAGCAGATAGTCAGATTTTAACTGAGTACAATATAAGCATCTGATAATCAAACTCCATTTAACCTTTACTCTTAACTTCTTTCTTCAAAGCATTTTTACTTACATGGTCCCCAGTTAATACCACAATATTAACTTTAATATTTTGAAACTTTAATATTTTGAAAGTACATATCTTAGTAATTAGCGATGCAAATAGAGCCAGGTCATCAGATCCATTCCTTACTCTGTTATAATTAATGATATGATCTCAACTCTGGCTTATTTGGAGGTTTTGGAATGGAATGACTGAACAGGCTGATCTCTAAGATCACTTGTTATTTCTAAAAGTTTATTCCACATATCTACTGTAGTTTAAGGAAATACATTCAAACTAAAATAAGAAACAAAATTCAGGAGCTAATTGTTTTTTTTTAAAAAATACACACGTCTTGATGTTCTAATAAGAGTGACTCTTTTATTAAGCTTTCAAACATAAAGCCATTCTTTGTTCACTACAACGGAACATAGACACAAGACTGATAACATTGCTCCAAATGAAACTACAGGTGCTAATCAACACATGCTATTTCAAATGATGTCCCCTGTGAAATAGTAACTGCTCAACTCTTTGTCACTTTACAACATTCTGGTTATTATAATGACCTTTCAGTTTTCATCAGTTAACTTACATAAAAAGCTGGATAACATCTTTAGGAAATAAACTGTCACATTTAAAAATCTGGAAAGAATTTTCCTAGAAATTATTTAACTATGTTTATGCAGGCATTTAAAGTTTCCACTCTTTTCTATGAGTTGAAGAATAACAGTGTCTAGCGAAAAACTAGACAGAAATATATAAACCAAGTCATGCTATCATTAAAATACAAACATTATACAGGAACACTTGATGAAAACCACTGATATGATTCAATTATCAAACACTTTGTAACACAATTAGCAGTAAGTCTTTAATAGAACTTAATCAAGGAAACTAACAATTGGTAAGATACAAATAATTTTTCATACTTTCTGTATTCCTTCTATTTCTGTACAGTGTCTTATTACATATGGGCAATTTAAAAAAGAGAATGTAAGTTCTTTTTAAACTCAACATAGCACATAGAACTGTATGTTCATTAAAAAGTTTGCATGTCAGTTCATCATGCTTTCCCGGAACTCCTGAAATTTAACACCAAAACGTTATTGTTGAAACAGAAATCATATAATTTTATCTCACTATTTATAGGGCATAAAATGAGTAAAATCCTTTTAAGACAATTCTACCTATTCATTCATAAAAGGAAAAAAAGGCTCTTTTCCTCAAGATAACGTATAAAGTTAGTCTAAGTCTTCTATTACAAACAGAAGTCTGAAAGGGGAGTTTTGAAACGATCAAGGCCAAGTACTGGACTGTCTTTACTACTGGGGAGAACAAATAGTAAACAATGTTACTCTTATGAATCATAAGAACTTTACACACAAAAAAAGCCATTTTCTTTACACAACCCATTCTGCTACGTCTGCATGTGTATGTTCCTATATAAAGAACAGTCCATTTTAAATGACTTTATGTTGTTATTGTTGTGCTATTTGGCTCAAAGTGTTCCCTCTCAGGATTCAACCGTGTTCCAGAAAGTACGTAGACTCCCAGAGATCTTCAAGTTTCTACAGACATTGTAGCAGATTGCTGGAAGTCCAGAGGAAAGGCAAGCCGGCCTCACTTTTCTCTCTGGTGCATCAAGTTGCCATTGGGGTTTATGTTTCCCACTCCTAATCGGAAGAGGTGAAGGAGCTCTGACCCTCAGGATCCACCTTACCTGCGGAGCGCCACACTAGCTGCCCCTCACCTAGTGCTAAGTCAGGGTTGGGCTCGAGAGACCCAGGGAAAAGGAGCCAACCAGATCTGGTCCACAAGCACTACCTGTAGCTTCCTAACACAGGATCGGGGTGCTGGTGGGGAACCAGGGGTGCGAAAAAACACCGGAGACTTCTTTGCCCGGACCATATTTGGGGATGTGTTCCAGATTGTGTGCGGTCCTCCAAGCTCCAGTGAGAAAGGGAATCTCAGGGACCGCGGCGCCTCCCCCCCCCCCCCGGCCCCCCCGCGCCTCTCTCCATCCCGCCCGCCCTGGGCACGCGGCCCTGACCCGGAGGCCCGGGCCGGGGGCCGGGGCGGGGGGCGGAGGAGGAGAAGGAAGAGGAGGAGGGAGGCAGCTGGTCCCCGGGGGTGGGGGGGGGGGGGCCTGGAGCTGCTCCCGATGGCCGCGGCTAGGCCTGGACCATGCCCGCGGCCTCCCGGCGACCCAGGCTGGGGATCAGGCCCGCAGCGCCCCACGCGCCAAGAGGGGGCCCAGCCCCGGCCGCGGCCCCGGCCCAAGCCTTGCACTCACCGCTCTCCACCTCGCTGCCTTTCTTGGCGGTCGCCGCGTTGCCCATGGCTGGGGCGCTGCTCCGAGGGGTCAGGGAGGGGAAGGGGAGGGGGGGCTGGGCTGTCCCCGCCGCACCACAGTCCGCGGCAACTCCCGCTTGGGCTCCCGTCAGGGCAGCGAGTGCGCCCCCACGCCGGTGCCAGCGGTCCGGGCGGGAAGATCGGCGGGGTGTGGGGATCGGGGTCCGCGAAGTCCCCGGTAGCGGGTTCTGGCGGCGGCGGCGGCGGCGGCGGCAAGGAGCGGACACTCCCCCTTCTCCCGGCCCGTCCTCCCTGCGCGTCCCCGGCAGCCGCACTCCGCGAGCTCGGCCTTAGCCCGCGGAGGGTGGCGGGCGCGCGCTCGCGCCGGAAGTGACGTCGCGCGAGACCCCGCAGGCCGGCGCGCGCACGCGCGCGGTGGGTCCTGGCTGTGCCGGCCGGGCGGAGGCGTCTGGGCAGTCCCCCTCCGGTGCATGCCCGCCTGGCGCTGCTGCGAGGCCCCTCCTGCACCGGCAAGGCCGGCGCCATGGAAACCGTTAGCTTAGAAGAACGCAGGATCCCCGCGTTCCCGTGTGCTGGAGTGGGCTGGTGGCTGCTGGCGTGGTGACCCCCTGCCGCCTTCCGCCTACGTCCTCGGGTCCGTGGACCTCAGGCCCAGCCTTGGGCCTGGGCCCCTGGAAATGCCTGGTGTCCAGGCAGGAGGGGATCCCGGCTGGGCGTTCTCTGATGCCATCAAACTCGACTCGCAAGTCTTCACTCACCCTGATCTCTGAATCGCTCCCACAGGTACTCCTGTGAGGTTCCCAGGGGTGAGAGCAAGGAGAATAGGAATAGTGTTTTGGCATCATCACATTTAGTCACTTTCTGTGTAGATTTCACAATAAATAGGTTCCCATGCTTGCATTTGTATCACTCTGCATTTGAGCGCATGGACTTGCAATGAGTTTTGTTAGGAAATTTCTGTAGCCTGTCTGGTATCTTTTGTTCCCTAGTCCCTTGAGCTGCTGCTGTAAGAGTCCCTTCGCTCTGTAAGCACTTGTGAGAAAGATTCAGAATTAGATTAACTTTTGAAGGGACTGAGACTCAAAAGTTTATTTTATACTCTTAAAGCATTAAGCGCAGCAGATACAAGTACTGGGAGATTTTTTTTTCAGAATTTTAAAAATACTACAAAAATGGTGACAGTTATTCAGCAAATACTGCTGCTTTTTATTGTACGTTATACTTACTAAGTATAGCATGTATATTGTATTACAAATGCTACCAAAATAGTAACCCATTTGGTTCTCATAAGAATCTTATTCATTACACAGTATTACCATTACGTAGTATTACTTTTTACTTGGTAGCAAACAGACACAGATGTTGGGAGTACATAGCTACGATGTAGTGGAAGTAGGATTTGAAATGGAGCTTGAAACTTGCCTTCTCAGCTCAGCGTGGTGGCTCAAAGCTGCAATCCTAGCTGCTCAGGAGACAGATCTGAGAACTATGGTTTGAACCCAACTCAGGCAGGAAAGTCTATGAGCCTCTTACCTCCAATTAACCAGCAAAAAACCATAAGTGGAGTCATGGCTCATGTGGTAGAGTGCTGGTTTTGAGCAAAAAGGCTAGTGACAGCAACCAAGACCTGAGGCTCAAGGCTCAGTACTAGTACAGGGGTAAAAAAACAAACAAAAGCTCCCATCTCAAAATATGCCATATTGGTATCCCATTTCAAGCTGAAATTATTTGAGCACTGTAACTTTTTTTTTAACTTAAACTTTATTATCAGGGTGATGTATAGAGGGGTTACAGTTACATGTATAAAGTAGTGAGTACATTACTTCTTGAACATTGTTATACCTTCTCATCTTTTTTTTTCCAACTTCCCCCTCCCCAGCCCCTCCCAAGTTGTAAAGTTCATTTCCAACATATTTGTCTTGTGAACCAGTCTGTTACACTGGTTCATCCTTTGTTCTTTGTCTCATCATCTTGTTTTTCCCCTTCCCTTCCCTGATTCAAATAAATAAATAAATGTGCATACAATACAACTCTCTGAGATTTTTTTGTAAAAGAAGTTAGCATTTTTTGAGATTGATGTCTATCTAGAACAGCATTGTCTGAATATAGTATTCTTTTTTGTTTGTTCAGATTTTTTTTTGTCCTTGGGATTAACTCAAGGCCTGGACACTGTCCCTGGGCTTCTCTACTCAAGGCTAGCTCTCTATTACTTTGAGACACCGTCCCACTTCTGATTTTCTGGTGGGTAATTGGACATAGACTCTGGCTGGCTTTGAACTAAGATTCTTATATCTCAGCCTCCTAATGAGCTGGGATTATAGGTGGCAACCTGGTGTGAGCCACCAATGTCCAGCTGAATGTGGTGTGCTTTTTTCCATATATTTTTTATTGTAATTAATAGAAGGGTTACATTATGGTCACCAGATAGAAGGTGCATTGTCTCAGAAACATTGATACCCTTTCTCATGTTTTGGTCTCCATTTCCCAACCCCACCTCCACCCCTCATCTTGTTTTCCCCCCTTCCCTATCCTATTTCAAATAACCAAATACACATATATACAATGTATCAGATATCAAGGTAAAATGCTGTATCAATATGATATAACCAAGGGACAGCAAAATAGATGAGAGATAATATAGTACATTAAGAACAACAATCACTCATTATATGTCTTTTGTTTCTATGTCCTGGAGGTCCTTTCATTTAGTGTCATAGTATATGGCCTTATGGATCTAGATTTTGCTCTATTGTAAATCTCTGCTAGGAGAGCCCAAGGTTTCTACTGGTTATGACAAATGAGGGAAACCATTGAACCTATGTTCCTTTGAGTCTGGCTTACTTCACTTAATATGATTTTTTTCCATATCTTTGCATTTCCTTACAAATGGGGTGATGTCATTCTTTCTGACAGCAACATAGAATTCCATTGTGTATAAATACCACATCTTGTAGATCCATTCATCAACTGAGGGGCATCTGGGTTGGTTCCATATCTTTGCTATGGTAAATAGGAACACTGTAACTTTTGAAGAGAGCATTTTTCCCATGTATCACTACATACACCAAGCTATATTATTTAGGAAAGATGTCCATATGCCAATGGAGGGGAAAACGAACAATAACAGCAGCAACAATAACAACAAAAACAGCCTTGACCACACAACACTGGAATTTGTGGCCACAATTAGTGTCTGAATTAAACTAACTCCTTGTTTACTGCTAGCTTCTATGTTTCCCCACATACATCTCTTAGTGACATTAGAAGAGTTACTGCCCTAATCCAAATATCATTTGTCCAGTCATTACTTCACAAATACGTTGTTATTTGTCTAAGAAGTAATAAAGTACTATGCTTCTGTCATTCGCAATTCCTTTGTTCATGAAGGCCCTTTATACTTGTAGTTCATTTCATCTTGTATTAATATAGTATCTACATCCAGTGAGAAAGCTCATATAAGAACTGAGGGGAAATAGAAGATATCTCTATGCCCGTAGAACCTATGCATATGTGGTCCAAAGTGTAGATTTTTACTCAGAGTGTTGGATATTATAGTATGTTACATTACTCCAAAATCCTGTTGATTTGCAAAGATAAATGCATGATTAGTTTATTTATTGAGGATATTCAGTATATTGTTTTCTGGATTTCCAATAAACTAAAACAAAATGAAAATATCAGGGACTCAGATTAGCTGATGTGAAGTTTTGTGTTAGCAAGCATCAATTTAAAATACCTTGTGTTGTGGTTGTGCTGATACTGGGGCTTTAACTCAGAGCTCCTGCTTTTGCATAGCTTTTTCACTCAGGAAACATCTCCAGTTCATTTGAGAGACATCTCCACTCCCCACATTTTGTTGGTTAACTGGTGGTAAAAGTCTCTTGGATTTGTGTGCCTGGACTGGCTAAACACTGGAGCTGGCTGCACACAAATCTCAGCCACCTGAGTAGTTAGAGATTAGTTAGCCTGAGCTACCAGCACCAGACTCATATCCTTATTGCATGTGACACATTATCTTTGTACATATGATATTGTGTCCTACATACATAAAAAGTTCATCAAGTGAAAAATAGTCATACATATATCAAATTTTAATATATTCTGTCCTGGAAAGTGGCCTTCTAGAATTTGAGAATGCTCATACAACCCTCATGGGGGTGTGGTGTTTTTTTTTTTTTTTTATGTTTCCCTCCTGTCCCTCCTTTATTTTTTTTTTTTTGTGATAATACTGAACTCTACCCTTTGAGCCATCTCTTTGTACTTTAGTTAATTCTCAGATAGGAACTTAATTGTTTCCTTTGGAGCCAGCTTTGGATTTCCATCTTCCTATCTTTGCCTCCCAAGTAGACAGACAGGAGTTAGTGGTCCCCTCCCAAATATGAGCCTTTGTAAAGACCAGATTTATTGAGAAGAGAGTGATTCTACACATAATTTTCACTTTCTTTAACATGATTTTCAGTTCTAGGTATGTAATAAGAGGCCTGATATCTTCTTAGTAAACCATTTACCAGGGATACAATGGCTCTTCTTAAAAATTAGTGCCACAGTAGAATTGTAACATGGCTTTTTTTTTTCTTTCCTTTTTTTTTTTTTGCCAGTCCTGGGCTTGAGCTCAGGGCCTGGGCACTGTCCTTGGACTTTCTCAAGGCTAGAGCTCTACCACTTGAACCTCAGCATCATTACCGGCTTTTTTCTATGTATGTGGTACTGAGGTATTGAACCCGGGTCTTCATGCATGCTAGGCAAGCACGCTACCACTAGGCCAAACTCCCAGCCCTGTACATGGTTTTTGTCGATACAAATGCTAAGTGTTAAGAGAAAGCATGATGGTGGGGGGAAGGGATATAACCAACAACTCACTTCCCTTAATAAATAATACACAGAAAAAAAGTTTATATTTTGGATAGTCTGATTTTACTATCTTTTAAAAATCATAATTATAAAATCTGTTATTTCACTGTTGTGGTATGCATTTTTACATGCATTGGGAGAACAAAAATAGTATCCAAATTTCAAATCATTTGCTGCCTTACAAATCATCAAACTTGATACAGGAACCTTCATGAAATCTCAATTTTTGTAGTTGAATCCTATGTCTAATAAAAGGTAAAAGATAATAGTCTGGCAATTCAATAGATTAGAGTCATGTTCATGTTGTCAATAGACAAATCAGAATGCTGTGTAGTAAGGTAGAAAGGTTTGGATCTTTGTATACAGAAAAATTTTTTGCCAATATTTATGATCTCCACATAAATTATTTAATTTTTCTTGACTTTAATTTCCCAGAGTGTAATGTTTTATGGTTTAAATGGAATATTTACTAAATAGACTAACATTTTTTGTTAAATAATAGTTAAGAACTATAACTCTTCCTCCTACACCTCAATAACATGCTGTTCTCTTTGATTTATGTTTTAACAACTACTATTTAACAGATTTGATTACAATAAATTCAGTGGATTGCTACTGAATGCCAAACATGATGGGAGGGACAAATATAAATAAAAATGTTTTCTTAACTCAAGAAGTCGTGAAGTAATATAGACAAATAAATATATAAAGCATGTTTTAATTTTTTTGCTGAAGTATAAAAATGCAATGCAGTACAAATAAGAATGAAGTAAAGAAATTATTTCAAGTGACATCAGAATGAAGAAGCTGGAAATCTTTCACTCAATATGTGACTTGTGCCATACTAAATTTGAGTTGACAATGAGACATAAGCACTAGAGATTATGAACAGCAGGCAAATATAAATGTCCCATCAATTCAGGAGTTTGACTGTCTTCAGTATAAAGATAAAAGAGTCAAATCTATGATTCTCAATAAAATAAAAGGAAAATAGACAAAGACAGCTTAGAATAGATACAAATTAGAGACAGAGGAATCAGAAAAGGAGGCTGGTGTTCTAGTGACCAAACGTATTTAGAGAGCCAGAAAATGCAGTCATAGAAGTAAAGAAAGAATTTTAAGTAAATGAACACATGCAAAAAATGGACTCTAAGAGAAACAGAAGTTCACCAGAACTTGTAGGGCAGGGAAAAGAAACTGAAAAACTAGGGAGTTTCAAAGTGATGAAACAGTTTGATACAACCTGTGGAATGAAACAAAACAAACCTAACTGAACCTTTATCTTATTCCTCAATCCATAATTCATTTTGTAAGGAGAAAAATCCCACTGGCCTATATTGACTTCAGTTCTGTCCCTTATTCAGTCAAGGCAACTATTTAGCTATCCCATGAGACTCTTGGAGGGATAGCAAGAGTTTCCCATTATCTAAGGAATGTGGAACAATAAAAAGTTCCACTACAGAGTATTCATTTAATAAAGACAAGTATTTTTGTTCATAGTGTTATCTTAAAATATTTCTTTCCTCCTCCAACTCCTGGGTAGACATAATAATAAATTCACAGACATTTTTAGTTATAAAAACTGCAAGTGGTATTTTGGTACTTGATGTACCAGGAAGAATGCCTTTTCCAAAATGATCCATGTCTTATTTTTTAGATTTGATGGATATCTTACCTTCTATGACAAAGAAAATACATGATTTTTATTAGCTGATAATAAAATAGGAGATTATCCGCTAAGGCTCAATATAATTACAAGGTTTTTTTTTAAAGAGGCAGAAGAAGTCAGAAAGTGTAATATTAGGATTGGTCTCTGCTGTTGATTTTGAAGATGGAAAGAAGAGATCAAAAATCATAAAATGTGGTCAGCATCCCCAAACTGGAAAGGAAGAAGACTTCTCTATCACCTCCGGAAATAAATATGGCCTTGGTGGCACTTTGATTTTATTCCAATGAGACTAGGATCAGATTTCAGAACTTCCAAACTGTGATAAAAGCCACTCCATTTACATTAACCTATTACGGTAGCACAAATAAACAAATGAACAGATGCACCTAGCTCATTCCATTTTAAAGATGGAGTAAATAGGAAGTTAAATTAAATGAATCTATAAATTACCCAAGGCACAGGTCCCAAGCCAGTATTCAATGAACTTTACATACCATGTTGGAAGTTTTTACCACTAAAATTCATGATTATTTGGAAAAACAAAAAAAAAAGCTACAAATGAACTTCCAACTTATTCCTAAATTGTTTTGCTAAATAAATGCCTCTTTAATGTCTAGTTAATGACAACAAGTTAAATATAATTTCTTAGCTTGTCTTAACTGGAAGTAGAAGTGATTGCTTAAGTAAAATTTATGAAATGTGCCAGAGGCATTGTTGGAAATTTAAATAATTCCATTTGTTCTTATTTTTTACTTTACATTTGATAACTAACTATACCTCAATATGCATTTCCAAATAACTTAGTATGTATCATATGTTATTATAAAAATGTTTGTCTTTGAATAAACAGAGGTGCAAAATAGAGGAGTTTTAAAATCAATAATTAAGCAAACTTACTATCCTGTCTAAATAAGAGAAAGTAAGGTGGAAGTAAGGAAGAGGGGCAGAAGAATTAGCAAAATATGACCAGAATGTCATAAGACTTAATGAAAATAGTAAATGTGCATGGGATTCCTGTCACATGGATGAGATGTTTCTGATGTTGCACTTAACATAGACCTAGTTCTATCAGAAAATGACATTGCCCCATTCGTAGAGAAGTGGAAAGACCTGGAAAAAATCATTTAAGTAAGCCAGACCATAGAAATATAGGCTTCATGGTTTTCATCATTTGTAAAATTAATATATGTCTAGGATAGTCCTAGCAGAGGATCACAGTAGCTCAATAGCTATGTTCATATGACCATGTATAAAATGATGCTAATTGTAATGAACTACAAGATATGGAAACAAAATTTTGTTGTTGTTCTTGTTGTTAAAGCACTCTGTAAAGTTATTTCTTATTTCTTTTTTCTTTTCCTTTTTGTTTATCCCCTATTGTCATTTTATTTGATTTTGGTGTCCTGAGTTTCATATATACATTTATCTGATTTGGGGAAAGGAATCGGTGTAACAAAATGATGAGACAAGGACAAAGGATGAACAAATATAACAGCAATACTCACCAAACACTACATTGGAAATGAACTTTACAATGGGGGACTTGCGGGGAGAGAAATGGAAGAAAAACTGGGGGTAACAATATTCAACAAGAAATGTACTCATTACTTTGCTTACATAACTGTAATCTCTCTGAAAACACCTTTACAATAAAATTAAATTTTAAAAAAGAAGTAATTGGATCATTACATCAATTCGATGATAGACTTGTGATTTGATGTCATTATTGGGAGATGATGAAAGCTTTCAGAGATGGGTTTTAGTTAGAGAAGCATGTTACTACAGTCATGTCTTTGAGGGGCTATATCTTGTCCCAACCTCTATGACTCATTCTTGCCCACATGAGGTTAACTTTGTTCTTACTTTTCTCCTGTGATTTTATATCTTGCCACAGACCTAAAAGGCATGGAGCCAGCCGACCATGGACTGAATTCTCTCCAATTATAAACCAAATAAATACCATTGCCTAGAGAATTAAGTCTTTCGACATTCTGGTATCTTGCTAATTCTTCTGTCCCTCTTCCTTACTTCCTCCTAGAATTTAGACCTTTCTCTTATTTAGACAGGACAATTGAGATTTTTCTATTTATTTCTATTTATCCGTTTAAATTGTTTTCTTTAGGCCTTTGCACACCAAGGAAAAAAACTAACAACACACAAGGCCTTAGGTAGAAAGCAGTATTTGATGCTTTCGTTGTTTCTGTTCTTTTAGCCATGGAGAAGGTAATGTGTTGCTCTCTTCAGCCACATGTAACTAAACTCCACATTTATATACACATGGTATCTATTACAAGAATTTGTCTACTTATGCAAACATTAAAATTTTAGCTCTTTGCTTTAGAGTTCTACATTCTGTCTTAAAATATTAAAAGATTGTTCACCATCCTATCTTTGGATTTCTGTGCCTTGAATTTTCTTTTCTTTTGAGCTCCTGAATAAATTAAGATAATATTTTTGTAAGTTATTCAGTGTTTCTCTGTATTTAAAGCAGGTGCATGGTATAGCTTAGTTACTGGATTGATCAGTTATAATTTCTAGATATTTATTATTTGAAATATTTTATTTTGAAATCATTTTATTTGCTCCCAAATACTCCACTCACTAGCCTATTATGACCCAGGCATTTAAAGTCTATGAAAAATAGTTTTATGCAAATGTTAAGTGGAAATTTTAAAGCGCTCAGCAGGCATTAAGGTCTGAACTCAAAGAGGTTTTGATTTGCCAGGTCTGAGCCTTGAGAGGAAAACTGCTTTGTTCTGATTTCTAAAAGGTATTGGCTATCATTAAACAGAGATTGCAGGGCTAGAGCATAGATAGTATAAAAAATAAATGTTTAGCAGGATTGAATATAAAGTTATCTCCTCAGAGAAGCACAGAAAATATTTAATAATTGTAAAGTCGGTGCATCTGTGTATAAAAATTCCCCATAAGAGGAAGCAAGGCAAGTCTGTATTTAAAGCTATGGGCAAGGACATCAAAACAAGGGACCAGATAGAGAGGTCAACTAAATCTCAATCAGAAAGCCCGAACAAGTGGAATGATGACTGCGGTAATCATTCTGCCCCACTCACTCACGGACACCAAACAAGGTTCCCAATAAGCTTTGAAAGAAATAGCTGCTCAATAACTGGAAAAGCAGAGGTGAACCAGAGATCATCAAAAGAACCAGAAGCCAGTAGAACACATGATACGACAACTTGTCCTTTACTTTGGATGCAGAGGATTACAATAGCTCAAAATCTAGGAACATAAGGTCATATAGGATGAGACTAAGTGAAGGGAACTCTACGATATGGAAGCAAGAGCTTTATCTTGTGTGGTTGTTGTTCTTAATGTACTATGTACTATGTTTTTTCTCTTCTCTTTTGGTACCCATTGGTTAATCTCATATTGTTATTGTATCTGACTTTGTATATATATTTATTTATTTGAAATGGGGAAGGGAAGGGGGAAACAAGATGATTGGGAGGGGTGGGATAGGGAAGTGGGGACAAAACATGAGAAGGGGTATCAGTGTGTGAGAAGTAATGCACCTACTACCTGATGAATGTTATTGTAACCCCTCTATACATTACCCCAACACTAAAAATGTTAAAAAAAAAGAAACAAAAAGAAATAGCTTAAAATGTCCAACCCAAAATTTTCACTTTTATGGTAGTCTCTGAGTTTTTGTTTGTGTATTTCTTAGCACCTGACATTAGTGATAGCATATAGTATGCTAATACTTAGTCTAAGTATTATCATATTATCCTATCAGTCTATGAATTTACTTTATTATCTTGATATTAAAGGTGAGATAATGAGGTATAGAAAATTTAACGTGGAATTTGGTAGATATGCAGTTGAAAGGGAATTTGGTAGATTCAGGATTTTATTCCCTCTATATTGATATCGAAGTAAAAAAAATGAAAAGTAAGTTCCTGAGGGAAATGAAGAGTCCAACAGGGATTTAAACATGAAAATGATTCTGTACATTGTGAATGGGTTAGAATCAATTCAAAATGTTGTTCAGAGAAACAAAACATAGAGATCTATCTCCTTTTCTCTCATTGTCTCTCTCCAGTTTGGCGTGTGTGTGTGTGTGTGTGTGTGTGTGTGTGTGTGTGTGTGTATTTTTTTGTCAGTCATGGAGCCTTAGGTCCTGTCCCTGAACTTCTTTTATACTCAAGGCTATCTCTCTATCACTTTGAGCCACACAGTCATTTCCAATTTTCTGGTGGTTAACTGGAGATAAGAGTGTCATGGACATTCCTGCCCCAGTTGTCATTGAACCACAGTCCTCAGATCTCAGCCTCCTGAGAAGCTAGGATTACAGATGTGAACCACTGCCTCCTAGCACTGGGTTTCTTTTAAATACCAATACTTATGGATTAAATTATTCCTACATGTATATACATATACACAAAGAAAGAAATGGGCTCATGTGATCATGGCTGAGTGTTCACATGATCTGCTGTTCACAAGCTGTCTATGTCTCAAGGTCCAAAGCCCAGGAGGGATAGTAGTGTATGTGAAGGCAGATGGTGTCTGATACTCCCCCTGAAGCAGTCAGATAGAAAGAGCAAAATTTCCCACTTTCTCCTATTGCTTTAGCTGTTGATTAGATGATATTCACATATATTGGAGAAGGTAATCTTCTGCACCAAATGTACTTATTAAAAAATACGGGATCAGGGACCGGGAGTTTGGCCTAGTGGTAGAATGCTTGCCTAGCATGCATAAAGATCCAGGTTCAATTCCTCAGTACCACATACGTAGAAAAAAGCCAGAAATGGTGCTGAGGCTCAAGTGGTAGAGTTCTAACCCTTGAGAAAGTCCAAGGACAGTGCTCAGGCCCTGAGCTCAAGCCCAGGACTGGCAAAAAAAAAAAAATACAGGATCAGGTGCCAGTGGCTCACACCTGTAATCTTAGCTACTCAGAAGGGTGAGATCTGAGGATCTCCTGTCCAGCCTGGACAGGAAAGTCAGTGAAATTCCTATCTCCAATTAATATCAAGAAAACTAGAAGTAGAGTTGTGGCTCAAAGTGGTAAAGTACTAGCCTTGATGAAAGGAGCTCCAGAACAGCACTCTGGCCCTAAATTCAAGCCCCATGATTGACAAAAAAGAAAAAACAATCTTCCCCCAAATACTCTTATATTAATTCCCAGAATAATATTTAAACAAACAGCTGAGGACCAAGTAGATCTGACTGTAAAATTAATATTTGAATTTACAATGTAGCAATTTGGCGCCTGAGTACATCTCTTTAACCCGCAATTTCTAAATAAAGAGGACAACAAAGCCAGGATTCCACCTAACATAATAAAACTCTTCTCCATACATATTAAAAGAAAACAACAACAAAAACAAAGCCTAATCCTTTCCATAGAAGATGATATACGCCTGGTGAGTGATGACTAGTTTTTTCTTTGACATCCCTTGAGTCCTACGATGTAAAATTAATAAAACTAAGATATTATTTCATTGTGTTACTTGAAAAATGAATAAAATGTGAGTAGGAACAAGAGGGAAAATCTGGGAGAGAGAGAGGGAAGGGGTGCATTTTCCAGAAAGAAATGTACTCACTACCTGACTTATGCAACTGTAACCTCTCTGTACATCACTATTATAAAAACACTAATGAAAAACATGAATAAGATAAAGAAGAAGACAAAGATGCACACGCCGATACTAAAGATACACACAGACAAATACATAATAATGAAAATAAAGAAAAGATACTGGTGACAATTAGACTTACATATACGACAAAACTTGCTATGGTTGTAGTTGATGTTTATATACCTATTTTCTTTCCTTCTTCAGTACCTACTCTTTAATATCTTTGCTTTAGCATGCCCCTCAGTTGGTCATGGTTCTTTATCTGGAAAAAATTATCTAAATCGTCATTTCCAAAGATTTGGACTGTTAGGATCTGGAATGAATTATAGTAATTTTGACATTAATCACAGAACCTATACTAAGAGATACCCTAAGGGAATCTTCTATATTCTACAGATATCCTTCCTTACTTCCACTATGGAGAAGTATTTCAACTTAATCACTCAGAATTAATCACTCAATTCCTTTTTTTAAAAAAGATAATTGTTTTAGAGGTAATATATAGTGAGCTTACCTTTACATATGTCAGGTAAGAAGTACATTTCCTCCTTTTTTTGTAGAATTATCTGTTCCCTTGCTCTCTCCCATTTGCTCCATCCCCTCTCCACTCATGATTTACATGGCTCACTTGCATCAATGTCCAGTGAAGCCAGTTTCCTTGCTGCACTTTTTCACCTGTTTTTCACTGATTCGGTGCCCTCCCTCCACCTTCTTTCAGATGTGCACTTGTATATACTGTATATAAGAAAACGAAAAGAAAAATTAAGACAAAGTTCTTTGGAGTTCATTTCAGTATGTATGTATGTATGTATGTATGTATGTATATATATATATATATATTAATGAAGAGGACAACTTGGTGGGTTTGTCCTAAGATTATTCGATTATTCTCTATTGGTCTCACTATATGTGAGTGTAATTTGTCACATCCAGTTGCCTTTTTACTTTCTTTTTCTTCTTTTTTTGTTTTTTGGTGGGTCATGGGGCTTGAACTCTGGGCTTAGGAGCTTTCCCTGAGCTCTTCAGCTCAAGGTTATTGCTCTGCTACTTGAACCACAGCTCCACTTCCATCCCATTGCCTTTTAAATCTCACTTCTCCATATTAGGTCAATCCTTTATTTTGCATGTCGACTTTGAGGCTTGAGGAGCCTAAAGCAGCCAGGTGGCAGTCCTACCCTCCAGCAAGCCTTAACCTTCCAGTTCACTGGAGTCATTGCATTTTAACATGTACTTATATTTTACTTACACCAGCAGAGCATAAGTTTGCAGAAAGTTAGGCATTTTCCTAAGTGTATTACTAAGGGTAACAATGAGTAGTGCCACGTTCATACCTTGACTCCTGGACCTTGAATCCTCACAATGGGAGCAATAGCAGCACATGTGGCACACTGATACAGAGCACACAATAATATTATATAGTCATTTCTTCCTCCACAGTTATGGGTTTCAGATCCATGGATTAAAACAACTACAGACTGAAAGTGTTGGCATAGATTTTGCTTTGGTATTGAATATGTATGGATATTTGATGTTTCATTATTTCATAAATAAAATAACTTTAGATAGAATTTATATTTTCTTGTTTATTAAAAGCATTCTAGAGATGATTTAAATTATAGGAGATGATAGGTATATGTTATATGCAAATACCATTCCATTTTATGTGAGAGATTTGAACATCTAAAGGTTTTGGTATCTGAAAGTGGTATTGGAATCAGAGGCCATAGGGATAGGGATAGATGCACAGTCTTCTAGACACTCTTGTTGTCAGATCTGGAAGGGGTAATAACCTTGCAAGTTACTACTATGATCCTGTGCCCACTGCTACAATTCTTCGGTAGTGAAGTGATTGGAATCAAATGTTGTAATAGGGAATAAATCATTCTTAAATTCTGTGGATAGTTTCTTAGAAGTATTGCATACACTGTAGCAAGTCTGTATTCAAGTGCAGGGGTCCAGTGAAATTAACATGTTGCAACTGGTGAATGGCCAATCACTCTTGGGAATGGTGCCGTTTGAGGAATTCAATTCGTTAATGACCGGCAGATAGACCATTTAGAACTAGCTATAGCAAGTTCTGATTTGATGACCAAAACTTCACATGCCTAAGCCCATTGCTGCCACCATGACCACTTTCTGGCTTTTATCCACTGGACAATGAAAGGAATGGTTCCCTGCTCATCTTATCTACGACTAAAATCCTCCTCTGCTGACATTATGCTGAGCAATCATTTAATAAATCAGAATCCAGAAAGCTGATGCATGTTTCTTACCCAAATCCCTTGTCAGCAATTTCTCAATCACATTCTTTCAAATTCATGGATAATACAATGAAGTCATTGGTTAAAGCCTATGGATCCATATAGAATCACATATCTGGAGATTTCTTCTTCCAAGCAGAGTGGGGAAAAAAAACAAAAACAAAAACTTGCTTGAAGTTCAGCCAATTTGGGAAGACTTTCTACTGCTCTTCAAGGATGATCCAGACAGGAGCTGTTGTGTTATAGCTGCCCACTTTTCAGTGATGCCTGTCTATCATGCAGAATCATGTCAAAACTAGGTCCAATCCTTCTCTGCTCTCAGCTCATCACAGGGAACTCCTTCTAAGTCATAGACACAAGCTGGCAGGAAGAGGAGAACATTAATCCATGTAAATTATGACAGTGCTACTTCATATGAACTACTTATGCTTGAGGAAGAGTCTTCTCAGTTCCCATCACATGTATATCACTTCCGGGTGATAATAAAGTGCTACTGCAAATGCAACTCCATAGCTGTAAGACTAAGGTCATAGTCAGTTCATGGTAAGGAATATAGGCTACAAGGTAGCATATTTTTCATGGTTAAAACTGTTTGCACCAAGACCAAGCAACAGGCCAATAGCTGCTTCTTCAGTGAGAGTAGTTACCTATGCAGGGTGGCAGGCTTTTTCTCCATAATCTTAAGAGCCTACACTGCCATTTACCCATTGAGTTTGCTGAACCATGTGACCAGAAATCAGGAAAGCTTGTACAGTAGTCTAGACTTATTGCAGAGACATTTCCTGCTCTGGTTCTACTCAAAACTTGAATATTTTTAGATCAACTAGGAAATGAGGAATATATTGTCTCTAAAGTCTACAGAAGCCCATTGTGCTTCTATTTTTGTTTCAGTAGGGCCTAAACACATTAACATAATCCATTATTTTAGAAGGGATAGCTAAAAAATTTTCACCATTGGACTACTAGAAGTTTCATTGAGACAGAAGTTTGTTGAAATATTACTATCTTACTTATTACTATCTTACTTATAATGGTAGAGTACTTGCTTTGTCATTGTTGCTCAATCCATACAGTACAATGTCATCCATATACTAATGGGGAATCGTGTAGTTGAGAGCGGCTGTCAGGGTTCCTGGAAACTTAATTATTCATATGGCTGAGAGTTGATATATCCCTGATGTAGTGCAGTGAAGCTGTACTTCTACTCTTGTCACCTGAAAGCATACTGTTTATAGGGAATAGTAGTAGCAAGAATGGAGAAAAGGGAATTAGATCAATAGTGCATATAAGTTGCGATGGGTGTAGGCTAAGTTGTTCAAGTTTGAAGCTGCATTTGGTTAAGATTTTGATAATCTACTGCCCATTTCCTGATTCCATTTGCCTACTAGACAGGCAAAATAGACTAGCTAAATGGAGATACTAAGAACTGCCATTCCTGCATCCTTCAAGTGCTAAATGATAGCACTAATCTCTGCAAACTCTCCAGGGATGTGGTATGGCTTTTTGTTTAGAATTTTCCTCAGGCAGAGAAAGTTTTAGTGGCTACTATTCATGTTTGTCCACTATAGTAGCCTTCACTTTACAGGTCCAGGAACAAACGCATCATACATTGGGAAGTAGTAAAATTGAGCATTTCTTTCTACTGAGCATGAATGAGAAGATTATGAGCAATTTAAGTTCAGTTATAAAGAAACAAAGATGGTTGCACGGTTGCTTGTCAATTTCATGATTATAAATTTCAATCTGCTCTATATAAAACCTGTGGCATATAGAATGAATTGCATTAAGTGTTTATGATTATTATTATTACCTTGTTCCTATATGTCCATGCTTTGTTTCTGTATTCAACAATCTATTCCTAAATTTCTGGTTTCTGTCCCCTTCCATCAACATGCTGGAATTTTTCATTAATGCAGTGGCTTTCTGATACTGATTTCTTGCTTTACAGTAAACACGTTGGATGTTTGCTGATGTTACTTACTACTTATTTGGCTGTTATTTTAGTCTCCTCAAGTATGGTTATAACATACCATACACTGAGGTTGCTTCAATCATAAATGATTACTGTCTTATACTTCTGGAGGCTAGAAATCAAATATCAAGGTTCTGGACAATTCAGTTTTTGAGAATTTGTTTGCTGCCTGGCTTGTAGGAAAGGTTCTTCCCATCTTCCCACCATGTCATCATATGGTCTTCCTTGGTATGCATACAGAGGGTGAGGAGGGATAGATGGATGGAGAAAGTTTTGGACTTATGGTGCCTCTTTTTTATATATAAAACTATCAAATGAAAGCCTATAGGCTTGATTGCTCTCTCTCTCTCTCTCTGTCTCTCTGTCTGTCTCTCTGTCTGTCTCTCTCTGTCTCTGTCTCTGTCTCTCTCTTTCTCTCTCTCTCTCTCTCTCTCTCTCTCTCTCTTCTCTCTCTCTCTCTCTCTCCCTCTCTCTCTTCTCTCTCTCCCTCTCTCTTGCCGGTCCAGGGGCTTGAACTCAGTGCCTGGTACTGTCCTTAGGATTTCTCAAGGCTAGAGCTCTACCACTTGAGCCACAGTACCACTTCTGGCTTTTTCTATGTATGTGGTATCAAGGAATTGAACCCCAGTCTTCGTGCATGCTAGGCAAGTGCTCTACCACTAGGCAAAACTCCAGGTCCTGATCATTTCTCATTTATGCCAACCACTCAAGTTATAGATTCAGGAAGAGGAGGAGAAGGAGAAGGAGGAGGAAGTAGCAAAGGCTCTCAATAACTTTTTGAGGTAAATAATAAACATACAAGAACTGAACATTAAATAAACTAAACTTTTGAAAAACATAACTTGCGTATAATGGCAGTACTAAAAGCAGTATTACCAACTGAATCTGGACTCTGAAAGGTGGAATAGAATTTGACAGCACCAGTGGATTGTGGGGAGCTTGCCAGGTAATGGACATCATTTCATGGCTTGTTCAGTGGCCAGTAATGGATATTAAGTTTCTTGTAACCATTTTTTAATTTTTATTTGAAATATTAGTGAGGCTACCATTTTATATTTGTGATTTTCTAATTTTAAGAAATTGGTATTTTGGACTGGAGAATACCCTAGTGGTAGAATGCTTGCCTAGCCTGCAGGAAGTCCTGGGTTCAATTCCCTGGTACCACATACACAGAAAAAGCTGTTTAACCACATACACAGAAGACGTGTTGCTGTGGCTTAAGTGGTAGAGCACTACCCTTGAGCACAATGAGGCACAGAACAATGTCCAGGCCCTGAGTTTAAGTCTCAGGACTGGCAAAAATAATTGATATTTTGATCCAAACTGAGCTTAATCTCAATGCCTCTTCTTGTGTCACTTTGGGAATATTATATCTGTCTGTCTATTGTCCGTCCACTTACCTACCTACCTACCTACCTACCTATCTGCCTACTTTCTGTACTGAAGATCAAATCCAGAGTCAAGTGAGGCCAGGCAAGTAAGGCTAGGCAAGTGTTCTACTGACAAGCTATATCCCAGCAATATTTTTCTTGAAACATGGTCTTACTGTTTGGTACAAGCTGGTCTCAACTACCTACCCTCAAGTGACCCTCATGCTTTATCTTTCTGAGTAGCTGGGTCTACAGACACACTCCATTGTACAAGCTATGTATTTTTAAACATGAACAGAATAGAAATTCCTAGGCTAGCCATCTATTTTTTAAACATAGGAAATAAAATGTTGAAGTTGACATTATCCTTATATGTATAACCATATAAATAAATAACCATAAAAAAGGCAAATAGCTTGGTGTCAAAGTTTCTAAAAACAAATAGGAAAACAATAAAATAGAAAAGGTAATTGTATAGGGACAATAGAGAATGTTATTTAAGAATTCATGATTGGGGGGCTGAGAGTTTGACCTAGTGGTAGAGTGCTTGCCTAGCATGCACGAAGACTCAGGTTTGATTTCTTGGTACCATGTACATAGAAAAAAAGCTGGAAGTGGTACTGTGGCTCAAGTGGTAGAGCTCTAGCCTTGAGAAAAGTCCAAGGACAGTGCTCAGGCCCTGAGTTCAAGCCCCATAACTGGCAAAAAAGAATTCATGATTGTTTTATTAGGACACAGTGAAGAGTATGCTTCTGTAAGAACCCAAAGATAAAAGTTAAGCAAAGGCAAGAAATCCTGAGAATGAATGGGGCCCTGAAATGATCATTTGCTGATGATTTAGCTAAAGCAATTGAACTGATTTTATATACAATGTAAAAATTTTCAACCTACAATCTCCTTATTTATAATTTTTTCATTTAAACATATAAACCTTAAAATCCTCTTCAGATGTGTTGGAGACCATTGCTTTCAGCCTCCTGAGGAAGTAAGATTATAAGATGGCACCTGGCAGCTCGCCAATGAGTCAGTACTTGCTGACCAGGAAGATTCTTTGCATTTGTTGATTTGTTTCTTCTGTGCGTATGGATAGAGTGGATCGCTAGATTTCTTCCAGAGTTGTTTGCTGCTTTGCAGATGACCTTTACTATGATTGGCTACTTAAGGATATAAAGTGTGGGGTTTTCAGGAACTGGGGAGAAGGGAAAAAAGAGGAGGGAGAAGAGAGAAGGAGAAAGGAGAGAGACAGAGAAGAAAGGAGAGAGAAATAAAGACCTCTGCTTGCAGCGATTTGAGTCTGTGATCATTCCCAGTCTGCCTCCAAAGTGACGGGTCATTGCGGCGGGCAGCGACAAGATGTAATATAACTATGAAAATTAATAAAATTTTAGTTCAAAATAGTAGGTATTAGAGTCTAAAAAAAAGAGAAACGATAATATTTCTCTACTCTGTATAAAGGATCTACTGTAGCTTCATTACTATGGTCAGTTCTGAGCACACTTAGGACGAGAAACAATGAAAACTTTAGTGCTCTCCTTTGATGAGTAGTTAGAATTGTAACCCATGAAAATATTTCAGAAGTGATTAACATAGACAGTCAGACAGAGGAAGGATGAATTAAACACTCACAGAAAGAATAAAGCGTAGGTTCATGTTAGCATGATGTTCATCACCCTGACATATATAATGCAAGGAAGGAGAAACACTATATTTTTCCCCCAGGTTCAGAGGTTCAATTCTTTTCCTTATCTGTATTGGTTTGGGGCCTGTGGTCAGGTAGAAGATCATGTGGGGTTGCAGAAAATGAATCTTATCATATCAAAAATCATCTCATGGTAGACAGGAAACAGAGAGAGAAAGAGATGGGGGCAGAAAATGGGGATTATGAAGGTTCATGTAAGTCTCCATGAAAGACATAAATACAGCTTTCCAAGGGCAAGCCCAGTGACCCACGTTTTCTAGCTAGATTCCATCTCCTACAGTCCCCCCATGCCTGCCTCCAAAGATAGTGCAGCAAGCTGGGAGCCAAATATTTAACACATGGATCTGTGGAGGACATTTATGTTCTAATTGTAGCAGAAGTGACAAGGGGAAATATCTCCATTAAATATAAGAAAGAGATTTTTTTTAAATAATTAAAGCTATTTCAAATGATCTAGGTTGCACTGGGAAGGAGAGATTTTTTCTCATGGCTAGAGTTGTCAAAGAAGAAATTCAACAGAAATACTACGTAGAATATTCCAGTGTTAAATAGGAAATTGAGCAAACTGACAGATTTTTGAGGGTCAGGGTCTTCTGAGGTTTGAAGATATGTGCAAAGACACCAGTGTGGCAGAGAAGAGGCCAGTGAAAGATGCTTACGTGCTTATAAATGAGACTGTGTAAGTAATCTACATTATAGTAGAAGTGGTAGGACAATATCATAGCCCCAATCTCCTCAATACACTTTTGCTAGTTAAGATGCAATCATAAATAATTCCAGTTTCTTTTTTTTTTTTTTTTGCCAGTCCTGGGCTTGAGCTCAGGGTCTGAGCACTGTCCTTGGACTTTCTCAAGGCTAGAGCTCTACCACTTGAGCCTCAGCACCACTTCCGGCTTTTTTCTATGTATGTGGTACCGAGGAATCGAACCCGGGTCTTCATGCATGCTAGGCAAGCACTTTAACCACTAGGCCAAACTCCCAGTCCCAATTCCAGTTTCTTTACTCGTATTCCATCCAGGCTGACAAACATTTTAGTTGACATTCTAGGCTTTGGGGATCTGACTGCAAAAGAAGCCAAATATCTAGCTATTATAGAAACTGAGGAATTGTAAGATTGCGTTAAGGCGCCTAAAAATTCTGCTTGGGGTCCATATCACCATTTTAACTCTATTTCATTGGATGAATACAGCCATATGATTTAAGCCTCCAATGAGATCATCAGAGAGTATTTCCATGATATGGAAGAACATAAACAATTTTGACTAATGTATTAAGTATATAACAAAGTATTAGAATCATTTTTAGTCATTTAACAAGTCTACCCAGTGAAATGGATGACTTCTAAGGAGCAAAAATGCCATTTTATATAATATAATTTTGGAAGTTCTTCTTTCTACTAAATTCAGGGTAATCTGAAAAAAGGAATTACATATTTCAGTATAGAAAAAGGAAACAAATTCTGCTCATCCAGAACAAATACACACACACATGCATACATACATACATACAAACAAATATGTAGAGCTGCTGACAAAAAGACATCTTTTTATATTTCATTATTACCTATAAAGAAATTTGCAGCAATACTCAGAGATAATTATTTATAGTTCACAAAGACTTTATGTTTTAAAGGTAAGTTTTTGACTATAACAAATATTGATACAGAATGCTTCAAGTTGATCACCAAAACTGCTTGGATGATTAGAGCTAAGCTATTGCATCAAATGGGGGCCTCGCAGGTAGATGAAGACGTTACTGGGGAAATGGTACTGGAATAAAACATAAACACAAGGTAAACTTCCAAGTGTTATGTCTATAAAAACAGGAGTTGGGACTTAATTTAGAATTTTGGGGAGCCAATCAAGACTTTGAAGATGATGGGGCTGGGAAAGCATGCAGGAGGCAGGAACATATGTGTGTCATTAAAACAAATTCATTTGGACAATGATATGGAGGGTGGATTAGGAGTGGAACAAAATTTGATGCTAAGTTGGGTCGTTAGACATAATAGTAATCTAGCCAGGCAATGGTGGTGTATGTCTCCAATTCCAGGTACTCAGGAGGTTGAGATCTGAGGATCACAATTCCATACCAGCCCAGGCAGGAAAGTTTGTGAGACTATTATCTCCAATAAACTACTCAGAAAAGTGGGAAGTGGCACTGTGGTGCATGTGGTAGAGTGCTAGCCTTGAGCAAAAGAAGCAGTCAGGCCCAGAGTTAAGGCCCCAGGATGAGAGAGAGAGAGAGAGAGAGAGAGAGAGAGAGAGAGAGAGAGAGAGAGAGAGAGAGAGAGAGAGAGAGAGAGAGAGAGAGAGAGAGAGAGAGAGAGAGAGAGGAGAGAGAGAGAATCTTGAAGAGAAGTACTAGAATAGGCCAAAAGCAGTAGCAATAAAGAAATAAGAATAAATGGAAAACTATTGTAGAGATCCAAAGCAGAAGTCAAAGCTGATCAAATGATAGACTGAATGAGGTGGTCACGGATACTCAGATGATTTTCAAATTTGGAACTCAATACAGATAGGAAAGCATAATATATTTTAGAATTGTGCACTCAAATCTGAATCTTGGTATATTTGTGACCTTGAATAAGCTTTGTTTTACTATGTTGAACCTTATTTTCTCCTTCTGTCAAGTTGAGTTAACAAATACTTCCATCATGAAACTGTTGGAAGATGTAATTCCCTTCTATCAATGCTACATTATTAAAGGGCATTTAAGGTATTTTAAAGACTTGGAAATATGTTAAAGCTGGCTAAAATTTCCATTATGTTTATGTGTTCTTGAGTGAATAACTCATAAGGAAGACAATATAGCTATATCTAATGTTCTGAAAAAATGCTTATGCAAGGAAGTTAAAGAGTGGGAAGAGGGAAAGTTGGAGAAAAACATGACGAGGGGTATCAATGTGCAAGAAGTAATGTACCCACTACATCTTAAATGTAACTGTAACCCTTCTATACATCACCCTGACAATAAAATACAATTAAAAAGAATCCAAAGGTGAAATTCAAAAAAAGGCAGTTAAAAACCGGTTTTTGCCACAGTTCCTTTCTAGTGTGCCTAAACATATTTACATTAGATGATCTTTCTTTTTCTTCTCTTTCAGTTCCTTACTAGGTATACTTTAGTTTGAGCTTTCACATAGCTACACCAAAAACTCAGAATTCACTTAGATCTTTTTTTTTTTTTGTCGGTCATGGGGCTTGAAATCTGGATCTGGGTGCTCTTCCTGAGCTCTTCAGCTCAAGGATAGCCCCCTTACCCCTGGAGCCACAGCTTCACTTCTGATTTTCAAGTGGATAATTGGAGATAAGAGTCTCACAGACTTTAGTGCCCGGGTTGGCTTTGAACCATGATCCTCAGATCTTGGACTCCTGAGTAGCTAGGATTACAGGCATGAGCCACCAGGCCCAGTTCAGATCGATCGATCTATCTATCTATCTATCTATCTATCTATCTATCTATCTATCTATCTATATCTTCCATATATATGTATATATTGCAAGAATAATTGTGATAGATTTGGGGATTCAAGGTCAACAAGTGTTTTATTTAACAATATAAGAACATTTCATAGAAAATTACCAGTAAGATGCATCTTCTATAGCTATAAATTTCTAGTATTTAGTAGGAAATTTCAGAATGCTTAAGGGATTCCATTAGTACCAATTAGATACATAGAAAATGTGTGAGTATGTGAGTATCTATTAAGTGAACCAGAACAACAAAGAAAGAAGAACCTCACCAAGACCCTAGGTGACCCTGTGGAAGAGAACCACTTACAGCCAATCTCCCCCCTTACAGGAGAGTATCAATTTCTTTTTTTTCTCCCATAGTTTTCTAAAATTTCCTTATTAAGTAGGTGTACAAGATGTTACAATTCCATAAGTCGTGTTACAAGCGCAATGCGTAAGTATAAGGCATCTTGATCAGAATCATCCATCCCTTCTGTAATCCTCCCATATTTATTCTTTTACAAATTATTGTAAAGAGAGGTTACAGTTATGTAAGTCAGGTAATGAGTACATTTCTCTCTGAACAGTGTCACCCCTCTCATTTTCTCCCAGATTTCCCCCTCACTTCAAGTTGTATAGTTCATTTCCAACATATGTAGTGAGTATCACTGCTGAATTCGTTCACCCTTTGTCCCACCATTTCTGTGCTTCCCTTTCCCCTCTCCCAATCAGGTAAACTTACATACAAGATAAAGGATACAGAAATAAAAAAAAATAGTGACAAAAGAGAAAAAAACAGGAAAAAAAGAAATGCAAACGGTGCAATTTAAAAAAAACTTTTTCCATTTCTTGGAGTTGGTTTGCATAAGCATTATTTTATATGATCATATGCACAGAGCTATTGAATACTTGTGATCCTCTCCTGAGGATATCCTCCTTTGGTCTCACTGTGTGAATGTATACTGTTTAATTTATCATGTCTAAGTGTAATTATTTGTCTTTTGCTATTTATTGGGTTTACTCATAGATTTATAGGCATATTCTAATGGCTACAAATGAGGGAAACCATGCAATCTATGTTTCTTTGGGTCTGGCTTATAATTTTTTGAAGTCTTTCCCTTTCCTTACAAATGGGGCAATGTCATTCATTCTGATAGACTTATAGACTTCTATGGTCTATATATACATTTTCTTGATGAGCAAAAGAATTAGAGAGAGACTTCTCAAAAGAATAGCCAATAGACACATGAAGAGATGTTCAACATCTCTGCCAATCAAAACAATATTGAGATTCTACCTCACTCCAGTTAGAATGGCCTTTATGAAGAAACCTGATAACAAATGCTGGTGGGAATGTGGCCAAAAGGGAATGCTCCTACACTGTTGATGGGAATGTAACCTTTTAAACCACTCTGGAAAGAAGTATGTAATTTTCTCTAAACACTGAATGTAGAGCTTCCCTATGACCTACCAATCCCATCTCTGAGCATTTACCCAAATGACTCCAAACCAGGTCACACTAAAGTCTCCAGCATGGCCTTATTCACTGAAGCGTTGGTTACCATGGCCAAGCTATGGAATCAATCCAGACGGCCCCCAGTGGACAAATGGATCAAGAAAATGTGATATGTCTTCTATGCTTCCATCAGAAAGTATGATCTTGGAAACAATTGTACTAACTGAAATAAACCAGACCCAAAGAAACACTGGCTGCATGGTGTCCCTCTTTGCAATAACTAGAATGTGCCTATAAATCTACAAGTAAATCCAGTGGGCAGTAAAAGACAATCACACCTGAACACAATTAATTAAACACAATCCAAACAATCACAGTGAGACCAAAGGAAGATCTTCTTGGGAGAGGAATGCAAGAGCTCAACAGTTGTTTGCAAAAGATCATCTAAAATGATGCTTATTTCAATGAACTCCAAGAAATGGAAGAGGTTTTTTAATTATATTATTTGTATTTTTTCTTTTGTTTGTTCTCTTCTGACACTATTTTTGATTTCTATACCCTTTGTCTTGCATATAAGTTTCTCTGATTGGAGAGGGGAAGGGGAAGAACATAAATGGTGGGAGTAAGAGTGAAACCCACTAGACAGTATGTTGGAAATGAACTATACAGCCCGGGGGAAGGAAGTTGGGTAGGGCAAAAACTTGAAGAAAATGAGAGGGGGGAGGGTGACATTGCTCTACAGGAAATGTAATTATCTAAATTATATAACTGTGACCTCTGTACATCACCTTTACAATAAATTCTTTGGCAGTTGTGGGGCTTGAGTTCAGGCCTGAGCACTGTCCTTGGACTTTTCTCAAG
Organism: Megascapheus bottae; assembly: GCF_031878675.1. NCBI lineage: Eukaryota > Metazoa > Chordata > Mammalia > Rodentia > Geomyidae > Megascapheus > Megascapheus bottae. The sequence continues at coordinate 26,141,618 of NC_143514.1, forward strand.
GCTAGAACTCTACCACTTGAGCCACAGCACCACTTCCAGCTTTTTTCTATGTATGTGGTACCTTGGAATCAAACCTGGGTCTTCATGCACACTAGGCAAGCACTCTACCACTAGGCCAAACTCCTGGTCCCTACAATAATTTTTTTTTTTAAGAAAGATACTCTTCCTTAAGCAAATCTTTATGAGGACTGTGTTGGAAGCCCCTGAGCCAGATACTTCAAAGAATACAAAGAGAAGTAAGATACAGTTTGTAGTTAAAAACCTACTGTAACTTTTTGTAATTTTGAGAGTCTGCTGCCTATGCATAAGTTACAATTGGCATTCAATATAAATATGACATAAAAGGCCCTATATACCAGCAAATTGAAAAAAGTCAAAACTAGCTAAAGATGTCATGCTATTCTTGATTTCTTGATTCTATTCTATCCTAAGAAATAATAAAATTCATCACTGTTTTGGTTTTTATATTATAATCATATAAATGAAGAAGAAAAAAATTGTGTGTATTCTGAAATTTGAAAAAATTGAACAAAATCATGTATCTTTATCAGGAGCAATCTTATTTATTTATTTATTTATTTATTTTTTTAGTCAGGGGTTTGAACTTAGGGCCTGGGTGCTGTCCCTCCACTTTTTTTTTGCTCAAGGCTTGCATTCTGGTTTTGAGGTAGGTAATTGAAAATAAGTCTCTCACGCAAGGACATTACTTCCCTGGCTTACTTTGAACTGTGATCCTCAAATCTCAGCCTCCTAAGTAGCTGGGATTATAGACATGAGCCACCAATGCTTGGCAGGAACATCCTTTAGTAAAGCAGAATTTGCTCCAGAAAGTTTCACATATCACATATTTAAGTGAAAATTCCAGAAGTACAATACTGAACATATTTAAAAAAATTTTCTGGATACAAGTTACAAGCCACAATAAATATAACTTATTTTATTACTATAACAAAAAACCTGAAATTGCATACTGATATTAAAAGCATTACTTTTACCATTCTGGATTTCCAAGGGCATGGTGCCAGCATCAGTTTAGCCCTGGTGATGGCCTCTTGTCAGAAGACAGCATAATGATAGTAGCATACGTGGGAGGGAGAGATCACCTCGTGGTCAGGCAGGGAGCCAGAAAGTGACTGCAGAGTCAAAACCATTCTCATAACAACTTGACCTTATGAGAATGAACTCAGGGTCTCACAAGAATTGCATAATCTCTTTTGAGGTGAGAGCCCCCAGTGATGTAAACAGCTATGCCTTGATCCTGTTTCCCTTCATCTTCTGCTTCTTTCGCAGTCTAGGCGTCTTAATTTTTAACAAAGCTCAGTTGCCTGAAACTTTTTTAATCCTTGGCTCACATAGCATGACATGATATGTTATACGATCTGATGTGCTGACTGTGTGGTAGGACAAGAATACTTATGTAGCGGAATGTAAGCAAGTTTTGGAAGAGGTGCCATTCACTCCATAATTAGTATCTAAATATTCAAAAGGACAAAGTAATTGAGGATACCATAGTACCAAATTCAAAATATAAACAGTAGAAATTCATGTTATCTTGCTCATATTAATGTCATCAGAAAAAAGTGGTTACTCAGAGTCTAAATTTTCTTAGTATTTCAGAGTCCTTAGGTAGCTTAAACATGAGGCAAGGAATGTTTAAACATAAAACAATAAAGTTTACAAGAGATTGAGAGGGGGTGGGGGGAGGAAAATGGGGACAATAACATGTGAAGGGGTGTCAATGTGTGAGAAGTAATGCACCTGATGAATGTAACTGTAACCCTACTATATATTATCCCGACCATAGAAAGGAAAAAAATATAATAATAACGTTTAATTTATTATATAACATAAAAACCAAAACAGTGATGCATTTTATTATTTCTTAGGATAGAATAGAATCAAGAATAGCATGTTTCTTTGGCTAGTTTTAATTTTTTCATTTTGCTGGTATAGAGGGCCTTTTACTACATAGGATATGTATATATATGTATATGATATATCTCTAATCTCTATATATGGATATACATATAGACAGATATGTAGGTGGGTAGATAGGTAGATAGATAAAAATGAAACTATTTAAATAGAGGAGGTGAGTAGCATTTGAAGAGATGGAGAATTATGTTCAAGGTTCATTCTACTTGCAAACTGCCATATTTAATTGAAACTCTTTTGTACAACTATTTAAGGAATTTTTGTGTGTGTGTGGGTCATGGGGCTTGAACTCAGACTGGGTACTATCCCTAAGCTATTCAGCTCAAGCCTACCACCCTACCCTTGAGCTACAGCCCCACTTCCCATTTTCTAGAGTTTAATTGGAGATATGAGTCTCCCGTCCTTTTGTGCCCATGCTGGCTTTAAACCTTGATCCTCAGATCTCAGCCTCCTGAGTGGTTAGGATTACAGGTGTGAGGCGCTACACCTGCATCTTTTTTAAAAAAGAAAAAGATGGAAATATGAGCTAGATGAACCAGTTTAACCCTTGGATCAGTTTTGGATTCCTTATGTGATTCTGTAGCCTGGCCATATGATCCAGTTTCCTTCTAGGTCAAATTGGCTGAACTTTAGGATACAGAAACAAGAAATTACCTCTGTGATTGCTGTCCTTAATGTGAAGTTATTTCTTCTCTCTTTTTTTCCTTTATGGTTTATCTCATGATGTTACTGTATCTGACTTTGTTACCTGGTATATTGTATATATGTTTATTTGAAATAGGAAAGGAAAGGAAAAAAGCAAGATGACTGGGAGGGGTTGAGGGGGGGAGGAAAAGTGGGAGAAAAACATGAGAAGGGGTAGCAATGTTCAAGAAGTAATGTACCCACTTCCTGAAGAATGTATGTGTAACCCCTCTATACATTACCTTGACAATAAAAAACAAATTAGCCAGGCAGGGTGTCCTCACACCTGTAATCCTAGCTACTCAGGAGGCTGAGATCTAAGGATTGTGGTTCAAAGCCAGACCGGGCACTGAAGTCTGTGAGATTCTTATCTCCAATTCATCACCAGAAAAGCGGAAGTGGCGCTGTGGCTCAAGGGGTAGGGCGGTAGCCTTGAGCTGAAGAGCTCAGGGACAGTGCCCAGGTCCAGAGTTCAAGCCCCACGACTGACAAAAAAAAAAAGAAAGAAAATAAATTGTGTTTTCTTCAGATTTGAGAGGCGGGAGTAAAATAAGTACAAGTAACCAGCAGCCTTGGTTCTTCACGTATCTACTTCTGAGGTTCATTGAGTTCCACTTATTCTGTCAGTCTTTTTCAAGGAGAGGAATTAATTGGACACGCGGATCATCACATAGGTCAGGATGCTGCTTCCCATGCTCTATCCTTCCTGTCTGCTACCGATTCCAGGAAATCAGAATTGGCTGCCAGCTGTGCTGCTCCACTCTAATTCACTCACGCCAGCACTACTGAGGCTGATGATAAAATATTGCCCATTGAGTGGGTCCAGCACGCTGAGGAAATGAACAAGCAGAAAGCATATCCAACTTAAACAAAATGACTCACCAATGACATCACGGATGTTTCAAATATTACTGTTTCATGTTGTACCTAGTTTCCAGTAAAATAAATATTTTGGTTTATGCAAGCCCCCACATTCCCAGGAATGGAATTTGAAAGCTGGACAATGTAAGTAAAAGATAGCAAGCAGACTATGTGTTCTGGTATAAAGGCATAGTGTAGACCTTACATTCATTTTTCTTTTAGGGTGAGTATTTTTTTTAATGAGGAAATTCTTCAATTCCTCATTCAGATATATTCTTGGCAGACATTAGTCCTCTAGACAAGTCTTAACTGATCTTCAAAGCATGGACTACCTGGACTCAGCCAGGAACCCTAGCTTCATTATCCTTTATGTACTCTTGTTGTAATATGAAAGTAGAGGTTAGGACATGTAATAACAATTAACACAGACATTCTGGTACAATGTAGGTACTAGAATGGATAGGTGACTCAGATCAGATGCTCATTTCTCTGCCCTCGTTATCTGAGCATCATGTTAATAAAACTCCAGAACCATGAACCATTTCCTAGGAAAATGTGGGACAGCCATGAATGGAATAGGACAAAATTATTGACTGACAAGGGGAGATTTAAGCAAAATCTGAATTATAGAAAAGCATAAGCTTGAGAGATGTGGTTGATAAGTTAACACAAACACAGCTCCTGTTTCCTTCTTCCCCAGCTCATTTGCCTCCTTAAAATCTTATGGTAGCTGGTTTCCACAGGCAGGTGGGTAGAAGTGCAGTTCCAGGCTCTCAGAATTTTGGCAGAGGAAATTGAGCACAACTTTTTCACTTTCAAAGGACAGGCAATAAACATCACTAGGGAGTGTGTTAAAATCAAGATCAGCTGAGACCTGAGTGTCTCCATAGAAGACAATGTTGGCTCAGACCTCCTTACCGTCACAGAGCGGAGAAGGAACTGTGCAGGAAGCTAGACTTTCCTGTTTCTCAGGGAGACCTCAGCACAAGAGAGTTTCCTTCAGGGCCTGCAATGAAGGCTGGCAGATTTTGCTTTGGCTTTATAGCCCCTTGTAGGTAGAGAAAGAATCAATTTTTCCTGTCTGTGGAACTCTTTTCATGAATAGGTATAAATTGATACAGAAAAATAACCCATCCAATAGTTCAGAAAGCAGCCAGCAGAATAGTGATAGCATTCTTCTTACAGTACTGCTGGAGGAACACAGGCACTCATGAACTACAGGTCAAGTGCAGCATAAAAGCATCTTCTTAGAAATGAAAACCTAGCTCCCAATATATAACTTTAGAAAATTAATCCAGGGAGAAGCTAGCATAGCCTATTGAAATCTGAGTAAAGGTATTGACACATTAGATCTAAGAAAAATCCTAAAGCAAGAGGCAAAACATGGACTTAAAAAGAAAAAAAAAGTCAAATCCAATGAAGCTAGCATCTTCCCCAGTTGCTAGAGGTGGAGAGTACAACAAATGGAACAGAGCAGTAACAAAATGAGGAGAACAAAATTAGTTTGGTTTAAGGCTTAACCGTGGTAAACGTATGGAATGCTAGGGATGTGGGGGAAAAAAATCTCATGGATGTCCTTAGGAGTAAAAACAAACTATCAACAAAGGAAAAAATGCCATGTTTCTATCAGATTTTTCATCTGAAATAATGGAAACTAGAACTGATAATTAACTACTCTCTATAGATTATGAGTCATAGCATCTATTCCCTGAAAATATAATTCATCTTTGCCATGAAAGGAAAACATTTGAAGAATCTTGCAAGTTTATTGGTATGTATATCATTCATCACAAGAACAAAAGCTTAAATGGAATAAGGAACAAGCAAGAATAGAAATCTCAAGACTGAAAAAGATGAAGAGACAAGTAGAACTGGATGAAGTGAGAGAAAGAAATGTTGAAAGAGAAAGAACATTAAAATATTATAAAGGATTTACTCAAGAAGATGGGAAAAGAGGGAAATAAATTTGAGGTCTAGGATTACAATTTGCTTTCATATAATAGTCCAATAATACACTCTGATTCTTAAAATGGAAGGGAAAATAACCTCATAGGAAGCATAAAGAGAGGTAATATTGATAGTAGACAACAGGAATATAAGGCTGAAAGTACTGGAAAGGAGCTCATCAGCTAATTTACAAACAATAAAAACACCTTTCTAGAGGCCAGGAAGTCCAAGATGAAGGTGCAAACAGATTGAGTATATAGTGAGGGCTGTCTTTCTACATCATAGTATTTCTCCCTCTGCTATGTACTCATGGTGGAAAAGGAAAAGCAGTTCTCTGGACCTCTTTGAAGAGCAAGGATTTCAATGATAAGTCCTTTTCTCTCATAACCATTTTACCTTTTAGCACCATCATGTCATCACATTGGTGGTTTTATTTGATGGGAAAACATAAATATTTAGATCATAGTACATTTTTATACAGAACTTTAATTCCCTTCATAGGTATGCACATATAATGAAGCATATATTACATATTTCTGTAAGACTTTCACAGGAATAAATCATGTGCTTAGCCAAAGAAATATTGAAAAAGTAGATGGTTTATGTTACATTCTCTCCTCACAATGTAATAAAGATACTGGAAGTTAAGTCACACAGTGAAATAGGTATTCTATGAAAGAGGAAATTAAAGAAAGGTAGTAATGTTCAGAAACATTGGAAAATCAGGAACAATCTGATTAAAATAATGGGTATATCAAAAATAATGAAGCATACCAAAAACAATTCAGAAGAAAATATATTGCTTTTAATTATGGAAGCGAAAGATTAAAAAGAAATTAAGTTCTTACCTTAAGAACCCAAGTAAGAACAACAATAGAATAAAAGTTGAAGTTATTCAAGTAAATGATATGCTGGAAAAGAATAGTAAATTCATGATTTTGGGTGGGCACTCTCCTTGAGCTTTCTCAAAGCTAGTGTTCTACCACTTGAGCTACAACACCACTTCCAGCTTTTGTGTGTATGTGGTACCAAGGAATCAAAGCCAGGGCTTTGTGCATGTTAGGTAAGAACTGTACACTCTAGGCTCTAAGATCATGATTTTTTAAAAATTCAAAATAATTTAGTGCTGGTCCTGGTGCTTGAACTCAGGACCTGGGCACTGTCTCTAAGGTTTTGTGCCCAAGGCTAGTAGCTTTACCACTTTGAGCTGTACCTCAATTTTCAGCTTTTTGGTAATTAATTAGAGTAAGAGTCTCACAGACTTTCCTATTTCACTGATTTTGGACTTTCATCCTTAGATTTCAGCCTCCTTGTGTAACTTAGATAATATTCACTGGTAATCAGCTTAACAGCCTTCTTTTTTTCTCAAGGCTAGCACTCTACCACTTGAGCCTCAGCACCACTTCCAGCTTTTTCTGTGTTTGTGGTACCAAGGAATCCAACCTAGGGCCTCACACATGCTAGGCAAGCCCTCTACCACACTCCTGGCCTGCAGGTTCTTTTTTTTTTTTTAGACCAATAAAATGGATATACACCAAGTGACCCTAAAATAAAAAAATACAGAATATAATCAGTCAAAATTAATTATGTGAAAACAGCAGAGTAACGTTCAACCACTATGGAAAGCAGTGTGGCAGTGCCTCAAAAGGCTAAACATAGAACTCCCCTATGACCCAGCAATTCCACTACTTGGCATTTACCCAACCATCCAGAAACAAGGACATACTAAATCCACTAGCACAACAATGTTCATTGCAGCACTATTCACCATAGCAAAGATATGGAACCAACCTAGATGTCCCTCAGTTGATGAATGGATCAACAAGTTGTGGTATTTGTACATAATGGAATTCTATGCTGCTGTCAGAAAGAATGACATCGCCCCATTTGTTAGGAAATGGAAAGACTTAGAAAAAAATCCTATTAAGTGAAGTAAGCCAGACTCAAAGGAACTTAGGCTCAATGGTTTCCCTCATTTGTCATCATCAGTAGAAACCTTGGGCTCTACTAGCAGAGATCTGCAATAGAGCAAAATCTTGATACATAAGGCCATATAGTATGAAGCTAATTGAAAGGACCTCCAGGATATTGAAACAAAAGCCATATAACGAATGATTGTTGTCCTTAAAGTACTATGTTTTCTCTCATCTCCTTTGCTGTCCTTTGGTTATCTCACATTGTTATAGTATCTCACTTTGTTATCTGATATATTGAATTTATTTGTATTTGGTTATTTGAAATTTGATAGGGAAGGGGGGAAAACCAAGACGGGTGGGGAGCGTGGGGGGGGAGGGGAATGGGTACCAAGACATGTGAAAGGGTATCAATATATGTGAATTAATGCACCTTCTATCTGGCAAATATCATGTAACCCTTTTACTAATTACAATAAAAAATGCAAAAAAAATAAAAAAATAAAAAATATGACCAAAAAAAAAGAAAACAGCAGAGTAAGAGAACTCTAAGTAAATGTGAAGTGACTTTAAAAAATGAATATATTTAAAAATAAGAGCTAGAAGAAACAAATACTTCCATGGTACAATAAAATTATGACACCTGACACAGAAGTAAAAATCCTGAAGAGATTAATTATTAGAGACTGGAAAAGTGATTAATGTTATGCCATTGAAAAAAACTTCAGGCAGATGAATTCCTGATGATTTTTGAATCTAACTATTAAAATTAGATAACTCTAACATTATTAAACTATTGTAGGTGTCAAAGAGCTTGCAATTTCTCTAGTTAATTCTAAGCAGCCAGAATAATTCCAAGACTAATGCCTAGGAAAGAAAGTAACAATAATGTAAAGTGAAATTCAGTTTTTTTCTCAGTATGAAAACAACATAATGAAGCATTCAGTAGACAAATGCAAGAGTCCTGTAACACACAAATAGATTTGAATGAAGGATCAGATCAAAACTACTTATGAATTATATTAAAAATTAAGATGGATCCTTCCCATCATTACCAAGAGAGCATGAAAGGAAATTGGATAAAAGTCAAGTGACTGAAGTCAAAGGAAATGGTAAGCAAAGTCCAGACCGAAAGGAATTACTCATGTATCTAAGGAAAGCTCACTAGAAAACATTGGCTAATTGACAAAAATTAAACACTTTATTTAGTTTCATTTGAGACAAGCAAACATCACTACAATCACTTACATTGGCGGTTGTAGAATTATAAGTACAATAACTGGTATAAATGAAAAAGGAAAGTTCCTGATTCTAATGATGCACTTAAATGCTTTGAAACATCTGAGACTCCCATGAAAACACAAGGGAATTTGGTGTAATGAATGAATAAAATACAAACTAGAAATCACTGGTCCCTGTTCATTCAGGCAAAACACTGTTCAAGAACATTTGGTTCAGAAAACAAGAGGCTGTAACATATAATAGAACAAATCTGATTATAAAGGAGCAGGACTTAGTACATGAACCAAGATATTTAAATATTGCGGAAATGATAAACAAAATACAACCACATAGAGTAGATGCCATCCTCTTGGGTAGAACGACTGGCTGTTATAAGCATGTCAGTTCTCCAAAATTTGTCCATAAATTGAAAGTCATTCTAAGTATTCTTTTTTCTCATATATATAATATCATTTCAGAGAGCAATAAGAAAAAGAACTTGGACTTTAGTCCAATATTCAACAGTAATTTTTTATGAGGTGTATTATTTAAGGTGGGCATTTTGAAGATTGATTGAGAATTAACAAAACATCTGCAAGAAAAGTGTTCTGAATACCTTAATATAGTTACATTATATTTATATTAATACTACATTTATATGATGAATATAAAATGATATATAGTGCTCTTTTCCTACTTGATGCTCGATCAATAGTAGATTTTTTATTAACACATATTAACTGTTTAAAATAAAGGATTTCACTGTAATATTTTCACAAATGCATATAACATACTTTGACCCTTATTTGTTTCATTACTTTATCTTATCCCCTTTTAATAACCTTCTTGAAATTTTAATGGGTTTCATTATGAACCTTCCATGCATTCTTTCATGTATACATAGTATTTCCTTCATATTACTCCATCTTTGTTTTTAAACCTCTCTACTTGCTCTTCTGTTTCTGCATTGGATTCCTTCCTATTCCCCAGTAATTTGGATTTCACATTGCTCTTGTGCCCCCCAGTCCTTTTGTGCTTTAATTATTTTTCAGGTAGAATCTCATGTTTTTGTCCAAGGGAAAACATGGAATGTCATTTTCATACCCATTCCTTTCCACAGCTAGGATTACAGATGTGCACACCATGTTGAGTTTGTTTGTTTACTTATTTATTGTACCAGTCCAGAGGCTTGAACTCAGGGCCTGAGCACTAGCCTTGCGCACAAAAGCTCAGAGATAGTGCCCTAAGTTTTTGTGTGCAAGGGCTAGTGCTCTACCACATGAGCCACAGAGAGAGAGAGAGAGAGAGAGAGAGAGAGAGAGAGAGAGAGAGAGAGAGAGAGAGAGAGAGAGAGAGAGAGAGAGAGAGGGAGGGGGGCGGGGGGGCAGGAACTTTCCTGCCTGGGCTGGCTTTGAATGGAGAGCCTCAGAGCTCAGACTCCTGAGTAGCTAGGATTACTGGCATGAGCTACTAGTACTCACCCCAGCTTATTTTTTGAGATAGTATTCAGTTATATTCCTCATCCCTCTCCCCTGGACTTGCCTCAAACTCTGGTACTCTCACTCTCTGCCTCTGCCTCCTGAATAGCTGGGATTCCTGGTGTGAACTAAAGCACCCAAATTCTTTCTACTCTCTTATATCATTGGAAAGTCATAGTTTTGAGTGTCACCAGGTATTGTTGGTTAGTGAATATTAATGAATCCACAATAACAACCTATGTTTCAATAAGGTTAAAATTTAATCGTTATTCTTCTGCTAACTCAGGCTCAGGAAATTGTCAGGAAACCCCTCAATGTTCAGAGATTCTACTGTTTACTGCTCTGTGGTTCTAGTCAACTGTCCTTACCTTTACCCTTTATCAGAATAGGCTCTTAGTAGGTGGTGCAGCTCCTTACGTGTAGCACGGCTTCACTGATGTCAATGGCAGACTGGCAGAGTCCATAGCTTTCTCTCTAATTCTATGCCATCAACACTGACACAAGGCTCAAGAAATCCAAACTCATTGTCATTTGTGACAATGATGCTTCAGTCTCTTGCCTTACGCTCTTTCTCTGGAAGGCTCAAAATCTCTTGAAGACCTTGAGGAAGACAAGAGAATATGGGTGCCATGTTATTCCCTTCATTCCTTTTGACAGCTTCCCAAAGCCACCATCACAAAAGTTCTCTTTTCTTTTATTCAGAAACATGTGTACCAAGAACATCAAGTACATAAATGGATACGGCACCAGTCCCTTAGCTTCAGAGATGTTTAGTCTCACCTTAGATTTAGATGGACCACTAAGGGCCTTATTCACCCTGGGTAAAGCCCTACCATTCAGTATCTTTCGTCAAGCACCCCAAAGTGCCTGGAGACATCATCCAAAAGTGAGCCCATTTGGCCCCAGTCACAGCTGCCTGTCTTCTCTGGGGATTCTGGGCTCTGACTCCATGGCAACATGGAACTCAGGGGATTTTTGTTATGTGGTAGGTAGTGAGGAGAGCACCTTAACAATAACAGCAGCACACTATATGGAAACAAATTAGTTCTACTCTTGATTTCTGAAAAAGCTTTCCTAAGGTGATGTATCCTTGTTACCTTGTTACATTTTTCTTCTTTAAAATTTAGTGAGTTATAGCAAGAGCTTTCATAGTAGATTCCCTTAAAAACCATTCCTTCTTGGGAGTGGAAGAATGATGAAGCATAAATGAATAACAATTTGACTTAGTGTCAAGCATAAAGTATGCAGCATAATACAAGAAGGCTCAACACAAAGGCAGTGGAGTCAACTGCTTCTTATTCTCACATGCTTCTCAACAGTGCATTTGTGACATTGATGTTCCAGGCTAGCTCTGCCAAAATTCTTGCCTTTTCTTCTCCATGGTTACTTGTACCCAGGTTGATGTCTACATTAGAGACAGAAAGTGACCCTCCCCCCTCTTTCCACTATGAAACCTGGTTTTCCCAAGCAAAAGATAAACAAACTCCACACTGGATGCTGAGTATAAAAATCAATAAAGCTCTAGGTATAGCTTTCCTTGCAGCCAGTTGGCAGAAGAGCACTGGTAAAGAAGTCCAGGAGGCAATGTCTGCTTTGCTGCTCAGAATCTATGAGACTTTAACCCAACACTACAAAGCGGGAGATGACTTTCCTCATTTAATAAATGCACATAGGCATGTAATGAAAGGACACTCAGAATAGTGTTCAGTTCACAGTAGGTGAAGCACACAGTAGGTGTGTTTCATTTGTGTTGATCTGTTTGCGGGAGGAAAGTATTTTATTTCAGAGATGATTAGATGGTGACAGTTCCTAGCTGGAATGCAATGGGAAGGTCGCCTCCTCCTTGAGGGAATCACACTGTCTAGACTATTGCTAACGAATATTCCACCTTTTCTTTCTACAAGGAAAGCTGCACGTGTGTTTAACCTTCGGGGTGGTCTGAAACAAACTTTGTGAAGTACAATTGTGACAGGGACGAGGACCCATCCAAGTCCCGAGGCTGTCATGAGTGGAAACTTTCACCAGTCTTGTCAAGGCCATGTCACACCAAGCACACGACCTGCCTCCAAACGTCCCAAGGCAATAACAATCTCTAGAACCTTGAACCACCCATGTCAAATAGGCTGGGATTCCTTCCATCTGTCCTCAGTCTGTCAGTTCTGTTTTCTTACATTACTTTTTGGTACTGCTGTGGCCCAGCATTTGCTTAAAACAGGGCCTCGGGTTCAGCACCATGTCTCTCCTCACAGTCTTCAGGGTAGTGTCCGTCAAATTTTATTTCTTAACTTTCAAGCTGGCCCTAGCTACCCCACCCCACCCCTCCGTCCCACCCTTTTATTTATTTATTTATTTATTTATTTATTTATTTATTTATTTATTTATTATGTGAGGAGGCTGAGATAAAAGATCAAAGCCACACACCTGGTCCCAGCACTCCCGTCCCCTCGCCGGGTGGGGTGGGTTGGGGTGGGGAGGAGGTGCCCCGGGGCGGGCCAGCGCGCCGTCGCCTCTCCCCGGAGAGGGGACCCAGCCCTGGGCGCCCCGGTTGCCTGGTCCTCTGTTTGCTGCGTTCTAAAGCGGGACCAAGGCTATTGCGGGGTGCAGCGGGGGTGCGCCCGGACCTCTCCACACGGCCCGTGGCAGCCTGCGAGGGAGCCGCCAGCGGCTCCGGGCTCGGTCCCCGCGGTCCCCGGCCCTCCCCGCGCGGATCGGGCCCAGGGCACCCCCCGCTCCTTCTTGGTTCCTCCCACCCCGTGCCGAGCCCCCCAGCCGTCCCGGGCGCTCGCGCCTCCCCGCACGACGCACACCCCCGGTGGCGGCGGGCGAATGGTCTGGCCCATCGGTAGCCGCCACCCCTCGGGCAGCGCCAGCTGCTCCAGCTGCTTGGGGGTCGGGCGCCGGAGCCTGAGCGGTGGCTGCCGCGGGCGGGCGGGCGGCTGGCGGCGGGCGGGGGCATCGCCTGAGACACCAGCGCCGGCTGCTGTGGGGTGGGGGTGGGGGCCCGGGAACCGACCGCGGGGCCTCTGGGGAGCGCGGGAGCCACCGAGGGACGGTCGCCGCCGAGGCGAGGACGCGGCTGGGCTGCCTCGCCCGTGAGTACCTGCTGCCGCCCCCCCGCCCGGTCCCGATTTCCCCCCCTCCCCGACTCCCTACCCCGGGATCTCGGACTCCATCCCGGACGCGCAGTGGTCCAGGGCAGGGTTGGGGGGGACCGAGTTCCCGGGAGGCGCCCGACGCGGGTGGCTGCTCTGGGGTGGCTCGTGATTCAGCACCCTGGGCGCCCGGAGGTTGGAGCGGGGGGGGGGGGGGAAGGGGACGCGGGCAGTTGCGGCTCCCACCCCTAGTTCCCAGGGCCCCCGAAGGTAGAGGTCCACGCGGGGAGGCCCGATGTGGGGCGAGTCCGCCCTCCCCCCACCCCACCCCGCATCCTAGTGCAAACCAACGTGGTGCTGAGGTGCGCTCTTCCAAGTGTGTCACATTCTCCCCCCACAACCACTGGAGGGGGATTAACACCGCCGCATCCTCATCCAGAGGGCATCTCTGATGGGATGGGCCACACTGCCCTGTCCAAGTTGAGTTCCGGGTGGGTTTGGGCTGGGTCCTAACACAGAGAGAAGAGACTGGAGATGGGAAATGATGCTGCTGTTAAGTCCCAGGCACTGGCTTTTATGTTATCTAGGTTATGTCGTTAAATCACTGCAAATCCAGAACCAGTTGGGGAAAAGTAAGGAGCAGGAATGGGAGGTGACATTCTCAAGGTCAACAACAGGCTGGGAAGATGAGTCCCCCTGTCTCCAACGTCCACAGATTTGGTCCACTGTCTTAATTAGTAAGGCATCCAAACGTGCGTCGTGTGCACTGCTACCTAGTAAACATAGAATGATTCCTCACGGTAGCAGTCTCAAACAACTTGTAAACTTTCTGCGTATGAGATTACTGAGTTTTAGATAAGAACGAATATTTTTTTTTGAATTATGCGGAAAAAGTGCATTTCCTAGGAAGTATCTGATATAGTACTATTTGGACGACACTGCATAGGAAAGCTGGGCCCAAACAGGGAGCTCAATCCATTCTTGTCAGTGATATATGGTAGCTGCTGGAGTCTTGGAGAAATCAGCTAGGACAGAAGAAAGAAATCTGGAAATCTCTATCATTAAACGTTAGGTAGTATTTAAAGTGAGAATAATTAATGTAATTCATGGAGTATGAGGCTGAATAACAGAGAACTGGGTGACAGATAAACATAAACTTAAATCATGTTATTTGAGTCATGTCAACTTTGTGCGCTTTGACCCTAGCAAGTGATAACTCTCTTTTTGTAGACTAAGAACATGAAAAAACAAAAGAGGTCAAAGATCACGCAAGAAAAGAATCTGGACCAATATTTACTCTTAGAGCTATCTGCCTCATTAAAAAAATATTGTAGTAAACTGTAATTTGATGCAGTGGGAAACTGGATTTATTTCTTTTTCCCTGCCCTTCAGATTGATTATACTGACCTTGTACACTCCTCCTGCAAAAGTAATGGATACTAGGTCTTCTTTGTTGGATCATTTGGTTTTCATTTATGATTTATAGATTTTTCTCTTAAGAAGTACATCTCTTGATGTCTCTGGAGGCATGTTGCTATAATACAAGTGCTCATTATCACTAAGGAACAGCATAATTGATGGCAGACAGCAACAGAGTCATTTTATATATACACTATTCCTAAAGCATTAAAATATTTGCAAGGGACAGAGTTGCTAACTTAATGGCTGCATTGATACAGTAAAGCGTACTGCCTAAGTAAGGACACAAAATGAAGACATACATTTCAATTTGTTGTTCAGACAAGAAAAGGGGTCCAGTGTAGAGTCCTAAATTAGATTCCTAAATAGAATCTAACTTAAAAAAAAAGTGGAAGTGAATCAAGTCAGTCTCTGACTAGTGTGTGTTTATTTTTTATATGAGTAAACCTTGGTGAAATGTCTTGTAATCAAATCTGTTTGCCCCCAAGAGAGGCAAAAAACTGATAAGAATGAATAAGCAGAAAAAAAAGGGAAATGTGTGTCTTAGTGACAGATTTTAAAATAGAAGAGACCTGGTTTCTTTAGGTATCATTATTGAGATATATATAATACCAATCTGGCTTTAGGTCTGTATGCTCTCTCTGTCTTTGTATTTACCTGCTAAATATTTTCAGGTCAATTAAATCCTTGGTCAGCAGGAACATCAAATGTAACTGTGTGATATTTGCTTACCTAGGATTAATTAACAAAATTACTCAGTGCACTTAATGTCAGGAAAAGTCTACTAACACCATAAAGGAATAAAGAATTAGAAGTTGAGTCAGAAATGTCAAAAGACCATGGAAGTCTTAGTGGATGGAAGTGCATCAAGCCAGCCTCTGCATGCTGGGAAGGATTTCCCAGATGAAAGGTGCTCATATGTTGTTTAGATTATGAAGAACCTTGGAGGTCAGACGTGCCATCTGTTTCTAATCTAGTATCTACAAAGAAATAGTGTAGATTTCTAAGCAGGATGAGTTTCTTTTATTATATTCTCTATATCCCTTGACTCAGGACCTCCTTCCAAAAAAATGATACATTTCCTAAAAGAACTTAACAAACTTCCTTATTTCCTCCTTCCCTCCCCCCCACCCCTCTCTCTCTCTCTCTCTCTCTCTCTCTCTCTCTCTCTCTCTCTCTCTCTCTCTCTCTCTCTCTCTCTCTCTCTCTCTCCCCTCCCCTCTCGCTTTCCTTTCGTTCTTTCTTCTTTCTTTTTGCCAGACCTGGGGTTTGAACTCAGGGCCTGGACACTGTCCTTAGACACTTTTATCTCAAGGCTAGCATTCTGCCACTTGAACCACAGGACCACTTCTGGCTTTTTCTGTGTTTGTGGTACCAAGGAATTGAACCCAGGGCTTCATGCATGCTAGGCAAGCACTCTATCACTAGGCTATACTTCTGGCTCCAAAAAATGTTTTCTGTGCAAGAAATTCCCCCATCTAAAGAAGTTTGCTCTTTAAAAAGCTGGTCCTCCTCAATTATAGAATTTAGAACAATTTGGAAACTATAAGAACATAAGAAGGAACAAAAGTTTACCATAGTCTCACCAAGCAGAAGTAGCCATTAACAGTTTGATGTTTTTCTGTGCTTCGCTTTAATTGTGATGTGTTGTTTACTTTCTATATGTAAATTTCACTTTAAATCTTCCCCCCTCTCTGTCACTCTCCCTTTCTCCCTTGTGGGTGGGTCCTGGGGCTTGAACTCAGAGGTTGGTGCTGTGTCTATGCTATTTTGCTCAAGGCTAGTGCTGTACCACTTGAGTCACAGCTTCACTTCTGGTGCTGGTTTGGTGGTTAATTAGAGATAAGCAGCTCACAAACGTTTTTGCTCTAGCTGACTTCGGACTATGAAACTTACCCTCCTGAGTAGCTAGAATTACAGGCATGCATCAACAGTGCTGGACTAATGCTGCTTTTTTTTTTTTAAACAACAACAAAAAAATCTGATCTATGAAGAAGTAATCATTTAAAATTGCAGTGTAACTTTGTATTAGATAAGTTAGAATGTACTAGTCATTCCTTTTGCCACTCTATTATTGATAATAGTAAGTAACACTAAGATGAACATGTTTGTATATAAGCTTTTGTTGGAAATTAATTTCTTAGGACACAGATTTGGGGTAAAGGATATAAATTCTTCAAGTTTTTTTTGAAGCAAGTGTGGAAACTCTACTACATTCTATATGTTCAATTTGGAACAGTTAAATATTGAGTGTAGAGTGATTGTGTATTAATATTAAAAATGCCCAGTCATGTCATTGGCTCCTCAGATTATACTTTTCAGGCAGCCTTTCTTTTGATTGGAAATATTAACTAAATCATAATAACTGATGGAAAGGCAGGCAGTTGGGACTACAGAGGGTGGAGATGTAATTAAAGTTGGAGAACAAGTTTGGTGAGAGGAGGCAAGAATTTATAGCTAGAGAAGAGGCATCTGTGATGACTTTCTAGTCTGAATGCTGTTAGTAGAATTTAAGTTTACATTACCATGTCTTTTCCCTTGTCACTTACCACACACTACATCTGTCTCTTTCAAACTTCAGCCTCCGTCTTCTTAGATTCCCTGCTTTGGTACCCTGGGAATGCAAGTCACAGGTAGGGGCATTCGATTTGGAGAATTTCGATTTGGACAGGAATCTGAAATCTTTGCACCATTTTCAGTGAAAGCCTTGACATATGGAAGGCACTTTTGATCTATATTGAATATTCAGGATCACTCCCTGGCACACATTTGCCATAGAGGACTTTGGTGGACAGAGGCCATTGGGGGAAGCATAACATTCCAAATGTCACTACCCAGTATGGAGGGGCTGCCCTTCTTTTGTTCCCAGTATCCTCTCATCAGAGGAAAGAAATCACTTAATGCAGGAGAGACACCATGTCTCTGTTTCCCCAATGTGTTGTAGGGACATACAACACTTACTCCTTATGATGAGAAGGGCAGAAGTCCAATGCTGAACTGATGCTTTAGCTAGCCAGATTTCTGACTTACTCCCTCAAGTTTTAATCTGAGCCTTCTCTGAGATCTGCTTCCATCTTGGTGAGAAATCTGGGAAGCTATTGAAGCAATTGGCTATTAAGTTTCTTTGAGTACTACTGGAAGAGAAGTCAGATATATGAACATATTCTGAAGCTAAAACTAGGGAGCAGAGGCAGATGCTTATAACATGTCCATCAATCTGGGAAACCTGAAAGGGAAACAATGAAAACTAAAACATTGGAAAACCAAAAAGAGGCATCCAGAACCCCTGTCCCCTTACTGCTCCTGAGAGCTTTCTTCTGATGAAAGATAGACATTCAGGTGGGTAGAGTATTTTAGGCACACTTTGTCCTGTAATTAGAAATTTTCTTAGGCTATTATTTTCATTTCTCTCAGGTCTTATCTGTCAAAGTTGAGCTGGGTTTAGCAATTTCCCTAGAGTTAAAAACAGAAAAGTTAAATTTAAATAGACTTCACTATTTATTCTCTACAAGCTTTATTTCCCAGTTGACATTTCTCTGTTAACGCATGACTGTATTTTAGTATACACAGTTAGTTGGCAGAGCTAGGCCACTGAGATTACTTGGGCTCTAGAAACGTGAGTGATAAACTCATTCTCTCTCTCTGTCTCTCTGTCTCTCTCTCTGTCTCTCTCTCTGTCTCTCTCTGTCTCTCTCTCTCTGTCTCTCTCTCTCTGTCTCTCTCTCTGTCGCTTTCTCTCTCTCTCTCTCTCGCTGTTTCTTTCTCTGTCTCTCTCTTATTTATTTATTTATTACTTGTAATCACCCAGTTGGCTTCTGTAATGGTCATTTTCTACTGGATCTTCTCTGGAGACGGCTTGGGTCTCTGAGAATATTTTCCTCACTGAAACTGATGATATTGTTGGGTGATATTGGTGGACGGGCTGAACTGTCTAGACATTGCCATTTCTAAATTGTGTTCTAACATCTGAACTTCCAGATTTATGGGTTGTTCTGTCCTCTGCCTAACCATGTGAAATGGAAGGTTATATTTGACAAAGGATTATTTTTGAACGTATCTGTTTTTCTCACCCACAGCTTTGCAAAATGTGAGCTAGAGAGCTTCAGCTCATTTAACAAGATGCCAAGAGCCTGTTTTTACATAAATTCTCCTTCCTCCTCCATGTATGTAACTGTTGATGTTCCCTCTCTCTCTCTTTTTTTTTTTAAAGTAAACTCAGCATTTGTAGCCTCAGAAATAGAACAGCAGTAATCCAGGCAGTTTCAAAATCATCCTGTAGTTACCTGTTGGATTACATTTTACCAGTGCTTATGCTCATTGCGGGCAATTCTGTCTTAGCTTTATTTTGTAAGCAAAGTGGTCCCAATTATTATTATTTTTTTTTGCCAGTCCTGGGCTTGAGCTCAGGGCCTGACCAAGGACTTTCTCAAGGCTAGGGCTCTACCACTTGAGCCTCAGCACCACTTCTGGCTTTTTTCTATGTATGTGCTACTGAGGAATTGAACCTGGGTCTTTGAGCATGCTAGGCAAGCACTCTACCACTAGGCCAAACTCCTGACCCCAATTAATTTTTTTTTAAATTAAATCTGTCTTAATTGTAGGCCTACTACATTATAAATAAGGAGTACTTATAGAAAAGTTAGCAACTGTGAGTTTAATTTGAATCATTGTATCTGATGGGAAATTTTCATGTGTAATTTTTTACTTACCAAATAAAATCTGTGGTCATGTGTAATGTTCATAGTAATTGCCAACAAAATCAGGACAATAATTTTAGCACATATTATGGTCTATATTTAGAACAGTTGACAGTTAACCAACAAATATGGGGTAGTGTTGTGGAGAAGGAAAGTAGAATTTGAAAAGCGTTTCAAATCAGCATTTTTAAAACAGATGGGGATATTTTCATTTAGCTGTAGCTTTGATCATAGCTAGAGGGTAACACTTGGTGATTTAGGCATGTTTAAGATTGGCAGGTGTTATTATTCTGTCCATTTTGACAATGTAAAAAGTAGCACTAAAGAGAAACACACAAAAGCAAAACAAGACCAGAAAAAATAAGCCTATAGGGTGGGATCAGAAATTAATATACAGCTGCTCCTTATCTAGTTCTGACATTTGATGCTTTCACTTACTGATGTATATAAACAGGAAGATGACTTCCAGTGGACTATTGGATAGACTTTGATTTTACATCTATGATGTTTGAAGAAGGTACAACTTACCAAGTGTATTGAATGCTAATCTAATTTTAGTTTACTTTAGCTTCCCAAATCACTGATTGGGTCAATACACACACACACTGCAACCCATTATTCTGGAACTTGCCATAAAGATTAAACGTATGTGGGCAACTTAAAATATTAATGGAAGTTCAAAAGGTTGGGATCACTACTTTTCAAAGTTACTAAATAGAACAGACAGCACATATATGTGCAAAAATGTGTTCCTTTGTTCGAAATCATTGCAAATAAGCATTTATTCTTTTTGTAGCAGAGCATTTGCTACTATATATGTTTATATATTATATTTTATAGTTGTCATTTTACAATAATCATTTTCTTTAAAAATATTTTCTAGTTCAAGAGTTGTTTTCATCCTTGACTAAGGTTTAAAAATTAAATACTTTTTAAAATTAGATATAGCCTGGCATATATGCTTCCATATTATACTTAACAGTGTGTCTGTAAATTTTGTTGTTAATATAGAGGAATGCAATTGATTTTGTGTCTCATTTTGTATCCTTCAACCTTACTGACCTTACATTATTGGTTCTAGAGGGTGAATATCCTTTTAGCATTTTTTAAATATATATCATGTTATCTCCTAATTGTTATATTTCTTTTTTCCAATCTATATGGGGTTTTTGTCTTATTCAGTGGCTAGCACTTCCAGTTAGTAGAACTTCCACTGTTAGTAGACATTGTTAGAGTGGACATCTTTACTTGTTTCCAATCTTAGAGGGAAGTCAGGTATTCATGATTATATATGATGTACTACAGGATTTGTGTGTGAGTGTGTGAGTGTGTGTGTGTGTGTGTGTGTGTGTGTGTGTGTGTGTGTTAATGTGGTTGTCTCTATATCTATGTGGCCTGCATCTGTCATTGCAACCCAACCACAGCTTCTTTTTAGAAATTATTCCCTGGGGAAGTGGTGCTGTGGCTCAAATGGTAGAGTATTAGCCTTGAGCTGAAGAGCTCAGGGACAGCACCCATACTTAGAGTTCAAGCCCTACTACCAACCAAAAAAAAATTATTCCCTGAATTAAACTGTATATCACTATTTATATAGCATTTATACTATATATTAGATACTTTTCATTTAGATAAAGTTTTAGGAATGTGCAAGCATATGTGTGGGACATAAGAAATTATGATGCCATTTTATGCAAAGAATTAGAGCACTGAGGATTTTGGAATTCATGTAGGGTCTTGAAACTAGTTCTTTTCTATCTTTTATTTTTTTATTGTCAGATAATGCATAGAGGGGTTACAGTTATATTCACCATGTAGTAGGTGCATTACTTCTCACACATTGATACCCGTTCTCGTGTTTTTGTCCCTGAATTTTGTTTTGTTCTTGATATTCATTACTATGTCTTACCTTTTAAAGATTGTCTGTCTAGGGGCCGGGAGTTTGGCCTAGTGGTAGAGTGCTTGCCTAGCATGTACAAAGACCCGGGTTTGATTCCTCAGTACTACATAAATAGAAAAAAGCCAGAAGTGGTGCTGAGGCTCAAGTAGTAGAGCTCTAGCCTTGAGAAAGTCCAAGGAGAGTGCTCAGGCTCTGAGCTCAAGCCGCAAAAAAATATTGTCAGCCTAGATATTTATTAATTTAACATTTTTTGAAAATTAAAGATTTTTGTTACATTTATTTTCCCAATTGTTTTCAAGTTCATTGACTGTACTGGGGTTTGAACTCTAGGCCCTCCATTTGCTGGTTTTAGGTTTGTCTCTTCTTTCATGCTTCTTTTAGTTAGAAACTCTAACTATTGATTTGTGATCATTTCTTTTTTGCTAATGTAAACATTAATGTTGTAAATTCTTCTCTCACCATGGTGTTGACTTTACTTTAGAAATTTTGATCAGCTGTATCTTTACTTTCATTTAGCTCTACAGTTCTGTGTAATATCAAATTCAGATATACATGACTAAATCACATTTAAATTCTTCCCCATTTTTTCCAATTGCACAGCTTCATGGGGTTAAATCTTCTAATGCATTTTAAACAAAACAAGTTGAGTGTGCAAGAATATATGAGAATCCACCAAGATACTAAATAGTTTTGAGAATATATTATTCTTTCATTTTTGTCATTTGTAAATTATGGCTTTTTAATAAAATGATTTGTTAATATGGTATGGTTTTGGACGTGATTTAAAAATGTTGTAAGTTGTTGAAATGTCATTTCTGAGATAGTAACCATTGAAGGTATAACTCAGAAAGATACAAAGGGTTCCTCAACCAAAAAGTTTGACAGCTTCTGAGTCGGAGAAAGCCAGAGCAAGTAACAGAGTAAAACCAGACATATAGGCATATTGCTAAGTGAAGTGCATTGGTCCCTACTAAACTTTGTGTGCTTGTTGCTCTTTGTCTGATAGTTCCATTTTCACAGAAGATGTGTTTTCCTCTTCATTGACTCATTGATATATGCTCTCTCTTTGAGAACAAAAGCAGTATATAGACTAGTCCAGCTCCAAAATATAATCTTCATAAAATGAAATCTCTCCTTGTGATCCCCATTCTAACTTTAGCAAGTACAGTAAACTTCATTAACACCTCGATACAATGTAGCTTACATAAAATTTAATTATCATGCAATATAAGTTGCAATAAATAGAAAAGCAGTAGTGGTGCAGTGGCTGACACATAAGATGAAATCATTTATGTTTTATCAAGAGATGACTCAAAAATTGAATAAAGTATTTGAGTTACATTTTCACTTACTTATTTTTGTTAGTCATGGGGCTCGGACTCTGGGCCTGGGCACTGTCCTTGAGCTCTTCAGCTCAAGACTATTACCCTACCCCTTGAGCCACAGTACCATTATCAGTTTTTTAGGAGTTAATTGGAGATAAGAATCTCACAGACTTTCGTGTCCAGGCTGACTTTGAATGGTGTTCCTCAAATCTCAGCCTCTTGAGTAGCTAGGATTACAGGTGTAAGACACTGAGCCCAGCTTATTTTTTTAAATTATTTTTTAATTCTGTTTTTTGTTATCTATAAGTAGTTGTATACAATGGGATACCATTCATCACTTTTTATTTCTAATATTAACTATTATAAATGACTTGTAAACTTTTCCCCAGTACTGCATTAGATATACGGAACATTTAACTTGGTAAAGAAGTAGTTTAAAAGACTATAGGCATGTGAGATGAGATGAAACAAATTAGTGAAAAAAAGATAATATGACCTAGAGCAGAGATTAGTTGACAAAGTGCATGCTCTGAAATTCTCTTTGTTTTTTGGTACTAGACATGAATGCAAATCCTTAGTTCTTTAACTCCCTGATAAGGTAGCCAGACAAAAGTTGAATGATGGATTGAAAGCATGATCCATAATAAAGACAAAATAATTGCTTAATGGAGAAAAGGTATTATGTTGAATTGAGAGAGCAATTTCTGGTCATTTCCTTTAGTAACTGTGTTGATTATAATGTCATCTACTACAGCATTCAACATGGAGCTGTTTTATGTGATTCCTTCCAGTAGATTTGAAGTGTGGCCTATATGTCTTTGGGAGAAACAATTTAATCTCTTTTTTTTTTTTTTTTTGCCAGTCCTGTGCTTGAGCTCAGGGTCTGAGCACTGTCTTTGGACTTTCTCAAGGCTAGAGCTCTACCACTTGAGCCTCAGCACCACTTCCGGCTTTTTTCTATGTATGTGGTACCGAGGAATCGAACCCGGGTCTTCATGCATGCTAGGCAAGCACTTTAACCACTAGGCCAAACTCCCAGCCCACAATTTAATCTCTTAACATCTGATCGTTTTCTTTCCTATCATTAGAGTATTGTGATGTAGTATTATAAGAAAGTGATGCATGAGAACGGATTTCCTTCATGAGTTAGTTTTGTTAGAGTGATTATGGCAACAGTATGATGTGGTCCAGGTGACCTGTCCTATGCCAGAAGTAGTTGATACTGTGTCCATAACCTTTCTTTTAGGGGATCCTTTACATATGTACATTTTGGAGCTGAGATTTTTAAAGGGAAGTACATGGGAAGAATCACATGATTTAAGAGTTTGCTGTGTTAGGTAATGGGAGGAATTTACTAAACATAAGTAATAAAATTGAAGGCTACAGCACCTCTGCACTGAAGTGGGCTAAGGAAGTGACTCTTGATAGGTTTCAAAATCCTCTTAAAAAAAATCACCTTTGGGCCCAGGAGTATGGCCTAATGGTAGAGTGATTGCCTAGCAAGCACAAAGCCCTGAGTTTGATTCCTTAGTTCTACATACATGGAAAAAGCCATGGTGCTTTGCACATGCAAAAAGTGGTGCTCTGGCACAAGTGGAAGAGTGCTATTATTGAGAAAGCTAAAGGACAGTGCCAAGGCCCTGATTGGAAGCCCCAGCACTGGTTGGTACCCAGACCCAGAATGAGACTCACTCAGGAGAGTGTCCCAAACACTCATCTTGGCTACTGATATTGTTCATAAATAAATCAGGCAGGGCCACCTCCATCTTCACAGAGATGTGCATTCGTTTTCTTAAGTCTAAATATCCTTTCCTCGAGAGTTGTTTTTAGCTGTTGATCAACTTTCTAGCAAAAATGTTGGCGTTAAATAAATTCCCACTCATTAAAAATTGACTTAAGCCCCAGACTTTACACACATTTCCTTTTCAGTTTGAAGAGAGGAGTGAACTACTTTCCACACACATTCCATGTTAGTTTGATTCCCTTATGGTCTTTTAAAGTCAGCTATTAGAAGAACTTAATGAGTTTTTTGATTTTTTAGAAATCTTTTGAGCCATTGCTACAAGTTGTTTTCTTTCATTGGTAATTCCCTGAGATTTGCCTTCAGCAAACTGGAAACTCCATATATCTTCCACATGTCATTAAAAGCCAAACAAGGCTACCCATAAAGAACTAAGATTCACACTGTGTCTGGCGGCTTTTGATGCTGGAGCAGTGTCTTCTGGCTGCCTCTGGAAGAGTCCCCCTGAGAGAAAGACTGGCCCCATCCTTGTCCAAATAAACCTGGATCATGGTCCTAAGACATGGAATCCACCAGGTACTTTCCATGTGCTGAAGTAATGAGTGAAATAAGAATCCAGTTTATATTCTAACCCCTTTAACTCCAACTTGAAAGTTAGCAGCAACTAATATCACAGCCTAGGTATTTCATAAGAAATTTCCATATTGATCACTGCTATATTAGAGTTTCAAGGTTTTAAGTAAATGGTCTGCCAGTATGCTCATTTATTTTTTTCCTTCCAATGCCAAATGTTTTTCTCTTTTATAGTAAAGCTTTGAAATAAAATAGTGTAACATAATCAATTAATGTAATTTGCTAAAAATCAGTTAGTGAGCCTGGCACTAGTGGTTCATACCTATAATCCTATTTATGGGCTGAAATCTGAGGATCAAAGTTCTAAGCCAGGAAAGTCTGTGGAATGCTTATCTCCAATTAACAACCAAAAAGCCATAAGCCAGATTTTACCTTGATGTAAAATAGATTAATTTATAGATTATAGACATATTCATATTACAAACATTATATATCACATTTAATTTGAATTTCCAATTTCTAGATGATTCAAGAATTGTACATATTATTGGGGAATCTTGTAAGCTTTACGTAAATATACATATGTATATATATATTCTTTAGATATACCTTAAATATATATACACATATATTTTAATTCTAGTTAGATATACTTCTTCATGCACTTACCATTTCTTTGTATTAAAATTTTCAAAGACATTTTTTCCAGCATTTTGAAACATGTAAAACATAATTATTACTCTGAGAGACATTTTTGTGCAGTCATAATCCAGAGCTGCTTGCTGCTCCACCCCAAGTATTCTCCAGACTCTCTGATGTGAACCATTATACTCTCAGTTCCAAGCCATCAGCTCTTACACCCCATGTGAATGGAATCAGGTGGCAGTTGACTTTTTGTTTGGCTTATTTTATTTTATATCATGGTATGTAACCACATTCACATATGAAAGGATTGCCTTCTTTTTTTAATAGCTGGATATGATTATGTTATATAAATGTACCACATTTTCTTTGTCAGTCGATGGATACATGTTGTTTCTATTTCTTGGCCATTTTGAATTATGCTCTTATGAATCTGAGAATGCACTTGTCTCTTCAACAGACTGATTACTTTTTCTTTGGATATATATCCAGTCATGGAATTATTGTAGTTCTCCTTTTTTTACATTTTCTTTTGAGGAACCTTATTTCCACAATCACTATAGCTATAGTATTTACATTCCCACCAATAGGGAGTAGGGTCATTTTCTTCTTCTTCTTCCTCTGCTTCCACTATTTCCTCTTCCCCCTTCCCTCCCTCTTTCTTCCCCACCTCCCCCTCTTCCACCTCCACCTCTTCCTCCTCTACCTTCTACTTCCCACATGCTTTCCAATGCTTGTCATAATTACGACATTCTTACTGGGGGGATGAAGTATTTCATTGTGGCTTAGATGACTATTTTGATTTTGAACAAAGAAACTTTCTTTTTTTTAATATGTGGAATATTCAGGATATTACTCTAAAGGGTAACTGGTTTCTTTTTTTCTTAAAATGATTATAAGTTACCTTTCTCATTTGCGTTTTGTTTTGTTGATTTGTTTTTGTTTTTGTTTTTGCTTTGTGGGTCATAGGGGCTTGAACTCTAGGCCTGGGCGCTGTCCTGAGCTCTTCAGCTCAAGGCTACCACCCTACCCCTGAGCCACAGCCCCACATCCCCATTTGCATTTTGGATAGAGTTCTGGTGAAGGATCTGTTCCTTAGGCTCAGTGCTGCCTTTCTGTTTTCATGTCTGTGAAGAGCCAGCTAAATGGACTTGAGGCACTAAAAGGAAGTGCTAAGGGATTCATACAGTCTCATGGACACATTAGTAATTTAATCTCTCTTATTGACTCTAATAGTCTATTTAGTAGAGGTTTCAAATTCCATAATGGGCAAAACATCATTATTTAAAAAAATTTTTTTTTATTGTATTTAGTAAAAGGGTTACATGATATTTGCCAGATAGAAGGTGCATTAATTCACATACATTGATACCCTTTCACATGTCTTGGTACCCATTTCCCTCCCCCCCCACACCCCCCACCCGTCTTGGTTTTCCCCCCTTCCCTATCAAATTTCAAATATCCAAATACAAATAAATTCAATATATCAGATAACAAAGTGAGATATTATACCAATATGAGATAACCAAGGGATAGCAAAGGAGATGAGAGACAACATAGTACATTAAGGACAACAATCATTCATTATATGGCTTTTGTTATTTTTACTCTGCAGTCAGTCTATTATATGCCTGACATATTGAGTAAAGCCATATAAAGTAAGGGAATGTTTGATTTGGGCTACAAATTTGAAACAAAAAAGTACTATGTAATCTTTTCCCACCATAATATTTGAAGAGTGCATGGTAAGTTTGTAACTAGAAATCTTGAGGTTAATGTTTTAGAAAACTGACAGAATGTTTTTCCCATGAATTCTTAAAATAGATTATTACAGAGCAGTGTGTGCACTCACTGGAATTCTCTCATTTAACCCTCATTTTTTATCATGTTATAATTTTTATATTCAGTTTTCTCCTAATAATAAGTTTTAGTTCTAATGAAAATTATATATCAGTCCCATACCAATTGGTGCTTACTGCATATAATCAGTTATACCTATTGAATGCTTGAATTATTCAAATCACTGTGACATAAGACTTCTTGCTGGTCAAAGACTTTAGGTATGAAAGGCATATATATATACATACATAATATATTTTTGTATCATCAAAAGTTTTATATTGCAACAGATTTGATAAGAAAGACATGATCAAATGGCTTTATGGATATGAATATAGACTTTAAAGATTTGGAACTAAGACAATGTGATTAAGAGACAATGGTATTTTGTTTTAATTCATAAAACATAAACCATAACATATTTACTGTAATCTATTTTGTAATTTTCAATAAATGTCCATTAAATTCAAAGCACCAAAGGCATAAAATGCATGTTTGTAAGGTCCATTTTAAAATGGGCAAGAGAATAGGCTAGTCTACACAGCTTTGGCTAATCTAGCAAAGCTGAATTTGTAGCTTTCTTTCTTGTCATTTGGTGTGATCTTTGACAGAAAAATGTATTACTGGAATAGGTATGTATAACACAGCTGTTAAAGTAACAGTAGTAGACATTTGTGATTATTCAGAAAGAAGAAAGATACCATTCTTTCCTTATTCATTTATAAGTTATTAATATACTATTATCAATTAATTTTCATCATGTGATAATTATATTAATAATAGTTTTTAATACCAACATTTCATGTGTAAAATAATCAAGAGTTATTTACCTAATTAACCTTTGGCTTAGATAAAATGAGTTACTTTTCTCCTCAGGAGTTAATATAGCAATGCAGTTACTTCAATGAATTCTTTTTTTTTGACTATGAAATTATTAAATTTATTATAGAGACCAGAAAAATGATAACGTGTGTTACATGGTGGCGAATTTAGTAAAGATGTATCTAGAAGTTACTTGGAAAATAAATAATAAATCTAACAACCTTGTAAACTTGAACAATGTAGAAAATATAAGTTGGTCTCTTTCCATTACATATGATGCTTTTTTTAAAAAACACAAAGAGGAAAGAATTGATATTTTTCCAACTTTGGTAGGAATTGCTAGAAAGGTAGATATGCTGAACAAATGTTACAATAATTTCTCATGGCAATTTTACTTCTGCAGCAAAGCACACCACCACACATAAGGCAAGAAAGCACACAGGACAAGAAATCTAACCTGCTTTCATTCCTAAGGCCAGCGACATCTGCTTCCCTTTACTCTTATTGGCCCACAGTTGAGGTTCACATTCTGATTGGCTAATCTGAAACCAGGGAAGAGGTTAACATTGGTAGTTTTACATGGAAAAGGAACTTAACCTTTCATAAGAATCTGAAATTTAGACAAAATGGTTTCTGCTGAGGTCCTCTTGACTCATATGTCATGGGTCCAACCTTTCTCAGTGGTGCAAACAGCAGTCTCAGTGGTGAGAGGCACCTGACAGGACCTTCCCTTTCCAGCTGGTTCCAGCTCTTCTCCATTCCAGCCCTTGTGCAGGACACTGTCAGCAGGCCAGTGAGGACACAGAGGGAATTTGATGGGTACAATCTAGGCTAATAGTACCTGCTGCCTAAGAAGATTCAAATGGAAGAAAGACCAAGTATATAATTCCTAAGAAAATGATCATTCGTCTTCTTAAATTTAAATTTTCTTGTAAAGGCGATGTACAGAGGAGGTGTAGTTACTACGTCAGGTACCGAGCACATATCTTTTTGAACAGTGTCATTCTTCCCTCATTTTCCACTCCTAACACTTTCCTCCCCCAAATTGTGTAGTTCATTCCCAACATAATGTCTGGTAAGTGTCACTGCTGAATTGGTATGCCCTTTTTCCCACCATTTCTGTACTTCCCTTTCCATCCCCAAATCAGATAAACTTATATTCAAAACAAAGAGTACAGAAATTAAAAAACCAAAACAGTGACAAAGGGAATAAACTGAAGGAAAAGAAAAGAAAAGAAAAAACTAATCACAGCAAGGAGTATAATAAAAATCCTCTTGATTCTATTTCTTGGAGTTCATTTCAATAACCATTATTTTATATGATTGCATGCACATAGCTAGTGAGCCATTTAAGTCAGAGACTCAGACTAGCTAGAGTCACCCATAAAGTATTTCATAAGGGGAGATCCTCAAGGCCTTACAATAAGCAGTTCTAACTCTTAACCACATCGTTGTAAACATTTGGACATTTGCAGTTTATTTTCCATATTAACTAACTGGATTACATGACACTCTGGGTCTGGTTCATTTTTTTCTCCTTTTCCTAAAGGAGGACGTCAGTGGGTACAATATTCCCTTTTGAGACCTTTTTTTTTTTTAAAAAAAAAAAAAACAATTGTCATGAAATGGCTCCCATTATCAGAGTCTATGTTCTCAGTGAGTGCAGATCTAGGGATTGTAGTTTCTAATGGTATTTTGACCATATTACCATATTAATATTATCGTATTACCATATAATATTACCAAATGTTAATATTAACCATGTTACCAGATAATGGAATGGCTACGACCCAACTGGCTTAGTGATTCTCCAGGACCAAAAAATACTTAGGCAGCCCACCTAGGGGTGGGCTCTCAGTATAGTCCACCTGGATTCAGGATCTTTCTTTCAGAAAACTACTTTCCTAAGGCTTGTTCCTGTTACCTTCTTACAGATTAGACAGCCTTCCATCATTTGTTTGGCCAGAGTATATATTCCCATGCCTTCACAGACTCTGAGAATAGTGTCCACATAGCTTGAAGGCCTCAATGGCCATCCTGATGTAACTGGTTTTCTAATTCCCTCGTTATAGGCTTGTGGACCTTTGTCATTTTGTCTAGCAAGAGCCACCCCTCCCCATTTTGGTTACACCTGACTCAGTTAATTCTTCTTCTTCTTGAGTAGATGAAAGTAGAATCCACAAATGAGAGTTGGAGAAGGGGTATAAGGTGAAGAATAGAACTTCCATTTGGAAAGCTGCCTCTTTGGCAGTTTCCTCAGCCAGATTATTTCTCCTGGCTTCTATAGAGCAGCCTTTGTGGTATCCAGGCAGGTGGACCCACGCAATCTCTTCAGATAGCATTAAGCTTTCTAACATCTGTGTGAGTAATTCTTTATATATCAAATTTTCTTCTTTGCTATTTTTTTTTTTGTGGGTCATGGAGCTTGAACTCGACCTGGGTGCTGTCCCTGAGCTCTTCAGCTCAAGGCTACTGCCCTACTCTTTTTTTTTCATATATTTTTTATTGTAATTAATAGAAGGGTTACATGATATTTGCCAGATAGATGGTGCATTAATTCCCATACATTGATACCCTTTCACATGTCTTGGTCCCCATTTCCCTCCCCCCACTCCCACCCCCATCTTGTTTTCCCCCCTTCCCTATCCAATTTCAAATAACCAAATACAAATATCTCCGATATATCAGGTAACAAAGTGAGATACTGTAACAATATGAGATAACCAAGGGACAGCAAGAGACGAGAGATAACATAGTACCTTAAGAACAACAATCATTCATTATATGGCTTATGTTTCTATATCCTAGAGATCCTTTCATTTAGCGTCCTGCTATATGGCCTTTTGTATCAAGGTTTTGCTCTATTGCAAATCTCTGCTAGGAGAGCCCAAGGTTTCTACTTGGTTTTTCTTAAGCAGTTCACAGGTAGAAGTTGGTAAAATAAAAAAAAATGAGATTAAAATTTAAATCTTAAACCATGACTTAGAAATCAGGTAAAGCATCAAGTTAAAAATACACAAATAAAATCTTCACACATGTGTAACAATCCTAATATTATCAAAGATGTGTAGAGTAGGAAGTTTGATAAGTGTTTTTAATGCAAAGTAAGTTGAGTTTTGGGTTTTAAGGGAAATCTCTAAGTCTTAGTTGACTCTTGCAAAGACAGCCATGTGTTACCAGTGTGTACGTCTGCCATATGTCTCATGCTGCTGCTGTCATTATCAGGTTATTTTCTGTGACCCTGTGGAACTGTAAGAGTCTCTGAGCACTAACCTACAGATGCTTCTGCCATATTACTTTCCCCTTGGTCCTGGAATCTGTTAAGGTAATGTCACAATGAAAGGATATTTTTGTATGTGTTCATTAGTAAGATCTATATTTTCTATATTAAGTAGGTATATTTAGTGGTCTGATTGAATTTTTGTTATTATTTTTGGCTTTTATTTTGGTCTTAACTTAGTTATTATTTCATATTATTTTATGATAGCTACTTTCAAAAACATATGTACTGATTTCAAATGCATAAGTCATTAGTTTGCATTGTGTTAAAATAATGCATTGCATATATTTGTAAGTCTTTAGATGCTTCCTAATGTTTTTAACATATGATTTTTTTATTGTTAATATATGTGATATACAGAGATGTTTTGTTTTGTTATATAACTTAGTACATCTTTTCCAACTCTTTTTTTCCAAAATGTAAACAATATATATCATTTTATTTTTTTAATTGTTGGGGTAATATATAGAGGGATTGCAGTTACATTCGTCAGGTAGTAGGTGCATTACTTCTCACACACTGATAACCCTTCGTATGTTTTTTCCCCATTCCCCTCCTCCAACCCCCTCTCAATCATCTTCTTTCTCCCCTTCCCTTTCCTATTTCAAATAAACAAATATATATACAATACACCAGGTAATAAAGTCAGATACGATGCTTCCTAGTTTTTAGCAACAGTGAATGTTTCTTATGCTTGCTACACATTCAGGTAACAAAGCAGATGTTTTTCCATGTTCAGGAAAATGATGCATAACTTGACTTGTCAACTTTGCTCAGGCAGAATGCATGTTCATGTGTTCCCTTGTGTTTTCTATTTCTACTTATTCAACAATGAAAACATTTGTAGAATACCTGTATTCTTACACATAAATTAGTTGATACACATGATACTCACATCCTGCTTCCTTACCAACCAAGAACTAATTATCTAGTATTACTAATTGACAGCCAAGTTGAAATTAGGAAGTTAATATGAAAGTGTCTGGTACTAAGAAAGGAAATTAGCTTTTTGAGGTCTTAAAGATATTTTGGCTCAAAAAGCTTTGCTGTTGAGGAAAGTAAGGGAAATGTCTAATCCTTCACTGTGAGCCTTTATAGGTACAAGATCAAATCCACTCAATAACATTAGGACAGTTTTAGGAGGAACTGTTAGTAGAGAGTGAGGAACAATTTCTGAATGCCTTAGTCAAGTAGGCTATGAATTGAAGGGCCATTTGTTTTCAGTCTTTCGAATATGATGAAACCTAAGCTAGGAATAACCTACTATGATTAAACTCTAGAATTTGTAACAAGTATCCAAAGACTGAAGAATGACATATCATCAGCATTGTTATGGGTTATTGTCACCAAATTAGCTCTCTGACACTGGGTGACCAAAAGTCGCTTGTGATTGAAAATGGTATCACAGATATATTTTGGGGTAATATTCCCAGAGGTAATGTGATTTACTTAATAGTAGTAATAAAATAAATTTAACAGAAGATAATTAGCTAAGGAAATGGACTTTTGTTAGAAAAACATAATAATTTCTCTCTAATTGTCTTCCAGTTGATTTCTTTCCTTACTATATTCCTTTTTAAATTTATTCCATCTCTTTATGAAAAGTTAACTGCATTCTTTTAAAACCATTTGCATGAGGACAAAGCTCTTATTACAGAATATTATAGAGGACAAACTATCTGCAAACTGTCACAGGACCTGAGTGGAACTTATACAAGCTACAGATTTAAGAAAAGACTCGGGCTACTCCTACAGCAAGGATCAGCCTTGCACAACCCAGAACAAACACTCTTTGCAATTGGACATGAGAACCATATGCTTGTGCCATGTGCACTTATATTTTAAAGCTGATTTTTAAAGGTAGAGATAATGTTTGAAGGTGCTGAAATGGATGTCTCCGGGTAACATTTCATTAAGATCAGTGAACTTATGAATTGCATCAGAAAAGGAAAAAGAAAACCTTTTCCTTATTTATTTATTTATTTATTTTTTTGCCAGTCCTGGGCTTGAACTCAGGGCCTGAGCACTGTCCTTGGACTTTCTCAAGGCTAGAGCTCTACCACTTGAGCCTCAGCACCACTTCCGGCTTTTTTCTATGTATGTGGTACCGAGGAATCGAACCCGGGTCTTCATGCATGCTAGGCAAGCACTCTACCACTAGGCCAAACTCCCGGCCCCAACCTTTTCCTTATAAATAGACTTTGGCCCACTTATTTTTTACCTTCGCCATTCCTGCTTATTAAAGGACTTAAGATGTATTCAAATTATGATAATACAAACAAGCCATCATCATATTTTGTTCATGAACATACAAATGTCTCTTAAAGTGCTGTGTTATATCTTCCAATTAACTCTATTGATTACTGAATGGAAGATAGAACACATAATGGTTTAATATGGAGATCAGTTTCATGGTAATGAAATGAATATGGTTGAATTTGAGACATGGCTCATGAAGCTAGATGAATCAAGTTTTTTAAAAAAAATTTATCTAACAAGATGAGGGGTGGGGGTGGAGTGAAGGAAATGGGGACAAAGACAAGAGAAAGGGTATGGTATCAATGTTTATGAAGTAATGCACCTTCTATCTGGTGAATATAATGTAACTCCTCTATTAATTACAATAAAAATATAAAAAAATTTAAAAATGCTAATGTGAAATTTTTTTTTTATCTGTACCAGTACTGGCAGTTGAAATCAGAGACTGTGCACTATTCTTTAGCTTTTTCATTCATGGTTGTACCCTTGAACTACAGCTGTATTGCCAAGCCAAGTTGTTAAGAAAGCAATAAACTCAGTGTAAGAAGTTTATGTTATCTGTCATCTCTTTTGCTATCCCTTGGTTATCTCATATTGTTACAATATTTCACCTTGTTATCTGATATATTTTATGTGCTTAATTGGTTATTTGAAATTGGATAGGGAAGGGGGGAAATCAAGATTAGCGGGGGGGAGGAGGGAGGGAATTGGGGACCATATCATGAGAAAGGGTATCAATGTTTGTGAAGTAATGCACTTTCTATCTGGTGAATATATGATGTAACCCTTTATCAATTACAATAAAAAAATCTAAAAAAAAAAGAATTTGTGTCCAACAAAACCCACTCTGGCCCTGGGTAGTCACCTAGCTGATTGAATCTAATTATTCACTTGTAAAGTGATGAGAAAAATCCTTATTAAATCCATATTATAAAGTGCTGTAAAATATAAAGATTTGGAGTGTGAATGCCGAAGTAAAACTGTAGGAAATAATGTAGGATATTTGTTGCATCTAGCCATGTATCCTCATCTATTTATCTGAACAAATGGGGATGATAATAGTCTGTCTAGAAACTAGTGAGTTGACAATTGATATCAAGCTTGATCCAGAGTAAGTATTCACTCACTCAGTCATTCAACAGATATTTATTCAAAACCCATTATATCCCAGGTACTTTTCTAGGTGCTTGGAATATGAGAGCAGAATCAGAAACAGTTCTTTCTTTCTTCATAGTCCATTGTGATAGATATAACTAGTTAAAATAAACATGTAATTGCTATTATAAATTCTGTGGAAGAAAAATACTGAAGCTGACAGTAGTGTCAGGGAGGAAAGATTAGGTACAAGCCAGGTTGGATACCAGGCAGAATGATTAGAATTTGCAAAGTCTGTGAAGGAGACTATAAGAGCTGGGCTTTTAAAGCAGATAGTAAAAAGGAAGATAAATCTAGATCTGGATGACATGACTGGGAGGCCCTTGGCTGTTTTGGGAGTTCGATCAGAGAGGCAGAGCATCTAAAAATGATGTGGAGTAGGTGTTTCTTATAGGGATGGGAAGATGTGTACAAAAAGAATTCTGATATCTCTGAATCTGGTGGTGAATCAGAAGGCCTGGCAGTCAGAGTGATAATTTGTAAATCAGAATTGGTAAGATAAAATGGGATTAAGTGGTTGATGGTTCATCAAGAGCAGGCAATCTTTGCCTTGGAGCTACATACATACCTGGCTGAGGAATTCTGAATGTAACAGGGTTTGGAGAAGCTGGAAATCACCTGTATGAGCCAGGGAAGCTATACCTTAGATACTGCCCTGTACAACAAGAGGAACAAGCAGAGAGGGCCAGCCATGGAGACTGGCAGTGTGTGGTGTCCTGTCCTTACTTCAGAACATAATGGCTGGGGCTTTACTTCTGTCTCAGAAATCCAACACTGTTTTACATGTGGGTTAACTCTAACTTGAAACCAGGCAGAGAAGGGAATTCTAGGATTTTTTTTTTTTTAGCTTAACCACCAGCATTATCCATTGCAAGTTTGGTGTCATGTGAGCATTAGAAGTAATTATCAATATGGTTTTAAACAGGTGGACTGGTAAGGAAATGGGAGAGGATCATGGCTGGCTTTGTACTTAGATTTGCATTTTTGGAAATCCTGCATTCCCTTGTGCAAAATGAACCAAAGGAAATTAAGTCAATCTGTGTACTTCTGCTAGGAATGTAGGCATATTATGTGTCCAAGTGAGAAATGATGGCAGCTTGAACAAGAAGGGGAGGTCAAAGGGGTGGAAACAAAGACGAGTTTTGGAGATATCCAGATGATAAAGTGTACAGATGGGAATGACTGGACCAAGAGTTGAGAGGACGTACCAAAATTATGAACTTGGTCTTTAGATACTTTGACTCTGTGGTGGTATTCAGCACCCTGCTCATTCCCTGGTGTAGAATGCACAGTGCTGTGAGATTTCAGATAAGAACTGTGCTCCACAGGCTCAGGGCTGAATACTTGATCCTGGGCTGGTAATTCAGTTTTGTAAGGTGCTAGATGACACCCAGAGTGAGGGAGTAGATCACTGGAGGCGTGCTTTGGAAGGTTACAGTGGTCCTTGGCCCCACCCTGTCCCTTGCTGTGCTATGAGGAGGCACTTCTACCACACTTCCACTGCCATGTGCATACTATAGGTCCAGGAACATGGAACCAACCAATCCTCTGAAACCGCTGGAGAAGTGCTTCTTCCCTATGTCATTCCTTACAAGTATTTTTCATAGTGACACAAAAGGGTAAATTGTTATTATCTCTCCTGACTAACTTTTTATACCTCTCTTCTCCTCTTTTGCCAAATCTTTGCGCAAAGATCCTTCCTACTTCTTTTATGAACTGAGAATTTTGCATCTGGTAGACCAGGATTTGAGCCATATCCCCAGCCCTTTTATGGCCTCATGGTTATGTCTGGGCCAGTCTTGGACTGAAATTGTCCTATCTCTACCTTTTGAGTAGCTGGCACCACCGGCATGAACCACCACATTTGGCATGTCTTTTTTTTAAAACCAGTCCTGGGGCTTGAACTCAGGGCCTGAGCACCGTCCTTGAGCTTTCTCAAGGCTAGTCCTCTAGCACTTGAACCACAACATCACTTCTTGCTTTTTGTGTTTATGTGGTACCGAGGGATTGAACCCAGGGCTTTGTGAATGCTAGGCAAGCACTCAACCACTAGGCCACACTCCTGTCCCCTGGCATGTATTTTCAAACAGAGTTTCATAAACCTTTTGCCTCAAACTGTGGTCATTCCATCTCCACTTCTCATGTAGACGGGGATTATAGGAGTGAGCCAACACCCCCGGCCCTCTTCTATTACACTTCTAGCTCTTTTCTACCATATCTCTTCTATACAAAACTCTGATTCTGATACTTTTCTATTTCCTAGAAGACCCTAATGTTTCAAGCCCAGGGATTAAAGCCAAATAGTTTCCATTGGAATTATACAACTCTGTCTTTTGATGGTAAAAGTAGTGATTGGTAACATAAAAATGGGACTGTATTCCAATATATCTTTATTTTAAAACAGATGCGGGCTGGATTTGGCTTAGCATTCATGCTTGTTAGACCTTCCTGCCTAGTCTACCATATGTTTTACTTTGCTAATACTTTCAGTTATATTAAACCTACTACAAACATGTTAAAGTTATTTCTTTCTATTTCCATTACTCTCTGCTCAAACATTTCTCATTGAGACCTCCTTTCCACAAAATCACATACCATCTTACTCTCTTTTATGGCTTGTAGGTCTTTTTCTCTCTAGCTAAAGCATAATTGTCTTTTTCCTATTGCTATTTCAAAAATAATCATGAACTCTATTTTTCCAAATAAAAAATGATTTTTTTCTTTTCCTTTCCTTCTGTAGGAAGGAGTCTCATATGGTTTCCTAAGCTTTGCCTTTTGGTAGAATCCTTTTTCCTGCTTTTGACTGATGTGATCCTCATTCTTCATCTCTGATGATCACATATCATAACTAACAAAGCAGTTTTGGCTAAATTATATAAAGAAGTCTGATGAGAAAATAAATATTCCAATTAATAAACAGTCAAACTTCACCAGAGATCTCACCAAAGATGTACAAGTTGAACATGAAAGATGTTGTAATTTGTATGCCACTAGGGAGTTGCAAATTAAGGTAAAATGAAATATGACTACACACTTGTTGCAATGCCCCAAATCCAAAGAATGAATAATGCCAAATGCTGATGAGGGCGTGGAGCACCAGAATGCTATTTGGTTGTTGATGGGAATGATAAACTAGTACAAAGCCTTTTGAAGAATCTTTATGCTTACAGACTCCTGTAAGAAGAGTCTCTTGAAAGTAGTTAATCTGGCTTTTATATTGGAGCCATTAATCCATTAATGACATAAAGTATTACTCTACTCTTGAGGCCAAAGCCTCAGGTGTTTCTTAAAGGATTTAGTTCTAACAGAACAGGGATTCTAGTTAGGCATAATGTTGAGTAGATGCTCCCATTGCCCAGCCCCAGTTTTTATGGGACCTAGAACATCATCACGCCCTCTCCCCACTTCCAGATGGTTGCAAGTATGCTTTTATAGTCTCTTTTGGAAGACTATTTTAGAATCCTTGGGAGTAGAGGCTCTTTGCTTTTTAAGGTCTTTTTTCCCTACCCCCTTACCCGAGGTCTCTTCCAAACAAGAAATGCCACAGAATGAATAACTTGCCCTTCTTGCCCTTCTGCAACCAACTTTGGGCGAGTTGACACTACAACTGTGTGTTTCATATGGGTTCTCAATTTCTAGGGAATTAAGCTCTAGCCATCCTCAATGGAGCAAGCTTTGTGATGTGTCCTTATTGGCTGTCTTCCCTTCGTTGTCTGGCTTCTCTGCTGCTGGGCAAGTGTTGCATGCACTTTCCAAACACTACTTTTATTTGGACTTTCCAGTCTATCAGGATTTGTTTCTGGGGAACCTAAACTAAGAAATACTTCTTAGCTAGCACCTACAACTAAAAAGTAAATTGGAAAAAGCAATGTTCTATCCTTTCAGTTTGTTAATACCTTTTAATTTTCAACTGTTTCCTGGAAATTCTACTTGGACACATCTCAAACTTGACCTGTCGACAGTAAAGCCAGAATTTGACATTGTCCCCACATTGATTTGGAAGAGGAGATGCTTGCTAAGACTTGGTGTTTGTGCTTTCTTTGTGCTTATCTTTAAAGGAAAAGTCACTTGAATAAATTCAGCATGCACTCCATTGCTCTGTGAGTGTGAATAACACCTCACAGAAATCAAAACTTGTACTGTAAGCTCACGGTTAGCTATTTTTACACTATGACCTCAGTCTTGGCTGGACTAGCTGGAATCTGGGATCAGTTGGCTTACATTTTGATTGACTCTGATAATATTATCCTTAGACTTGGTTCAGCAAATACTTCAAGTACTAAGATAAACATACAATGTTGCTACTCACAAACAATCTTTGCACACAATTTAGGTGTCAGTCTCCTAAGTATCTGAGTTTATATAATAATTTATTTATGTATCATGAAATTCATTTGAAGTTTACCATGGTGTTTTAGAGTAACCTGAACTGAAAAAAAATAAATTGAATATGATGTGTAAAGCAGCTAAATAGTGAATAGAAGATACTGATTTAAGTACATTTGTTTATGCAAGGTAAAATAAATACATCCAACTTTTCATTCATTTATATGTAGTAAAAAGTAAAATTTTCCTTCTTTTCCCCTGTTGCCTACTCTTTAGGCCATGTTGGCCTCAAATTTGCCTAGGTTGTCACCATCTTGTGATCTTCCAGCTTCAGCCTCTTGATTGCCAGGTTATAAACTTGCAATACCATGTTTGGTTTTAGTTACAGGTATTTTAAATAGCAACTTGGCATATATTTCTCTTCAAATCTGCCTCATCATTATTGATGATTTTATCAAGATTGCCAGAAGTATAATTAAAAATCAAGAGCACAAATATAGTATATATATTTTCTTATTGCTTTCCAGAATGTTTATTAATGGCATACACAGAAAACTTATAGACTACCTTCAAAAAAGTTAATAAATAGCTGACACTAGTGGCTCATACCTATAATCCTAGCTACTCAGGAAGCTGAGATCTGAGGATCACAGTTCAAAGCCAGCCCAGGCACTAAAGTCCGTGAGATTCTTTTTCTTTTTTTTTTTTTTGCCAGTCCTGGGCTTGAGCTCAGGGCCTGAGCACTGTCCTTGGACTTCCTAAGGCTAGAGCTCTACCACTTGAGCCTCAGCACCACTTCCAGCTTTTTTTCTATATATGTGGTACCAAGGAATCGAACCCGGGTATTTGTGCATGCTAGGCAAGCACTTTAACTACTAGGCCAAACTCCCGGCGAGTCCATGAGATTCTTATCTCCAGTTAACTGCCAGAAAACCAGAAGTGGCACTGTGGCTCAAGGGATATGGTTCTAGCCTTGAGCTGAAGAGTTCAGGGAAAGTACTCAGGCCCAGAGTTCAAGTCCCATGACCAAAAAACAAAAGTTAAAAAATAGTTAAAATTGATTGATGTTTCAGTCTAGTAATTTTCTATGCTGAGTTTTTCTAATTGGATAGTAGTAATGCCAGTAAATTATTCATAAAATGATATGTGTATGCAATGGGTATGTTAATGTGCTACATGTTTGAAAATAGCATTATTGTCATCATTATTAATTAATCAATTATTTTTTTGCCAGTCCTTGGGCTTGAACTCAAGACCTTGGCACTGTCCCTGAGCCTGTTTGTGCTTGCAGCTAGCAGTCTACCA
The DNA here is from genome assembly GCF_031878675.1 of Megascapheus bottae. Classification (NCBI taxonomy): domain Eukaryota; kingdom Metazoa; phylum Chordata; class Mammalia; order Rodentia; family Geomyidae; genus Megascapheus; species Megascapheus bottae. The sequence goes on from NC_143514.1 coordinate 26,182,029, forward strand.
CAATGCCACTTCCACGTTTTTCTGAGTAGTTTATTGAAAATATGAGTCTCATGGCCTTGAGCTGCCTTCCAACCACAATCCTTAGATCTCTAGCCTGAATAGCTAGTATTACAAGCCAGAGCCACTGACACCTAGCTAGAAAATAGCATATTAAATTCAGTAATATTACACTGATTGGGGTTAGTATAATGTAGAGAGTTAACTGAAAAACTCACTATTGTCCATTCTGACTAGATTGTTCTAGTTCACCTGCATGCTCCCTGAATCCCAATTATTTCACTGACATTTCTGTTACCTACATGGTCTCTTTACCAAGAGCAAACTTAGGAAAGCAGCAAGGGCAAAGAAATCATGATAATATGATTCAACCATGTTTCTGATCTATTTCTTAGAATTTCTGCATTTACTTTGAGAAAATAATTATGATATAAATTGGAGAGTCTTGTAACTGTTTTTTATAGAGGGCTTATTAGATTCAGTGCTCTCGTGTATCGAGAAAATTTTTGTTTTGTATACATCTTTATTTTCTGTTATGATGAGTTAGGATGGTTTCATTCTGAGAATAAGAATTTTGTATTGAAGTAAATGTAGTTATTCTTAACATTTTTCTTGTCACTAGAAGAATAAATAATACAAAACTTTAAATGCAAGAAAATAAGAATAAAGATCAAGGAGACCTCTTCTAAATAGTTTTAATGTTTCTTTGAATATTGAGTATAGGGGACAAACCCAGTCCTTGAGCTTTCTCACTCAGGGCTAGGGTTCTACTATTTGAGCCATAGCTAACTTCATAGTTAGTTGGAGAGAAGAGTCTCATGTACTTTCCTGTCCAAGCTGGCTGCAGATGCTAAGCTCAGATCTTAGCCCCCTGAGTGGAACTGCTGGCATGACTCACTGGCCCCTGGCCTGTTCTAAGGTCTTCATCACTACATACTTCTCCAGTAGAGGCACATTTCATCCTCTGGTTGTGTAGAGTAACATTATGAAGTCAGGATTCTTATTTTTCTTAGACAACAGAAAATGACAAATCTGTGGAGTGATAATAATGAGGAACATGTAATTTAAGAAACTTATTATTTCGATTCCTTAGTCTCAGTGTTACCAGAGTGAGGAGGAATGATAATATTCCAGACTAGTATTGTAGTTGACCTTGAGTCTGCCAAAATGTATCTTTTTTTCTTTTAATATTTGTAATAAAATTTCTTCAGCCTTGATTTCAGCTTCCCATACAATCACTTAACTAGAAACAAATTGAGACGCAAGAAGTAAATATAAGTATATCATGAATAACATCTCCAGACTTTTGAATTGGTTATTTTGGGTGTTTTTGTATAGTTTTATCATTATATTTTGAGAATAATTGCTATAGATACTTCTACTCTGGATCTGTGGGTTCTGTGACACATAATGTTAGTCATCACAATGAAATTAATGTTATTCATGATATTAATCATGGGATAACAAATGACCTGAGTGAGTCAAATCATTCTTGAGTGATTTTATCATTCCTATCTACTATTACTACCTAATAGTAAGTGGAAAGCTTAAGTTGCCACAGTCTTTATGCACTTAAGGAATACTGTGCAGATGAATAAGCTCCGACGAAGAGACATGTGTGTGTGTGTGTGTGTATTTATATAAATAAGTATTTAAACATTGATATATGTTATATATTTAATATTTATATTTTTATATATTTAATACCTAAATGTACTACATACGTACACAGGATGGAATCTTATTCATCCAGAAGGAAGAATGAAATTTTCATTTGCATCAAAACAGATGGATCAGGAAAAAGATCATTGAATTAACCAGACAGAAAGACAAAGGCGAGACTTTTTTTCCCCTCATGTGGACTGTAGGCTTAAAATAGAACATATATGGTTATATGCACAGGCGCTTGATCAAGCTGAGTAAAGGAAGGCATAAACAAGAGTGAAACTCCATGGTGCAAACCCTTAAACAATTAAAAATTTAACAAAATGAATATCAGGAAGCTGAAACATGTCTTACATGGGGAAGCATTTTAATGTGATAGGACTGGGCAAATAATATAAAGGAATGGTGGATGAATAAGAGACCCGATACATACATAGAAATGGATGTGGGAAACTTGATGCAACTGGTGGGGTAAGGGATAGGTGGGAACAGGATGCACTGTTCACATAAGCGGGTAGGATAAATTGTTACTTGTATAACCATTTAAAGTAAAAATTTAAAAAAATACAAGAATATGAACTAGAGCAAATCATGGTGATACATGCTTGTATCCCCTGATACTGGGAAACAAAAATAGAAGGCCTGCTGGGAAAACTTACTGGAAGACTCTATCTAAAAAGCAGATTACAAGAAAAAAGAAGTAGAAATATGGTATAGCAGGTAGATGAAGCTCAGAATTCAATCTTCAATACCAAGAACATAAGTAAAAAAAAAGAAACGAAAAAAAGAAAAGAAAGGAAATGGAGAAAGAAGATAATGAAACATTCAGTTCTTTAAATAACCTCTAGGGACTTATAAATGTGAGATACAATGCAAGATTCTGTAGCATTATATACAATGTTTACTGTCTCTATGAAGATTATATTTTAGTGCTTTAAAAAAGAAATTTAAGTGAAATATTTAATAAAACACTTGAATAACACCCAGGAAACAACAACCTAGAGAGGAAATGATTTAAAATTGTATAGCAAATGTATATTGTAGAACTCATTGTTTTCACATTCTTAATCAGTTCTCTCTCCACTTCAATTGACTGAGGAGAGATGAATACAATTCTCTAAAATTATTAATGTAAGTTCTAATAATGAGGCATGTTCATCCAAGCCATTTCAAGACAGAAATAGATGAATTTTGCAGAGCATTGATTAAAACTGTTTTAAAGAATGTACATTCTTTCCTAGTGAGATTTGTATAGTGGAATTTTGCATGCTAGATACAGTAAAAATGTTAATTCCAAATGTCATAAGGCAGAACTAAAGATCAGCTTTGTTGGTTTAGTGTAATATTTTATTTATAATACTGATTTCAAGTTTATTTATTTGGTGGCACTAGGGGATGAACTCAGGGCCTTACAATTGCTAGTTAGGTGCAGTGCCACTTGAGCTACATCCCCAGTCTTAGTTTGTAATGCTGAAATGCATGTTATGTGGTTAGATGTGGTTAGATAGCTAGGATCACCCGCCATTTTGAGCATATTTATAGCTTATAGTTGATTTACTGTCTCTAAAAGAAGAATTTGTATGTACATGGTGAAGGTAGGAGCTAGATTTTTTCCTTGCTGGAGGCCTTAGTAAGATGCTGAGAATAATACCATGTTCAACATGATACATAATGAAATAATAATGGGATAATTGAATTTTAAAACAGATTGGTGAAACATTTTTATATTATTGGCTTATGCTGTATGAGAGAGGAAGGTAATGGTGAAGAGAAGGACTGGATGAGTGATGGAGAAAATGAATTTCTATCTGAGAGTATCTATGGAGATATTATTGTACACTGGTTAACTTCAGGCACCACTTCTCTCTGCATTCCATTAAAGTTTATTACAATGAAGGATAAAAATAGTTCCTTTTCACTGCATTTCTATAAAAGGACCGGTTTTATAGCAGATTGTGGTACCAGATAGCCTTTAAAAATCTGGAATGACTTACTTTAAAATGAGTTAAACTGATTAAAACATTGTTGAATATAATGCATTTTCCTAACAGACTGCCTGCTGGATATAGGATATGAATATTTTATGTCTTACTGAAGATTACCTATTAAATTCACTTTGCATTTTGCCTAATGTTCTGGAAATAAAAGTCTTATTATAGTTCCCCTTTTTCTTATAACTATAAGGGAAACTATAAAGAATAAACTAAGCACAGCATTATATAGACTAGATCTGGCAATTTGCTTGTTTTCAAATGGATTTCCTAAACTTTGAATGATGCCTAAGTTATGGTTTAATTTTACTGGGGTTTAATCTAATGCAGAAGGATTCAGACTGTGAAATAGTTATCTGATTCTGAATGCTGGTACAATCCAAATTTTCTACCTTTAAATTAAAAAAAGTTCTGGACAACTTTCTTACCCTGTTATAGTAGCATAGCAGGATTCACCTATGTTGCAGGATCTGTGTTTAAGATGGGGGAACATTTAAATTAAGATTCTCATGAAGCTCAGAGCCATCTGTCTCATGGACAAAAAAATCCAAACCAAATTACATGGACACCTCTTCTTATTTCCCTTAAGTTGTAGCATTTTAGGCAAGGACATTTTTAGTAAAAACAAACAAACAAATGAACAAAAAAGTTTTTTCTTAAAAAACCCTCAAACCTACAATCCTTTAGGGGGAAATTACTGTAGATATGAATCCTCCCAGAATCAAGTCCAACTTAGTAAAAGAATCTGTCTTCTTTTCTAGTCCAATGAGTCCCAGACCTCTTAATGGCCTTAGTAGGATTCATGCTCATTGCTAAGCCAACTTCACGTTCAAGAGATTGGGATTTCATGATTGTTTCAGGCTGACGTCATTATCCATCATTGGAGACAAGTGGTATATTGATTTATTTAAATTTCAGTCACGAAGTAATGTAACTTCAGAAAGGGCCTGCTTTCCCTCGATACAGTGAGCTAGGAAGATTGTTGTAGGGATGTCTGTCCTTGACAAGCCTTGGTGGAAAAGGTCACCAGACGCTGGTGATAGGATGCAGTGAACCTGAATGAACAGTCTTTGAAGTAGCCCTAGCCTCCATTAGCTTTGTGATCTCTTCCCTGTTAGGTTTCTTAGTGATGTCTTGAGAATTTACTACCTTAGTCCAAATAAGCCTTGTGTCCCGACCCTTTCCTTTATACATTTACTGTTCTTTTTCTAAGGAAGTTGTCAAACTTTGCTGTTTCTTCAGACTCCATTCTTCTATGAAGGTCCCTATTTATATGTAAAATTAAATATGACTGTATTTTTCTCTTTCTAATCAGCTCTAGGGTTCTTAAACTCAGGTAATGAGTACACATAAGAATGGGTGGGCCTAGGGTCTCTCTCCTCCCTCTACAAGGATTGAGGGTGAGGGAACAGTTTCTCACAGATAAAGGAGGTTACTGCCAGCAGAAAAATGGGTAACTGGAAACTGTGGCAAAAAATCAATATTCAACATTATTGTACCAGTGACTTTGCATTTTATATTCCTCATCTTTTCTTTTTTTTCTTTTTTGGCCATGAACCTTGAACTCAGGGACTGTATGCTGTTCCTGGGCTTTTTCTAGTAATGTGCTACCACTTGGAGTCACAGCTCCACATCTGTTTTTGTTTTTCTGGTAGTTAACTGGAGATAAGAAACTTTCCAGGGGCCGGGAGTTTGGCCTAGTGGTTAAAGTGCTTGCCTAGCATGCATGAAGACCCGGGTTCGATTCCTTGGTACCACATACATAGAAAAAAAAGCCAGAAGTGGTGCTGAGGCTCAAGTGGTAGAGCTCTAGCCTTGAGAAAGTCCAAGGACAGTGCTCAGGCCCTGAGCTCAAGCCCAGGATTGGCAAAAAAAAAAAAAAGAAACTTTCCTGCCCAGGCTGGCTTTGAACCAAGATCCTCAGATCTCTGCCTCCTGAGTCAATGGGATCTCAAGTGTGAGCCACCAGAGCGTAATTCCTGTTGGAGTAGCAAGTCCAGTAAAGAGGCAGATAACTGATGGAGGCAGAAAGTTAAAGTAAGAGTTGCTTAAACAAGATGGAGGGTTATTTTTTTCTGGAGATAGGCAGCCCAAGGCTGGTTGTACATTTCCAAGGCAAAAACCTACCTTATTATTGCCACAGCTCCTGCAATCACATATGCATGCATTCTGGGTTAGAAGGAAGGAAAACAAATAAGTACTTATCTGTTGTCTACTTCCTTTTCAAGATGTTTTCCCCAGGTCTGCTGAACAGTTTTTTTTTAAAAAAATTACATTGGCTTTTTAGTGCTCCTTTTTTCTTCACTGTAAGGCCACATGCACTTGTGTAGAATTCTGTGCAGTGTAGTCTTATAGTTAGGCACAATGCCTAATAAAACCCAATAGGTGTTTTATTAATAAAGATCATTTGGAGCCTGAGTTTGGCCTAGTGGTAAAGTGCTTGCTTAGCATGCACAAAAATTCAAGTTGGATTCGTTGGTACCCCATATATAGAAAAAGCTGGAAGTAGTGCTGTGGCTCAAGTGGTAGAGCACTAGCCATGAGAAAGCCTAAGGATAGTGTCCAGGCCCTGAGTTTAAGCCCCAGGACTGGCAAAAACAAACAAACAAAAAAGATCATTTGGTGAATGGCTATTAGGTAGGTAGCTTGAAATCTCCAGTATGTATTAGCTTATTATTATAGATGACAATGGAGATTTCTTGCCTATTAAACATTTTAATGAACTTACTACATTAAGCATTTATAATTCGTAAACTGGGCACAGGTGGCTCATACTTGTATTCTTAGCTACTCAGCAGGCTGACATCCAGGTAATAGATGAAATCCAGAGGCCAGCCTGGACAGAAAGGTTTATGAGACTCCATCTCTAAAATAGCCAGGGAAAAAATGGGCTCAAGTGAAAGAATGCCAAGTGAATAAGCATGCTGAGTGAGAACATGAAACAAACACAAGAAAAATTATAAATAGTAAATCATACATTTTAAAATTGGTAGCATGATATGTTTCAAATGAAAAGCACACAAATATTTTAAAGGAGATGTGATCTGTTAGGTAATTGGCTGGGTGGTAAAATAGCCTTTACCAAGCTAGGGAACATAAATGCAATGCATGATTTTCAAAGGAAATTGAAGAGCTAGGGTTTGGACATTTAGAACTATTAATGCGGGCATCAGATGACAATTGAACTATAACTGTGGGCATCAGATGACAATTGAATGATGTCATCTGTTCACAATCAAAGCAACCAGACATTTTGATATTGATTGTGAATTTTTTTTCAGACAACAATGTGGAAAACTGACTACTTTAGAGCTTCTCTACTTCCCTTAGTCTCCATCTTTCACCTCATCATTTAGGTAATTGGACTGAGGAGAGATCTGGCTTTGAAGGACACTAAATTCCAACCCCAGAGATCAAGATGAGAGTCTGTGTTGTGAAACACAGGTAGGAGTTCATAGCTCCACTCTGTTACCTTTTGTGATTGCATAGTTTTGAGAGTTCATAGTTCTACTCCAAAGAACCATGTACATTTCTTTAGGAGGTGAGGTACATAGATCTATAATTTGATAAATTTGTTTGGAAGTCATGTTGTTGTCTTTTGTTACATGACTAGTGAATCTAAAACTTACTTGCTTTGGATTTTATTCAGTCCATCAATATCGAATGCACTTTTGTTTCCTACTTAGCCCAGGTCATAGAAGTAGTGATGAGGGAAAAGGTTTTCAAAGTGTGCCTGAATCCCAAGGTTTTCATTTCATACCAGGCTAAATTCTAAAGATAAGATACCCCACAGAACCTAGTGGACTTTTTGTATGGATGATGTAACTTTAAACGTGGAACAAACACTAAGCTGGCTAACTTAAAGATTAATTTGAGAGATGAGTAGAGTGATTGTTGCTCAGGGTCAACATTAATTCCACTACCAGAATGAATAAATGCTTTTGTTTATTCTTATATACTATCATCCTTGGCTGCTACCAGACTTTTAGAAGTGATTGATCAAATGGTTCTTTGAGGCCTAGAATACACTACCTATCTAGCTCTAGCCTTGGAGAGTATGTACCCAGCTTGGGAAAAGGAGACAAAAGTGACTGTGTTCAGGGAATGAGTCTCTTCTTTGAAATCTTCCTGTTGTTACACAATGGGTGGTGTCAATGTGTCATTGTTGTAACAGTTGTTTTGGTGATGCCATTTGTTTACCAAGCATGCAGCTGTGCATTTTGGAGTCAATTGTAATTTTTTGGTAGAAAACAAAGAAATGGGATTAGTTATGCTTTAGGAGATACCTTACCGGGTTGAATTACAGATATTTTATTGATAAAGCAGAGGATTACATTATGTCTTTTCCCCAACTACTAATTTTATTATTTTTAAATTATTTTTATCCACACATTCTTCAGGGAGAAAACTGAAACCATTTCACCCCTCAGATAGGCTTTTCTTTAGTAGACACTCTTTAGACACCTTTTTAAGTTATCTTCAAGAATGTAAAGACATGAAAAGGATACTTGGCAAACAATTTGTATTTACTTCTTAGAGCTCCATTACTATCTTTTGGTTTTTAACTCATTGTCCATAGTCAAATGGCACCTTGTAGCTGGCTGTTCTAGTCAAGGTGCTTCTAAAGGGGTACATTGTTGCTGTACCTGCTGGAAGCGCTGTGTCCTCATATGGCATAAAATACTGAAAGGTGCAAAGAGCAATGTGCAGTCTGAAATCTTTTCCATGGGGATCTTTAGCCCCTTCACAAAGGAAGAGCCCTGAAGAACCATTACTGTCTACATACATTTTGAAGGATATAATGTTCAAAGCACAACACTCAGTAACAAGTGGCCATTGAACTGGGCAGACACTCTTGTAGCTCTGAAAATGGAGAGAATGAGATGGGTGAAAAACCACTTTCACATAATTTTCCTTTCCTGGCTGTTGGTAATGGTTGGGATCTCTATGAGAGACCAATACAAGGAGGAATTAAGGATTTTACACATTGTTTGAGGACAATTTAAGGAAAAAGTGGCTGCATAATCTGGACTGGATGTGTGATGGTAGAAGTTTGACTAGAAGAGCCAGAAAGAACATATACGTACACATATAATTTGGTTTCTATTTCACTTTTCTGTGTCCATAAGTATTAGTTTCCTCCCTCCCTCCCTCCCTCCCTCCCTTCCTTCCTTCCTTCTTTCCTTCTTTCTTTCCTTCCTCCCCTCCTTCCCCCTTCCTTCCTTCCTGCCTGCCTGCCTGCCTGCCTTCCTTCCTTCCTTCCTTCCTTCCTTCCTTCCTTCCTTCCTTCCTTCCTTCCTTCCTTCCTTCCTTCCTTCCTCCCCCCCCCTTTTTGTGGGTCATGGGGCTTCAGCTCGGCCTGAGCCCTGACCCTGGAACTCTTCAGCTCAAGGCTACCGCCCTACCCTTGACCCCCACTTCCCATTTTCTAGAGGTTAATTGGAGATAAGGGTCTCTGGTCCTTTTGTGCCTAGGCTGGCTTTGAACCTTGAACCTCAGATCTCAGCCTCCTGAGTAGCTAGGATTACTGGTGTGAGCCACTGTGCCCAGCTAGTATTAGAGATTTCTACACTCACAGTTGTTATTTGGAAGTTCTGTAAATGGATTCTTGTAAAAAGTGAAATTTAAATTTTCTGTTGATCTTTAATTCTTGTTTTCCTCAACTTGTTTTGTTGAAATATTCTGTTATCTAAAGATGTATGAGTATATTGCCGTAATTGTGCGGTTTACTTGAGACCCTTTTTATAAAGAAGTCTTCATTCAACAAATAAACATTAAGCACCTGCAAAAAAATACTTTAGAAGCAATAGATTTCAACAAGATGTTGCGGTATTTTTTTTTTTTTGACAGTTGTAGGTCTTGAACTCTGGACCTGGGCACTGTCTCTGAGCTCCTCAGCTCAAGGTTAGTGCTATACCACTTGTGCTACAGCTCCACTTCCAGTTTTCTGGTGATTAATTGGAGATAAGAGCCTCACAGACTTTCATGCCCAGGCTGGCTTTGAACTGCGATCCTCAGATCTCAGCTCCTGAGTAGCTAGGATTGTAGGCATGAGCCACTGACGCTCTGCTTGTTACCATTACTTTTTTTGTTTTTCATTTTTTTTGCCAGTCCTGGGCTTGAGCTCAGGGCCTGACCAATGTCCTTGGACTTTCTCAAGGCTAGAGCTCTACCACTTGAGCCTCAACACCACTTCCCGCTTTTTTCTATGTATGTGACACTGAGGAATCGAACCCGGGTTTTGTGCATGCTAGGCAAGCACTCTACCACTAGGCCAAACTCCCAAGTCCCTACAAGTACTTTTGACAATGATTTTATATTGGAACCATGACTTGTACAGAGGGACAGATCACTTACATTTCAATAGTAGTGAAACATAAGGCTTTTTGCATTACTTTATCATACTTAAAGCTACTTCACTGAATCATCAACATCAGATATCCTAATTTAGATTTTGAGAGGTCATGTGTTCCCACATTACTGGAAAAAATAATCCCTCCCATTGGTTCTACAGTAACCTTGAAGAGTTATTGGTTTAAATCCATTAATATTAATTTTCAAGATCAGACCATTTCCTTTACATGTAAAGAACCTGTTCAGGCAATGATCAAAACCAACTTTTACAGGATATATTCTACTTCCTCATTGGATCATCTTAAATAGCTTTTGTCCCTGGATCATACCAGCTAAATTTTAAGTTTTTAAAAACAATATTGAGGAATGTATGCATAGTTTACTTTAAAGTCATGGGGGACAGTTATATCCTAAAGCATTTAGAGTGTCTTGTATTTGTGTACACTCAATGGCTTTTCTTGTCTGGTCTTCACTCAATAGACCTTCAGTACTCAGGACCAAGGGTATGTCAGCCAAGTTGGTCAACACCAGCATCTGTCCAATTGTTCAGTGTATTGTAATTCATTTACAATCTGGGCTTTCCAAGTAATGGGCCAAGTGCTGTATCTGAGGGAAGTGGTATAATCTTATTTATATACACAAGAGCACACAGTAGAAAAATCTTAGCATCATTAGTACTATGACATGTAGATAGTGAGATGTCTTTATTGTGTGCTTTGCATATTTTGTAAATATTTTTGCACATCATTATTTTCCTTTTTTGTTTAAGCAGTGTTTGGCCGGGAAGAATAATATGCTTGCTGCTTAATCAAGGGGTTAAATATTTAAAGATGTCTACGGCTTCTATTTTTATATAATTTTATGTTGTATGAAGAATTGAGGACCTCTTTATTGTGAAATGCTAAATAATTGATTTTTATAAAAGCAAAATCTAGAAAAAGGAAATAGTCATGAGGATTTTGATACCAATTTTTATCTGTTTTTAGCTTTGCTTTCATAGTTAGTATTTGTTTTGGTCTCTCTGCTTGCCTACAGTTGAGGTTCTCAATGTGGGTTGTGCTTGTGGAGTGAAGAGACCTCTTCGCAACACTGGTGCCAGGCCCTTGTGAGTCCTGAGGTGCAAGCTGGCCCTCCACAACCTCCTCAGCTGATTTTACTTTGCAGCCAGCCTAAGAAACCTCTGGCTTCAAGTATTTCAGAGGTAACTAAAAACATGCCTCCTGCTTTTGGAAAGGAACCACAGTTTACCTGAATAGGTTGGGAATTAGGTCATCTTACATTTGTTGCCTAGAATATAATGAAATTATTGGAACTGGGATAATACACTCATGTCCTCAAGTTGGTTAAATGTTTTCATGCAATCATAAATTCTGTTAAGTAAAGGGGTAGAAAAATTTTAGACTTCCAGTATCTTTGTGGATGGGAGAAAGGATACAATCTATAATTTGAACTCTACCCAAATCAAAGTTGTCATTGTCATTTTAAGTTAGAAATTAACAAGTCTTTTTTGGAGCCTAGAATAGTTACACAGACATTGTTTTCAAACTCTGTTGACTTTGTCACCTACTTTTAATGTAATAAGTACCCCTGACACTTTCAAGTGAACCTTTGTTTACTCCAGTAACAAGATGTTGGGCAAGAACACCTAAACTGAAATACTTATCTCCTCAAAGTGTCAATGAGCCTCCAGAAACCTCAGGATAGTCTTTCCTTTTATTCTGAGAAATGAGCTTGTCCTTTTATAGTTTGGAAATGGGAACTGAGCAATTAATTTAGAGCTGTTTGCAATGATTTTACTTTGGTGCTAATTATTATGGATTACCAGAACATAGCAGGTTTTATAGAACATACTAAATATAGTAAGGTTTCAGCCTTTTTGTAGGCCTATGTAGCCCATTAGCAAGATGACTGAAAGTAAAGGGACTTAGTGAATAGGATCCTAAATCAGACAGAATTGAAACCAAAATCTAGTTTCTCAGCTATATTACCTTGATGATTTAATTGACTTAAGCAGCTCTGTTGCCTGCCTGCCTGCATTTCTTCCCTCTCTCCCTTCCATCCTTCCTCATCCCCAACCCCTTTCTCTGTCCTTTCTTTCTGCGCTGGTACTGTGGCTTCAACTTGGGACCTAAATGCTGATCTTGAGGGTTTTTTTTTTTTTTTTTCTCAAGGCTATCATTCTGTTACTTGAGCCATAGCTACACTTCTGGCATTTTGGTAGTTCATTAGAGCTAAGTCTCACCAAGTTTTTCTCACCAGGGGCTGGCTTTGAACTGTGATCTCAGATCCAAGCCTCCAGCTGCCATGCCTAACTGTATTTTCTTTATGTGGAAAATGAGGAGAAAAGAACACAAGTTTGGGTTTGTCAATGAGATAAACTGTCTTAATACTTTTATACTGACTAGCCACTGCTGGTCTGTAACAAATAATAGATTATTTGTTTTTATATTGTTGAACTATAATGGAAAGTTATTCTAGTAAAATGATATCTTAGGAGGATAACTTTAACCGTGATTAAGGAAATTATTATTATTTATTGGCTATGAGCTATATGACTCGTATTATACAACAAACTAGCAAATGGCTAGTTCTGAGTCTGAGAAGTTATTGGACCTTTGTTGATTATAATAATCTTTTATTTCCCTTAGAAATATAAGAGCTTAGGAAATATGAAAGCTTAGAGATATAAGAGCTTAAGATGCTTACATTAAGAAGGATGAACAAAAAGTTGATAGTAAAAGCTTGCTAATGATATATCATAGTCAGCATGTAGATGCCTGAGTTTATACATACACAATGCGAATACACAAAGTAGACCATAGATCATGTTTGGATGTAGTGAAACGAAAGTAGTTCATTCCTTAAACAATTTCACTGTGCTTCTCTCTTTGAGTGCCCAAATAACATCACCATGCTAGTGACGTTTACTATTTTGTGCCCTTCACAACTGTTCTCAATTTTTAGAGTCCAATTCAAATGTAATCTTTCATGAACTCTTCCTCCCTGGCCTCTCAAAAAGAAATCATTATTTTGTATTCACTCAGCAAACCATTTCCACCCTGGTAGTTATTTTATTGCTTCATGTAAGAAGCATCATCCTGATCATGATTTAGATATTGAGTCTTATGTGTTCCTGTTTATGTACTTCACCTTTGAAATGGGAATTTTCATTTCAATTCTTATTATGTCATTTAATTGTTCTATAAAGATAGAATTATTTATCAGAATTATTTGTATAACAGACATAAAAATCTTCTGCATAGGTTTGCTGAAAAGTTAAGTGGTACACTGTAAATTTTAGGATACTAAGTGTTGGATAAATGGTAGTGAATTTTATCTTGATTATTTTTCACATATGTTATTTGCTGTTTGATTTCACATGATTTCATAACATTTCCACAAGACTGTGGAGACTGTGTACTTACAGGATTAAAAAAAACATCAGTAGGCATATTTTGTAGGCTCTAATAAATTAACATGCTTGTGGTTGAGCATAGTAACTTTTGTCTTTACCTGACTTAAAAAAAAACTGTGTTGCTATGTATCAAAAACTTTGCTGTTTTCTAAGTGACTCCATTTTGAAATTCCTCAGGTAACTTGTGAGCCCATAACAGAAGTGTCTTGAAATCTGAGGATTCCACCCAGATAATATGATAGGTATCCTGAGCGATTTGGGGCTGTATCCTACTTAGACTAATGCGAGACATCCAGACTTCTGGGAGCTCTGTACCGTGCAGTCCACTGCTCACTAGTTGGCACTCGTCATAATGCCATCTCTGCCCCAGGAAGGAGGTATGCAATAGACTAAACCACACTTGCGAAATATGGATATTACTGGTTTAAAGTATTCAGAAGCATTTGTGAATGTTTAAAGTGCCGTCACATTATTTTACCTTGTTTACTGGGGACTTTTGTGTTTTGGATGTGGACTTGTGGAGCTTGGTTTTTGTTGTTAGTGATACTTGGCTGATTTACGTTTCTCTTAAAGTTATTCAAGGAACCTCTCCCCTGGAACTGAACACAGAATCATCTTATCAAAGCACCATGAAAAGGAAAGTCAGGAAGAAGAAAAAAAAGGGGATGATCACAGCAAATGTTTCTGGGACAAAGTTTGAAATTGGTAGGTCTCTTTGGAAACCTGGTTTGAAATTTGTGTAGAATTTCAGATAATTTTACATAAGTGGTTTTTAAAAATGAATTTTGTAAAATTTTTGACACATTAGAAGAATTTTATTCCTGTGTAGTAGAAGATGATAGACTTAAAAATGTCAATGGCTTTCTAAAACTTCAGATAAAAAGTAGCTTTGTTGAGGTCCGGGAGTTTAGCCTAGTGTTAGAGTGCTTGCCTAGCTTGCACAAAGACCGGGGTTCGATTCCTTGGTACCACATTCGTAGAAAAAAAGGCCAGTAATGGTGCTGTGGCTCAAGTGGTAGAGCTTTAGCCTTGAGAAAGCCCAAGGACACTCCCCAGGCCCTGAGTTCATGGCCCAAGACTGGCAAAAAAAAAAAGGTGGTTTGTTGAACAAAAAGTGAAGGTTTAGACACTGTCTTTGTCTTCAGAGCTCAGGTTTTGCCAGCTCTGAGGTTTGATGTTCATAATGCCTGGCTTTAGAAATTTGACCTTATCACTCTTGAGGGAAGAGCAGAAACTTCCCTAAATTCTGTTATGATCTGAATGACCCAGACCTTAGGGTGTAACTTATGGAACTTTCCCTGAAACTGCAGAGTGCTTTATCCTGTCAGTTTTTCCATTTGTTTCCCAGAGGTACAGACAATGTGTCTTATTTCTCAGACCTGGTCTTTGGAGATTCCATTCTGCTTTTGTCATGATTTTCTGCTTGTAAGCCAGTTGAGAAAGTCCCTGAGGCTGTTGCCCTGACCTTAGGTATGAAAGCTCAGCAGCCACAGAGCCCAGAAGACCAAAGCTGCATGATGGTCTGCAATGCAGGAGAGGAATTATCGCCCTTTCTCTCATCTCTTGGCTGTTTGTACATTGAAGGCCCGAGGCTTCAACTTACCTCTTTTGGAAGACAGCATCTTTAACAGTCCCCTCTCTGGCCTCTACTATCCCCATTTGTGATTCTCTTTTGGAAGCCTGTATCTGGACAATGTTATGCTTATATTTCGGGCACAGTTATTCCTATATAGTGGGCAAGGTTGCACATATAGTACATCCTTTTTTCTAGTCAGCAAATAGCAAACTGGTAATTCATTATCGATTCCATATATAAGCTAAGTCATATAGACAGCTGATTTCACATTGAGTAAAAAATAAAACATTTAAAAATAAAACACTGAAGCCTTGCTATATAAATGAACATTCTGGTAAGACTCAAAATTCCCCTGGAATGCAAAAATTACCACAGAGATATTCTTCTTATTAATTTTAAACTTGAAATTTGTTGAAAGAAAAAAACTGCTGAATTCTGGGTCCGAGAGGAACATGTAGTTTGTACTCAAAAGGAAGCTGCGTTTTGGATATGATCTTTTACAGTATGATCACACTTCGGAGAGCAAAGGAAGACCAATGCCTAAAGCTCTCCTGGGAATTCTACCTCATGACTTCATGAGCAAACTTGCAAGTGCCCCAAACTATTTAAAGTAGGAAAGTGGAAAGTACGAGACAAGTCTGATTATCAAGGTCTATTTTTACCTTTGCCATTTTGTGCTTACTGCTTTGTCATGAGAAAGCCTGTGAAGGAATATTTTACTTAGTAGAGGTGTTGGCCCAGTTACTCGTGTGTTTTCATTGTGCTACATTTTTTAGTGGGTTTTGTGAACTTGATAAATCTGAGTGAATTGAAACTACAGCTGTTTTTGGTGCAAGCTGATATAGCTGTCACTTCCCACTGAGCATGCTAGGGTTCTGGATAAAACTGTTGTAACGAAAAATAAGGTTATGTTTTATCTAACCAGTGTCTTGCAAATGAAATATCATGAACTGTAATATAATATCTCTTCATATTCACACATTTACAAGTGTTTGCACAATGACTCTATTTCTGAAGTCTTTTCATTCTGATGTAACCTAACTACATACTTGCAGTTCGTTTAGTCATCGATGAAATGGGATTTATGAAAACTCCGGATGAGGACGAAACCAGTAACCTCATATGGTGTGACTCTGCTGTTCAGCAGGAGAAGATTTCAGAGCTGCAGAATTACCAGGTGGGGAATTCATTGGGATCAACTGTTGGTGGAAGGAAAGTTACATGACCTTTTTATTAAGCAGTAATTTCTTTTTAATCAAGAGGTTTTCATTCTGTTGACAAAGTAGATTTCAGTTCTAAGTTTTTTGAATAGCCTGTTTTGTTGATACCCAGGCATGTGGATTCCCTGCCTGTATCCTCTTCAAATTCAAGCTGTATACTCTTTCTTTAAAGAAGAGTTGGTAGGAAAAAATTCTTTCATCACACTTAAAAGTTGGGTGCTGTGGTATAAATTACATAGTGAGTTTAGTATGTGGAAATACTTTGTAATGGTCAGGTTAATGTGAATGCAGTCTGGCTTTAACTTGTCTAATGTAACTCAAATATATTCAGAGAAGATGGACACCAAATTCAATAGCCAAATACAAGGACATTTACACAAATGATGTTTTATGTAGCCTATCTTCTCAGTTTAGAGCATTAGTAAACAAATGACCAGTGGGAGGAAATAGTGGAAGGTCTTTTTCACATTTTTTTCTACAATGCTTTTATGCATGATTATAGTAAATCTAGTATTTCTAGACAGTTTTGATAATAATTGCCCATTTATTTAATACAGACCTTAGAACTTCACTATTTTTGTAATTATTTTTCTGATTTCTTTAGAATTTGTTTTACAGTGTTGTTCTCTGAGTACCAATGATTTTTAGTTCTTTAAATTAATAATAGGCTATTTAATTTAAAAAAATCTCTTGAGTTCACTAAAACATAAATCTGAAAAGATAGGCTTAACTGTTGTGGTGTAAATGATTGTACTCATAAAATCAATGGGAATATTAATATTTACCTTTTTATTTTTCAGAGGATCAACCATTTTCCAGGAATGGGAGAGATCTGTAGAAAGGATTTCTTAGCAAGAAATATGACAAAGTAATTCATTTTCTTATAATATAGAACATATATTAAAAATTCATTTTAATGGATATTATAGAGTGATTTAAAATGGTATTTAGATGAAGAAATTAAATTTTAGAAATAGCAAGATCGGAACAATTCCTTGGAAGTAACCGAAGATCAAAAGAAATGAGCAGCTTTCACAAAGTCAAATGCTTAACAATAGAGCTGGAATTAAATCCCAGACTCCTGAATCTTAGGGCTGTTTTTACTACAATTTACTATGTGTTTGGTAATAGAGATTTGGTTTGGGGGTATGTGTGTGCTGGTCCTGGAGCTTGAATTCAGGGCCTGAGTACTCTTCCTCACCTTTATTGCTCAAGGTTAATTGTTAATTGTAGACAAGAGTCTGACAGACATTCCTGCCTGGGCTGACTTTAAACAATGATCCTCAATATCTGAGTAGCTAGGATTATAGGCATGTACTTGGCAGTAACAGATTTTGCTTTAAAATTCAAGGAGTAATTTTTATATGGAATTTTAGTGGGTATTTATTGTCAGTTAAGCCTTGCAGGAACCAGTTTGCTGCATTACGTGCTGTGTATGAGTGTGTTCACACTGGTTACTGAACATCCAACACATGCCATGTTTAGTGCATGTACACACAATCATAAATGCAAGCATGTGTATGCATGCACATATATTCATCTCAAAGATTAGTATTAAAAATGATATTTCAGAAAGATCTATTCATCTATAGACTCAAAAATCTTCTTACTCCAGTATTTTGTTGAATGAACTGCAGATTTCTTATCCAGTGTTTGTTTCTGTTAGTGTTTTGGCTGTTTTTGGTTTAAAATGTTGAGTGATAAATAGAATTTAAAAAAACAATAGAAGGCTATTCCTAGAGAAAGTTCAGTAGAATATGTTTATTATTACAGAAATGCTAAGGTCTTCCTTGTGTTTAAAATTATACATCTAGGGCTGGGAGTTTGGCCTAGTGGTAGAGTGCTTACCTAGAATGCATGAAGACCTGGGTTCAATTCCTTGGTACCAAATACATAGAAAACAGCAGGAAGTGGTGCTGCAGCTCAAATGGTAGAGCACTATCCTTGAGAAAACCCAAGGACATTGCTCAGGCCCTGAGTTCAAGCCCCATGACTGGCAAAAAAAAAATTGTTCACCTATATACTTAACAGTGTGTGTGTGTGTGTGTGTGTGTGTGTGTGTGTGTGTGTGTGTGTGTGTACACACTTGTGCTTACGTGCATGCATGTGTGTACGTGTGCGTGCCAGGACATCAGCTTGAACTATGAGCTTTGCCTTCTTTTTTTTTTTTGCCAGTCCTGAACTCAGGGCCTGGGCACTGTCCTTGAGCATTCTTAAGGCTACTACTCTACCATTTGACCTGCAGCACCACTTTCAGCTTTTTCTGTGTATGTGGTACCAAAGAATTGAACCCAGGGCTTTGTGCATGCTAGGCAAGCATTCTACTACTAGGCCACTCTCCCAACCCAAGCTTTGCATTCTTATAACTAGCTCTCTACCTCTTAAGCTGCACCTCTACTTCTTACTTTTTGCTGGTTAACTCTGCATAAGAGTCATGGATTTTTCTGCTTAGAGTTGGCTTTGAACTTCAGTCCTTAGATTTCAGCCTCTTGAGTAGTTCGAATTACAGGTGTGAGGCACCGGTGCACAGCAACTCACTGGTTTCAGTTTTTTTTTTGTTTTTAGTCTGTTTCAGAGAGTTTTAATACACAACGGAAGTATAAGACCTATTATCTGCCTGGAACTCACATGTCTCAATAAGGGAGAAAAACACTGAGTGATGCTGTGTTTGGGTAGTGGTCACTCAAGTTACTATGAACAGGTCAGAGAGGTCTTTCTAGCTTAAAATTAAAAATGAACTCTCAGGAGAAGGTAAGGAGATGACAGGCAAAAACAAGAGAAACCATCTGGAGGCTTCAGAGAACATGATTTTCGAGGACCATTAGGTGGTCATCCGGCTGTGTAGGATGCTGGCAGGCTCTTCCTTATACAATGCTAGGTACATTTGTGAAGATCAGGCCATGGCGGCTATGCCGTCATCATTCCCTTATTCATTTCTTCATCTCCTCAACATTTAAACCTTTTTGTTCTGAGAAAAACAAGTGATTGAATGACTTTAAGCAGAGAAGTAGTTTTAGTAATGGTGGGAATGTGAAGAATGAATTCAACAAAGCTGGGACAGAGAGAGAAAGCTCCATAAGGAAATCTAGGTAAGAAATCAAAACATCTAATTAGAGTGAGGAGAGGGAAGAGAGATAAACAGAAATGTTTTTATTTTCTTTTTTGGGGGGGAGGGGCTAGTTTTGAATCCAGAGCCTTGAACTTACCAGGTAGAAGCTCTACCACTTGAACCATGCCACCAGCTTACATTGAAAAGTATTAGAGAATTGATGAGAGGAGAAATTGCTAGGATGTGGGAATTAAATGTAGGAGAGGAGAGGTCTTCAGGGTGAACTTGTATAGATTCTAAGACAATAGGGATTACAGAGGATTCAGAGGAGAGTTTGGGACATGAGTTTCTTTCATCATATAATACATATTTACTGTACATCTGTGGTATACTTGGCCCAGCACCAACTTCTGAGTACATAAGGTAATTAAACTGACTTATAGTTTCCATACTATCCAATTGCAACTTTTCTAAGTGCTAGAATAAACGCACATAGTTCTCAACTTGGGTGTAGGAGAGCTATTGTGACCTAGCCAGAGATAGATGGGAGAATTTCCCTGAGGAAATGATAGGGAAAGTGATAGATGAAACATAAATAGAGTTTAAAAGTGCAGTTTGTTGGTAAGAACTATCCAGGCAGGAAGGATAACACGAGCCAAGGTCATGTGGAGGGAGAAAGCATGAATAATCATGATGCTAAAACAATGTCAAGTGCAGCTGGAGCACAGAGATGGATGAGGAGCAGGGAGAGGTTAGCTGAAGGGCGATAGTGTTCAGAATTACTGCCTTCATCATGTGTCACATAGGGGAGGTGAGGATGAGGAGACTGGATGTGTTGGTAATTTAGAAAGACCATGTTTTATGCTCTGTAGGGAAGAGAATAATTTAAGAAATGTCTAATGTAAACATTACAAAATGGAAGTTATACTAGATTCCCAAATTCCTATGAAAGTCTATATATTCCTTTTGAGGTAGTTACCCCCATGGAGTAAGGTATTTCATTTGAATATGTGCTTTGAGATTTTTAAAAAAATATGTAAAATAGTGGCATCACATAAATACTACCAGGTTAATGTTTTTAAATTTTTAAGTTAAAAGTATTATTATAAAGGTGATGTACAAAGAGGTACAGTTAGGTGATGAGTAAATTTCTTTTTAGACAATGTTACCTCTTTTGCTCTTCTAGTTTCTCCCTCCTGTCACAATTTAGTTTTAAAGAACATTTTTATAATTAAAACCATAACTTTACCTAATTTCATGTCATTCTTAAATATAACAAATCCACTTAAAAGTATGTAAGGAGCAAAGCAGAACATTAGTACCAGTAATGTGATTTATTTTGATATTTTTGGTATTTAATTTTTAAGCTAGTTAGTATTATTCTATTTTGTATTGAGATTAGTTTGTGGGCTTCAAATGCATTAAACAACAGAACTTGGTAATTCTTCCATTCCTCAAAATAACTTTTATTTTTATAGGATTCTCTTTGTGAAAACACTTAAACTATAACTGTATAAATCACCAGTTGTGCTATTCAAATGGTTGATGTATTCTCTACTTTTATAATGTAGGCTCGCCTTTTGTGCAAATGTGATATCCAGTTTTTAACTTTAAGATGAGTGTTTGTTTATTGCTAGACCTGAGGCTTGATCTCAGAGCCTTTTTACTCGAGGCTAATGCTTTACCCCTTGAATCACAGTTCTGCTTCTGACCTGCATACACTTACAAATCATCTGCTTTTGAAACAATTATATTTTTTTCTACAAGGCAATATTTAAAAATATCTTTCCTAATTTCCTTATTTTTTATTAGGAATTGATAAGTACAAAATGGTTAACATTTGGTGTCAATCAAAAGTAAACATTTCACATTATTAAGATATTGCATATCATTGAATTGTATATCATAATAAGCAAAATAAGCAATTTTACAACAACTACACAAGCATCAGGAGTTACTAGAAGTGCAGTCACATGCATAGGTCATCATACAAATAAAAGCTCTATTGATTCAGAGTCTTTCAAGTGATTTTTCACAGAAAAGCAGTTAAATTCTAAAGCACAGTGGCACAAAAGTGCAGCAGATATTGCTCCCTATGGATGACTCTGAGTTCCAGAAATCATATTTATGGGAAAAAAAATGACCTTTGGCTGTAAATCATTCATACTCCCCACTCCCATTCTTAGACAGTTAATGCCCGCTACAACAGTATCTTGCCTATGAGCAAGATACCAGATTGCAAATAAGAGCCTATCCGTACATTAACTGAGACACTGAATCAGTGAACATGCTAATGTATTTTTGCTGTCATCAGTGTCCAGTACCCATTGATGTACTAATCGGTAAATTAGTACCTAGCAGGGCAGACTTTTTGTCTATCTTTTCATGGATGAATCCCAGTGTCTAGACATATGGCTAGTTCACTGTAGGAACATAACATCATTTGTTGCATAGATTAATAAGTGAATGAATAATTGAAGGAATGAGGCATGTTAAGTTTTTGTAGTACTGCTAGTACAGAGAGATAGGATTTATAAGAATTTCAATAGAAATGATCTTTGATATTATCTGTGATTTATAGAATGATCAAGACTCGGCCTCTAGATTATACATTTGTTCCTCGAACATGGATTTTCCCTTCTGAATACACTCAATTCCAGAATTATGTGAAAGAACTAAAGAAAAAACGGAAGCAAAAAACTTTTATAGTAAAGCCAGCTAATGGTGCAATGGGTCACGGGTAAGTTTATTTTCCTCTATAATGAATAATATAAAAAGTAAATATTGAAAGGGATAAATGTGCATTCTTACTCAGGATTAAGTTTCATTGTGAGAAAATATATTTCTAATTATTGCTTGTTAGGAACTGAATCCTTACTGAGGCTTATTTCTACTAACCTGTCCTATATGCTTAAGTAATTCACTTAAAAAATTAGACCTAGCCCTGGTAGCTAACACTTACAATCCTAGGAATTTCAGAGGTAGAGGAATTTCAGAGGGAGGATGGTGGTTCAGAAGGAACTCAGGAAAAAGTTTGTGAGCTCCCCCCACAACTTACCTTCCTCTCAAGCTCAATGGCACATGCCTCTTATCACAGTTATGTGGAAGACTGAGATTGAGAGGATCATAGTTCCAGGCCAGTCAAGGAAAATTGCTTGTGAGACCTCAATGTCAACAGAAAAAGATGGGTGGGGTAGGGTGTATCTGTTACTACTGCTATGGCAGAAAGCTGTCAAAGGAGGATTGAAGTCCAGTCTAGCCTGGGCAAAAACTTGAGAACCCTATCTCAAAAAATAACCCAAGGAAGAAAGGAATGGCTGGGGGTGTGACTCCAATGAAATCCTGAGTTTATACCCACTATTTCCAAAAATATTAAATACAGAACAAAACTCAACAAGAGACTAGAATTTAATAGGGGATGATAGCAGAGGAAAAAAGCTGTTTATAGTCTCTTCATAAATACAAAACAGACATTTAATAAGTTTGTAGAGTACACTTGTTGCTATTGTAGAGCTAAGTTGAATTGGAGAAAGAAATGGAAAGGGAATTTTATTTTCATAGCTAGAAACCTGGAAGTACAATTTGTGTGTTCTTTGCTTTATAAATACATTTTTTCCTCCTTCATGTTCTCATAGTAATTAGACTGAAAATGGGGAGTCACATTTTAAGTTAGTGTACCAAGAGCACATCAAGTTAGCCGAGAATAGAAAGTACAACTTAAAATTCTTGCTTCTCTTTGCTTGCTTGTGTTTTTTGTACAATTCATTTATTTTTTTAAAAAAGGAAATATGACTGAGGCTGCTTTTCTTGAAATACTGATGAGTCATCTTAATTTTTATGTAAAATGTTATGGAAAAATACTTAGAAATGGTAGTTACTAGCTAAATTATTCTAAGAATTTAACTTTTAGGCAAAAAATAATGATTCAATCACATATTGTTTTAAAACTTGAGTGATGGTTTAAAATTAAAATACTTTATGTTAATTCCTTACAATTAGGTTGTTTTCCTCTACATCAGTATGAAAAAATTTGGAGAAGGCTAACTTAATTTTACAGTTTTTTAAATTTTAATGTTAGGAAACTAATATTTTGTTTATGTATTTACAACTGTTGCTAAACATAGAATAACCCATTTCTTTTGATGACAATCTAAAAATTAAGCAGGAGAGCAGACAATAGAATAAATTCTATTGCCAGAGTTCAATGTGACTTAATGCAATTCCTAATACAGTGGAAATTTTCCGTATCTGTTAAATGGATCGACTTCCTTGTTAATCTGTCTCATTGTTTTGTCCGTGGTTGAAAGTGGTCTATAGGAAACGATCATTCTACGTTTTCTCCCTTCACTTCTATTAGTTTTTGATGCATGTTGGGGCACTGTTATTAAATGCACATATAGTTACTATTGTTATATATTCCCCAGGCATGGATATTCTATCACTGTAATGCCATGTCTGGTTTCTTGTAATAATGTTTGTATTAGGGGCTATTTTGCCTAGTATTATCAAGTCTGTGTGATTGTGTGCATTCAGTTTCTTTTCCAGCCTTTCACTTTCAACCTGTTTAGATCTTTGCCTTTAAGGGAGTCTTTTGTAGACAACCTATAGATGACTGCATTAAAGAAAATCTATCTTGTAAAATTTTGTGCTAATATATTTCCATTTAATATAACCATAGAAAATGATTAACTTCTACCTTTTCTCTGTTTTATATACTTTCAATTCTTCGATTTATCTATTACAGCTTTCCTTAGCTTCAAACCACAACCCTCAGATCTCAACCTTCTTAGTAGATAGGATTACAGGCAGGAGCCACAGACACCTGGCTTTTTATATTTATAAATACATTTTATAGCCCTATTAATGACTTTTCATACTTTCCAGCTCTAGAATTTTTGTTAAAACAAAAAAGGAATGTTTAATTGGGCACCGACTTTATAATTTCCCTTACATTTTTTTGGTATATAGTTTACTTGAGAACTTGGTATAAGTTTTTCAATAGTTATTTAAATAGTTGCTTGTCTAGTAGTCTAAATGTCAAGGTTTTGATGTTTTCTTTAAAAAATGTTGTATATGAGCCTTACTGTTGCCTTTCCATTCCTCATGTATTTTGGGTACAATCTGCATCTTTTGAATGCAACAATATTTTAAGCTTGGAAGTCACGTTCTATTCCTCTATATTGTTCATTGTTGCTGCTGCTTGTTATAGTGCCTATATTTTGTTTAGGAACACCTAGAACTAATTTTCTTGTCTAAATTCTGAATTTCATGGGGACCACTGAAGTTTCTGTTTTTCTAGTTTAGTTATCAGCTAGTAAATGAAGAGAAGTGTCCTTAAATATAGGAAGTTTAATAAAATGAGGACTGCCAAACATTGCACACGAGCTTGTGGAGGCCTGCCCTCCACCTTCTGACAGACTGTCGACAATTCCACTTCAGGTTGTGAAGTCTGATGTCTAGCTAAGAGACAAGCGCTTAGGATCTATTCTGAATTTGACACACACACTGCCTTCTTGATTCTCAGAAATGTCAGAGCTTCTCAAAGTCCTAAAGGTTTTCATTCCCCATCATTTTATTCTTAGTCTTTTTGGTGTCCTTGTTATTCATTCCAAGTGATATTTGTCACTCTACACAGCAGAGACTAATGTATTTGTCTTTGAAGTTTGTCTTTTTTTTTTTTTTTTTTTGCCAGACCTGGGCTTGGGCTCAGGGCCTGAGCCCTGTCCTTGGACTTTCTCAAGGCTAGTACTCTACCACTTGAGCCTCAGCACCACTTCTGGCTTTTTTCTATGTATGTGGTACCGAGGAATCGAACCTGGGTATTTGTGTATGCTAGGCAAGCACTTTACCACTAGGCCAAACTTCCGGTTCTGTTTGTCTTTTTTTTTTAACACGTCCTCATAGTCACCTTAGTGCTAGCTGTGTTCTGAGTTGGGCAGATTAAAAACAAACCTTTTGATTTTCCCAGGAACCCTAAACAGGTCAAAATAGAGAAAAACCAGAAAAAATACATTCATGACACTCCAGAATCAGGTATCTGTGCTGGGAACATAGGATATTGTTCAAAACCATTGAAGAACTCTGACTAGAAGAAATTAAAATGCCATAAAGCTCTTTTATGCCAATATATATATATATATATGTTGCAAGCTTGTATTCAGATAATGTACTCGCATACTTGATCATGACTTTTTCTTTCTAGTCATTGCTTTTGTGGAAGTACATAACTTTGGAGTATCTTATGGTGCTGTTTATTCCTTGAGTATACAGACAACATTTTGTATGTCTTGCCTCCATATCACATTATTCTTTCCTTTTTTTCCTCCCATAAACTTAGGATTTCTTTGATAAGAAATGGTGATAAACTTCCATCTCAGGACCATTTAATTGTTCAAGAATACATTGAAAAGCCTTTCCTCATGGAAGGTTACAAGTTTGACTTACGAATTTATATTCTGGTGACATCATGTGATCCACTAAAGGTATTTCTCTATCATGATGGACTTGTGCGAATGGGAACAGAGAAATACATCCCACCCAATGAGTCCAATTTGGTAAGTGACACCAGGGAGAACTTACAGTTCCCTTCATTTCCCCAGTATGTATGTGTATATATATACACACATATATATATACACATATATTGCATATATATACATATACTGTATTAATTTGGCAAATGTTTATTACATATACAGATTATATAAACTGAAATTCTTTCTTAGGATTCTATGGTCTAGAAGAATAATGTGCATAAACAAGATTGCTTTAACTTACAAGCAACTGTGAGCAACAGAAAAGAGGGTTGTGCAATCGAGGCAACTAATTAGAAGAAAGTTTCCTTTCTGTGGGTACTTTTGAGTGCTGTGAGCATAGTGTGGATTTCAGAGCATACATCTCTGTGCAGAAGTCTGCTGCAGAAGTGATTTTAGAAGAAATAAAAACAGGGGCCGGGAGTTTGGCCTAGTGGTAGAGTGCTTGCCTAGCATGCACGAAGACCCGGGTTCGATTCCTTGGGACCACATACTTAGAAAAACCCAAAAGTGGTGCTGAGGCTCAAGTGGTAGAGTTCTAGCCTTGAGAAAAATCCAAGGACAATCCTCAGGCCCTGAGCTTAAGCCCAGGACTGGCAAAAAAAAGAAGAAATGAAAACAATACAATACTGAGAAATATCAGTAAGCTGCAATGAGAGTTTGATTAGAGCCTTCTGGTGGAGATGACATTTGACTGGGCTTTCTGTAAAAAGTTGGATGTGAACATGTTCAATGTGGGAGGAAAAAGCAAACATTATCTGACAATAGTTAATCAGTTTTTGTTAGGACAAAAGGAAAATAGAGTTGTAAAATTTACACTGACAAATGTGAAATCAAGACACAAATGATTAGTTTCAGAGTGCATCATGAAGTCGTTAAGAAGACAAATTTGTAGGTATTTTCCCATTCATTTTTTCTATGTTACAATCATAACATTCATGAAAGTTCTAAGAGTAGTTTATCATGAAAATAATGAATTATAATAAATTATAGCTCATGGAAGTCCAATTATGATTTATTTTCCACATTTCAAAAATTAGTTGGAGCCGGGTATGGTGACACATGCCTGCAATCCTAGCTATTTGGGAAGCGGAGATCTGAAGATCAAGGTTCAGAGCCAGCCCTGGCACTAAAGAACATGAAATTCTTATCTCCAAGTAATCACTAAAAAACGGAAAGTGGGGTTGTTCCCTAAAGGGATAGGACAGTAGCTAAAGAGCTCAGGGACAGTACCCAGGCCCAGAATTCAAGCCCCATCACACACACACACACACACACACACACACACACACACACACACACACACACAATTAGTTGGGATGGGGAGTTTGGCCTAGTGGTAGAGTGCTTGCCTAGTATGCACAAAGCCCTGGGTTGGATTCCTCAGTACCAAATACATAGAAAAAGCTGGAAGTGGTGCTGTGGCTTAAGTGGTAGAGTGCTAGCCTTGAGAAAGCCCAAGGACAGTGCCCAGGCCCTGAGTTCAAGCCCTAAGACTGGCAAAAAATTAGTTAGCTTCTTATCCTATATTCACAGCTATTAATAATAGTAATGTTTAGCAATTGCTTATGACTTCACAGTCTGAGAAAGTACTGGTTATTATTCTTCCTCAGTATGTATACATTTGCCCCCATTAAGAATGATAAATTTTATTTTGTGCTGGTCCTGGACTTGAACTCAGGGCCCAGGCACTGTTCCTGTATACGTGTGTGCTTTTTTTGTGTGTGTGTTTTTGTTGTTGTTCAAGGCTAGCACTCTACCACCTAAACCACAGCTCTACCTTAACCTTTTATTATTGTTATTATTATTATTATTATTATTTTGAGTCATTTATTGGAGATAAGAGTATCATGAGCTGGGCACAGGTGGCTCATGCATGTCATCCTAGCTACTTATCCTGGCAAAGCCTGTGAAACTCTTCTATACCCAGTCAACTACCAGCAAACCACAAGTGGAGCTGCAGATCAAAATGGTAGAATGCTGGTCTTGAACAAAGGAGCTCAGAGCTCAGGGACAGTGCCCAGGACCTGAATTCAAGCCCTATAATTATTACCACCACCACCAATGACAACACAACAGAAAGGAGTCTCACAGACTTTCTTGCCTGGGCTGGCTTCAAACCATGATCCTCAGATCTTAGCCTTTTGAGTAGCTCAGATTACAAGAATGAGCCCCTGGCTTAAGAATGGTAAGATTTAAAAAATCAAATAATGGCCAACTATTAATACTGAAATATTATAAACCTAGCAAAGGAGAAAACAATAGGAAACTTTATAGGAAAGGACATTAAAATGAGTAAATATTCAATTAATGGCGACAAGATTTGTTTGTCAATCACCAAGTAACATTTGAACTCTACTTTGTTGTAGGCATTGTGTCATTATGGGGAAAACATGGACCAAGACACATATTGTGCTTGATCTCACAGAAGCAGCAGTGTAGTGAGAATGCAGAAAAGATTATAAACAAGTGCAGTACAAAATAGTAAAGAAGGTCTGTGAAACAGAACAGGGTATGACAATGCCAGCAGGGTAGCTCACCCAGCCTGAGGAAAGGGCAGGGAGTAAGCATGTCAACTGAAGTCTTAGTAATGAGTTGCTGGCCAGGTTTCCAGTGGAGTGGGGCAGTCTGAGGTGAAGCTCGGGTATAAGAATGGATTGGAGTCAAAAGAGCCTATTGTGTGCCTGGAGATGGCAGACATGTTCAGGTTGGGTAAAGTGCAGGTGAAGAGAGGTGCCTGTTCAGAGATGAGAATGAATGAGAGGTTCTAAAACTAGACCTTTGAAGATTTTGAGGGCCACATCCAGGATTTGGGAATTTAGCTTAAGATAAAACTTTGAAACTAAGCAAAGAAGGAATGAGATGTAAAATTTTCAAGTCACATGATCTGCAGTTGTGGGGAAGATGAGATGAAGCTGCATAGAAGAAACATGAAGTACAAGAGTCAAGCTGTTTTAGTCAAATCATTTGTGAGAGGAAGAGAGACTTAGAAATAAGAGCCATGGAGCTGTGCTAAAAAAGATGAGCATAGCTTTCAGATGCATTTAGGTTAATATGGATAGCATTTGTATTATGCGGTAATAAGGTGGATTTATGGAATAAAAATAAGAAAAAGGGAAATCAAGAATAAACTTAGATGTAAGGCCTGAGAAATGAGATATGATAAGGGAATATGGGAACTATAGACATAATTTGAGACTAGTCTCCTTGCCATGATTAAAATAATTGCGGAGGATAAAGATGGATTATACAGAAGACAGTATTTATCTTTAGAGGATATTAGGGATGGTAAGACTTGCAAAGATTCTTTTTTTATGGTAAAGTCTTTTGTTCTTACTAAGCTGTGTGTGTATAATTTGCTTAAGCACACTGGATTTGGAAGTCAGAATGGGAAATGAGGAGCAGGGGAATGTGAATGACAATTGCTCTTAAGTTTTTGGCTTTAGTTTTCAGATGGATAGTATTTAACTCTGCTGATCTCCTACTTAATTTTTTATCCATCTTAACATTTTTGTGATTTTTTTTCAATGAAATAAAAAAATCATGTAAACTGTGACCATTACGGTGTGTAAGATAAGTTTATGGGAAAAAAAAGACGTGGGAAAAAATACAGAGCGCAGTAGTTTCACTTGCCATTTTTTACATCAGTGTTCAGCATGGTGTCTGTCTTTTTGTAATTTCAAAATTTAAGAAATTTGTATATTTGCAATGAGTTGTGTATTTCTGTCAGGACTAAGTATTCATATCCTACATGTAAGGAGAAGAGAGAGACATTTAAATGTTGAAATGTAGTGCTACCATGTATGTAGTAGTCAGACAGTTGTTGAAAAGTAAAAAAAAATATTAGTTTCCCCCCCTTTCCTATCCAGTTTTAAATAACCAAACAAGATGAGGGTGGGGGTGGGGGGGAGGGAAATGGGGACCAAGACATGAGAAAGGGTATCAATGTATGTGAAGAAATGCACCTTCCATCTGGCGAATGAAATGTAACCCTTCTATTAATTACAATAAAAATATATGGGGGAAAAAAACCCAATTTAGTTGAGCCTAAATACAAACAGGGTAGGCTGCAGTCACTTTTTACCTTTGCAAATTGCTATGGGGTTCATAGGTGTTTATTTCCTTTTTGGATGCTCTGAAGCTATCAAGCAATGAATGAAAAGCATCAAAAATTTAATTAGTGGTATGTACCAGAAAGTGGTATGTATCAGAAAGCCACATGTGCTGCAAGTGATTTTTCTGCCTGTTTTGTTTCAAAGATCATATCAGACACCTAACAAATTATACTGAAAATAAAATGTGATATGGCTATAATTAATGACTAAAAAATCAAAACAGTGATCATATATCCAAAATACTCTTTGGGAGTGGGAATCTGAAGAGGGTAGAATTGAAAACTAGATTCAACAAAGGAAGTTTCATGCAGTTTGTTAAGGAACCATTGGATGTATAATCTTCATTTAAATCTTGAATTTTCTTTTAAGTTTATTTACCAGTAAGTTTACACTGAGAAATAAGGATTTAGAAGAGATTAGAGCCGAACTTCCCACTATGGGCTTAGTACATCTGCTGTTAATCATTTAAACATCATACAGCACCTTGAGGTGTGTTCTGTGGGTGGGCTCTTTTGCACTGTCTTGGGAATCAGATAAAGTGTGACCCAGTCAGTGCAGGAGGGGCGAGTCAGTACAGGAAGATTTGCTAGTTCTCTCTCTGTCTCTCTGTCTCTCTGTCTTTCTCTCTCTCTCTCTCTCTCTGTCTCTCTCTGTCTCTCTGTCTCTCTGTCTGTCTCTCTCTCTCTGTCTCTCTCTGTCTCTCTCTGTCTCTCTCTGTCTCTCTCTGCTCTCTCTCTCTCTCTCTCTCTCTCTCTCTCTCTCTCTCCCTCTCCCTCTCTCCCTCTCCCTCTCCCCCCTCCCCCTCCCCCCCTCTCTCTCTCTTCTCTCTCTCTCTCTCTCTCTCTCTCTCTCTCTCTCTCTCTCTCTCTCTCTCTCTCTCCTGCTTGCTTGCATTTTCTTTTCTTTTCCTTCCTCCCTTCCTTCCTTTCTCCCTCCCTTCCTCCTTCTTTGTTCTTTCCCTCCCTCCCTTCCTTGCGTTCCTTCTACTTTTCCTTGAAAAGAACATTTCTTAGAAAATTTCTTTCCTCAAACAAGTTTTGGTACAAATGATAAAAGCTGAAATATTAATGATAAACAAATCATATTTACTTGAGAACATTGTTCTTGCTTAGCAATATGTTGGTTGACGATTTTTTCCCTTTCTTTTCATTGTTGTTGGGTACAAACATTTAAATACTGGGCCTCAAGCGTGCTAGGCAAGTGTTCTGTGTAGTTTCATATTTTAATTTAATATCATCTACTTTCTTATTTGATACAGTGTTCTGTTAGATAATATTGTGTTTATGTTATATATATATATAAACACCTGTAAATTCTGTAAGTTATTACATCCTTAAGCCTTCAAAGGAAATGTGTCATTCTTTCACTTTATGATTTCTTAAATTACCATGAAATTATCAGTCTGTATAATAATTTTTTAAGCCAGTCCTGTGGCTTGAATTCAGGGCCTAATTCTGTCTCTGAGCTCTGTTTTACTTAAGGCTAGCACTCTACCATGTGATCCAAAGCTCCACTTTGGGCTTTTCTTATTTGGATGTAACAGTCTCATGAACTCTTCTGCCCAGGCTGGCTTCAATGTGTGGTTCTCAGATCTCAGCCTCCTGAGTAGTTAGGATTATAGTCATGAACCACTGACTCCAGCAATCTGTATAATTTTAGCTTTAAAGAGTTATTTGGTCTTTGAATTCCTTCTTTTCCTGTGAAGTGCAGGTTTGAAGAATCTCATAGATGGTAACATCTTTGATTCTCATTTGTTACAGACCCAGTTGTATATGCATCTGACAAACTACTCTGTGAATAAGCATAATGAGCATTTTGAACGAGATGAAACAGAAGACAAAGGCAGCAAACGTTCCATCAAATGGTTTACAGAATTCCTACAAGCAAATGAACATGATGTTGCTAAATTTTGGAGTGATATTTCAGTAAGAATATTGCACAGTTGTAACCATCTTGCCTCAGCATTAATTTAAAATGCCATCAAGAATTTTAAAGACTAGATTATACTGGGCACATAAAGAACTTCTTTTTTTTAAACTGATCTTGACAAGAGGCCTTTTGCCAGTAGGGGTGGAGAGACAGGATCTAAGTGTGAACACTGCACAGTGAAGGCAAAGCGGTGTGAGGATGGGTGAGGACTGGCAAGAGGTGGTGCATAGTGCCTTGTGTGGTTAGTTGGATGTTTGCAGAAAATGATTGGTCAGATGAGGGATTGGGCCATCTTCTAGGCCAAACTTTGTAGACAATGGGGAGACATTCAGTTTGTAACAGCAGTTATAGGATCCAAAGTCAGTCTCTAAAAGATAAATTTGCAAGTTAGTGCAAGACTGATTCAAGGGGGATCAAGATGACACATAGGGAGGCTCTCACAACAGCTGAAATGCAGGAAACCCCAGAAAAAAGAGGTGAGAATGAGATTAGCATGGATTACATGACCACACGAAGTGCAGAACAAGTTCAGAGATTTCTCTGCGGTTTTCAGGAAGAATTGCAGGGACATCAGGTATGGCAGGGTGTGGTAGAATGTAGGACAAAATTTACTTTAGGAAGATGTAGAGCTTGGTTTTTCAGTTTCAAGAAAAATATTTTAATCCTTTTAGTCAGCCATTCATTCAGTAAATAACATAAGCTTATATCTGGTGGGTGATTCAGATACATATAAGGTAGAGTTCCAATATTCAAAAAGTTTGTGGACTAAAAGGGAAAAATATATGTAAGTCATTAATAGAATATTAATACGAGAGAGGCATGTACTTGGTGCAGCTGAGGAGCAAGAGCATGTATAATAGCTTCAAGAAGTATTTTTAGAAGGGGAGTAGTGACAGCTGAAATGTGTGTGTGTGTGTGTGTGTGTGTGTGTGTGTGTGTTGGCACTGGGTCTTGAACTTAGTTCCTAGAAGCTATCCCTTCGCTTTCATTCAAGACTGGTACTCTATTACTTAACCCACAGTTCCACCTCTGACTTTTTAAAAAAATGATAAATTGGAGATAATCTCATAGACTTTCTGGCTCAGGTTGGCTTCTAACCACAATGCTTAGATCTCTCAGTCTCCTGAGTAGCTAGAATTACAAGTGTGAGCCACACCAGTGCCCAGGGTGACAGCTGAGGTTTCTAAAGCCCATGAGACTGTGCTGATGAGTTACACTTGAGGTATGTTGAACTTGAAATCCTGTCCTAGGTAGAAGATGAACATAAGGTTAAAAGTGCACGTTTGAGCTGCAGCTGCTAACCAAATCCCTGGTGGTAGTTGAGATTCTACATGATGAGGGTGAGATGGTGAGTTGAACAGACATCGAGATAATCTTGGCAGATCCTTTATTAGAAGAATAAAGTGAGTCCTAGCAGAAGTGTTCAACTAGACACACTAAAATAATGTGTCTTCTGAGCACACTTGGCTACACAATTAAATTCACCTTTCTTTGGGGGACAGATAAGAAAGAAAGCCATAAAGGTCAGAATGGATTAAATATAATTCTCTCTAAATTGAAAGATTCCGAAGAAACCCAACATCATCTTAGTTAGCTAATCAGTTTTAACCTTATTTTTGAATCCAAAGGTCCTTAGGTGTCAGCCAGATGAGGAGGGCCGAGGTCTCGGGGCATCCTGGGTGTACAAGGAACGGTCCCAGAGGGATCCGTCAGCGCTCAGTGTCACCTGGTGATTGACAATGTAATGTGCAGCCACGATGAATGGGCTGCCTCTAAGTGGAGATCAGGGAAGGTTTCTCTGAATATCAGCACACCCGACATTGAGTGTAAGGGAAACACTGTTTCACGAAGAGTGGACATCACCTACTTGAAACACTCAAAGAAAAGCAATGTGGCCCGAGGACAGTGAGCAACAGCAGAGATGGAATGAAGTCAGAGCAGGGAGAGGGGCTGGGTGCCACTGAACTTGAGGATTTTTGGCCCAAATGCCACTTTATAGGCCGGATCACATTTGTATATATGCAGATAAAACCCAGATAAGACATTGTCTGCTTTTTATTGCGCCCTTCCTAGGAACTGGTGGTAAAGACTCTGATTGTGGCAGAACCACACGTCCTGCACGCATACCGAATGTGTAGACCGGGCCAACCCCCAGGAAGTGAAAGTGTCTGCTTTGAAGTGCTGGGATTTGACATTTTGCTGGACAGAAAACTAAAGCCATGGCTTCTGGAGGTAGAGTATTCTTTCTTTAAGAAAGAAGAGGTCATTACAGCTCTTTTTTGGTGGGTAGTGGGAAGGGTTGTAATGGGGATTGGATTCAGAGCTTCCGGCCCACTAGTCAGATGCTCTACCATTTGTCTCACTTTCCAACTCCTTTGGCTTTAGTCATTTTTTTTTCAGATAGCATCTCAGATTTTTACCAAGGCTTTCCCTCAGACCACGAGACTCCCATCTCTGCCTTTTGAGTAGTTAGATTACATCTGGGGTTACAAGTAAGACATGTCAACATACCTATGGTTTTTATATAGTAAAAACAATGTATATGTGGGCTTTTCTCCTTGATACTAGGATTGAACTCGGTGCCTAGATGCTATCCCTGAGCTTTTTCAGCTCAAGGCTAGTACTCTATCACATGAGCCACACCTTTGCTTCTGGCTTTTGGTGGTTAATTGGAGATGAGTCTCACAGAGTTTCCTATGTGGCTGCCTTTGAACCCTGTTCTTTAGATTTCAGTCTCCCAAGTAGCAGGAATAAGGCTTGAGCCATCAGTGCCAGCTTAATTTTTTTTCTTTTATTATATTGCCCCATCTACTGTCAAGAATGTAGCCTAAATGTAGTATACAGGAGGAACACAGTGAAAACTCAGCAACTAGAATATGTCTAAGAATTCTCTAAAAATAGCAATGAAGTACATTTTATTGTTTTTTTTTATTGTTGGGGTAATATATAGAGAGAGTACAGTTACATTCACCAGGTAGTAGGTGCATTACTTCTCACACATTGATACCCCTTCTCATGTTTTTGTCCCCATTTCCTTCCCTCCACCACTCCCAATCACCTTGTTTCCTCCCTCCCCTTTCCTATTTCAAATAAATAAATAATCGTATATACAATATACCAGGTAACAAAGTCAGATACAATAACATTATGAGATTAATCATAAGAGCAAAAAAAGAGAAAAGAAATTACATAGTACATTAAGAACAAGGTAAACCTCACACAAGGTAAACCTTTTGTTTCCATTGCGATCCTTTCATTTAGTCTCATCCTATATGAAGTATTTTTTTTAAAGTTTCTCTTCAATGAGCATCCCTTATAGTTCTGTCCCTCCTTCTTCTGAAAGAAGCATTTTGCCCTTGCCAGGGCGGGGCACTCACTTCGAACACCCTCTCCCACCACAGCCAAAGGCCGCGGTGCACATTGGCCACAGTTAGCATTATCTGGCCACTCTCTCGAAGCCATGATCTGGGGTGCTCCATGTTTTAGATCAGGGAAGTTAAAGATGATTGATATTCCTTTTCCAATATTATCTTTGAGTGACTTTCCAGCCCAGAGATAGAGTATAAGCATGAATCTGCTTTTACTGAGTTGTTGACTTCTTGCTTTGTTCTCTTATCCTTATGACTTCTCCTACTCGATGAGCTCTAGATATTATTTTTCCTGCCTGCCAGGGCCTGGGATTCAGGATTCTTCCCTCTCCTTTGATACTTCCAGGGGGAAAGGGCTCCAATTGGTTCATTAGTCAGTTTCCAGTACTCAGTACCTCACGTGGCATAGATTGTCTTGAAGGACTCAGTGCATGCTCAGCCCTCTCCCATGTCTAGTCTGTTCTGCCTTTAGGTTTCCTCATTATCAGTGGACAGCTCAGTTGTCAGCATTTTTCTTTGGTTATAGATCACATAAAAGCATTTAGAAAATAAAAATTAATATGAAGGAGAAAAGAATTAGCTCAGTGTAGGACTTTTGTTTCCTGTTGGTCATATTTCTATTACCCATTGAGAGACTTAAAAGTTCTCTTGTTTAGCCATACTCCATAAAGAAATCTGCTTTAAACTTCCTGATCTGGGGTTGTAGAATGACTGTTATTGCGCTCAATAAAATGCTGTATTTATAGACAATTAGCACAAAATATCACGTATCTAAACAGTGTTTGCAAGATTCCTTCCTTCCTTCCTTCCTTCCTTCCTTCCTTCCTTCCTTCCTTCCTTCTTTCCTTCCTTCTTTCTTTTTCATTCTTTCCTTCCTTTTTGCCAGTCCTGGTGCTTGAACTTAGGACCTGTCCCTGATCATTTTTGCTCAAGGCTAGCGCTCTGTCACAGAACCATTTCCAGAATTTTTGGAGTGCTTTATTGGACATAAGAGTCTCATGCACCTTCTGTCCTGGTTGGCTTCAATCTGTGATGATCGTATCTCCAACTATTGAGTAGATAGGATTATAGACATGAGACACCAGTAGCCAGCCCAGAATTCATTGCTTTTAAAGAAAATTATTGCTATACAAGATGTAGTAGCAATTGGCTTTCATTTTAAATTGGTGATTGGTTAGTGATTTTGAAGTTGGAAGTTGTATCTGTAATGCTTAATTTTGTATAGGCGAGTTGAATGAATAATAGGTGAGATCAGGATAAGATAAATTCTCTCTGTTGTGTATGTATATATACATTTTAGGAAGGAATACTTCTAATTTGCAGGCTAAAGAGTGTATGTGCAGGCATATGTGTGCACATGTGTGCTCATTTACTCATCTATGAGAAAATAATGTCTTTTACATTTCCGAAGGAAACAGAGTACCCTGCTGGCTGTTCTTATTTTTGTCTATCCTTATTCTTGTAAGTATGACAACTGAGTAGGTTGGCTTATCTTTTGCTTCCACATCCGCTAGGTACAGAAGAACTTTGCTGTGATCTATGGTACCTTCATCTTCTTAAGGCCTGTAGTTTTCCTCTTTAGATGAACTGCTTTGTCCATAGTAGTCTTTTCTGCCCTTAGCTGTGTTTTCTTCCAGCCTCAGCTATTTGTCCTTCATCCTGATTGGGAAGAGAGATGAAGGCTTGTGCCTCAGGAGAAGCTGAAATGACTAGAAGGATAATGGCTTCATAAATATTTTAGTTTTCTTAAAAAAACAAAAAACATTTGCCTCACCAAAGCTGAACTGACTGGTTGAATTGCTTAATGTTTTTAAAAGGCTCAAAGTATTCTGTTTCTTCTATCTCTTATCCTCTCCATCATTTCCACAGACTCATTAAAAACTCTGCAGTCATCAAAACCTGTGCATAATGAACATTTAGTATATCGAACAAGTTAAATGAACCATTTTTAGATCTTGCTTTGCATTTTGCTTCCAGCAGAAATTGTAGTAGCACTGATATGCATCATTAAAAACCTTTTGGCGCCACCAAGTGGACTAAAATAGAAGGTACTTCTGAGAATGGGAGAAATCTTTTCTTTTTTTTTATTTTTTTGAACCTGGCTTGGTCATGTAGCAAGTCTGGCCCGGAAATCATGCTGATCCTCCTGCCTGTCTTGAATGTGCCAGGATTTACACGTGTGCACCATCCCACCTGCCAACTTGTACCAAATTAGAATAATTCCAAGTGAATTTTAGTAATAGAAAAGCTGAGGATATTTGCAAGCATAAAATACAATTTTTCAAATGAAAAATGTTGTTGCATATGACTATGCTCTCAGGGCTCTACATACTCCTAAGTTTAAAAGTTACTCACTAGTCATTGTGCTAGGCATGGAGATATAAGAAGAATCAGGTCAAATACTCAGGTGTTTTTTTCTAAAATAGAAATAGTTATAATTAGGGACATGGGATCAACAATAAAGTGCTTCATCTCTTTGTGTAACTGTGGACTGAAGCTTTAACAATGTCCTTGCAAGAATACTGGAGCTGAGTTCTGAAGGCTTTGGAAGGTGGGACACAGATTGAGGACTGGGAGAAACCCGGATGAATGTCAGAGGATTGCTGCTGGGCAGAGGGGAAAACAGACTACTGCAGATGCTTTGGTTTGCACATGAAACTACTTGTTCTGATAATAAACCAGTGTGGAGATGTTAATAGGAGTATTTACTAATTTAACTTCTTTATTTTGTGCTGATGGAAGGAGGAGGGCTTGAACTCAGGATCTGGACACTATTCCTGAGATTTTTGTGCTCAAGGCTAGTACTCTACCACTTTGAGCCATAGCTTCACTGATCAACTTCTAGCTTCCTTGGTGGTTAATTGGAAATTAGAATCCCAAAGGCTATCCTGCCTGGACTGGCTTTTGCACCATGATCTCCTCATATCGCAGTCTCTTGTGTAGCTAGGATTACATGTATGAACCACCAGCACCCAGCTGTCTACATTGTTTATACATCAGGCACCAGAACTATTGGTGACTGTCTTATAAATTCCAGAGATTTGAATTTTTAGCTTTTTCATATGAAGCATATTTATTACTTTACCCTTTCTCCGAACTTGTGATAGGAAATGCTTAGCACTTCAAAGTAACAGAACCCTAAACTCTGTTTCTCACACTGATCTGGGATAACGAATGGAATGGTAAAGTAATGCTGAAGCATTTTTTACTCTTTGAGAGCACATCATACAAACAGGAATAATTCCATTACCTTCAATTAGATGCCAACAGGGAAGTAAGTGAGCATCCAAGCGGATGGGCCTCTGGAATAGCGGCTGCGCATCCATTACAGGGAACACAATCACATGACCATATAGTTTCATGGTAAGTGTTAAGATAAAAAAAAAACCCAAAACCCTGGATTGTAAGTGATGCCTATAGAACATGACATAAATCATGTAAACATGTATGAGTAGAAAATACCTGGAATACTTTTCACCAGATGATTAAGGAACCCACTTGGTACTGGTATTACGTAAGATTCTTTTTCTATGTTCTTCCTGTCTACTCTTCATTGATGTTGTTTTGTTGCTAACCTGTACCGCCTTTGTACTGAGACATATGGTAATACCGGACAGTATATAAGTGCATTGTGGTATATCTCCAGAACCAGTTGTGGAATTCACACAATGGGTTGTTTTGCCTCCAGGGTGACGGATTTGTGTCATTACCACTGGTAGCACTTGCTTTCATTGAGACAGACTAAGGGGTGGAGTGTTGGTCAAGGAACTGAGCTGTGGAGCATTGTGCACCAGTAAACAACTGATTTAATTAAGCAATTTTCTTAACCACCTGCTAAGTCAGTTAATCCCTACTACAACATTGCTAAAATTCAGCAGGAACAAAAACAAAAGTAATATACTCCAACCCTTGAGTAGTTAAAGTACTAGGCTATTATGTAAAGGATTTTAAGATATTTCCCATTATTTTTTTCATCTTGATGAATTTCTGGAAATGGGTGAGGCCAGATTGTAGGACAGTCACATTGAGTTTATTTAATCCTACTAGTCCTTATACCAGTAGGAAATGTTATTGAAGTTTATGTAGTCAGTGCTTTTGGAAATGAAAATTGAGAAATTGTTGTTTGAAACAGGTAGAAAGAAGTGAAGTTTACTTTCCTAGGCAGCCACAGATGAGTTCATCAGGAAGATGAGAAGCAGTGAAGAGGGTGTGAGATTTCAATGTACTTAATAGATGCATGTCTACACTTCATATCTTTATTACTCTCCTCTCAACTGTTAGTCACGATAAGTCACTATTAACTCTCCTAAGCTGACACTTAGATTACACAAGACTGAGGGTTAAAAGAGAATGACCTGGTAATGCTGTCTGAATGAGGATTCTCAGCAGCAGGCAGATGATATAGAGGTTGGTGCTTATAGTTCTCTATAATCACTTGGCCTAGGGTGATGGCAGAAGGGATAAAGCTGTGATAATGGGCCATCCATCCTGTAAAATGTTGACCTTTATCTTAGAGCTCTTCTATTGACAGGAGATTAACTAACATGTGTTCAATACTTATTGACCTTCTACCCCTGGACTAGTCCAATCTCATGGTGCATTTCATAAATTTCAGATTAACAGAGCCCCAAGCTTTGGAACTGATCAGAAAATAGACTACGATGTCAAGAGGGGAGTGTTGCTCAATGCACTGAAACTACTGAACATCAGGTACCATATGTACTACCTCCGGTGTTTGGATCTCATAGCTTCATTTGGCATAAAACATTTGCATATGAAAATTAGCCATTGTAATATAATGCCTTTAAACACATATATTTGGTTTGTGTGTGGGATAGTCCTAGGATTTCCTAAGGTTTGAATTCAGGGGGCCTGGATGCTGTCTCTAAGTATTTATTCATTCATTTATTTTGCTCAAGGCTAGTGCTGAACCATTTGAGCCGCAGCTACACTGCTGGTTATTTTGGTGGTTAATTGGACATAAGAGTCTCTGGACTTTCCTGTCTAGGCTGGCTTCAAACTGCAATCCTCAGATCTCAGCCTCCTGAGTGGCTAGTATTGTAGGTGTTTTCCACTAGTGCCTAGCTAAACCCACATCGTTTTTTTTTCTTTTTAATCTTTTCCCTTCTTACAGTACACTATTTTTCCCACCTTTCCCCTACAAAGTACCTGTGGGCCATGTAATTATGTATCATGAAGTATGAAGGTGAATTGAAGAATATCTTCGATTTTTCTAGCTTGCCTTTTTATTTTACAATAAGAAGATAGAGTACTGAGGATCCTTCAGGAAGTAAGGAAAGCTCAAACATGACATTCTTACTCGTTCCTTCTTAGGCCTTCCCATTATGCCATGCTACTGTAGAAACAAAGGGAAGCACCTTAGTTGTTGAGCAAGGATGAGCTTTCTCACTGAAATCCACAGGCAGAGATAGAAGCACCATGTGAAAGAAGTGCTTGTGGTGCGATGGTGTGCCAGCTGCAGTCCACCACCTCTGTGAATTTTCAAATAGAATGCTTTTATCTCATTGTAAAAGAATTAAGCAGAAGTTTAAATGAATGGAGTCCAGGATGGTTGTACATGTTTTGAATCCCAGCATTCCAAAGGCTGAGTCAGGAGGATCAAAAGTTTGAGGTTAGTTTGGACTAAATAATGAGATGTTAAAAAAAATAAAGTTTGCTGCCTTGCTCTGTGAAATGGTATGTTGTCTGTCATTGGAATGGTTTGGTTCATGCTAGTAATCCTAGCCATGTGGAGGATGAGATGGGGAAGGTCATGGTTTAAGGCCAGCACAAGCAAAAACGTTTGTGGGAGTCTCTTCAACAGAAGCAGCTAAACAGCGTGATGTACCTGTACCAAAAGTATAAAATGAGTGAATTGCCTTGTCAGGAAGGGAGACCCTATTTCAAAAATAACTAGTACACAGCAGAGCTGGTGGCCTGCCACTATAGCAGAGTACCTGCCTAGTAATTGCAAGGCCCTGAATTCAAACCACCAACAAGATAAGTGAATGCAATTTAGTATTGGATTAAAGGACTCCTAAGGGCATGTAAGCCTGGGGTTTTCTTATTTCAGTTCATTCTAATTATCATTCAGGAAGTCTAGAAGAGTAATGGGATGCTTGTGAACAACTTTCCTATGTAAGATAGCCCCAAGCATTTAGCAGGTCTGGAAAGAGAAGTAGCTTTACGTGGAAAAGTATTTTAAAAAAATGGATGGACACATAAACAGGTGTAGCATGTTCAATATGGTTTCTCCTTTTGTTGAAATTCTACCTTTAATTAAGTTATAAAAGAAATGAGTGGAAAAGAAGGAAACGAATTTAGTTTATTCACAAATGCATTGAATATTTTGGATAATTTAAGCAATAGGCTATGCAGCTTCATTGCAGTTTAGGTTTTCTTGGGGTTAATTTGCATGTCTTTCAGCTTAATAAATGATGATACCAATTCAGAATTTACCTATGGATATTTTTGTTCCTTTTGGAGAATATTTATATATACGTATATAATATAGTTTATTATATATAGAACATTCTGATTCCTTTATATGCTGTAGTGCATATGGTATACATATGTATACTATATACATTCATACACAATATATATTTACATAAACATATATATGACATATGTTGGAATTTCCAACACCAAATCAGGGAAATGTGAAGTTCATCTCTGAGTCCTTCTCAGTGTTGCTCCATTGAGGGTTCAGCAAAAGCAATTGCTGGTTAGGTTAGATTGTGGGCATATCTTGTCTTCCACCAGATGGAAGGCTGTGGAGCATGTATTTTGAGTTTCTCTGTGGCTGGATCTGTGCTAAACATATATAGTAGCATCATAAATAGAAACTGAGAACACTAGAGAAATTTTTGTAGTTTCAAAAAAATATAGCATGGATTCTCATATGGGTCCTTTTAATGTTGGAGGATTGTTTTCTGTGAGTCCATAAATCTTTTCTGTGTTTATTTTAGTCAGATGGCTTGGAATTACTGTTGCTTTTTCAGTATGTTTTTTCAGTTTTATGTTTTATTGCCAGTGTTTGGTCTAAAATCCTTCCATAATATAACTTAACCACGGCTCTTCTATCTTCTTTCCTTTATTCTTCAACACTCTTTTAGTTTGGCTTGTTATCTTATTGTTTTTTTCACATACGTTGGCTATTTATTTTTACTGATGGTTTATTCTGTGGCCTTTCCAGAAACCCTTCCCTTACTGCATACATACCAGCTCTCCATTATGAAATCTTCCTTTGAACCCAATGTAATCTTTCCTTTTCTTGAACTTTAGAAAGAATTATAGTCTATTTATATATGGCTTACCACTTGGATTGCTCTCTTATGCTCTGGGCAGACCTGCCTTTTCTATGTAACCGAAGTTCTTTGAAGTTAGAGTGTATGTTTTGGAGTCCTCCACATACCTGAGCACAGCACTTCACTTATATGGCTGCAAAGTCAGAGAGCCAAAGTCCATTTGCAAACATCTGCTTAGGTGTATGATTTGAGAAAAGTGTATGGTTGCTCAGAATAATTAGTCCTGGCTGCTATGAACACAGAGGCTCAGCTGGTGGAGATCAAAATAGATCCCTTTGCCTTGGAATGATAGAAGATAATGTGAGTTCAAATTCAGAAAATTTTTCTTTTTAAAATTTTTGGTGGTCATGGTACTTACTGTCTGAGTGTACCCATACTTGCTGGTTAGGCTGAGCTGCTATTAAGCGATGCCCTATACTTTTGTTTTTTCTGGTTATTCTTCAGAGAGTTGCTTACTCACTTCATAGCTTTTGTGATCTGCCTATCCTAAGTCTCCTATTGTAGCCCAGATAACACACACAGAACAGGGCCCTCTTCTGACTTGAGGAGGTGTCTTGTGAGCTTTTCTGTATGGACTGGACTCAAACTGAAATCATCCACATCTCAGCATCCCACATACCTGGGAATAGCCATTGGTGCCTTGCTCTGATTTAGAATTATTTTTCAAACATTAGCCTTGAAAGCTTTAGAGATAACCAAGTATGAAAGTGTTCGTATGTAGGACAATTAGTTGATCCGTTTTCTGTTGTGTTAGTGTTCCTGAGTTGGTAAGAAGAGTCCTGTTCCTATTTCTATTCTATTGTAATCATTATAATAGAGTCTAGAAGAAAATCACAGTACCATGAATCCCTTATGTCTTAAATACACATTAATCAGATCAAATTAAAATGAAATAAATTATTACATATTTAGAACTAATACATGGGAGACAAGCTTGATGTGTTTAATAATAGGCTGGCCTTAAATATTCATTTTCTGGCTTCCTCTGACACTAGTGGGAGTTCACTTCACTTTAAGAATGCCTCTGGTTTATTTTCCTCCCAATTCCTTCCTTGTATTACTTTTTTGTGTTGGGTTCTTGCCTCAGCTCTCTTTTCTTGCATGCTAGTTTCATTCAGCGTGTGTGTGTGTGTGTGTGTGTGTGTGTGTGTGTGTGTGTGTGTGTTACATCATTTATGGGTATGTTGATGGATTGTGTATTCTGCACAACTATATTATTGAGGTATAGATTAAATGGGGTAGCCCTTGCTAGTTTTGACCCACGCTGAGGCTATAGTCTTGTATTGCCAGTTTTCTGCTAACCATGCATAACTGGATGTTTTTGGTTCTGTAGGTGCTATAAAATACCCCAATGAACTTACGTTGGGCAAGACAGTAAATTAAACAATGAATGAAAGAGTGTCCTGATGGCCCTTAAATTTCGCATAATCAAAGCTGAATTAAATTCATGTTCAATTTGTTCCTCTTGCTGGGCTATTGGCTTCTTGGCTTTTTATTGCTCATGATATCACATACCCCACTTCACAGAGGTGAAATCTATCCTGTATATATTTATAGCATTTTAAAAAAGACTGTATTTTTGTTCATTGGCCAGTTCTGAGGCTTGACCTCAGGTCCTGGACATTATCCTTGAGCTTTCTCAAGGCTAGTGCTCTACCACTTGAGCCACAGTATCACTTCTGGCTTTTTCTGTATATGTGGTACTGAGGGATCAAGCCTAGGGCTTTGTGCACGCTAGGCAAGCACTCTACCACTAGGCCACTCTCTTGGCACTGAAGACTGTATACTTTTAAAGCTAATACCCCCAGATAAACAAAAATCTCATCTCTCTAGCATCTTAAACTTGTTTTTTGTATTTCTTTTGCGTTGTTACCGCCAAAATCATCCTTGCATGAGGGACCATGCTAGAAATCTAGGAGTTGTCTTTCACTTTCCTTTAGTGCAATCAGCTGTATATTTTCAGATTTATGGTATCATTTTATTCTTCTCTCTAAATTTAAGATCTTGTGTGTCTTCTTGGCTAATTATTAGCTTCTTTCCTGCTTCTATGTCCTATTCTACCACTGTAGCTTCAATGACATCATGTCAGAAAATGGTTGTTTCCTAGCATGCTTATAAGTT
Source organism: Megascapheus bottae (assembly GCF_031878675.1). Lineage (NCBI taxonomy): Eukaryota > Metazoa > Chordata > Mammalia > Rodentia > Geomyidae > Megascapheus > Megascapheus bottae. The sequence continues at coordinate 26,226,672 of NC_143514.1, forward strand.
GGAGTTTTGAATGTAATCTATAGATTGAGTCAAACTGATTCTTTGATTGTCTAGGGTCTTAGCTTAATATTTTCCATATGACCTTTTATATTTTTCTGCTGTGGAAGCTGGTCATTCGTACTTCTTATGTGCTTCACTTTGAATTACATCCATATCTGGACCACTCTAGGTAATGATAATAGAAAGTGGGAAGTTCAAGCCTCAGAGCTGAGGGCAGAATTGGATTTCTTCAGGGTTCTACCCTGTTCCTGATAGGTGTCTCATGGAGGCTTGTAAGAGTGTGACACAGAAAGTTATGGAGGACCTCATAATTACTGTTCCAGTTACATGGAAGGGAAGAGAGAAACATGTCTTTTAAATTAAAAAAAAGCCAACAATGGCTTTCCTAACTGAAAATATACTCCAAGTTGTCAATATAAATGAGAGTGCTTATCGATAAGTGGATTTGTTGAAGAACGATAAAAGAAACACATTTCTTAATTACCTAAATTGATCTTTATAAGACCTCTAGGTGGGAAATAGCATTTTTGTTAGCATTGAATAGATGATACACATTCAGCGTTTAATTGACCTGTCTAAGATTACAACACAACTAAGTTTTCAGGATAGACTACAAAATTAGGCCTGTCTGATTCTTCAAGACCAAGGTTCCCAATATATCTTGGTATCTTTGAAACTTCTGCTTACTCTACAGAGCCTCTTGTTTGATACCTGACTGGATTAATATATAAATTTTATAACTTTTGATTTCAACTTTCACTATGCTTCTTCTTCTAGTTCTTCTCATAGAGATACAAAGTTTCAAAAGACCAGAGGTTTTCTGAACTCTAAAATGTGGAATTGTCTTTCATATGTTAGGACCAGTGATAAAAGGAGAAACTTGGCCAAACAAAAAGCAGAGGCTCAAAAGAGACTCTATGGTCAGAACTCAGCAAGGAAGCCTTTACCTGGTTCTTCAGATTGGGAGTATCAGAGACACCAGTTGGAGAGGCGGAGAGAAGAGTTGGTATGAACACTGCATTTCTTTGATGGTTTGGTTGGTTTGGTGTGTGCTTTGCACACATATGTGTGCAGTACTGGGAATCAAAATTAGGGCCTCATGTGTTAGGCAAGTGCTCTTCCACTGGACTATGCCCCAGCTTGATGTGAACATATAAACAAAGTACGCACATTTTGATGTATGTGAATTGTCACTTTGAATCTATAAAATGTCTTCATTTCTAGAAAGAGAGACTTGCTCAAGTACGAAAGCAGGTTTCCCGAGAGGAACATGAAAACCGACACATGGGGAATTATAGGTAACTATGCTTCTATTTTTATAGAGATGGAACAAATGGAGGGTCAGAGAAATCATTCAGTATTTTTTTAACCTTTTAGAAACTGTTCTTTCATTTTAAAACGATTTTGAGCACTTTTCCTTCATCTGGAAAGAGAGCTTCCTGGTTAAGATCTTTCAAGAAATAAAAATTGATCAGCAGGGTCTGACTTGAGAGAGTTCCTTCCAGCTAGATTCTGGGGGTGTTTCTTGGTCTCTTTAATCTACTGTTCTTCTGTGACAATAATTGGTGATGTGGTATTTTAAGAAAGTAACAATTTAGTAACAATACCCTTTCTGCCAATGTGTGGTGATTGCTGTACTTTGTTTTAAATTCAAATACTCGGGGACTAGGAAAATAAGAGAAATATGTGAAAGAGCTTGCTAGAAACAGTAGCCAGTGTTACAGAATCTGTCAGATTGGAAAAGTTCATAGTAATACCCTTGATGAAATCAAAAGGGGATCTCTAAGCTCCTTGTAACTTAGGAGAGGTTGTTTCTCCTCAAGCTTTAACATTGCCTTGGCAGGATTTGGAAAGGCGATTGAAGACAAAACTACTTTCTTGCCTTTAACTCCTACAAAGCAGTGAGAAGAGCACATTCATTTTACCCTACCGCTACAATAACACTAACTGAAGCCTATCTGCTTGGGTACTTCAATAAGGACAGCAGAATAGAGCTTACCCCTTTTCTCTTATCACTAATACTAGTTGGTTTCCATCACTCTTTTACAGCCAAACATACTGGATCTTTTGGAACTACTTTGTTTAACAATGCCTTCAAGATAACATTGTTATGTAATAATTAAAAATTGATGAATTTCTCTTGGCTGTTTATCTTGCTTTTTAGCATCTAGCAATAGAACTCGCACAAAGTAGAGTGTAGTGGTTATATAAGCAGCTGATCTTAACTACTTAGCTATGAAAGCTTCTCTCCCTCCCCCTCCTCATTTGTTGTCAGGTTTTTTGTTTGTTTTTGTTTTTGCCAGTCCTGGTACTTGAACTCAGGGTCTGAGCACTGTCCTTAGGGACTTTTGTGCAAAGCTAGCAGTCTGCCATTTGAGCCATGGCACCACTTCTGGCTTTTTCTGCATCTGTGGTACTGAGGACTCAAACCCAGGGCTTTGGTCATGCTAGGCAAGCACATTGATATGTTCCCAGTCCCTCTTGATAGTTTTATTTATTTAGTCTTTAAAAATCTTAAATTATCTTTAAGTATTTTTACAAAGGAATTCCATTTATATGGAAGTCTATCAGTACAATATGCCTTGGTCAATGTCATGTTTTTAACCTTTCCTTTCTCTACCATCCTTCCTCTAACTACCCCTTCTCTCACTCTTTTTAGTTTTATGGGACATACACTGGATTCTTGTCTTGTAAACAAATGGATTTATCTGATTTTGTTGTAGACGGATTTATCCTCCTGAAGATAAAACATTACTTGAAAAGTATGAAAATTTGTTAGCTGTTGCCTTTCAGACCTTCCTTTCAGGGAGAGCAGCTTCATTCCAGCGAGAACTAAATAATCCTTTGAAAAGGATGAAGGTAAGAAACTAAAAAGATTAGAAAAAAAGCCAAATAGTATGTCTTCAAAAACAAACCCACCCTAATATTACATATAAAAAAGGCCTTCAGATTTTCATTGGAAGAATCGGTAAGATTTTATAAGGAATCAAATGACTTTCTAAATAAGATATCTAATCAGAAAAATGGTGAGCCAAGAAGCTTCCTGGTAACAACACGGTAGAGAAATCCAGTGAGTTAACCTAATGGCTTGTGACTCTTACATTTACATTATTACAAATATTGTGAAGCATTCTGTTCTTCATTCCTGGCATATTGGCATATGAGAGCAAGTGGTAATTAAATGCCTGGCATATTGGCTGGCATATGAGAGCAAGTAGTGATTAAATGCCCTCTCCCTTCTCTCTTCCTTTCTTTTATTTCCTTACTTTAATGAAAGGTCTCTCTGGTACACCATAACAAGCCACTTCATTGTGTCTTGGCTGGCCACAGTTGCTTGAGTCTTCCACTGGTTTTGCTTGGAATTAGTCATGTATGAACTGTAAGAGGTCCTTGTTCTCTACTGGGACTAGAATGCCAATATGGCATAACTCTTATCACCTCAAAGCTGAGTGTATTTTTCTTTCTATGGTATGATAACAGAGTAGCCAAATCTCTTAATATAATATTTCAGGGTTCCAAAAGGGTACATTTCAAGAGGATTCTCTAACCCCACAGAATTTCTTTGCCTATGGTAGACCTGATCTCTGCCTACCTCCGTCTAGACTTGACAAAGGAATCCAAAGTAGAAGTGGTTACTCATCTCTGCTCACTTGGGAAGAATGTGCTCCCTTTCTGTAATAACATTCTTTTACTTTCATCTATAGCCTTCTGTTTTAAAATATGTGATTGTTTATCTGTTTTTTTCTAGTTGTTAGGATGAAAATATTGTCTGTTGTCATTTATCTAAATAGAAACAGAACTACTTAAAAGCTCTGTCCCTTAGCTGTTTTGCTCAAGGCTGGTGCTCTACCACATGAGCCATAGCTCCACTTCTGGCTTTTCTTCTTCTTCTTCTTCCTTTTTTTTTTTTTTTGGTCGCTAATTGGAGATGAGAATCTCATGGACTTTGCTGCCAGGGTTAATTTCAGATTGTGATTCTCAGATCTCAGCTTTCTGAGTATCTAGGATTACAGGGTAAACCTTCAGTTCCCAGCAATTTTGCTATTTTAATAGTTAAACTTCCCAGATTGACACGAGAAAAACCTGTTTCATGAACTTCTGTGCAACAAGATTCTAATTTCTTTCAATCTCCCTTTTAAAGGGCATGTTGGGGTATAAATTACAAAAATGTAAATAAGAGTAAAAATGTAAATAAGAATAACAGTGAAGCAGTGATTATGGCTCTTTCAGTACAATTATTGCTCTGATTTGCTCAACATCCCTTGGAGTATTTATTTATTGCTGGTCCTGGGGACTAAACAAAGGGCCTGCCCTCTGTTCTTGGGCTTTCTCAAGGATAGAGCTCTACTACTTGAACCACAGCACCACTCCCAGCTTTTCTATGTATGTGTTACCGAGGAATCAAACTCAGGTCTTCAAGGTGCATGCTAGGCAAGTACTCTACCACTAGACCAGACTCCTGGCCTATTTATTTATTTATTTATTTATTTATTTTTCATTTTTTTTGTCAGTCCTGGAGCTTGAACTCTGGGCCTGGGCACTGTCTCTGAACTCTTCAGCTCAAGACTAGTGCTTTACCACTTTGAGCCACAGTGCCACATCTGGTTTTGTGGTGGTTACTTGTAGATATAAGAGCCTCATGAACTTTGTGCCCCAGGCTGGTTTGGAATCTTGATCCTCAGATCCTTCAGCCTTCTGAGTAGTTAGGATTACAGGCATGAGCCACTGGCTCTGATGTCAGATTGATGGTAGAAGAGGGTGCCATCAGAGTTTGTGTTTGTTCTACCATTGATGGCTATAGAAGGAAGACTGTTTCATGAATGTGTGAAATTATTCATTCAGTAATTACAGTGTATAAAGAGTTTCATTAAGTGGTTCCTGATTACTAGTTTCTAACATTAGATAGTTCCTAAATGAGCCATGTAGGCTGTCAATTTCAGGGTGAGTTTTAATATTTTGCATTATTTAGTATTGGAGTGGATAATGAGATTTTAGTCTAGAAAATTAGAACATCAGAAAATTTTGAAGTTCAATAAGATAACATTAATGTATAATATTCTAAAGTTTATGTAGTATATTGGATCAACAGGATAAATTTGTTTTAAATCAGTAATGCACAATGTGTTTCAATAATGTGTTATTTATACTGTCAGATTTTAGTAGAAGTTTTAAGAGAATTTGTGTGATCATTCATTCATTCGTTTATTTATTTGCACAGGTCCTGGGGCATGAATTCATGGTCTGACACTGTTTTTGAGCTTTTTTTTCTTTTTGCTCAAGGCTAGCTCTCTGCCAATTTAGCCATAACTCCACTTCTAGCCTTTTTGCTGCTTTTTTGGAGATAAGAGTTTTGGAGACTTTTCCTGCTTGAACCATGATCCCTGGATCTCAGTCTCCTGAGTAGCTAGGATTACAAATCTGAACTGGGTATTATTTCTCTCTCTTTCCCTCCCTCCGTCTCTCTCACTCTCTCTCTCTCTCTCTCTCTCTCTCTCTCTCTCTCTCTCTCTCTCTCTCTCTCTCTCTCACCCTCTCTCCCTTCCTCCCTCCCCCCCCTCTCTCTTTTTCTTTCTTTTTCTCTCTCTTTTTTCCTTCCTTCCTTCCTTCCTTCCTTCCTTCCTTCCTTCCTTCCTTCCTTCCTTCCTTCCTTCCTCTCCTTTCTTCCTTCCTTCCTCCCCTTCCTTCCTTCCTTCCTTCCTTCCTTCCTCCCCTTCCTTCCTTCCTTCCTTCCTTCCTTCCTTCCTTCCTTCCTTCCTTCCTTCCTTCCTTCCTTCCTTCCTTCCTCCCCTTCCTTCCTTCCTTCCTTCCTTCCTTCCTTCCTTCCTTCCTTCCTTCCTTCCTTCCTTCCCTCCCTCCCTCCCTCCCTCCCTCCCTCCCTCCCTCCCTCCCTCCCTCCCTCCCTCTCTCTCTCTCTCTCTCTCTCTCTCTCTCTCTCTCTCTCTCTCTCTCTCTCTCTCTTTCTTTCTTTCTTTCCTGGGCCTGGGTGCTATCCTTGAGCCTCTTTGTGCTCAAGGCTAGCACTTTACCACTTGAGCCACAGTGCTACTTCTGGCTTTTTCTGTCATTAATTGGAGATAAGAGTCTCACAGACTTTCCTGGCCAGGCTGGCTTTGAATGTGATCCTCAGATCTCAGCCTCCTGAGTAGCTAGGATTGCAGGGGTGAGCCACCGCTCCTGGCTTATTTATATTCTTTTATCGGAGCTATCCTCACAAAGTAGTGTTAGGAATATCTGTACAATATTTCATGGGTATTCATGAATTTGGAATCTTTTAGCCATACAGTCTTAATTAATATATTTCTTGAAGGAGGAAGATATTTTGGATCTTCTGGAACAATGCGAAATTGATGATGAAAAGTTGACAGGAAGAGCAATTAAGCCTCGAGGACCAAAGGTGCAGTATGACTTCTTTCCTTAGTATCACGGTCCAGACTACTAACTACGCTTGGTTTTCTCTTTATATTGTCCTTATGAGAGTCATGCTACTTCTAGGGAACTGAAGGGATCATATGTGCAGCATGGACATTGTCTGGTACTCAGGAGAAATTTTGTGTCCTTAGTATCCTTCAGTTTTTAGTCCCTTCCTTAAAAGTACTGATAGGCTTATGGGTTATTCTGAGAGGAATATACAACTAATATAATCACTTAAATCTCTGTGTCAAGTATCTTTGGTAGTGGGTTGGTTAAATAGGGAAAAAGTGTTGTTCACCTCGGAAAAATAATTAAGAGCTTGTTATGTGTGCAAAAACCAAGAAGGTATTTGCTTCACTTGTATCTGCTCTGGGATAATGATATCTATGTGCTCTTCTGATATGTGTTAAAGTCCTCATTAGTGAAGAAGGAAATGAGAAAAATTGGACACTTTTTCACCTCATTCTTTCTATTTTACATTTCTATTTTATGCAATCATCTCCACGTCTTTAGGCCATCTTTTGATATGTCTGGCCCTCATGCTTTTTTTTTTTTTTTTGTTCCTGGGACTTGAACTCTACTCCTGGGTCTGGGCATTGTCCCTGAGCTCTACAGCTCAAGGCTACCACCCTATCCCTTGACCAAAGCACCATTTGCAGTTTTCTAGTGGTTAATTGGAGGTAAGTGCCCTGGCTGTCTTTTAATCAGGATCCTCAGATCTCAGCCTCCTGAGTAGCTAGGATTATAGTCATGAGCCATCATGCCTGACATCCTAATGCTTTTTCTTGCCTCTGAAATGCCTGGCTCCAGAAAAAAAAAACCAGTACTTGATTTCTTACTTTGTTGATTGCTAGCCTCTTCCTAATCTAACTCTACCTTTGAAGCTAACTCTAACTCTTTGAAGCTAATCTAACGCTGTCTGTGAAGCTTTTCTTTGTGATTCCATTAGACTTAAATCTTTCTCCCATAAACACATTTGAATTGAGAAGTTGTGAGTTTACAAGTAGTTATTTGTCAGAGGCTATATGAGGTTGTGTTCATATGAACAAGCTCTCAAAATCCATCAGTTACATTTACTGAATATCTATAATTCCACATCCCTAGTAGAGGAGTACATAGATAGATAAGCCTGAAATCCAGAAATCATGTGGCGAGCCCTGAAATAAAGGAAGTAAAGTGCTGCAGCTATTAAAATGGGAGATGCTACAGTGAATGAGTTCATAAAGCCATGGGCATTAAAACTGGATCTTTGAAAACACAGGTATTCTGTACACATTTAATAGTGGGGAGTGGCATTTGGAGTAGAGGTACACTAAAGGCAAAGACTTGGAGAGGTTCCATTGAGAGGTATAGAAACAAGGATTTATATTGAGTGTGACTCAAATGGAAGGTTATTGGAGGGTCTAGGAGACCCTTGGTGTCAGGCATTGATGTCTATACTATCTAATTGATAATTCCTTTGGAAAAAATACATTCTGGGTCTTTGCAACAGTGTATATGCTCAGGCCAGGTAGAGTGCTTGCCTACTATGCATAAAACACTGAGTTTGATTCCTTGGTACCACATCCACAGAAAAAAAGCTGGAAGTGGTCCTGTGGCTCAAAAGGTAGAGACCTAGCCTTGCAAAATCCCAAGGGTAGTACACAGGCCCTGAGTTCAGGCCCCAGGACTGGCACACACACAAAAAAGTGAACATGCTCATGAGTCATGTCTTCATTTTGTGAAATATTGAGGGAGTTCTAAGCTTTACACATTAAAGAATGCAATTTGGCAAATCCAATATGGGATACCTGGTGACACTGTTCATGGCAGAATAGCAAATGCAAGTTCCCCTGGACATCTTACTTTTTTTTTTTTGTATATAAAGCACTTGTTGTCCAACAGAGAACATCCTGAGGGAGGGCCACGTTCACAGTGTGGATAACAAACCTTTTCATTCTAGGCCAGTAGTAGAGTTAGCAATATATTGATTGAAATGATGTGACTTGGATAGTTCCTGTCATTAGATCTAGCAGTACTGAAAGTGATTGAAAGCTGCCCAGTTTACATTCCTGGAGTTCATTTAGATGTATATTGTTCTGTAGAATCAGATGCACATAGACATTGTGTCTTTGTGTTCCTCTCCTAAGAGAGTGTTCTCTTTTGGTCTCTCTGTGTGTGGATGCCTAGAGACCTGTATCATTTATCATGTCCCAGTGTATTTTAGATCTAGCTTTCACATGTGAGAGAAACATTTGTCACTCAGAGCTTGCCTTATTTCACTTAACATGATTTGTTCTGAGTCTATCTATTTCCCAGCAAATGACATGATATTATTCTTTCTAATGGCTGTGTAAAATTCCATTGTGTAGTCACAACAGTTTTTGGATCAATTCATCTATTTTAGAGCATCTGGGCTGTTTATACAACTTGGCTATTGTGAATAGAGCTGCAATGAGCATGGATGTGCAAGTGTATTTATATATCTTGGCTCATGCTTTGGAAAACATTTTACTAATTACTTGGAGACACAATTCAATTTTAGCTAAAAATAAATTTTAGCTTTTAAAATTAAATTTCAGAATGGTTCAATTACAGTTTATTATTTTGACATTAAACAACATAAATGTGCTTTGATACTAGAATAACTTAAGCAACTTATAAGGTCTTCAGAGAAAATTATTTTTTTTGACCTGTGGTAGGTACTTATGTGTTTTTATTATGTACGTATCTCTCACATTTTATACATAACAAATTTTTATAACTAAATTGGCCATTAAAATGAGTAACATGTTTTATCCCAGAAGTTAGTATCAGTTTCCAATTGCATGGTATGGTGAGGGCAGTGCTGGGACTTCTAATTTCTTTGTCAAAATAGCCCCAATGAAGAGTCCCCAAAGGTTCAGCAGTCAATTCCAGGAGCTTCTTTCCAAGGCTGAACAGCTCATTACATATGTCAAGCTCTTTTAGACATCTTAAAGTTATTTGCTTATGGAAGGAAGACACTCTTAGTAAGGCTGATTGTGCTGTCATTTCTTCTGACTATGCTAACCTCCTAAAGAAACATCCGCGTCGGGCATGGTGGCTCACACCTGTCATCCTAGCTACTCAGGAGCTGAAATCTGAGGATCACAGTTCAAAGCTAGCCCATGCACTAAAGAACATGAAACTCTTATCTCCAATTAGTCACTAGAAAATGGAAAGTGGGGCTAAGGCTCAGGGGTAGGGTGGTAGCCTTCAGCCGAAGAGCTAAGGGTCAATGCCCCGGCCCAGAGTTCAAGTCCCATGACTCATTAAAAGAAAAAAAGAAGAAAAAAGAAACATCCTTCTTTTTAGAGCCTCTGTCAAAATGCTTGGTGATGGTGTTACTGATAAAAGTTTTTATGCATATCTCTTTGAACATTGTTATGCTCCCTAAATAGTAGCTCATCAAAAGGCAAACATGTTTAAACACAAGCTGGTACTGCAGTGTATTCAATGCCTTTCCAGCTTTGGTTTTATTTCATCCTTTGCAAAGGCTGTACCTTTAAGATGATCATGGTTGGACTTGCTATGTATTCTAGGCACTTCTTGAAATCTTATTTTGTTCTTTATCTTTCATCCCTTGTCCTTACCATGGGGGAATATACCTTCTATCAGTGAAATCCCATGGGATCCAGAGGTTTTCACCATGGTGTATGCTAACATCAAAACAATTTTGTTTGATTTAACAGAAGACAAACCTTTAGTATACAACTGCAGGAACTTCTCTCACCAGGAATTAAAGCATGTGGTGTGTGTAACAAATCATCTTAAAGTGTCTGGTATAAAAAACTGTCCTGCTTTCACTTTCTGGAGTGAGGCAATCTCATCTCCTTGTCTCTTTGTTCAACTGGCATGTATGGAAACATCAGCTGGGAAACTGATTCTAGCAGATAGATTGGAATATAATACTCTGAAGCATGAATCACTGAAGATGTGCACTTCAGTGTGGTGTCTATCCTTCAAGGAATCAGGCCACACTGTTTTTTCTCTTGTATCAGTTTAACATGAAAGCATTGGTAGTGAAGAACAGTGTTAGTCCATTCTGCCCAGACTTTACGTGTCAAAGTTAGTAATCTTTCAAAAAGAAAAGATTTGTTCACAAACAATTTGGAAAGCAGATAATTAGCTACAAATTTTATTTTTATAAACACCCACCCCAGGGGATCAGTATACAGCTTAGTGACCATCTAATTAGCATGTGTATGCCACTGAGTTCAATTCCCAGTATCAAAAATGAGTTCAATTCTCATTATCAATTAATATCCACAGTGAACTAGTCATATGAGGAATGCCTGTGTGTTGCATGTGACCTAAGTAGACAGGCCCATAGATTGTGTTTTAAGATGCCATCTTATTTATCATGGCGTTGGTGGCTGTTGCTTTCTTATTCTCTCTGTCCATCTTGTCTCTTCTCCACCTTCACATTTACTGAGTGAATAGGTAGTCTCCATGTGAAATGAAGAAAAGCTGGTCAGGCTTGTGATTTTCATATTTAGTATATTCCTCCTTAACTTTGTTACTATTTGCTTATGGATGCTCTGGTTCTTCATTATAATCATGTAGAAAAGCAGTATTTTGTTCCTTATGATCTAGTTATATTATTTAAGAAAATATATTCTTTGGAACCATTAGAATTAGTAGATGCTGTGGCTGAGAAGCTCTTACTAGACTAGTGTGTTGTGGGGATTCTCAGCCTTCAGTGAAAATCAGCAAGCAGAAGGGAGAAATTAAAAATAGTAACTCTTCATGGTGATAGAATTTTTTTTGAATCGTAACAAAATAACACATGCTTCTCTTTTAGCCCTTGTGTTCCATGCCAGAGAGCGCTGAGATAATGAAAAGACAGAAGTACTATAGCAGTGACAGCAGCTACAACAGCAGCAACAGCTCTTCAGAATCAGAAGAGAATGAACAAGAAGAATATCAAGAGAAGAAAAGAGAAAATCAAGTTTCATACAGTTTTAAGCTCTCTAACCACTGCAGATTAATTCAACAATCCAGTAAGTCAATCTCTTCTAATTAATTGATACATGAAATGAAATTCTTGAATTCAGTAAAAACACCTTGTGCCAAATTGAACCCTTGTTGTCGTGTGTAAGGAAACCCTATGTCCTTCCCTAACCAGACCTGGGCTTATTCTTTAATCCCCTTCTGGTATTGCAAATTGAAAATGTAAGAGGGTAATGAAAGATACATCCTTCTCCCTTTTCCACTTTTCTAGTAAGTGCTAGGCTATTAACATGGACTTTTTAAAAAAAATGTGGGCATTTGACTCATCTGCTGGTCTTTTAGGTCACTGTCTCAATCCATTCCTTCTTTCTATGGCTCTGACTCTCACTTTGTATAACACTACCACCTATTTTCTTTTGTAAAATATGTCCATCTTTCTACACATTTGATTCGAATCTACCTCTGACCCACACAATGATAAAGTAGTTGAAGTGGTTTTGCTCCCATTTTCATCACGGGTAACTCTTAAGTTTGGGCTTTGGAAGTCATCTTTTCCATATTCTCTTCCTGCTTCTGGTTGTTTCCTATCTTCATTATTTCTTTTTATATTTCCCTCTGTTTTTATAACCCCAAAAGTCCATTACTTTACCGGTGATACTTCTTTCATTTCCAAATGTCCAATGGAATAGGCTTTGCCTGCATTCACTTGGGAAACTCCTCATGCAGATTTACATTGATGACTTTTCCTAACTCCTGTGTCTGATAGTATGATTGTTTTTCATTATTACTCTTTATGTAGTGCTGAGCGTCTTAGGGTTCCACTAAAAAAGCCAGTTCAATAAGGCAGTAAACGTAATCATAAGCCTTTGTTGATCTCCAGCAATGGTCTGCTATGTTAGCTTTCTTGAGAATGTGTACATTTTATTACTGGCCTTCCATGCTTATGGCAAAACACATGAGGAATGCAGAACTAATGGGCAAAGATGTCAAGCAATGGCCTTCCTTTTCCTTCTAATTTTATTCCATAAAAATATGTGCTCCTCCTATTTCTCTTTGTAAGAATTTGTGTATTTGGAAAGGAAATAATGTATTTGTGTTCCATTTTATTTATTTGCTTACTGAACACCTGTTCCAGAGTTTGTGGCCCCTTTTATTCCCTGCTAGGGGTTCCTAAGGACTGTCAGTGAGTCTCTGGTTAAGTGTTATTCTTTTTTTCTATTATGAAGACTGACATTTTCCTGCCCACAATTTTTCTAGTATTTGTTTTTTGAAAAACTCTCCTATTAATTAAGATGACTATCCTTTAATGGAATGAACTGATGAAGGTTATGGAAAAAGTAGAAAAAAATTGCAAGAGTTTTTGTAGCCATGAGATTTTCTTTGTTCTCAGGAAAATAGGTTAACAAATTGAGATCAGATGATAATATAGTAAATAGGATACAGAATTTAAAATGTTTTTCTTAAAATATGAGTGTTCATTTAAAAGCTAGTCTAATTAAATTAGATATCATTTTCCTATTTATAGTTTCTTTTCATTAGGAATTATAACAAGGGCTTCATTTTGTTTTACATTTTCTTTTATTCTCACACTTAAATCATAGTTACAAATTTTCCTTGATGCTGGCAACCAAGGTGAAATCTGGATTGTTTCAATACATGTTTTTGTAGATAGCTAATATGAGAAATTCTAACTTATTATAGTTTCTTTTAAAAGCTTTATTATCTTTAGATAGTCCAACAGGGGAGTTTCAATTTAGCATATCAGTTTATGAGTACACCCTCTCTTGATCTGTGCCACCCTTCTGTCAGTCTCTTCCATTTCTCCAAGCTCATTACAGTTTCAAAAGGGTGTACTTTAGTTTGGTATGAAGTACTCACATAAAAATGGTATAAAACACTTTTAGATAGAAATAATGCTCGTTTAACCCATCAGACTAGTTTTTCTGTCAGAATTCTCAATAAATGAAGCTTATAAAATGGGAATCTGTGAGGACTTAAGGGAAAGGGCCCTTGCTTTGCACTATGGTCAAATTATAACCATCTAAACCACCACCTGCAGCACTCAGGGGAATTTGGACTGCAGTGTGGTTGGCACATAATTAGTGGGTATTTTCATAGCAGAGGGCTGACCTTCGTACATATGAAAAAAAAAAGTGGTTCTTTGTAAAAACAAACAAGAACAAGATGGCCTGACCAGTGGTATTTCCTTCATACAACCCTTCTCTGGATGCAATGCACTGTCGAAAGATGGCTTGAGGTAAGTCACAGGTTTGGAAGGAATCATGGAAACTAAGCTTTTATTTCAAATTAAACATCTATAGATTGAATGAGTGTATTGAGTGTACTTCTTTATACCATCTGGATCTAAATGACTAGTGTTATCTTTATCTTCAGTATTACCTCTATCATTTCTTCTAAATATCCTTTACACAGCTTCTTGTCCATTGCTTTTATAAAGATTTAAATTTCCTTTAACAGCTTATGAAGAGAAATATTTGGGTATCCAACCTGACAACATGTGAGTTTTATTAAATTATTTGAGGAAGATGGATATATATACTCCCCAACCAGAGAATATAGAACACATGACATATAGAATAATAGAGTTTTACAAAGTGAGGATAAAATGGTAAGACTGAATGATTTTAGTTAGGACTCATAATTTATTAAAAGGGTTACTTATCTTAAATGTTTTTATATGTATTGGAGAGGCTATCCTTACAGCTTTCTTTGATATTTGTCATGGTAACAATTCTTCAACATATTTTTTTCTTTACCTGAATCATTTGCTTCTGAAATTTAATCTGTATTTATTTATAGTTTTGTATTTACTTCTATAAATCAGAAGACTAGACCTACTGTTTTAATAACCAATTATGTATTTGAAGTCCAGGAGAATCAGCATTATGTTTTTTTGTTGTTGTTTTAGTTTCTCCCCCTTCATGGGCCCTAAATTCTATAACATATTAACCCGGGCCACTCACTCTCTCGATTCATTTCCTGTCCTTCCTGTGAATCTTGCTGCAAAACAATCTCCTGCTGCATGTAGATTCGAATAAACCACCAGTCCAGTCCCAAGGACAGTGGAAGAGGGAGCCTACTGGAATTAGATCGGTGAAGATGTTACCTTGAGTGTGGACACAATTAAACTGTGTGACCTTGTGAAAGTTCTTTCTCAGAGCTGGGTGGCCAAGACTCTTCTTCAGAAAGTTTCCATGAGGATTAAGAAAAAAGTGTAGTGCCTAGCATAAGGGCTGGCTTATAGAAAATGCTCCACTAATGTAATTATCTTACATCATGACATTAAAGTAATGCTTATATTATTATTCCCATGATAGCCATTCTTCATATACCAAAGGGGTTCTGCACCAGGTTCACTGTTTAAACTGAAGAATGAATTCCACAGTGATGTCTGTGCTTTGACATTGACTGCAACTGAACTGCCACCTGGGCCAAGCTTTAGTTCCTATCACTCCAGGAGAGGGGAAATGTCTACTAACACGACTAATAAACGTCCCCTCTTCACCCTCATCACTAGGTACCATGAGGCGTTCAGTCAGCTGCCCTCGGTCCATCTCTACTCACTCATCTTCCAGTGGGGACACTCGCCCCCTTTCTGCTCAACAGGTGGTATCAATATCACGGCCAACTTCAGCATCTCGGTCACACTCCTTAAACCGTGCTTCTTCCTATGTAAGACATCTGCCTCACAGTAACGACACCATCTCTACCAACTCACAGACAGTAAGTGTCCTTCTTTGTTCTTTCAAGACTTAAGAAGACATGGAACTCAGATCCAGAATTCTGGTGAAAGGATATTCACTAAGAGGAAGATCTCCATCCTTTCTGTAGTTCAACTCAAGCTCCTGGAATATGAATTGTTCAGCTTGCTTAGGCTGGAATTTATTATGGAGTCTTAAAAGGGCAACTTTACCATATCTCAGACTCAAGGAACAGCACTGACAATATTATTTTCATTTGCCGATGCGGTATGATATAATACTGTTGAAAATCATATGAGTAAGTGTGTGGTTTTATAGATAAACTGTAATTTGGTGGAATTTGTTGCATGGAAAATTGTACCTAAATGGACCAAATGATAACAGGCTAGAAAATGCTTATAAATTTTTCAAGTCTCTTAGTTGTTTGTACTTTCCTATTAAATTAGTATATAATAGACCCAGTTCAGCATAAATTCCAGAATTTTAGAATTGAAAAATCAGTGTATTGATTTTTGCAATCAAATACCTTTACATACACCAAGGGATTATTTAGTTATTAAATAAGCGAATGAGTTTCATTTGGTAACATTGATTGACCTTTTTTCCCCCAAATGCAACCTTGCCTAAAATGCGCATTGAAAATGAGACTGATAAGAAGTCCTTTTTAAAAGACTCCCATTTTCATATTCATCTTTCAAGTGAAAAAATACAACCAATGTAAATGACAACTCTAATGTTTGAATCCATTTAGAGCAAAGAGTTCTTCAGTGCAAAAAAATATTTTCTTCTTTGTTTTCGTTTCATTGTAAAGTACATCCATTTTTACTTAGAAATATCTTTCAGATTGTACTGGCACCAGGAAATTAAACCCCTTCCAACTAATTGTATTCTTTCAAATTTAAGAGTGAGACTTTGCGACAACTGAAAACGAAAGAGCAAGAAGATGATTTAACGAGTCAGACCTTATTTGTTCTCAAGGACATGAAGATCCGGTTTCCAGGAAAGTCAGACGCAGAATCAGAACTTCTAATAGAAGAGGTGAGGTTTAGATGCATATTAAATGCCAAGAAGAATTTACTTATCCTTTAAAAACTGAAAATTCAGTGCCTGGGCAGGAAAGTTGTCCTTTTCAACTTCCACATTCTTCATAAAATAAGAGAGTTTATATTTATTATGATTCACAAACAGTGAGAATCCCATTTATAATCAGCAATACAAAAATACCTTTTTAGCATAAACTCCTGTTTTAATGATAGGATTATTTTATCATGTGAGAAACAAATAGTGTTAAATAGTTATCATTCTTAGTTATTAAGGAAATATCAAATTGAACTTCTTAAAAAATTAGAAAGCTTTGGTTGGATTGGAGCATGACGAAAAATGTCAAGAAAAATTGAATGTGACACCTTGAATGCCACAGAATTGTGCTCTTCTTTTTTAACACTGATTTGTGCCACCCTGTGTGGAACATCTGAAAATGGTAAAGGATTCTAAAATCCACTTTACAGTCCATACGTAACTCCTGATTCTGAAAGAAGGCCAAAGACATTGAAGCATTTCTGGTGAAGAGTATTTCCTCACCAGTGATTCCATTTGTTCATTCAAGAATCTTTGCAAATGTCATTGGATAATTCCTCAGTAATAGAATATTAGAAATCCTGCTCTAATTTTTTTTCTTCTTTTTTTTTTTGCCAAAGAGAAAGCACCATCTAGTGGTCAACTGTAGGATATACTTGGCTTTTAGTTTTTATTTTTATTTTTATTTTTTTACATTAGTGTGGATTTGTCTAAAGCAAGTATATACAAAGAAAAATGAAACAACAATGAAAAAAGGCTTTTTGTTAAACAATTCATAGTGACAGTTATGACATAATTATAACTGAATCTTCCAGTAGTATACATTTTACTGTGATTCTATATTTTAAAACACTGAAAATAATATCTTGTGTTCATAAGCTACTGACTGTGACATCAAAGGAAAGAGAAAAAATAAAATTGCAAAGCATTATGCTAGATATATTTTTATTTATATGAACTATGGTTTACCTTTTTTTTAATAAAGTTCTTTTAAAAATAAAGTTGCTAAGGGTACTAGTATTTATAATTATATATATGTGTGTTTATACTTTATTTTGATTCAGGTCAAAGATTATTAGTAGTAGAACTAATATTTGTGGTTAATATTATTGTTCTACAAACAACACATGAGTTTGTATAATTAATGAGATAATACATTAGACTTTAGATTGTTTGCTTAGCTTCACTATATGAAGTATTGCAATTTGGTTGCTATATTGTATATTACTAGAATATATATTTAAGAATCCTATAAACTGACATGATACAAATCAAAGGGATAATGGAATCATGTTTAAATATCAGCTACCCACTGATATTCTAATATTCAATTTACTGTGTTGTTAATAAAGCCTTTAGATTAAACAGGAAAATAGCTTTGGATTCAGAGACCTTCTTTGCCTTATGTCAGAAATATTTGCACAGATCTTTTGCTAACATTTTTATGAGTATTTTTGCAGTGCTTTTATTGCACAAATTCATTAATGAAACTGATACTAACCATTTACTTACTATTTACTGTTTACTAACCATTTACTTAGGATGGGATTTTGGAAATTACATTTTGTAATTTCTCTTTGCCCTTCAGATCATTGATAACTGGAAGCATCATAAAACAAAAGTGGCTTCCTACTGGCTCATAAAATTGGACTCTGGAAAACAACGAAAAGTGAGTATTACTTTTATTAATTTATTAATATTTTATTTTTTTTTTACTTGCTGGAGTAACATTTATAGTGGTTACAATTACATTTGTCATGTATTAGGTATGTCATTTTTTTGAAAATTGATTACCCTTCTCAAGTTTTTCTCCTACTTTACTTTCCCCTACCTCTCCCAATCATGCTTCCATGTTTAGTCCAAAGGCTTTATTAACAACACAGTAATGGAGGGCCAGGAGCATGGCCTAGTAATAGAGTGAGTGTCTAGCATGCAAGAAGCCTTGGGTTCGATTCCTGGTATCACATACATAGGAAAATCTGGAAGCAGTTCTGTGGCTCAAGTGCTAGAGCACTAGTCTTGAGAAAGCCCAAGGACAGTGCTCAGGCTCTGAGTTCAAGCTCCGGAACTGGCAAAAAACAAAACAAAAAAAACCCCCAAATAACCTCTGAGCTACGGAGACTCGGGGTTGAAGTCTACATCTCGACTTTACACACTTTTGAACTTTGAGTTATGTATTGAGCTGCATCATTAAACCATATTCACAGTCAAATCTATGCACACATCTTTGTTTATAGAATATGATGACTTGTTGTCCTTAACGTACTATGTTATCACTCATCTCTTTTGCCATCCTTTGGTTATCTCATATTGTTACAATTTTTCACCTTGTTATCTGATATATTTTATATGTGCTTAATTGGTTATTTGAAATTGGATAGGGAAGTGGGAAAATCAAGATAAGTGGGGGGAGGGTGGGAGGGAAATGGGGACCATGTCATGAGAAAGGGTATCAATGTTTGGGAAGTTATGCACCTTCTATCTGGTGAATATAATGTAATCCTTCTATTAATCAAATAAAAACTATTAAAAAATTAAAAAAAGAAAAATCAAGCAGAATTTAAAATTTTTGTTTTTAAATTTTTATTACATTTTTAAATGTTATTGTTGGGATAATGTATAGAGGGTTTGCAATTACATTCATCAGCTACTTGAGAGCCTGTGACTGGGAAGATGGCTGTTTTAGGGTATCCTAGGAAAATTTGTAAGACTTATCTCAATGAAAAGAAGCTGGATTGATGACAAGTGTTATTCATCGTAATTATGACACAAAGCCTAAAATAGATGGGTCACTGTCCAGGCAGGAAGTGAGTTCTTATCTCATAAATAACCAACACAGAAATGCACTGCAGGTATGGCCTCGCAGTTGAATGTGTGCCTAGAAAGTCCTAAGCCTTGAGTTCAAGCCCTAGTTCCAGCACTAAGAAACAAGCACATAACCAAGATTACCTAGAAGAACATAGCTAGCGAAGGCACGAATTTCAGGGGTTGAGAGCTGGGCCACTTCTATACATAGAAATCAGAGATGGGAAAGATTCATCAAAGGGGACAGAGAAGGAACAGTCAATGAGGTGTGAAAGTGATACCAGAACTGGGTGTCCTTGAAGCCAATTAAGAAATTATTTTAAGGAGCGAATAATCAGGTGCCAGAAGTTGTTGCTTAGGATTGAGCACTAGGCCCGTATCTGTTGTTTTTGAAAATGTGGAGGTTGATGGTGACACTGATTGTTACAAATTTAGAAATGTGCTGGGAAATAGAGCTTGATTGGAGTAGGCACAATGGAAAAAAGTAGAGGGGAAAAAAATCAACTCCACAGCAAGGCAGGAACTTTTTTTTCAAGGAGTTGCACTGTAGAAGGGAAAATAGGAAATAGTGTCCTATTTGGAAGAAGTGTGGGCTGATGAGAAGGATTCCCGTATTTACATAAAGAGACTTTAAGAGTATGTGGTGGATAGAATTCTGTGCTGCCATCAGAAAGAATGACATCATCCCATTTGTAGTGAAATGGAACAACTTGGAAAAAATCATATTAAGTGAAGTAAGCCAGACCCAAAGGAGCATAGGCTCAATGGTTTCCCTCATCTATAATAATTGGTACACATCCAAAACTCTCCTAGCAGAGGAATACAATAGCTCAAACCCTAGATACGTAAGGCCATATAGGATGAGTCCAAATTAATGGACCTCCAAGACATGGAAACAAGAGCTTAATTATAAGTGACTGTTACTCTTTATGTATTATGCTTTTCTCCCTTCTCTTGTGTTGCCCTTTGGTTAATCTCATAATGTTACTATATCCCACTTTGTTACCTGGTATATTATATAGATGTTTACCTGTTTATTTGAAATAGGAGGGGAGAAAATAAGATGGGGGTGGGGGTGGGGGGAGGGAAATGAGGATCAAGACATGTGAAAGCGTATCAATGTATGTGAATTAATGCACCTCCTATCTGGCAAATATCATGTAACCCTTCTATTAATTACAATAAAAAATATGAAAAAAAGAAATAGGAGGGGAGAAATGACGGAGGGAGTGGGGAGGGAAATGAGGACAAAAACATCAGAAGGGATATCGATATTTGAGAAGTAATGCACCCTCTATCTGGCGAATATAACTGTAAGCCCTCTGTACATTGAAAATTAAAAAAAGAGTATGTGGTGGTGAGAATGATCTAGATGAGAAGAAAGACTTAGGGAAGACAGGTGATCAAAAGTTCTTGAGTAAACTGGGAAGGTTGATAGACCAAGAACATTATTCTAATTAGAGGAGATAAGGTACACACAGCTAGTGTGGTGGAAAAATACGAGGGGTTTCCTCTGATGGGAGATTTGAGAAAAAGTAAAAGGTATCTCACATCGTCACCTTGAGTGTGGGAAAGCTCGTGGCCAGCTCCTGAAGAGGCCTATTAAATGCACTGGGTCATCAGATTTATTGATTTGTTTGTTGTAGGTGATATTAATTGCTTTATTTAAATTCCTGTATTCTTTTTTTTTTTTTGCCAGTCCTGGGCTTGAGCTCAGGGCCTGAGCACTGTCTTTGGACTTTCTCAAGGCTAGAGCTCTACCACTTGAGCCTCAGCACCATTTCCAGCTTTTTGCTATGTATGTGGTACCGGGTCTTCGTGCATGCTAGGCAAGCACGCTATCACTAGGCCAAACTCCCGGCCCCAGTTCCTGTATTCTTTTGGTAATGCAATAATATTATTTTTAGGGTTTATTTTTAATTAAATGAAATGCCATTTATTAGATTATGACTTTCAAGTTGCATGTTGTGTCTAAACTGAATCCAGTATTGTTTGTTAGAACATTCAACAAATATATCCTTATGTTCCTCATGTGCAAATATAGTGCCATCGTTGAGGAGAGTGTATCAAAGCTGGGAGCATGGTGGTTTGCTAAGCATGTGGCAATCTTTGAGTGCATGCCTGTCCTCTCACAGAGTGTCCTGATGAAGGTGACAAAATTTTTATTAGATTTGGTATTCCATATCTCTTCAAGTTTCTGTCATTTTTACAATCTTTGAAAAGAGAAAAGAATAGGTTAATTTACTAACTAAAACAAATATAATCCAGATAGATTACATTATTTGTAAGAGATTAATACTAGATAAATGTGACATTTCAGATGAGTGGAAATTGATTTTTCCAGTAAATGATATTAAGCTGTTGCCTATTTATAAGTAAATGAAGTTGGAGCTTATCTTTCACCATAGGTAAAACAAATTCTATAGAAACTGCAGTTTGATATGCTAAAAAGAAAAATACTAAAACAAGCATGGAAAGATATATTTATAATCTTAGAGTCCGGTAACAACTTCGTAAGACCTTTAACCTCGAGAAGGCTTAAAGGAAAAAAATTGGAAGATTTGATTACCTGAAAACTTAAGAATGGCCAAGACATCTTAAACACAGTTAAAAGGCAGAAGTGGTGGGTGGAATTGGGCAGGTGTGTCGGGATGGCTGAGGAAGACAGAGGCTTGATATACATAAAGTAGCATCAGTAAGCCAATATTTCCTACAAATCAATCAGCAGAAGACAAACCACTCCACATATACCAGTAAGTCACATGGCGAAGCCCATAAAAAGGCCATAAAAAGACAATTTATGGATCTTCAAGTGGCCAATAAACATGTAAATAGGTGTTTGGTCTCACTAATGATGAGGGAAAAGCAGGTAAAACCCATTAAATTTGCAAAAATTAGTAAGACAAGTGATAGCCAGTGATGGAATAATATTAATTAAAAAGGGCCTTCATACACTATTAGAGGGAGAATTCATCGGAATAATGCTTTAGAAAGGTAATTTTCAGTATCTATTAAAATTACAAATGTTCATTATCTCATGACTCGGCAGAACCTCTCCTCTGCTCTGCCTGAATGTGTAAAGGATGTCCATAACCAAACATTGATTGTAGGGTTATTTCTCAAAGCACTAAACTTGAAGTACCCTTAAATGCTTTTCAGCGGCTCTATTGTTAAAAATTTTACATTCATATAATTCAATTATATTCAACCAGGCACTCTTCTAGAATCACAGATCTCCGCCTAAGATACAGCTGTTAGGACAGACTTGTGATTTGTAAAGTTACCTAAGACTTACTAACCATGTGGGAAGGATGCAAGCAGGAAAGGGAAGTGCAGGTTTCTAGGATGTTGGGTGTCCACCCGACGCCCCTTTCAGATACCTGCAGAAACCTGGGTTTTGGGTAACAACTGCTAACAACATGGGCTCTACACATGGACACAGAGGGAGACTATTGGCTTTTTGAGCATGGTTTATCTTACCCATTATGATTACTTTCAGTTTCATCCACATCCCTACAAATGATATAACTTCCATTTTACTTATGACTAGGCAATATTCTATGGTGTGCATTATATACACACCTTATATAATTATTATCCATTCATTGGTTATTGAACACCTCAGCTTATTCTTGAATTTGGCTATTTTGAATTGAGCTGCAATATATATGGTTATTTATTGCAATAAATATGGTTAGTTGTAGCCCAAGAGTGTTATGGTGGGATCATAAGATCGATCTGATTTTAGTTTTTTTTAAATAATTTTTTATTGTGATTAACAGAAGGGATACATCATATTCACCAGATAGAAGGTGCATAACTTCACAAACATTGATAGCCTTTCTCATGACATGGTCCCCATTTCTCTCCCACCCTCCTCCCACTTATCTTGATTTCCCCCCTTCCCTATCCAATTTCAAATAACCAATTAAGCACATATAAAATATATCAGATAACAAGGTGAAAAATTGTAACAATATGAGATAACCAAGGGATGGCAAAAGAGATGAGTGATAACATAGTACATTAAGGACAACAGTCACTCATTATATGGCTTTTGTTTCCCTATCACAGAGGTCCTTACATTTAGTGTCGTACGATTTGGCCTAATGTCTCTAGATTTTGTTCTATTGTAAATCTCTGCTAGGAGAGCCCAAGGTTTCTACTGATTGTGACAAGTGAGGGAGACTCTTGGGCCTATGTTCCTTTGAGTCTGGCTTACTTCACTGATTTTAGTTTTTTAAGGAGCTGATTTCCATAGTCCTTATACTACTTCACACTTTCATTAGCAGTGTATGAGTTTCTTCCCTGACCTCTCCCTGTATTCTCTCCATTATTTGTTATGGCTTATATAATTTCTTGGGATTACCAGTCTGATTGGGGTGTGATGGAACCTTTGTGCAGTTTTGATTTACATTTCCTTTATGGCTTAAGGATACTGAACATTTCTTTATGTATCTATTAGCAGTTTTTTATTTTCTTCTTCTGAGAACTGTCTATTTAATCCATTTGTTATTAATTCACTGGATGATTCATTATGTCCTTTTTGGTGGTTCAGGGAGCTTGGCAGTCACCAGGCAGATGTTCTACTGCAGAGCCATGCCAGTATTCTTGTATAGTATTGGTTACTTTTAAAATAGGCCACTTCCTGCTCAAGGACATATCTGGACTGCCATTGCATACTTACTTTTAGACTTTCCATTGCTGATGACAGGTGCACACTGTCATGAGTTAGGAGTCTTCAGGACTGTTCTGCTCCAGCTGGCCTGGAGCCTTTATCCTCCCTGCAAGAATGTGGTACTGTGCGAGCCTGGCCATAGGGTCAGAGGGGCTCTCACAAACTCTGCAATCACAATCCTCCCTGTGTCAGATTTGCAAGTAATAAAGATTGCAAGGATGCATCACTGGTACCTGGATGATGGTTGGTTCTTTTGCTATTTAGTTTTTATTTTTGAATTCTACATATGTTCTAGATATTAAGTGAAGATATTCTGCCATTCTGTAAGTTGTCTCTTTCTGGTAATTTTTCTTTTGATTGAACATCATCCTTTTTGAAAGCTCATCTCCATAGTCTTCAGGCAAACTTTCTATTTCCTTCAGAATCAGAATATTACCTGTTATCTTTCCCTATTTGGATCTTCATGGCATTTTGTATTGAATTTGTATTTGTAAACCACTTAAAGCACTCTAATATTTTTTAATCTTGTATCCATCCCCTTTAATTGAGAGAGTGGATCATGACCACATGCAGGCAGTTTTCTAGAATCATTTGTTAAATTGCCTCAGTTTTAGACTTAATGAGTTCTGTTTATAATAATTTCACTTCTTTATGTGCCCTTCTTCCTTTACTAGTAATTTATATTTATGTGGCTGCAACAACAGGTTAAGACAGTGCAACACTTCTGTGTTATACAAGGGAAATAAGAATGCTTGGCTAACATTATATGGAATTATCAGATGATGTGTGGGAATAGTAATATCTGTGAATTGAGAGAAACAATTTATTGCATACGATTAAGGGTTGCTACACCCAATTGGGTTTCTAACTTAATAATAAATGTTTGCTTATAAATTTACCGGCTAGAGTGCATGTCATTACGCCTAATTTTCGTATGCTGATTTATTCTGAAATTGTGTGATTTTTTTTCTAGTTCTAGATGTGAAACCACATTTCAGTGTTAATCATACACTGCTATACTGAGAAAATGAAGTGGAAATACTAGTGTGAGGGCCAAGTTCCTTAGTTACAATTTATATATCCTGTCACCCCTTCTTTGAGAAGATTATCTAATATATCTTGTTATTCTTTCTTTGAGCTCCTGTTTTGCTTCTTCCTTTTGGCAAGAAATCAAAGGTGTACAGTTCTTTTGTACTCCTAGAAAGTAACAAAATGTTCCCTTTTCCAAACCAAAGCTGGCTATTGTCTCAGTCTATGCTAGCCAGGCAGTTCCCAGATTCCTCTACATGCGTAACTCAACAGACAACTATTTTTTGGCAAAAGAATTCCTCTCTTGAATGTTCATTTGCAAAGAATAAAAAGGGCTGATGTTAATTAGAACATGTTATCTTGCAGAGAGGCCCCTGGAGGTGATGGGAATGCTGGGCAGATGGCTGACTGTGTGCACTAGGGGAAGCCTGGGAATTCCACATATGCAACTTATTTGTGACAAATTTTCTTGCTATGGTAATGATTACCTTGACTTCTTCTCTTTCTTCACTCATTTTGTTCTTTAAAAGGATTTCCCAAAGTAAACTCCAACTTCTTAGATAAATAATGAAGGGTGCATATTTCTGGGTGTGCCTTTCAGCAGCATTCTTATTGTGAGGACAGGACCTCACTCCACCTCTGACTTCTCACTCCCACCTCCACCCCCTGAAGGACCTGCTCTTACCCAGGACTCCTTACTTGTCACTGTTAAGGACAAATTTAGACCAATTTTTATTTTATTATTTTTATTTATTTTTGGCACTATTTTATCAATAGTGTCAAACTTTATAGTTCTTCATATTCATAAAAATGAATTATAACAATATTCCCATCATGAATACCTCTCAGCAGGCCAGGAATTTTATTCTTAACTTTTTTGACTACTTAGTATCTACATACTGTGAAACACTTTGAAATTCTGTTTTTGGTGGTGGTCCTGGGGCTTGAACTTAAGGCCTGAGCTCTGCCCCTGACCTTTTTTCGCTCAGGGCTAGCGCTCTAGTATTTGAGCTATAGCTGTGCTTCTGTGTGCTTCTGCCTGGGCTGGCTTGGAATTGTGATCCTCAGATCTCAGATCCTGAGTAGGTAGGATTACAGGTGTGAGCTCTGAGCACCTGCACCTCTTTTGGTGTCTCTTGGTTATCTCATATTGTTATAGTATTATCACCTTGTTATCTGATAAATTGTATATATGCTTATTTGGTTATTTGAAATCAGATAGGGAAGGGGGAAAAACAAGATGAGGGGCAGAGTGAGGGGAGAAAAATGGGGACCAAGACATGAGAAAGAGTATCAGTGTGAAGTAATGCACCTTCTATCTGGTGAATATAATGTAACCCTTCTATTAATTACAATAAAATCATATGAAAAAAAGAAAAGCCTTTTAAGGAAAAAAATGGATAAAGAAAAGGAATCACAATGACAATGACCATATCAAGAAAATTTGCTGCAAATAATTGTCAGATTTGTAGCCTTAAGTACCAAAGTATTTTCTCAAGGAAGAGAGCTATCTCTAGCATTTTAAGGGGCAAATAAATAAAAACCCTGATTTTTATGTCTTTTCTGCTGAGTCCTTAAGCTGTTTGCTTAATATATTCCATTTTACTGAGAAGTCTTCACATTCATAATTCTTTTACATAAAATATGCAAAAATGAAGTATAAAAAATGGCCTATTGGCTTTCAGTGATTCAGTTTAACCCTTAGACTGTGTCCTTATAAAATATAATAGAAAATACATTCAAGAAAACAAAAGGAAATATGGAATTTTAAGTCAGCTATGCAATGTAGAATTAAATATTAAAGATGTTACTTAGAAAGCCAATCATTGAATGAATTTCCATTATATATAGCTTAATCAAATTTATCCTTCTTTTTCTTCTTCCTTTTTTTTTTTTTTTTTTTGCAAGTCCTGGGCTTGGACTCAGGGCCTGAGCACTGTCCTTGGGTTCTTTTTCTCAAGGTTAGAGCTCTACCACTTAAGCCTCAGCGCCATTTCTGTCTTTTTTCTTTGTATGTGGTACCGAGGAATTGAACCCAGGTGTAGGCAAGTACTCTACCACTAGGCCAAACTCTACCACTAGTGCTAGGCAAGCACTCTACCACTAGGCCAAACTCCCAGCCCAGATTTATCCTTCTTTTGGCTGTGATAAGTCAATAATCACTAGAAAGCTTTGCCAGTTCAATCCTCTGGCAAGCAGCCACTTAGATGGAACTGAAAGCAAAGGAAATTATATGAGCCAACACGCCAGAGAGACAAAGGATAGAGAAATGCTACAGACAGGAAGATCCTTCCCTCTGTAATGTAGACCTGCTACCTGAATAGAAAAGAGGAAGGTTGGTTAGAAAGAGCCTGAGACCAGTGTGAAATTTTAAGAGTCTTGGTCAGGCCAACGGGGAACAACGGTCAGAACAAGGGCTGCCAGTTAGAGGAGTGACACAGGCAGAAACATCATTCCCTGCTATCCTAGCCATATTCACTTCTCTGCTGGAAGTGATCTAGAGATTGCATAAGTACTGCTTGTATATTATAGCAGATGCATCAGGCAATCTCACTCCTTCAACTAGTTGCTCTAAGTGGCATGTAATCCTTGCTTCCAAGAGACAGCTGGGTACAGTTTGACTTCATTTGACAAACATTTATTAGTTGCCAGTTTTGTACACTATGGGGATTTCTAAAGTTCACTCAATGTGTTTACTCACTCAAACAGATACCTTTAATAGATATTTATTGTGGAATTAACATGTACAGAGCACTAGTCTAGTTGTGGAAGGCACATCATGATTCCTATCAGAGGTTGTCTTACTTTATCTGTTCTAGGATGGAGGCTTTGCTTGCTGGTCATTAGAATACATAAAACTATGTTGGGCCATGCTGGAGGTGTGGCTCAAGTAGCAGAGCATCTACTACGATCAAAAAAGCCTAGCAAGAGCACTGGAACTAACAAAAAAAGAATGTCTACATACACAAAGGATCCTATGTGCTTTTCTTTTTTATGTCCTTGGAAATAAGAGAATTGTTTTTACATATTTGTCTCGATTTTTGTTTTCTTAAATGGTACAAAATGTAAAGATCCAATCACATAGAAATTACCTGCTGGGAAAAATCTCACCAGGCTATAAAAATGGAAATAGTCCTATTTAACATGGTATGGTAGATTCATGCCTGCATAAGAATCCAACATTCTGACAAGAATACAGTTGATTGAAATAGTCATAAAATTCTGCAGTGTTGGTGGGTTGTGAAGGACACCAAATTTGCTAAAAAGCTTACTCTCTGATGTGATACCCAAGTATATACTAAGACTGCAGAAATCGTTAAGGTTGTTCTCTATT
This sequence comes from Megascapheus bottae, assembly GCF_031878675.1. Classification (NCBI taxonomy): domain Eukaryota; kingdom Metazoa; phylum Chordata; class Mammalia; order Rodentia; family Geomyidae; genus Megascapheus; species Megascapheus bottae. The sequence continues at coordinate 26,254,681 of NC_143514.1, forward strand.
TGTATTTATTTTAGCATTCTAAAAGATCCCATGTCTTCACCAAGTGCAAATTCTTTTAAGTACCTACTCTAGTTGTTTCTGTCTGCATTTTTGTTTCCCATCTCTCTCATTTGGACTGGCAAGGATGTGGCTCAGAGCTATACATTTCACATCAGCAAAGATGCTTTTACCCTGTAGCCTTGGCTGCTACATGCATCATTAGTATAGTGTGTAGTAATTTTAATGTTATTTCTAAACTGCCTTCACCTTATACCATTATTTTAATTTAGGACCAACTGTTAAACCATGTGGAGCTGTTTGTCATTCAACATCTGTATGTTCTTGCAAAATATGGATTTGTCTGTGTGCTTTATGTCTTCAAATATCCTATATTTCATATGGAAAAGGCAAATCTTTTTATTTTATTAATATTGTCACTGACTGAATCTCTCATTTATGTTTCCCATGGAGAGTTTAATGTTGGGTTGGATGCTTTTAAAAGGTGTAACATAAGGAAAATGGATACGTACCATTTATACGCTAGCCTCACTTGTGCCCCAGATAAACACAAGGGCACCTTGCTGGCTTGTTTTTTGGGGTTTTGCAAATTACTCTTTCGAACAAATTCTTCTAAGTATTAAACGTGGAATCCAAAAAGCTATCACAGATGGAACTGCTACTACTTTTCTGTATCCTGTTCTTATTTCTGGCGGGTTTATTCTCTTCCTTCTTTAAATTATCCTAAGAATATTGGCTAAAAAATATACTATAGGTTTACATCACCTCCTCATGCATAGACTTTTACACACCCTAGAACAGACTCCATGTCCATTAAGAAGAGGCCATCTGTACTCTCCTCTCAGTCTTCACTGGCGAGGAGTGAATCTGGGTTTTCATTTGGGCTTTTGCTTTTGGCTTCTGGGAAGACCAAATTGTTAGCCAGTGTTGAGAAGAGGCTAAAGCATTAGTCTGGATGTATAGCTGGCTGCTCATTAGCTGTGTCCTCTGTGTATGCATTTTCTTATCCTCAATATGATATTCCAAATGTTTTCTAAAATCAAATTTTTCATAATTATTAGCAGAAACCAACCCACCAGAACTCATTTGGGGACTCATTTGGCAGGAAGTAGTATATTGATTTTGCTTTTGAAGATTGGCACAGTTCCTGTAGCAGTGTTGATGTGTATGCTTATGGAATCCAGCCTCAAGAATCTCAGAAAGGGACCAACAGTCTCCTATATCATTTTGAGATTAAATGAGTAAATATGTGTAAAAATACCTAGAATAGTACTTGGCATATAGTAAGTCCTCAATACATGTTAGGTCTGATTTTTATCTTTTAAAATAGGGTTCCATTCATTGCAAAAATTAACTCATGAAAGCAGCTACTAAGTGGTAGATCTTGTCTTATGCCTTGGGGATGTATTAAGTATAACATAGTATTCAGTGGTGCATAATTTTTCCACTTACTGGGTCATCTCACTTGAGTTTAACTTATTGTCAGGTGAGCTTCCCTAAGAAGTAGTGTTGTGTTCAGATGTAGAATTTCTCAGGAGATGGGTAGAGCAGAGGTGAACAAATAGGAGACAAATGCAGTAAGGAGTTTTTAGAAGGCTTGGAGAAGAGTTGATCTGGACTTTTTTGTTCCCTTGGCTTGTGTCCTCTCATGCCCTCCAAACTGTGAGAGTTAATCTCTCTAACCCATTCATTCCCTGAGGACAGGGCTTGCTTTCTTGGGAAACTCTTTGAAGTATGAAGGCATGGAGAAACCAAGAGGGGAAATGTCTGCTTTCTCTGGAAATGTGGCTTTCTCTGGAATAGAAGCAGGGGAATTCCTACAGTGTCCAGACCCAGCTATCTCAGCAGCCTGGGAAGTCTCCTTGTTAGTGGTGCTTGTGGAGTGCCAAGTCTGCAGAAGAATTTCCCATCTCCATTTACGAGGAGATGCTACGGTACCTCCAGAGCATCACCCTCTCTATCTCCCCAACTCTGTTTTCAAGCCGCTGCTTTTAGGCATGTATGGACTAGGATATTAGACTACTAATGCTTTTAAATGAAGAAGAAAATACCTGCAGACGAGAGGCCTTTATAAATAATCTACTTGCAAAATGCTTGCACTGAAATGGAGAGGACACACTAAAGCACATTAGCTGCCCTTTATTTGGTTCTCGGATATCCTGTGTATTTGACCATGTGATATATTTGAAAGGAAATTAATGAATGGCCATAATCTCAATTGTTTACTTTTAAAGATGAATAATTCTTTTATGATAGTTCGTGAAAATCGACTAGCATTGGTTACACATTTAACATTTTAGTTATTTCATATAACCTGTATTTGTTCTTGAGATTAATTAGCTGCTCTCTTATTGAATTGTAACATTGGTTTGTTAATAACTTAGTAATACTTTGGCAGGAAATGGAAAAGAGAAGTGATTTACATGTACCATTTCCTGCTAGTGTTGATTCTTATCAGGCATCCATTACAAGTACTGCCTTCTTTGTTAAAAAATATAAAGAGTTAAACTAATAGCTTAGATGGAGTTTATCAAGGAAGGCATAAATTAATGCCTCATATGCATATTTTATCAGCTTTCCTGTGAATAATTCATATTAAAGTTTTAAAAATTTCCTCTTCCATAATTACACATTCATTATTAGTAATAAAGTGTTTTTCCAGCACTATGCTTTTCACAAGGTCTTTTATTACAGATGGCAGTATTTGTGTCCCCTTCTGAATGCAGCCTGACCTAGTACAGACTTTGCATTTCTGCTCCCAAGGAAGTTGGAAGTTGGGGAAGGAAGTGAAAAATGCTCACACAGTTCACAGCCAGAAGTCCTCTTCTAGAAAGAAACTTTGGAAACTTTTTACCAAATTTGCTTTGATGGATATTTACTTGAAATTTACCCTGGTCAGGTCACTTACTTATTAGAGTTCTCCAGTTCTTCATGTTTGTTCCACCTGAGTGAACCATTGTCTTCACTTAACCTTCATGCTTGAGGGTCTTTGTTCCATTTTCATTTTTCCCTGTTATTTTCAAAAGGCACTTCCCATAAATGGATAGATAAAACAAAATGTGAAATAATCCACTTTGGTGAAATGAAGCTAGAATAGCTAGTGGTTGGTGTTTATTTTTCTTTGTCAAGCAAGAGTTTTGTTGGAAATACCTGCTTGCACAAGAAGCACAAACATGTAAGGCACATACATTTTTTGCATGTGTTTTAGGATAAAGCAGGTTTTAGTTGTTTGGATTAATCATAGTTCTTGTTCCAGGACAGTTTCTGCTTGTTATTCTGGCTGTAACCAGCTTACTTTTATTTAAGCCCAACATCTAAAGCAAAAGTTATGATCCTGATAGTAATATATCTAAAAAGATCACCCACCTAACTACTTTCTTGAATTGAGCACTCACTAGTCTTTGCTTTCTAATTTCTTTATAGTTTCAAATTATATCCGTGTACTTGTTTCCTATTAACATATGTTTTGTTAGTCCTGGGGTTGCGCGCAGGGCCTGAGCACTGTCCTTGGGCTTCCTCAAGGCTAGCGCTCTACCACTTGAGTCTCAGCACCACTTCCAGCTTTTTTCTTTTTTTTTTAACTATATTTTTAAATTGTAATTAATGGAAGGGTTACATTATATTCACCAGATAGAAGGTGCATTACTTCACGTATATTGATACCCTTTCTCATATCTTGGTCCCTATTTCCCTCTCCTCTACCCCCACCCCTCATCTTGTTTTCCTCCCTTCCCTATCTGATTTCAAATAACCAAATATGCATATATACATTATATCAGATAACCAGGTGAAATACTGTAACAATATGAGATGACCAAGGACAGCAAAAGAGATGAAAGATAACATAGTACATTAAGGACAACAATCACTCATTATATGGCTTTTGTTTCTATTTACTCTTCCAGCTTTTTTCTATGTATGTGGTACCAGGAATCGAACCTGGGTCTTTGTGCATGCTAACACTCTACCACTAGGCCAAACTCCCGACTCATTCCTATTAATATTTTTAAGCATTAGCTGTTTTTACTTCTGTTAAGACTGTCATACTGGGTGTAATCTCTGACATATTTTTCAACTTATTATTATTGCCCAGGTGCTTTGGGCTGTGCATTGGCTTTTATTCATCTTGACTACTGTATAATAGTTTAAGGAAAAGACTCAGCCCATTTATCTGCTTTCACATTTTTGGAGAGTTGCTTCTAGGTGTGTATAATTGTGACTAGCTTGGTGGGCAGTTTTGTACAGATCGCCTATGTTTCTTTGTGAGAAGTTTGCTTAGGAATAAAGTTTCTGTGTTATCTGATAACCTGATTTTCCAATTCAGGAGACAAGGATAAACTATTCTTCAGAGTGATTGCACAAATTTGTACTTACATCAGAATCCTCCATGAGCACATGTACACCTATATCGTTTTCCAGCCCTGGCAATGAGCAGACTTCTAACTTTTGCCATGTAGATGAATGTATATGTAATGGTATCTTCCTCTATAGCTTTAATTTTTATTCATTAAGTTTATTTGGCATATTTATGTCTTTTTGTGAAATGCCTGTTCATAGGTTTTTATCCATTTTCCCTGAGATTTATATTAATAATGTATTAGGAAACCATTATATGTTCTTGATACTAACCTTTTGTCAAATTATGTATTTGAGTATATTTTCCCTGTTTATAAGTTGATCTTTTTTAAGATACCAAGAAGTTCAAGATACAGTCAAACTTATTAATCATTCATGGTTGACAACTTTATGTGACTTATCTTTTTCTAAACCAGGGCCTAAAAGTTCCATGCCTTCCATTAACATATGGAGTAGCTCATTTTTTAACACTTAAGAGGGTAATCTTTACAGATTGAATTTTGTTAATTGTAGAATCCTTATGATAAAGACTATTATTTTAAGTCTTTATTACTGAACACTCCCTTCTTACCCCAATGGTCTCTCCTATCAATAGAGATTCATAAAGTGCATGGATCCCCTTGTTCAATTCTTATTCTGTTACATTAATCACTTTCTGTGTGTACATGTACAGTCCCAGGGCTTGAACTGAGAGCCTGAGCAATGTCCCTGAGCTTTTTGTCTGAAGGCTAATGCTCTACCACTTCAGCCACAGCTCCAACTCTGTGGGTTTTTTTTTTTTTGGTCGTTAATTGAAGAGTCCTGTGGATTTTCTTGCCTATGCTTGGCTTCAAATCCTAATCCTCAGACCTAGTCTCCTGAGTTGCTAGGATTATAAGCATGCGCCCTGTGCACTTGAATATCTTCATCTTTGAATGTTAAACATATGTGTCTAGACTTCTAGTACTTGTTTGTTTTCCACTAGGTTTTAGACATAGTGAAATCAAGTATCCGTACAGTTCTTCCTCGCATCTGGAAGGTACCTGATGTTGAAGAAGTAAGTTTATATCGAATTTTCAACCGAGTTTTCAATCGTTTACTCTGGAGTCACGGCCAAGGACTATGGAGCTGTTTCTGTGATTCAGGGTAAGTTCAAAGCTATTCTCTAGCTATTATAATTTTTAAATTATATTAGTTAGTTATAGAGGTATCCCACTGAAATGGTTGCATTTTCGAATCGTTTTTAAATTGTATGCTTTTCATCAGATGTCATTGTTAGTACTCACCAATAATTTATATCAATTATGTTTAGTATGTACACAGCATCATGCGAATAATATGAATTTAGCAAGGGAAGATAACCTTAATGAATGAAATGAAATTCCAATTACGAGCCAATGTCTTAAAGATCCTCCTGTCATTAATGCAGCAGACTTTTAAAACACTGGCATTTCTCTACAGTCTCAGTGGTGGTGAAGCTCCTGTCACTCGCTGGCATTTTGTTCCCAGAGTACCTAAAACCACTGCACACTACTGGGGCAAGCCTGTAATCCTTGCTACTTTAGAGACTGAGATTCTGAGGATTGAGGTTTGAAGATAATCTTAGGCAAAAAGGCTCACACAACTGCATTTCCAAAGAATAAACAGCAAACTGGATCATGGTTCCAAGCCAGCCCTGGCAAGATATCCCATGAGACTCATCTCCAGTTAACCATCAAAAAAGCCAGAAGAAGGGCTGTGGCTAGAGTGGTAGGGTGCTAGATTTGAACCAAGAAGAAAAAAAAGGATAACTAAAATCCAATAATCTAAGCCCTTTTCTTAAAAAAAATAAAAAAAGCTTTTTTTTCTAACCTTCATCAGTCTCCTATCATCTAGGCTTAGTATTTCTGAGACATCTGTTTGTCACTGTCTTTACTAGCTCTGTTCCATGGTGGGTACTCTAGATTGTTGTTTTTCATTCTTTAATAATTATTGAATTCTTTCTACTCTCTACTCTCTTGGAATCAAAACTTCTGCCCTTAATGACAGGAAACCTAATGATAATGACCCAATGTGTGCTGGTTGTTTAGTCATTCGACCTGTATTGAGTGATGTATTTAATCCTTATGACATTACTTTGAGTGAGGTTCTATATTATATCTCTCTATTATAGATTAGGAAATCAAAATGCAGGTAGATATTAAGGATATGATATTTGTACTCAGTTAACTTTGACCCCAGAGTTATGCTCTTGCCCAATGAGCTCAAAAGCTTCTGTGACTTATAAAAAGTCATAGAAGAGGGAGAGAGGAAATATGACAGGATTCATAGAAGAGGATTCTTTTTGGTAGGAGGGCCAAGTAAAATGAAAAAATTTCCAAGCTTTTCTACTTCCAGTGTTTTTCCCCCATTCATCATATTGTTAAGTTCATTTCCCCAAATCCAGTGATTTTCCATCAAAGTGAAAACTTCTTAGCTACAAAATAAAATTTCCCAATAGACGGATTCTTCTTTTTTCTCGGGTCTTTTTTTCTGGCTTTCCTATTGATCTCCACTCTAAATAAACAGCCAGTTGTTTCCCAGGTATTCTAAAAAAAGTCCTGACTATATTTTTCTGAATCTTTAGCAAATATCTAGATTCTGCTTAGGTCTTTCATAAAACTTTGGCAGATTTTCCAGGTCTGAAATGATGCCTGAGTGTCCACTTCTGTATTCTAGCCATCTGACATATAGATATCATACTATTTTTAGATACCTTACCATCACACATACAGCACTCTGGGCTGTGGTGAAATCAGAGTACAATCTTGGCTGTAAATTTATTTCTATAAAGGCTTTAGGGTAGTATTTGAACTATATTCTACAGTCCTTTCATTGATGCCCCCTATGAAAATTCTCCCCATTTGACCTCACAATCAGCTTTCTGTTTCTTTTGGTTAGTCTGTTGGTTTGATGCTATATATACTACATACCAACAGTAGAGGCAGAGAGAAAGTTTGTTACTAAAAGTTGGTAGATTAGAGTCAGTGGATAACGTTTAATACCAGAACCTAACCATATCTGCAGTATATTCCTTCCTTCTCAGACTCTTCTTTTTAGAATTGTTTTTGTGAACATATTCTAGTTTGATGGAGAATTCTTGTCTCTTGTTCCCAGCAGAGTACTCTTACAGATTTTCCTCATGTTTATCTTTTACTTCTAGTCTGAGAATAATAAAAGACCAGTCCTATTAAAGGCTAATTGACTGTCATTGTCTTGCATGGTAAATATCTGTCTAATCTCCATGAAAGTACTTTTGAGTAAACTGTCATCTTTCTCATTTGACAGATGAGGAAATTAAAGCATAAAGTATAGCTCTTTCCCAAGTTCATATAGAAATTGAGCGAGCCTGAAATTAAACCCAGCAGCCTTGAGTCAAGAGACCAAGAAATTAATTCTGTGTTTTTAAAAATTCTTTGTTTTATGGATTTTTTCTCAAGCATATTTTTTCAGTGGTTGGCAACCTGGTCTTATTGCAGGTCCCATAGCACTAGCCTAGTTCCTACTCAATTATGCCTAAGCAGATGGAGCAGGAGTTCGTTTGAGTCCAATATGAGACTCCATTCTCTTTCCACTGATGGTTTGTAGAGGTGAGTTTAGCATCAAGTTTTATTTTGCAATTTTACCAATTTCTTAGGTCTTAATATGAAATCATACAGTACTGTTTGTGCTTATCTGCAGTTTGGATCTGGCCTTGTTCTACTTCATTCTTTGAATCATGTGCAGGTAACATATAGTCCTTTAACTTTTGGTCAGATAGCCTAGAAGGCAAGGTGAAAAATCTATTCTTCTCAATTCTAAAGGAGTAGTTTTAATATAAGATGTGCAGCTTTCTTTTAGGTATACAATATTAAAGAATATATAAAATCCCAAGTGATGCTGAGCCAACTTGATTCCTGTCTGTCTGTCAGCACACCCAAGGAAAAAAACAAAACCATAAGCCATTCCCTGTTCACCTCCAGAAACATCAAAGAGAACTGAAGTTCTTTGTGGCAGGTTTTTCTAGAACTGGCCCAGGGGGCGGTTGCTGATGCTTCAAACAGAAAATAGCCATATCCCTCTCTTTTCTTCTTCAAGGCTGATGCCCTTACCTGAGAACCCTTCAGTCACAGGCAGACCTGCAGAGTGTGGGCTGCCTCACATTCTGAATGGGATCTCTCTGTGGGAGTAGCTCTGGAGATCTTCACGAATAAAGTTATGATGCCATATTTCACTGGGATCAGGAAAGTCTAGGGCTGTGTGAACTTAAACTCAGGCTTGAGAGGCTTAGTAAAAGTGACTTTGGGAAGTGACAGGTCAGCCAAAACCTGCAGGAAGACCAGGAGCTTAACATCTGAAACAAAGAGGAGGAGGAGGCAGGCTGTATTTTACCAAAAACAAATGAACAGCAGAAATCCACAAAAACCAAACAAAAAAAATCCCTTCTTCCGCCAAAATCCTGATATAGAATCCCCAAGGAAGAGTATCTAGTTTTGGACTCTTTAGTCAAAAGCATTTTCTTGTAAGCATTTATCATGTAGCTTTAAAAATAGCATCTTATGATTAAAAACAAACTTGACAGAACTTGAAAATAGAAAGCTGAACCTTCTTGTTCTGAAATGACCTCATTTGGACATATTCTTGTCATTACTTTTGTTTGTCTTTCTTTTGATGATTTTGGTTCAGTTGATATATTATTGTCTGGAAATTTAAAAACTATTCTCTCTGCTTTCTGACCTCTCACTTATTAATTAAATTTCTAAGAGACAAAAGAAATGAGTCACTTTTGAGCTTTAGTTTCTTTATTAAATGTTTTAATGTAACATGGTACAAATGATTGAATTACCAAATAGTATTAGAATTTTAAAGTTTTTGGCCTTCATTAATTCTCTCTTGTTAGTAGTCAGTATATTACCATTATATCACTAAACAAAAGTTATTTAAGCCATTTCCTTTCAGATTTTTCTGTGGATTAGGGAGAGCCCAGAAGAAACTATCATCATTTAATTTTTCTATGGAAAAGTATTTTTCTATTTCTTTGAAATTCAGATTCAGGACAGAGGCAGATAAGAAACTGTGTTCTTGAATTTTAAAAAATGGGTATTTTTACCTGTATCTATCTCCTCTTACCATTTGATGAAACTGTGTTGTTAATATTGACTGTGGAGATGCTACAGTTGTATGGAAACATTTCACATATACTCATCTATGCCAGGTGATGGGGAGCAGGAGAGGGCACGCTGCTGATCCACTCAGATTGAAGCAAGACAGAAACAAGTGTGTGTAGGACCTTGGAATATTTGGGAAAAAAAAAAGAATGAGAGAATGAGAAGCCAGAACTGATCCTAACTTAGAAAGTTACATCAAATTAATATTAAAGAAGACTTTTAATCTTTCCTCCATTTTAGTTATTCTTTCTCCCATCTTTATTCTTTTCCATCTCAAAACTGCTCTTTGAATAGGAGTGATTTGGTGGTAGATATAATCAAATAGTTCCAAAGTTTGAAGATAAAAAAATCCCTCCTTCTCAAAAATGGAGGGTAGCCTTTCATAGGCATACTCAGAATTCCAGTAGAGAGAAGAGTGCTGGGAAGCACAGTACAGTGCTTCTAGTGTCATGTATATGAACAGTATTTTTATCTCTGAGCCTGCTGTTTTATGACATATCAATTATAAACATATTTCCTAACATATTTTCTCCAATATTTTTCTTTACTACATTAGGTAAATGACTTGATCTCTCTCTGTGTGTATATAAATATACATATACTTATGTATATTTTTACATTTTAATTTGAATTTATTTAGCACATAATTATTTATTGAATAAAAATACTTATTCCTTTGTTAAGGCAAAAACCCTAGTATCATATTTGGACCTGAGCATCTCAAAACACAGAAGAAAATTTGTTTCCTTATCTTATTTAAAAAAAAAACTCACCACTAATAATATGCTCTCTTTGTGGAACCATGTTTGTCCTAAAAACAATTAAGAGTAGCTTTCTAATAAAACAAAACAAAAACTCAACAAAAAAATTTGGTGTTTAAAGACTTTTACTAAGATTCAAATATATCAAATATTTATACAAGGTTTGAAAAATGGACTGTTTGAATTTCACATTGAGAAGTACAGTTTTTCAGGAAACAATTTTTCTTATTTTTTTTCCTTTATGAAAAATGAGGATTATATAAATGTGTTTGTGTAAAGTGAGACTTGAACTCTTACCAAGTCTCTAACAACTTTTGCTTCAAGGGTTGCAAAGACTTTCATTTACACTAAGGACTATGTCTTTCTCTGTTTTCATTTCTGTCCTCATTTCTGTCTGCATCTCTATGTCTCTATCTCTTTCTCCATCTCTGTCTGTCCCTTTGTTTCTATCTCTGTACTTGCCCCCCTTTCTCTCTCTCCCCTCCCTCCATCTTCCCCCTATCTCATTTTCTCCATCTTTCCTGCTGATGTGTTTTCTGATTTAAGCCATGATGTTGAAGTTAGGAATTGTTAAAACTAACATATCACAAATACCTATAAACACGTGTGTGTACAAATAGTTGGTCTTTTCCATGGAATATGAACTATACCTACTTAAGAAGAAGCTTATGACGCTAAAGGGGGAAGAACAACACTGGGACTGCAAGAAGTTAGTCTTTTCTGAGGTAACATATACCTCTAGAATAAAGAACCAGTGTCCTAGAAATATGGACGTTATTGTGTCTGGGAATATTTTGAAAGGGATGTAGTCATAATCAAGGGATTACATCTTAATTCTCTCATAAAGTAAACAGTAGCAACTGTTTAATCTATTTGTGTTATTATTTTTAATGCCGCATTAAATACAGATTCCAAGAAAATACAAATTCCTAGAACATGAAATTTTGAGATGTTTCACTGAGCATGTTAGAAACACTTTAACACAGAGTAACTGCTTTTTAGGAGGTGCTGACAAACCATCTTGTTAGCTATCCGCAGTTGGCCAGAGCCAAAGGCTTTCAAGACACAGAATATATAATTTAGTTGTCAAGGTTCTCAAATATATAGGTTATTTTCCAACTTATATGTATCTCAATTTCTTTCAAACATCATCATCTGTACAGATGTATGAGACCCTTTCTACTGTCCTTTCTGGGCTGGTTGTAAGATAAGTGCTATATAGCTTGTTGCCATTTTTAACAGCAAACATGAAGTCATGTCTTATTTCCATGTCAACAGATCCTCTTGGGAGAGTATATTCAGTAAATGCCCGGAGGTAGTGACTCCTTTACAACTCCAATGTTGCCAGCGCCTGGTCGAGCTTTGCAAACAGTGCCTACTAGTGGTTTACAAATACACGATGGACACAAGAGGATCACTGTCAGGCTTTGGTCTTGACTGGGGAAGTTCCAGGTAATGGTTTCCATTCTCTAGGTCCTGGGAGTTTGATTGAAAGGAATGCCATAGCACAGTTTACAACAAAGTCTCTTTTTGCTTCCATAGCTAGAGAAACATCTAATACCTGAAAATTCATACATGCTACCATCTACAAAAATCCTTTTTAATTAACACAGTATTTCCCTTTGGAGTGACTGAACAAGGTTAGCCATCACTAACTGGAGGTGATAGAGATGAATTCATTTGCTTTACATGCCTTTTATTTCAAAGACCCACGAAGAGCCAGGCCCTGATAGCTCAGGCTTATAATTCTAGCTACTTGAAGAGCTGAGAATGGGGAGGATTAAGGTTCCAGGTCAGTTTGGGCAGTCTGTGATAGTGCATCTCAACAGAGAGTAGCTAAGCAGGATGTAGAGGTGCACCTTCCATTCCAGCAATGACAGGAAACCTAAAATAAGTGGATTGTAGGAATGTAGGCATGTACCTGGGCTGAAAGCATGACCCTATCTGAAAATAACCAGCACCCCACCCCCCAAAAAACAAGGGTGGAGGTACAAGGCTCAGTGATATTCTACCAGCCTAGCAAGTGCAAGGCAATAGAACTATTCAGAACAATCAAACAATTCACATTAAGGAAGAATATCAAATTTTAGTAATGAATTTAACTTTTGTTCCCCAATAGGGATATTTCAGCATTTATCCTTGAGCCTACTTCAGTGTGGAAGATGCCTTTGATTTAATTTTATTGTTCAATTTGCCTCTGCTACTTCCTTCATCACCAAGCAGATCTGTGCGAGGTGAAGTTTTGTCACATTCCATTTCAGAATCAAGTGTTAAGAATGTTGTCCAGTCAAGATAGGTAGTTTTCCAAAAGTAAGGAAAAAAATGATGCTTTTAAGCTACAAAATCACAGAAGTACACTTCCGAATTTCTGACAATTGTAATTCCTAGTAGAATTAAAGATTACTATTTCACTTCAGTTTTATCATGTGTAAATTATACTTTTGGGGATAAAAGAATATAAGCCATAACTTTGTGAAACTAAATAAAGAGAAGGAAAGAGTCAGTTAAAGGTTGATTAAATGAGATTAATGAACTGACTGTAGCTTAGATTTTCTTTCTTGAAGCGGCTAGACATTGATCTATTTATTAAAAGCATTTCAGGGAGCATCATAAAAACCAATTTTCTCCAAAATGACTTATTGTAGTAGAAGAGCACAGAATATTTTTCACAAAAAGTATTGAGAGACATATTTTTAAGCTGTGTTTGTCTTAGACTCTTGTCTTGTACGCTTTTAGGATCTCTAACCTGTTTTAACTTTTCTTCAAATAATAATTGACACAACAATGGAGGAGATAAAGTTAACTATTGTTATTTTACTTACATAAATGTAAGTTATGTTAAACGCTTTAATTGTTTGACCTGTGCAGATTATTTAAATAAAACTTATTGATAGGTCAAAGTGATTGAAGTGAAACATTATTAAAAATAAAAACATATAAATGAAGAACCTTCTCTTTAAAGGATGATCAGGAGTACTTTAAATTCTAGTACAAGAAAGAATTCATTCTGACTTTGCATTATCACTCTTGCCACACCAGATTTCATAACCCAGTTTCTGTTGGTGGGTCATGTAGCTTGTTTATAGGCAAATTGAATGAGCAGTAGGCCTTACAGTTGGTTTAGGTCTTTTAATTTTCTGTACTTGAATAGCTCAGCTATTTCTGATCCTATAATCCTAAGTTCTGTACTTCTGATTATGTGCTTATATAACTCCGGGATTGTGAGTATATGAATTTTAAGGTGCCAATAATCTACCTTCATTCCTACCAAAGTTTGTAGTTATTGAGAGAGAAATACAGGATTCAGACAGATTATCACAAAATGTAGCATTATCTCTGATCAACATTACCTTGGGGACCTGGTGTAGACATGAGCCTAATGAGTTTTCTAATATTGAATGAATTCCAGAATTAAACTTATCCATTCCAAGGCAGAGCTGGATCAACCCAAGCTATCCATTACCAATACCTGAAGATAAAGTCTGGTCCTTTAGTGATGGCAGTGGGGCAGGTGAGCACGCATCCCCTTTGCAGAAGGGCTGAGCCATGAGGAACTCTTCCTTTTTAACGCTACTCAGGTAACTCCGTTCCGGGGAAGAGGCCAGGAAGTTTCTACTCTGGAAAGTTAGTTCCACTTGGAAACCTAAGGAATAGATGGAAAGAAACATTATTTTTCCCATGAATATCTAGCTGTTAAAGCCCAAGTAAATTAATTTAAGTCACATTCATCCATTCAGACATTAATTTTTCTCTCATGGATAAGAAAATGAATCTATAACATTTTTCTTTATAGGAAGATCTCAATCATTAACATGCTAATTTCACTTATGAAGAAGCATACATATTATTTTTACGTTTATAAATACATATTATAAATAATTAAATAATTATAAAACTACAGTTTATATTTATGAGGTAGACCCAGATAGTTAATAAGAAAATGCCATTTTGGCTAATGTATCTGTAAAATTAGAAGAGGAATAGAATTGGTGTCAAATTTATGCCAAAGATATAAAAATATTTCCTAAGAGAATTTAATAAGTTTATGGTATTAATTACATGGCAAAGAGTGGTCCTCAGTCATTTAATGTCATAAAAATAATGCATGCAACAAGTTCAAAGCCACTCTTTTATGTGGGCTAATAATATGCAAATAGAGTTGTTATATAAACCAGCTGGTCAATTGGAAACACACACACACACACACATACACACAAAGAGTTACACAGTGTGCACTTCTAGAGTACTTGCAACCAACTCTATATTCTACTGTAACTAGAATTACTGGAGAAGCTGTAGGAAGTACAAGCTACTTTTCAGCCACCAGGTTAAGATGGTTTCACAGGTCAATTCCATCCCTCCTAGAGAATGGAAAAAGAAGGAATTTCATTTTCTTCTTTTAATGAGACAAATGTACCTTGGATACAAAACATAAAGGAAAATGAATAGTGACCCTCCCTAATGGAAAAATTCAAACCAAGAATTAGCAAACAGAACCCAGAGATAAGGTAATGGTTCATGACCAACTTCTCATTTTTTTATCAGTTTAAGAAAAGTATATACCATTAAGCAGTGATTAATGTATGCTACTAAAACAATGGAATAGATGATCATTTCAGAAGATAGAAACCACTCAATAGAATGAACTATAGATCCATGCTTTGTAAACTGCTTAGCCAGCTAGAGTATAAAGAAATAAAAGTTCAATAAAAGATAGCTAGATGCCCTGCTGCAGATGAATGGATACAAAAAATGGATACAAAAATTGTATATATATATATATATACACACAATGGAATTCTTTATAGCCAACAGACAAGATAAAATAATGGCATTTGAAGGGAAGGGATGAATCTAGAGCCAATCATGTTGAGCAAGACAAGTCAAGACTAAAGGAACAAAAGGCACATGGTATCCTTAATATGTGGCTATTAGATCCAAACAGTACAAGAGCAAGGACTCAATATTTGCATATTCAATGCTATGGACATGGTACTGGAAATATAAACACAACTATATAGACATAAAAATTTATGACTCAATAGACATGATGTTTTATTACATAGATTAATATGTATCTATGACATACAAACCCTCAGCCTAATTTCAATTATGTTCTAAAATCTAAATGCCAGAGGTCGTATATAGAGATTCCCTTCTTGAATACTTGTTTGTTAAACATGTCATTTGCAGTATGATGTTAAAATCGATGTTAATAAATTGTTTAATAAAAATATAGCTATAGAAATGTTATAATAAACATACATAAAAGTTGAAAGTTATCCCTTTCAAATGTGCATGAGGAAATTGACTATATTCACTACTTCTGTTCAGAATTGCACTAGAAGTTTTTGCTGTTTCAAGGAGGAAGACAAAAGAAGTGAATGACATGGAGTTTGAAAAAAGAACCAGAATCATTATATGATTTTGGTCATACAAATATAAATAAATCCATAGATGAATCAGGTAAATTTAACAACTGTGATGAGTCAGTATGGAAAACTCAAATCTAATTTACTATATAACAAAAACAGCTATAAAGTTAAATTTCACATAAGTAATTTTTTCTAACAAAGGATATGAAAGAAGTAACTTTAAAAAGTGTACAAAAAGGGAATACCTAATTTGTCATTTGGAATCACCATTCTTAATATCACATAGCTCCCTCTATTAATTCAGTATAATCATAATGTAACTTATAGTAGATTTTAATTTTTGTTTGGCTTTGGCAATGAAAGCCAAAAGTTTTTCTTACACTTAGAATAAAAATCAAATGACAATTCCCCCCCCCCAAATATCCCATGTATTAAGAATAGCTAAGACAATCTTAAACAAAATTGGTAGGATTTTAAGTACTATCTACTAAGTTCTATAATAAAGAAAGGGAAAAATGAAAATAAAAAGTGGAAGGAAGCTGGTGGCAGTGGCTCACATCTGTAATCCTAGCTATTCAGGAGGCTGAGATCTGAGAATGGTGGTTCAAAGCCAGCCTGGACACTAAAGTCTGTGAGACTTATCTTCAATTAACCACCAGAAAAGCAGAAGTGGTGCTGTGGTTCAAAGAGTAGGGCAGTAGCCTTGAGCTGAAGAGCTCAGAGACAGAGCCCAGGCCCAGAGTTCAAGTCCCACAACCAGGGGAGGGGGGGGAAGGAAAAGAAAAAGGAAATGAAAAAGGAAAAGGAAACAAAAAGAAGAAACTACCGGGTACCATTCATAGCCTTAAGCTAAAATAGTTTCATATGTCTATATCAAAGTAGGGATGCTTCTGCAGCTACCTATCTAGTAAGACTGTTGGTCATATATACATATAGGTATGTATATGTGTGTGTATATATATACATATAGACACATATACATGAATATATGATAATAAATATTTCATTTATGAACCCTTTTATTGGTTCTGTTTTCTATGAGGGGAGCATAACAGATAGCTTTTTTGTTATTCAGAACTAAGAAAAATGAGGTGTATAGAGGCTAAGTGTCACAGTTACCAATGTACCAGTATATTGAGGTGGTACTCAAACCAGGGCTTACAATCTTTCCCTTACAAATCAAAGTTAACCTTGAAGTCAGTGGCTTACATCTAGCTACTCAAGAGACTGAAAGCTGAGGATTGGGTTCTGGTCATCTAGAACAGGAAGTTCATGTGACTATTGTCTCCAATTAACCACCAAAAGAAAAAAGAAAGAAAAAAAGTGAAAGAAGTGCAGTTATGACTCAAATGGTAATATTCCAGCCTTGAGCAAAATGCCTAGGCCATGAGTTCATGACTCAGGATTGGCACACCCCTACCCCACATACACAGACACATACAGACATAAAGACACACACACACACACACACACACACACACACACACACACAAAACCAAAGTTCAAATCAGAGAATAATGTACATCAATTAAAATGGCTTATATGAGAGTATAAAGTATTGCATGTCAGCAGGGATATGAATTTGGAATCTTTAAATGATGTCAGTGAGAATGTACATTAGTGTGGCAGCTGTGGAAAATAGTTTGGTAGTTCTGCAAAAGCTATATATAAATTTATCATAGGATCTAGGAATTACACTGCTAAATATATATATCCAGAAACTAAAAAGCAAGGACTCAAAAAGATGCCAGTTCCAGTGTTTGCAGAAACATTTTTACAGTAGCCAATAGGTGGGTACAACTCAGATGTCTGTCAACAAGTGAATAGATTAACAAAACACGCCGTGTACACCCAATGGAAACATTAGTCAACAGAAAACAGAACAAAATCTGATACATGGTAAGACAAGAATAGGACTTGGAAACACGAAGTTAATTAGCAGAAAGACAAGCATGACAATTCCACTGATAGGAAGTATGTAAAAAAGACAAACTCATAGTCTGGAAATTCCAGTAGACTGAGTTAGTAAGGAAGGAAATGAAAAACTGAATTTCCTTTTTTTAGTGTTTGGCATTGAACCCAGAACTTTATCCATGCTGAAGAGCTGCTCCACTTCTGAGCTACATCTTAGCCCAGAAGGAGAGGAAGGGGCATATATTATTTAATATTTAGTTGAGTTCCTGCTTGAGAAGATGAAAATGTTTTGGAATGGTTAGTAATGGTTATATAAGATTGTGAGTGAATTTAATGCTCTGAATTGTACAATTAGTAATGGTCCATGTATGACATTCACTGTTCTATAACCACCCTCCATTTTTTCTATGTCCTCCACCTTGTGTTTTTTGTTTGTTTGTTTGTTTTGCTATGTTGCCCAGGTATTCCTGTAAGTGGAATCTTTCTGCCCTAGCCTCCTGAGTTCAAGTGGTGAGATTACAGGAGTGCACTACCAGGCTCTGCTCATATTCTGTAATGTTACTGCAATAAAAGTTCTCAAGAAACATAGACGCTTATTCACTCTGTTGATCTTTATTTGACATTATTTCCCAAATTCCAGAACATGGGTTTCTTTGAAGAAAATCATTTGTCCTGATCCAATTCCAGGAAGGTCGCCATCAGTTCCACACTGCTCTTAAAATGTTCTAGCTGTTCTCTGTGATCAGCAATAATATGCCACACACACTCCACATGGAGCAGTTTCAAATAGGTGTATGCCTGCACATGTGATGGGTTTGTGAAGATAGGATCAGCTGAGACATTGCTCCAGGAACATAGTAGCTATGAGTTATTTTTGTTCAGTAGTTAGAAACACAAAATAAGGCTGCAACCTTTTTCACTTTTCTTTTGTACTTCACACAAACTCTAGTCTGTAATACTTCCCTGAGATAAACTGTTTAAAGAAATGAAATTGTGTTGTTTAAGTCTACTCATAGAAAAGAATCCAAAAAACATTTTGAAAATAATCCTTGATATTCAGCTAGTGTGGTATCTCCCAAGAGATATTAATGGGGATATGAAGGCAAATAATCTATTGCATATGTCTGTAATGCTTTCAAATATTTCACAGCATTGGCTTTAGGTTCTTAGCAAAGCAGGTTTCTTTTTTTGCAGTGTAATTTTGTATGCTTTTTAAAGTTCATACTGCAGTTCTTATTAATTAACCTTAAAACTGTTTTAACTTTGCTTCTATTTAAAAGTCTAGGTTTGTGGCATATATACTATTTTTCCTCTCCTAGATTATTTTATGACTCATTTTTCTGGAAACAATTATATGATAACTGTACTCAAATTTTGAAAGTGGGCTTTGTATACATGGGCAGTTGTGGGCGGTTGTCAGGATAGTGCAGGGCAGAGTACGGAGACATGCTGTCAGAGCTGCTGCATGGCCTTGAGTGCCAGCCTGGACGTTTACTAGCTGGGTGACCATGGTAAAGACCTCTAATCCCCAGATGCCTCATGAAACTTATTCACCTACAAGATGTAGTTAAGAATAAAATATGCTTTACAGAATTATTACCAGAACCAAATGAGTTAATATTTGTAAAGCAATTGCCTATAGTGCTGAGCCTATAGGAAATAAGATTTATCTAATTGTGTGAGTTAGCTGGGATTCTGAACTCTGTGCTATTGGTACTTTTTTCATGTGCCAAAGTTTGAGCTTAAAAGTTTTCGTGAAGCTGGAAATGTTGGAGTATACCTGTAATAACTGCACTCAGGAGACTCAGGGCAGAAGAGTCATGCGTTTAAGGCCAACCTACACTATACATAGTGACTGTCTCAAAACAAAAGAAATTGATATGACTATGACTAAAATGTCAATGGTAATGTTTGTGGAAGCAGTAGTTTTGAAAAAAGTTGATAGAAATTATTCTGTGCAATGAATAATTATCAGGGTCATCCTTGATATAGTTAAAAAAACAGGTAGAATAACTCTCTGCTAATATTAGATAGTGGTTTAGATCGAACACTTTATTTTATACCTTTGTCCTAAATAGAAAGGAAAGGCTTGTTTTGTGGCAAAAGGTACCAGATTAATCACCATAACTCCATTAGCTTTTGACATAATAATTAATACACATAAACTACCCAAGTAATGCTAAGAAAATTATTTATATAATCCGTGATGTGAAAAACCAGTTGTTTCATTATTCATCACCCATTATGGAATTTTGATTTAATTTGTTGTATATTGTTTTACTGCTCTATTAACTTAACAATTTGAGCAATTATTTATAGTTTGCGATATTAGGTAAAAGATTTAGTGGACATTATTAGATAATTCTTGATGATATAATGTTTGTGGATATTGTGGAAAATCTATTATATTCTGAATATTGCATGCAGTTTGATTATAATAAATCCACTACTTCCTGTAAAACTCATATGAAGCCACATAAATCTAATTTTTCATTGACAGAGATGCATCATAGGTACCAGTATTATTAGACTTATAGGGCAGGCAGCTAATAATATTCTTGCCTTTCACTTTTTTCAAACATCTGTAGATTTATGTTACTGTCTCTGGAGAATCCTAGTATCAAGTGAAAACAAAATAAATCATTTGATACTGTACCATTGGTTTTCAAAGACCACTGCTAATTACCAGTCTCGGTCTACTGCTCCTTCTTCTCTTGGAAATTCCTCAAATCTCTGTGCAGATTTCATATCATGTCCTTTTCCCCTTTCTAAGATTCATACTTTGAATAATATTGTCAGTTTGCATTTGTTCATGTAGTTTTACTTGACCACTTCTTTCTAGACATAAAATTGTACTGTACTGCATAATGCTTATGTAGGGTTTTTAAGTGTCTGTGATTTATTACTTGAAATTCCTAATTTCCAAAGCTTTCAATAAAAAAGGAAAACTCATTTGTTGCTAAATGTGACCTGAACTGATGTTGAATGAATTCCTTATAGTCATTATTTGTCTGTTTTTCTGTTAGTATTCATGAATTTTACTATATAAATATTAATAGTTTATGAGCTATTGTCTCAGGAGATGCCTTGATAGATATGTTATATGGTGTATCCAGTATCTTGTGTTTCTAAAATCTGGTAATATTACATTTTTTGAAGTTGCATATAACTTGTACTCATAAACACTATATGGTCTAAGAATATGAAACTTTTAGTTATCAATATTACTCCTTAATTTCTTCTTTGAGGTTAACAATAGTAATTGTTACTGTGGCCTATCAAATTCTCATTTCCCATGTTTTAAGAAACTGTTACTGGGACTGATAATGCATTCTCAATGAACACACATACTTTTTATTGAATTTTGAATATGATGACTCTTTAAGGAGGTCTTGGGGTATTAATATCATATGTTGCATCTGTATTCAACTCTTTGAAGGAAGTTCTGTGATGTTCCCCAACTTTCGTTAGGAAACTTTCATATGAAATTGCATTGCTGGTTATAGTAATACTTTTTATGGAATATACATTAGTACTAATCATATAACCCTTTGGTTATTAGCTAAAAGTGTCTTGCGTGTAACAGTCTATTGTTTTGTACATTGTGTTTAGGTATTTGCTACCAGGAAGTACCCAATACTTCATGAGAACACCAAGCTTCCACATGAGATACAGTTCAACTGGATTGACTCGCTCCAATGCATTGTTTACACCTCGATATGGCCATTTTTAAACTGAAAGGAAGATTGCCATGAGTTAGGCATAATAGCAATTCATTTATTTTCTTAAGTTGAACATGCAAAGAAAGTCACCATTAAGTGCTGTTTTATGTATATATGACATATGTGTGTAAAAATCCACACACACGTGCACTCCAATAACATATATTTATTATAATATATGAAAG
Organism: Megascapheus bottae; assembly: GCF_031878675.1. Classification (NCBI taxonomy): domain Eukaryota; kingdom Metazoa; phylum Chordata; class Mammalia; order Rodentia; family Geomyidae; genus Megascapheus; species Megascapheus bottae. The sequence goes on from NC_143514.1 coordinate 26,276,135, forward strand.
AAGAATTAGCAGAAAACATAGTATATAAAGCCTAACATTTCTGGAAATGTAATAAACCATGTTGAAAATTGTTTACACAAATATGTGAATGTCTAGAATTTGCTAGGTTTATAATTAATCCCTTCCTACTAGAAATGTTATTTTTGCTGCAGAGTATATGAAATAGAATTGATCTTTAAGATCCAGTTACAGCACTAAAATATTTTCTAGATAATATTGCTTTTGACTTGAAAAACAATTGTTAGTATAATATCTTATTAGTTCTCTTCCTTATAGCCTTCATTTAAAAATGAAACACAAAAGATTTAGAAGATTTAGAAGCCTGGTGTTGCTTGATTGTTATATGGAGTATTAAAAGGGTTCATCATAAGTGTACCACACTGTAAGGTACTAGATAATATCCCAGACTGATCCTCCAAAACTTTCATGTGGCAATTTAGCTACTCAGAATAATGTATATTTTCAGTGAGCATCCGTTAAGATTACATGCTTATCTCAAATGGAAGACAATCTAGATGGTTTAAAACGATGTGAAAAAGTAGCTCTTATTTTTACTTTGCATAATGAGTCAAGCCAAGCAACGGAAAATGAAGGCAATGACAAAATCTTTCTATATGACTTTTGTGTCTCATACCACTTATTTTCATTTGTATCTTTCATAGATTTTAGTTTCTTAATATTGAGTCCAATTTTCATTGCCAAGTGTAATAACAGTAGTATCTCATTTGAATCTGGAGAATAATCTACAGGTTGGGGAAGAGTGATTACAGAGACCTCATATTACTGGCCATTAAGACACCCTTGAGTGAAAAATACTGTTTTTTCTTTTTAAGCCAAAGTGTAGTATAGCATTTTATTCCTGCCTCACACTTCTTTGCATACAATTCATAGTAGTTTACATACTTTTCTTGCTTGCAGTTCCAAAACCAATGAATGAGCGCTCTGTTTTTTTTAGAAAAATACAAATACCACTGTCATTGATTGAACTCTGGAGAAAGTACAGTATTCACTTCAACTTCTTTCCCCTTGGTTTTCCTCCTAGATGCTGATGATTTGCAAATTTCATTCATGTTTCCCCCTGTCGCATATTCTAAATGCTCTTTCCAGTAAATCAGAAGGGATTTCCAAGGCAGAAGGGAGACTACGAGGGAAAAATATGTTCTGGATTAGGTCACAGACCAGTTGTGAGCAATGTATAGTTTGCTTTTTAAACCATTTTCTGGATGTCTTCGACCGAAAGAATACATTTTCTTCCCTATCTTACTTGCTAGTGATTTGATTCTTTCTGACTGCCTAACCTCCATTTTCCAGTGGAGATCTTTCTTTACTGGTGCATCCTAGACGGTCTGTAGTTGTCTCTGTGCACATAGTCATGTGTCAGGATGGAGGAAATCTGCATCAGTTTTAGGGATACATATTTTATAGATTTCTTAGGATAAAAGCAATCTAAAATGGGGCATTACAAAATCACTGTAAGCATGGTCAACAAGTAAGGCCTTTTTCAAAGTATTTTTAGTTCTTATAAATTCATGATGTGATCATGAAGAGTCAGATATTAGTGAGTTATTCTTCCTAAGGAACACAATTTAGTTTATTGGCCATTCATTTGTGTTAGCCTTAACTCACAATTAAAACTTCTGCCTTTAATAATACAAGAATCACCTTAAAAATTAAGACAAAACATGTTAGAATGCTCAAAACTGAGAGAAATTCTCCCCATCCCCCACCCCACATATGGAGCTAAGAAAAAAAATGGAAATGTTTGCAACGATCCAGCTATTTCATGGACAAATTTCATTTACATAAAGTCTGACCTTACATTAAGTAATAGAATTTTTTTGCCCACATTTGCCTAGGTATACTGATTGAGTCTGATAGGATAAAGTTGTGGATAAAAGCCATGTGTTTATTATTTATGAATGCTACGGGTAGGTGGTAGTCTATGCCTGTTATAGTGCTACTCCCTAATGAACAACGAAGAGAAGTCTCAGTAATGAATCTCCAAAGGCTAAGAATTGCTCTAGAGATACAAACTGTTCCTTGATATATGCATATACACAAATGTACACATATATATGCACATACACATATATGCACACATATGTACATATACATATGTACGCGTACACATATGTGTATGTATGTATATACACATATATATAACCCATAGGTTTAAAACAGTAACAGCATAGAAGAACAAGTCTCTGTCTTCTAAGAGAGAAAATTTGATTTGAAAAACCCCAATAGCTATTTAATTTCACCAGGTTATTTTGAAAGGAAATTTGGCTTACTTGCTATGAAAGCCTATTATATTCTGCTATGCAAAACCATGTCCTTGCTCCGTTGATGCATCTTAAGACTGGACTGATTCTAAATCTGTAAGCCTGGAATCATTTCCTGGATTGTCTAAGAGAAATAACTTTTTACTTTAAGTTATTACCTACAAATATAGTTTGAGGCTGTATATTAGATTTCCAATTAATAATCCAGTCTTGTAGATGAGTTATCATTTATTTCTGTAATTTATTGAAGGTCCTGATGTAATTCAGATTTGGATTGATTTTATGTGAAACAATTTTTATGTCACTAACATTTCATTTACTTTAAATGTACAAAACTGCAATTGTAACAGGATCAAATGTGGAAATAGCAATAGTAATCTCTGTCAAGGATATAATTAAATATTCCTGATAAGCTGCAAAAATATATAAAAATTTATCATAGGACTAATTAGACCTAAGTACACAGAAATTACCATTATTTCTTTTTCGCTAGAATAGAAACTGCAACCTGCTCAAGCATTGCTGTATTTCCACCTAATATTTTTTGCTAAAGTAGATACATCTAAACCAAACAAAGATTTTATTTCATTTTTTTCCTTTGTTACATTGGAAAGTAGGGTAATATGAAATTCTACCAATTTGAAATTTAAGATTTTTTTACATAAGTGAATAACAATGTTTTCTTCTTTAACATTTCAAAGTCATTCAGTGTAAAAGAATCTAAAAAAATATTGAATACTTTTTCAAGAGTACCAAAAACCTAATAGATTCATATCTTTCATTTAACTTTGTGTAAAACTGTGATTTGTTCTTAAATTTATATTCTTTTTAAAATAATAGAAAATACCTCAAGAGTGATAAAATGCTTTCATTTTCTTTTCTGTAATGCTAATTTACATTTTGAATCTTAGTTTACTTGGTTATAATAGCTAAACAATAACAAAAATGTAACTATACAGTTTATTGTGTTCCTCTTATCTGGTGATTTTTAAATATTTGCTTTTCTTTTAATATTAAGAAATATGTTTTCAAGGGATATATGATATAAATATTAATTATTAGATATATAAATATTTTGGACTAATGTCTTGTAAATAAATTTAAAACTTAGAAATACACTCATGGAGAAAAGTTTATTTTTCCTTATGCTGCTTCTTTTGTTCCTTCTATTTTTCTTTTTTCTTCTTTAAATTCTTTTTGAAGATTTTTGCATGGACAAAGTCAAGATAAAAGAATTTCTGCATTTTAAACATTAATTTTCTTTGAATTTTATGTTTGTGTAATTTTGCCTGAGCAAGAATAAAACCTAAATAAAATACCATATTGGATCAAGTTCAATTTTTGGCTGATAGTTTTAGGAACCTAAAAAAGCATTAATGGTGTATTCATTTAAAGCAAGATGCACGGCTGCAAATACCAGGCAAAGACAAAAACTGGTTATTAAAACTTTGTACACTTTGTGATCATTGACATTTTGGTATGTTTTCTCTATTGTAAATAGCAATATGGTATATACATCAGAACACATTTTGTATTAACTGGGCTAATTTATCTAGAGTCCACTGAAGCTTTTATTGAATTAGTTCCAGCCCTCCCCCTATTACTAGCTTATAAAATATTGTATTACAAACACATCAATTATATCCTGGCTAATAATTCCTAAATGACCCAGAAGACTTACCTTACAATGAGTAGTGAGAGCATTGTCAAATAGCAGCTACCTTGGGCCTGCACTAGGCAGTCCCTACACTAACAGCTGTACGTGCTACAGCTTCTGAATATGAATAGACCTGCAGAAGAGCCTGGGTTGGAGCATTAGCTTGAAAGCCATCCATTTGCTAACATGAATCATGACTCAAATTATCCCCCTGTGCTTTACTACCTGTTTATGAATACAAATGTTGTTGTAGAAAATATGCTTGAAATGTCAACACAATGTGCAATTTGCATTGGGGTGTCATGCTCCAGCACGTGATATCTCTGTGGTGAAATTACTGCAGTTACTCAGACATGTTGTTATAAGATAAAAGTTAACACACAGCCATATGTCATCACATACTTATTTCTGTATCCTAAACACATATACGTGCATGTGGCATGTGGACACACACATGTGTTCCTGCACACATGCGTGCGTACACACACACACACACACACACACACACACACACACACACACTGTAATAACAGAGTATGAGATTGCTCCCAATTATGCACTCAAGATAATGAGATATCTTTCCACAGTAATTTTTGCTCCTGTTTGGATAGTGCTACTTTTTTTTTTTTTTTGCCTGTCCTAGGAGCTTGAACCTAGGGCCTAGGCACTGACTTTGGGCTTTCTCAAGGTTAGCACTCTATTACTTGAGCCACAGCACCAGCACCACTTCAGGCTTTTTCTGTGCATGTGGTACCAAGGAATTGAACCCAGGCCTTTGGGCATGCTAGGCAAGCCCTCTACCACTAGGCCAAATTGGCCCAAAGGGAAAATTCTACTTTTATAAATAAAAATCAGGCCAAATCAACAAAACTTTTACATCTCCTCTCCCAATTGTTCTAAAACATAGAAGTGATATTTTTGTATCTTTCTGGCAATGTGAGTTACATTTAGTTACTAATAAATAATTAGTAGAATTACTAATCTGGTTAGAAATATGCTGGTATCTCATATATGGCATTCATTATTTTTAAGGGATTCATAATCTTATCATTGTTGAAACAAGACACTAAGCCACAAAAGGAAAGGTATTTTGGTATTATTGCCCTCATAATATTGTTAAGATAGTTATATATAATAGATTTAGAATAGTATTTCTGATTGTTTACTTGCAATACTGGTGATTGAACTCAGGGCCTTGCATTTCTAGGCAAGTACTCTACCACTGAGTTATAACTCCACTACAGATTAGCTTTTCTTTAAGGAGAGGTAGCATTTTTGATAAAAGTCCTACCTTGGACTGAATATTTTAATGTATGTATGTTCCTTGCATTTTGTAACTAAAAACCAAGTAGTTACAGAGCTTGAGTTAAAAAGTGTATACAATTCTTATAAAGATAAAACAATCTACAAAGGATTTATATTTTATTTCTTAATGATAGATAAAGATAACACCAATATGTATGCTAATGTATCTCATTTTATCAAGTAATTTTATAGATGCTATACACATACAAAATTTCACATATATTAGAAATATATAATTTAATATATACTTACATTTAATTAGATGACAGAAAAATTTTAATTACAAAATAAAATAGTCCTAATTTCTAGTCTTAGAAAACTAGTGGTAGTTTCTTCAAAATAAAATGAACTGTAAGGTTTGTGTGTGTGTGTGTGTGTGTGTGTGTGTGTGTGTGTGTGTGCATGTATGCAGGTACTGGTACTTAAAGTCTGGGTGCTGTCCCTCGTTTCTGCTCAATACTGGTACTTGACCATTTGAGCTATACCTCCACTTCCCACTAAACTAGTTTGTAGACAACATGGTAATAGATTTTTCAAGTTCATTTGGAAAGCGTCAGTCTCGAATGGTCACTCTGTCCGGAGCATAGCGACAGTGCTGATCACCATAATCTAAACAATTCAGAAGACAGTGTGAAAATTGATGGAGTTTTCACCTTTCAACTACCACAACAACCTCCCTACTTCCCAAGTCTGCAGTATTCTAGGATGCACTGAGAATGTACAGGACAGGGACTGGAATGCAGCCTTCACAAGACCCTGAGCTCAATCATCTCCACTGTAAAACGAACAGCGTGGAAATTTAAGTAGTGCAAGGAATTTAGTAGGACCTGCCACTTGTGAATTGGATCAGTTAGAGAACTATTTGAACCAGAGGTTCAAGAAGGAAGACATTTGTAACATAATCATGATTTGCAAATAATGTAAAATTCTTCAGAATGTGGTCAGTATACCATCCAGAAAGCCCATATGCATTTATTAGGCCTTAGATGACAAAAGACTGTCTCTAGTAACAGTCAAAGTCAAATTAACAGATAAGAATTTAGCAAAATATTATGGCCTTTCTGGAAGTGTTGTATAAACATCAAGGTCCATTTGTGGATGACTTACAAAGCTGGCATTTATTCAAGGCTTGCCATGTTAGTTTAGGAGACAATATTTATCATGACATCTGTCATGTCATCTGTGTTTCTGTGTCTTTTTTTTTTTTGCCTGTCTTGGGGCTTGAACTAAGGGTCTGGGTATTGTCCTTGAGCTTCTTTTACTCAAGGCTAACATTCTATCAATTGAGCCACAGTGCTATTGCTGCCTTTTTCTATTTATGTGGTACTGAGGAATTGAACCCAGAGTTTCATGCATGCTAGGTGAGTACTCTACCACTAAGCCATATTCCCACCCCTGTGCTGTTTTTTTTAAACATGCCAGCATTTTGTAATCCTTAATAATTTTTTAATGTTCAATTCAATTTTATACAATGCAAAAGAGTGTTGAATGTCCACCTTTAAAAATAGTGTATACCAGGCTGGGAATGTGGATTAGTGGTAGAACACTTGCCTGACATGCACAAAGCTCTGGGATTCATTCCTTGGTACCATACATACAGAAAAAGTAGGAAGTGGGCCAGGAGCGTAGCATATAGTGTTAGAGTGCTCACCTAGCATGCATGAAGCCCTAGGTTCAATTCCTCAGTACCACATAGGCGTAAAAGCCAGAAGTGGCACTATGGCTCAAGTTGCAGAGCACTAGGCTTGAGCAACAAGTGTCCAAGGATAAGGCCCATGTCCTCAAGTTCAGGTCCCAGGACTGGCAAAATAAACAAGAGGGAAGTGGTGCTATGACTCATGTGGTAGAGCACTATCCTTGAGAAAGTTCAAGGACAGTGCCCAGGCCTCGAATTCAAGCCCCAGGATTGGCAATATATATATATATATATGTATATATATTATTCATTATATTCAGGGAGTAATATTGAATTGTATTATGATATAATACAATTAATTATAATGAGATAAACTATTTTATGTCTATAAAAATATCTTTGAAGACTGAAGAATATATTGACTATTACTCAGAAACAGACACCACTTTGACAAGGTAGTTTTCCAACTTTGAAAGAATTGCTCATTCTAGTTTTTGTCTCAAGAATATGAGTAAATAGATATGAACTTCCTCCTATGTATTAACTAGACACTGTGGTAACGGAAACCTTCCATGATAACCACAAAATTCTGCGTATTTATTTATGCTTTGTTCTGATATAGCTCTGTTGTTGCTTGTGTAAGAATGAGATACTTTAAAAAGATCAAGAAACATAATTTATACATCTGCAGCATGCTGTTAGCAGTAAAAATATTCATACATCTGCATGTTCATAATACATCTGATAGGAAAAGTATATGATAGTGTATATGAAAAATTCAGATTATATAAACCTTCATACAATCTAAGGAAGTACCATTTCAGCATATTACTTCATTTTCATTAAAATGATGAAAATGTGAATACAGAAAATCACTTAGTCCTTAGGCTAAATATAGGTAGATTATTACAACCTAATATTTTAGCTCAAATTGATATTCATTTAGTAAATGTTTTACATCATAATGTAGAAAGTACAAAGGAAAACTCAAATTCAGGGAAAAATTAAATGGATTTAAAAAATAAACTAATTCATCTAATTCTATTCAGTTTTCACCCACCAAACTGAAGTAATAGACTTGCCATAAAGCAGTACAAATAAACAGAAGACTTCAGAACTAGCTAGAGTTTGTTCTTTACCCTCGTTTGTCAGTCCAATATTACTTATATCTAGTTGCCAAATTGTTTCATCCTATCATTTCTAACTTTTATGTCCTTCAACTTCAAATTTTCTCAGGTGAAGCTCTGTCATGTAGTCTCTAAGAACATGAAGAGAATGTCACCTATTTTGATTGTTTTAACTAATGCTCCCATTTCATATAGTTATAAGAAAAGGAAAGAAGTGATTTCATTTCTGCCTTATTTAAATTCCAAGACTGATTTTTTATTAGCCAATTGGCCTACAATCTCAATGGCCTTAGCAGCGGTGACCTAGGCAGAAAGTACATGATCCATCCTTTGCAACTGGTAGCTATTCAGATTATTTTGTGTTCTGGTAAACACAGGATTCTACTTGAATTTCTGTAATGCCCTGATGTTGTTTCTGATTCCTCCTGTACATGATGGGTATTTCCACAGGTTCTCTACAGATCAGATCTAAGTAATTGTTCACTGGAGAGTACATTTCCAGAAGATAGGGTTTACCAAATCAACTCACCAAAATTTGAGGAAAATGAAATGAAGTTCCTACAATTTGGAGAGCCTACTTACTAGATTCTATAGCTAATAGATGGGTGGTGATACTGTGGGCTCCACTCCTGGTGGTTCAATGAACTAATAGGGTTTTGTTTGTTTTTAAATGATTAACTTTGTCTATGTGAAAGCCTTGTGAAGAAAGTAGCAAACATTACTCTTACAAAGTATCCTGCAGATGATTAGAAAGGCGCTGTTTTGTGACTAAGCCTAACAGAATTATCCTTTGGTTATAAAACTCAGTCCAGCACTGGTGATGGCCTACGTATGTAATCCTGCTTATTCCAGAGGCTAAAGTCCAGTGGAGAATCATAATCCAAACCAGTCCTGCCAGAGGACCTAAAATCCTCAATCAGCAAAAGGATGGACTGGAGATGTGGCTAAAGTAGTAAGTAAAGTGCCAGCCCAACAAATTTTGTGGCCTGGAGTTCAAACTTCCTCCTTAAAACACCACTAATCTCTGAAAATAAATGAAAATAATTAATTAGCATCCGAATATCTGAAGTGCCCCATAGTGATCTTTATCCATTCAGTAAGGATGTTTGGGGTATACACTGAGTTGGTCACACACACCAAGGACACACACCCGTGACACCCCCCCATGTCATCTGAGTAGAGAGGCTGCCCACCTACGCTATCTCAAGAGGAAAGGGGCGCTGTCCCCAAATTATGACCTCCTTTCCTGGCATTCCACTCTGATCTCTTGGTGTGAATCAGTTACCTCCTGGGCGGAAACAATGGAGCCATTAGTTTCTTGGTGTCCTTGTCCTTGGTGGCCTGAAATGGAATGGACTGGGAGATGACAGAAAATTTACATCATCAGGAAGCGTATCTTTGGTCAAAGAGCCTCAGATGCCAGATGACCTGGTTTCAGCAGCAAGACACCTGCACTCCTGGGTCATGACTTTACCTAGTGGTGTGAGGTGCGTTCTATAACGTTCCCGTGTCTGCCGTACTCTCCACATCTCCTTTTTTTCTTCCCTGAAGAGAACAAATCTACTGATATTAAGAGCTCCCATAGCCATTTCGGGGCTGCCCTCCAGGTCTTTCCCAGCACACACTTTCAGACCTTGTTTACTATCTCCTTGTCCCTTTGTAGGTAACAACTTGTGGACAAGAGGACAGGGTGGTTGTTCAATCCCCCAAACCTTCCTCACTCTAAGCAATGAGGGCTGATTGTATGACTAGAAGGAAAAATTGAGCCATTTGTAACACCAATCTTCATTTTTTCCCTGTTAGGAACAGCTAAGTATTAACGTGGCAGAACTATATTGTACATGTTTTTTTTCTTTTTCTGAAACAAGAAGATAGAAAGAAAAATGATAAATGCAGATTATAATTGGCTACTTCTGATTTGAATCAAGCAGGGCTAATTAATTGAAAGTGGTCAACTGTTAAGCCCCATAAATACTAAGCTATTATTCAGCAAGCACTATTTGGTAATACTACTGCAGTGTGCTAACTGTATGAAGAGCTCCTATTCTGAAGGATGGGACTCTCTCTCTCTCATACACACACATATGCAATCACTATTAGGTATTATATGCAGGCTAGTGATACAGTAGTGTGTGACAAAAGACTACACTGGAAAAGAGCCTGTCAGGTGTGATTTGATACATAAGCAGAATTTCAACAGCAGAAAGGAAGGTTCTAGGCACAAGGAATATCAGAATGAGAGGGTTCCTTTCAGTTCTCAGGGGAAAGAGAAGATCAGCACTCCTGAACATGGATGGGAGTGTGCTATGCTTTGAGTGTGGCTTATTTCCCAAGATTGGTGGCCAACTTGGCCATCAATGTGCTAACATAAAGGTAGTGGGGCCTTTAAGAGTCAGAGTTCAGAAGAGATTATTCTAGGTCCTAGGGAGACAGGAATGGAACAAAATTATTCTCACAGAGCCCTTGGTTAATTATCTCAAGATGATTGTTACAGAAAGTGTCAGTCTTGTCCTTTCATGTAATTCTAGCCCTTAGGTGATCTGATCTCTTACTATCCCATCTAGTACCACCATGAGGGCATCCACCATGATACCTCCACCAGAGCTGAGCGATGCTACCATACTTCTAAAGATTCAAACCATAGAAGGTGCATTAATTCACATACATTGATACCTTTCACCGTCTATTTGGCAAATATCATGTAACCCTTCTATCAATTACAGTAAAAAATATATGAAAAAAGATTCAAAACCATAAACTACTTTTTTTAAATAACATTATCCAGTCCCAACCATTTGATGGTAACTATAAGAAATGGAACAAGTAATACAAGATGCATGTAAACATGTATATGAATGAGCCAGACTCTAAATTCTTAGGGTGTCATGCATGAGGGTTTGCCTGCCACCCTTTCTGTGATGGAATCGATATGCATTCTGAAATAAAGAATGAGAAAGGATCTACATTTTATGGAGTTGGCTATATCAGCTCTGTGGCATTGGAGTTGACCATGACAGCATTATGGAAGATGGAGTTTTGTTTGGCTGTGGCAAAATTCATTAAGACAGTTACTGGAGATCATACAGGTTTAGAACAAGAAGCCTGGAGGGGTGATGAGAAATCACATTCAAGACAAATTTCTGAGAAAAGAATCCTTCAAATTTAGTGTTTTAATAAAGAGGAATCAGAAAACCATGTAGAATTTATAACTAAAAGTTTTAATTAGTGTACAAAAGGTTGTGAGCTTTAATATGTACATAAAAGTTATTCCTTTTAGGCCTGCTTTTCTTGGCCATCCCATATAATTTTATCTTAACGTACATGCTGAGTATCAGCTGGGCATCAGAAACTATGCTACCTAACAAAAGAACCACATTGTGAATAACATCATTTCCCACGATCTCAAATTCTAGTATAGGAAAATTATCTAAGTAACAATTATGAAATATAATAAGGATCCATGCAGGTCTAAATCAGAAATTGTATAAAGTACCTATTTTTAATTTTTTTTGCCAGTCCTGGGGCTTTTAACTCAGAGCCTAAGCATTGTCCCTGGGCTTTATCCTAAAGGCTAGCATATGCCATTTGAGCTACAGCACCATTTCTGGCTTTTTTTTTCTATGTATGTGGTACCTAGGAATCGAACTCGGATCTTTGTGCATGCTAGGCAAGCACTCTACCACTAGCCCCATTTTTAAAAAATTTTTAACCCTTGAACATGTAAGGTTCCTGGATGGAATGCATGACGTGCAACAGATATTCATGGTAATTTATCAGAAGACAGAATTGCATGTCTGTGATTATAGACATTGCACAGGGGCAGAAAGAAATACATCAGGAGGAAAATTCCTCTTTAGAAAGGATTTCTGAAATTTGTAATTTTATCATAATTCCAGCAAGAACTATGTAATGCAACTACAATGCTGGGTGAGGATCCTAGCGACTTTGTTTGCTACTCATCTCACCCTTGGATCATTTATTTGTATGTTTCTGAAGTCAGTGAGATGAAATCTCAATTTCATTCTCTCTACAGAGAACCTTCAGAATAACAACACCCAGGAATCAGGACTTTTGTTTCATTAAATAAATACTTTAATGATTTGCTGTAGTTTTAAATAGTTCTTTGTATTATATGGGTTTACAATAGATTTGGGCTATATGTTATATTTAAAGCTGATTTCTCATATATCTTCAAATTATTGACTTGTAACATTGAAAATTGCTGTGTGACCATTCTTTCTTTCTGTGTTACTAATAGGAGGAGTTTTCTGTCCTGTCAATACCATTAGAAATAATCTTGCATTGCTGTCTATGTTTTATTCTGAGGTTTAAAAGATATACAGACAATACTTGCTGTTCAACAATTATATTTTCTCTATCACTGTCATATAGAATATGTGCTTATTATTGGTTTTCATTATGAGGAATCAGGAAGAGGGATGAATTTCTATTTCTGAATTCCTTGGCTGCTACTGTATCATTTGCTTGACTGAACTGTGGCTGTTTAGTGACATTGTTGGAGCTATTTAGTTGAACTACCTCCATTGGTCACTTTTATTATTTATATGTATATAAGAATTAACTAGTATTATACTCTCTTTAACAGTTTTACCTTAAAGTATAGCATCTCCGATTAGCTCTTGGGGGGAAAAGGAGAACCAAAATAAAAATCAGACAGATCTTCTTTTAACAATTCTTCCCACACAGTGAACTGTACATAATACAAATTCAAACTACTACAGTGTGAATAACAAACTCATTTGCATGCCTTTGGCATCTTGAGCTGAAGAAAACTGCCATGCATGAGAGGTTAAATTTTTGTCTTTAAAACAAAAATCTATTAGTTGTACAATGGAGTCTTGTCTTGACAAATCTGTGTTTACAGTGTTTCTTGATTATAATCACTTCTCTGCCATTCTCCCTCTTCCCTTTCCCAGACCAGTCTCATCAAGTTGTCCCTTTCCATTTTCATACTCGGGCTGAAAATACTTTTTTTTTTTGGCAGTCCTGGGACTTGAATTCTGGGCCTGGGTGTTGCTCCTGAGCTCTTAAACTCAAGGCTACCCCCCTATCCCTTGAGCCACAGTGCCACTTCCATTTTTCTAGTGGTTAATTGGAGATAAGAGTCTCACCAACTTTAGTGCCTGGCTGGATTTGAACCACAATCCTCACATCTCAGCCTCTGAGAGTAGCTAGGTATTTTCTTTTATTATTATATTTTATTGTAGGGGTAACGTAAAGAACATTTACAGTTACATTTGTCAAGTAGTGGGGTCATTAATTCTTGATCTGCTAAGAGAAACCTAGATTCATACTAACTGCTACAAATGGGGGAAAACATGGAGCTTTTGTTCCTTTGGGTATGGCTTGCTTCACTAAATATGATTTTTTTCCAAGACATTCCATTTCCTTACAAATGGTTTGATGTCATTTTTTTCTGATGGCAGCATGGAATTCCATTGTGTATAAATACCACATCTTCCTGATGCATTCATTTACTGAGGGGCACCTGGGTTGATTCCATATCTTAGCTATGGTAAATAATTCTGCATGAATATTGTTGTACTAGTGGCTTTAGTATGGCTTTATTTCTGGACATTTGGGTATATGCCAAGCAGTGAAATTGCTGGGTTACAAGGGAGCTCTATGTTCAGTCTTTTGAGGAATTGCCATACTACTTTCCATAGAGGTTGAACTAGTTTACACGCCCACCAGCAATGTAGTAGTGATCCCTCCTGGCCACATCCCTGATAGCATTTGTTATTAGATTTCTTGATAATGGCCATTCTAACTGGGGTGAGGTGGAATCTCAAAGTTGTTTTGATTTGCATTTCTTCAATGGACAGAGATTTTGAGCTTTTCTTCTTGTGTCTATCAATAGGCCATTCTTTTTTTTTCTTTTACATATCTATAGGCCACTCTTATTTCCTCTTCAGAGAAGTCTCTCTTCAAGGCTTTAGCCCGGCATTTAATTTAATGGCTATTTCTTTGAGGATTTACTTTTTTTTTTTTTTTTTGCCAGTCCTGGGCTTGAGCTCAGGGCCTGAGCAAAGTCCTTGGACTTTCTCAAGGCTAGAGCTCTACTACTTGAGCCTCAGCACCACTTCCGGCTTTTTTCTATGTATGTGGTACCAAGGAATCGAACCCAGGTCTTCATGCATGCTAGGCAAGCACTTTAACCACTAGGCCAAACTCCCAGCCCGAGGATTTACTTTTGAGAAGATTCAATTCTTTGAGCTGTAGGTATATTTTAGATATGAGGCCCTTGTCTGTTGAATAGCTAGTGGAGATCTTCTCTCAATTTGTGGCCTTTCTATTTAACTTGCTAGCTATGTCTTTTGCCGTACAGAAGCTCTGCAGTTTAATGCAGTCCCATTTGTTCAAACTTTCTTTAATTTGTTGTGTTTCTGGGCTTTCATTAAGGAAGTTTTGACCTGTGCCAAGGAGCCCTAGTGAATCTCCTGTTCCTTCCTGTAAAGTTTTCAGGATATCCGATTTTACCTCAAGGTCTTTGATCTATTTGGAAATAATTCTGGTACAGGGTGACATATAAGGATCCAACCTTAAGTTTTCTACAGGTGCTTAACCAGTTCTGTCAGCACCATTTGTTGAAGACGCTGTCTTTATTCCATTCTATTTTTTTTTTTTGGTCTCCTTTATCAAAGATTAGGTGGCCCTTGGTCTGTGGATTGATTTCTGGGTCTTCAGTTCTATTTCATTGGTCTTCAGGCCTGTTCTTGTGCCAGTACCAAACCAGTACAGTTTGGTATTTAATATTTGGTATTTAGTACTATAGCGCTGAAATAGCATCTGAAGTCTGGCATTGATATTTGTCCAGAACTGTTCTTTCTGCTAAGGATTGTTTTTGCTATGCGGGGTCTTTTATTATTCCATATTAAATTTTGGATTACTTCCTCTCTATTTCCTTAAAGAATGATGTTGGGATATGGATGGATATTGCAGTGAATTTGTAGATAGCCATTGGCAGGATTATCATTTTCATGATGTTAATTTTTCCAATACAGGACCATGGGAGGTTTTTCCACTTCCTTAGTTCTGCTTTAATTTCCTTTTTCAGGTTTTTAAAGTTTTCAATCTCAAGGTCCTTTATTTTCTTAGTTAAGTTAATTCCTAAGTATTTTTTGTGGCTGTTGCAAAAGGAGTTACTTTCCTAATTTCTGCCTCTATCTTCTCACTGTTAGCATACAGAAAAGCCATTGGTTTTTCATGGTTAGTTTTATACCCTGCTATTTTGCCAAAGTTTCAAATCAGCTTGAGTAACTTGGGAGTGGAATCTATATGGTTCTTTAAATACAGAGTCATACCATCTGCAAAGAGTAGAGAGTTTCACTTCATCTTTCCCTATTTGGATCCCCTTTATGTTTGCTCCTTGCCTTATTGCTCTAGCTAGGAATTCTAATACTATATTGAAGAGGAGTGGAGAGAGTGGGCATCCTTGTCTTGTTCCTGATTTTAGAGGAAATGGCTTTAGCTTTGGATTCCTAGTTTCTCCAGAGCTTTTTAGCATACAGGGGTGTTGGATCTTTTTGTTTTGTTTAGTTTTCCCTTTTTTCCTTTTTTATTGTTGGGGTAATGTATACAATGATTACAGCTACATTCACCAGATAGTAGGAGCATTACTTTGCACATATTGATACCCCTTCTCATGGCTTTTGTCCCCATTTCTCTCCCCCATCACCTCCCAATCATCTTGTTTTTCCCCCTTCCCTTTCCTATTTCAAATAAACAAATAAACATATATACAATATATCCGTTAACAAACTCAGATATAGTAACCATATGAGATTAATCAAAGGGCAAAAAAAGAGAAGAGAAATACATAGTATATTAAGAACAATAATATCAAATGCTTTTTCTGTATCTATTGACATGATCATGTGTTTTTTCCCTTGCTCCTATTGATGTGATGAATTATATTAATTTACTTTTATATATTGAGCTTGCTTTGCATCCCTACGATGAATACTGTTTGATCCTGGCATATATTTTTTGATGAGTTGTTGAAGCTGATTGGCCAGTATTTAATTGAAAATTTTTGCATTGCATTCTAGAATATTTCTGTTTAATTTTCTGAGGAATGTCCATACCGATTTCATAGTAGTACTTATTTATAGTCCCACCAACAGTATAAGAGTTCTTTTTCCCTTAACTCCTTGGGAAGATTTTTTGTTGTCTATATTTTTCGGTAATGGTCATTCTGAAAGGGTTGAGGGGCAATCTTAATATTATTTTGACTTGCATTTTTTTGTCAGTCCTGGGCTAGAGCTCAGGGCTTGAGCACTGTCCTTGGGCTTTCTCAAGGCTAGAGCTCTGCCAGTTGAGCCACAGCACCACTTCCAGCTTTTTCTGTGTATATGATGCCAAGGAATCGAACCTGGATCTTTGTGTATGTTAGGCAAGCACTCCATCACTAGGCCAAATTCATGGCCTGCATTTTCTTTATTATCAAAGATGATGAGCATTTCTTTGTGTGTTTGTTGACCATTTGTACCTCTTCAGAGAAGTTTTCAAGTATTGGAGGCAGCAGACCCTATTTTAAAGCTTTTTATTACAGTTGTTTAAAATATTTACTCTCTGAGGTGTTTCTCTTAACATAAACTTACATGTAAGTCTCCCAAGTGAAAATAAGGGAGGGAAAGCCAGATACCAGTGGCTCACCTATAATTCTAGCACTTTTAGCTATTCAGAAGGAGGAGATCTAAGGATTATAGTTTGCCTGGGCAAAAAAGTCTGATAGTCTATCTCCAAAATTACCAGCAGCAAAGCAGGTTAGAGGCATGGCTCATATGAT